>NC_064922.1:654936896-655591539 GCF_023897955.1 Schistocerca gregaria
GACGTTGGGAGATAAGAGAACCACTTGTATGAATATCAAGAGCTCAGATGGAAACCCAGTTCTAAGCAAAGAAGGGAAAGCCGAAAGGTGGAAGGCGTATATAGAGGGTCTATACAAGGGCGATGTACTTGAGGACAATATTATGGAACTGGAAGAGGATGTACATGAAGATGAAATGGGAGATACGATACTGCGTGAAGAGTTTGACAGAGCACTGAAAGACCTGAGTCGAAACAAGGCCCCCGGAGTAGACAACATTCCATTGGAACTACTGACGGCCTTGGTAGAGCCAGTCCTGACAAAACTCTACCATCTGGTGAGCAAGATGTATGAGACAGGCGAAATACCCTCAGACTTCAAGAAGAATATAGTAATTCCAATCCCAAAGAAAGCAGGCGTTGACAGATGTGAAAATTACCGAACTATCAGTTTAATAAATCACAGCTGCAAAATACTAACGCGAATTCTTTACAGACGAATGGAAAAACTAGTAGAATCCGACCTCGGGGAAGATCAGTTTGGATTCCGTAGAAATGTTGGAACACGTGACGCAATACTGACCCTACGACTTATCTTAGAAGCTAGATTAAGGAAGGACAAACCTACGTTTCTAGCATTTGTAGACTTAGAGAAAGCTTTTGACAATGTTGACAGGAATACTCTCTTTCAAATTCTGAAGGTGGCAGGGGTAAAATACAGGGAGCGAAAGGCTATTTACAATTTGTACAGAAACCAGATGGCAGTTAAAGAGTCGAGGGACATGAACGGGAAGCAGTGGTTTGGAAGGGAGTGAGACAGGGTTGTAGCCTCTCCCCGATGTTATTCAATCTGTATATTGAGCAAGCAGTGAAGGAAACAAAAGAAAAGTTCGGAATAGGTATTAAAATCCATGGAGAAGAAATAAAAACTTTGAGGTTCGCCGATGACATTGTAATTCTGTCAGAGACAGCAAAGGACTTGGAAGAGCAGTTGAACGGAATGGACAGTGTCTTGAAAGGAGGATATAAGATGAACATTAACAAAAGCAAAACGATGATAATGGAATGTAGTCGAATTAAGTCGGGTGATGTTGAGGGTATTAGATTAGGAAATGAGACACTTAAAGTAGTAAAAGAGTTTTGCTATTTGGGGAGCAAAATAACTGATGATGGTCGAAACAGAGAGGATATAAAATGTAGACTGGCGATGGCAAGGAAAGCGTTTGTGAAGAAGAGAAGTTTGTTACCATCGAGTATAGATTTAAGTGTCAGGAAGCCGTTTCTGAAAGTATTTGTATGGAGTGTAGCCATGTATGGAAGTGAAACATGGACGATAAATAGTTTGGACAAGAAGAGAATAGAAGCTTTCGAAATGTGGTGCTATAGAAGAAATCTGAAGATTAGATGGGTAGATCACATAACTAATGAGGAAGTACTGAATAGGATTGGGGAGAAGAGAAGTTTGTGGCACAACTTGAGCAGAAGAAGGGATTGGTTGGTAGGACATGTTCTGAAGCATCAAGGGATCACCAATTTAGTATTGGAGGGCAGCGTTGAGGGTAAAAATCGTAGAGGGAGACCAGAGATGACTACACTACGCAGATTCAGAAGGATGTAGGTTGCAGTGGGTACTGGGAGATGAAGAGGCTTGCACAGGATAGAGTAGCATGGAGAACTGCATCAAACCAGTCTCAGAACTGAAGACCACAACAACAACACGGTAGTAGGCCGGAGGGATTCCCAAACGGGGTATGAATGGGAGCATATCCGTTGCTCACGCGTTTGTCTTACAACCAAGGAAATCCTCTCGAAAACCATGATCAGACCCGAGGAATTACAACTATTTTCAAATCTAAAGAGTGCGAGTGCGTGTGTGTGGTGTACAGATATGTGAAAGATTAACTATGCTGACTGCGAATGTGAGAAACGTGTTGGCAGAAGAGCCAAAACAGTGTTACTAGTGGAGGCCGAAATGCACGCGATTTAGCTCACGCGGGCTGACGTGAGGAGGGCAGAACTATACTGACGTGAGGTCTGGAACATGACAAGGAGTTAGAATTCAGAAAGCGGAAGTAATTAGGTTGATACTTTAATCCATTAATGATGAAAGTCGCCCTTGACGGTACATGATTCACAATATTATCTGTTCAGAATACATTCATAGTAACTGAATATGGCGCCTTACTAGGTCGTAGCAAATGATGTAGCTGAAGGCTTTGCTAAACTGTTGTCTCTGCAAATGAGAGCGTATGTATTCAGTGAACCATCGCTAGCATCGTCGGCTGTGCAACTGGGGCGAGTGCTATGGAGTCTCTCTACACTAGACCTGCCGTGTGGCGGCGCTCGGTCTGCAATCACTGATGGTGGCGACACGCGGGTCCGTCGTATACTACCGGACCGCGGCCGATTTAAAGGCTACCACCTAGCAAGTGTGGTGTCTGGCGGTGACACCACAAAACATTCAATACTACAGTAATATTACTATGAAGACAATTTTTGCAAGGTTTTACGTAACTGAAGTGATATGAAAAAAAGCAAATGCAGCAAAAGAAAAAAGGGGGAGGGGTTTTGAAAGCCGAAATATCTAGAAAGGTGAAATTACAACCACGTTTTTTTCAAGCTCATCCTCGGATAACAAAGAGGGAAATGGTTGTAGACTTCATAACGTTTAATAAAGAGGAATAGAAGCCAATGACCACTGTAGATGCTTTGTAAGTAAAAGTGATACGCATCTGGTGAGAAACACCAGTAAGCTTAAGACGGAAAAAACTGTTATAGTAACTGAACCAAGAGAAACCTTTGTGCATTATAAGGGTCTCATTTGTCGTGTGCTAACCAAATTGAAAGCAAGATGACTATTCGAACCCTTTCAAAAAGAATCAAAATGATTTTGTACGCATTTAATGTGAAAGGGATGTGTGTGTGTGTGTGTGTGTGTGTGTGTGTGTGTGTAACTTGACTCCAGAACTAAACGGCTGTCAAACAAAAGTGTGGAATTCTGCGACCAGCCCAAAAGCACACTAGCAAGTAAGTCAGTTTCACCTAGCAGTGACATTCCGCACAATATTTTCTGGTATGAACATTCACACGCGTGTGCATTTCAGGAGAACTGTCATTCAGTACAAAATAGGCGATACTCTGTTTAGGTATTTACCTTACAATTAATCTAGAGACTTTACTCACATATTGACAACGACATCAGCCTGAATATACTGCTGACACTAGTTTTCGTGTGCTATGACGTAATACTGTAGAATTTTTCGCATTTTTTTAATAAATCTATAAGGGAATGAAAGGTCTCGGTCCAAATCTAATCCACTGCTTCAGACGGAAACATCAGTTCATTAAAACACCGATAAAATGCATCCATTATTTTCAAAATACTTCTCTTGACAAAATACGCAAACGTTAGATACAAGACAACAACAATTTTATTCTGGTATTTATGCAGTGATTTTTGTTTTGATGTCGTAACTCTAGTTTTCGCACTTCGACCCGGTTCAGACACATTGTAAACATGTTTTGCACTTAACAGAGCCAGCAGCCTGTGAGGGACTTGTACTACGATGCACTAAACCCTGCATAAAAGTGGCCTTCAAGTAAATTTGAAACTATATATAGGATTATTTGATTACAAGGTACGTTGCCAGTATGACATTTGGCTTATATGACGTCAAAAAATGACATCACAAGCAAATATTACAAATGACGCTGCCTCAGCTGAAGGCAGAGAGTTACAGGCAGAAAGCATGACGCGTGCTATATGATGCGACAGTTTTTTCGTTCTAAATAATTCTATGGTGGAAACGCTGGTGGCAGCCACGTTGGTGTGATTCATGAATAAGTTTCTGATTGTAATTTAGTTACCACAGTGAACACTTTTTTCTTAAAAGTTTTATCGTCGTTTAAATTTCAAAATCACCTCGAATAAAATGATGCTGGAGACCTGTTACTTCGGAAAAGTATCAACAAAAATAACTATAGGCACAGGAATTGTGGAATGAACATCTACTAATGGGAGCTCGGGTAGATCTCAACGTTTCTAACAGCTGTTTTATATCTCTTCCTTAGATATAAAGTGGTGTTACTTACCTTCCGATCAGAATGTAATTAACTGGGTTATATTAAGCGAACTTCTTTCGCACCATTTATCTACCTGACAACTCTCCGTACAGTTGTGGTCTTCGTTTCCAGGCGGCAAGGTGGTGCAGTAGCAGATGCCTTTCGAAAATCCCGGAAGATAAAAAGGACAAGCTCATTTGGGCCTGCTATCAGTAACTTGCAAAAATAAGTGTTCTGTGTTTAAAACGACTGTTGTTTTTCGAAGACGGTATGATCCTTTTAGAGAAGCTATATTTTTCTCGAGGAATGTGATTTATGATCGACCGTAAAATACTATCGCATATCTTGCAAGTAGGATACATTATGTATACTGATATGCAATTATGTTCTGTTTTTTTAATCACTTCCTGGCCTATTCGCAGCGTTAGTAAGTTAGTCTCGTAGAATATGAGGTCGTCGTTGAGATAAGAACTCGTGAAATTGTTTATGTGACCATGCAAGCTAGATTCCGCGACAAGTGTTAACAAAATGGATGGAAAAATTGTATCTCATTTTATGATAGAAAAGAAACTTCTTTATCACCAACTGCACAGAAAAGTACGTAGAATTTTAAACAAATAAGTTACAGAATGACGCAATGAGATTGAAATGTCATATTGTGTTGGATTCATGAGTTCTGAGAAAGATTTAAACACAGGTTCAATAAAATTTATACTAACGGTCCTTGAGAAACAAGCCATGGATTTTTTTCATTCCCGAAGAATGTGTAGGTTATATGTATCTGAAATAAATGCATTCATTCCAACCTAAAAAGCTCTTAACCTATTAAACAGGCAGGTGCTCTTTCACATTCAGTGAAGGCACTATTTCAGGGAGATATAGAACATACATTCATACGAAACAGCTGCATTCGCGTGACTCATTCAAGTGACTAGCCTTTAGTGAAAGATATACAAAAGAGTGCTGCATTCACCGTAGTTCTAATATTACAGATGTCACGAGCACATCATTATCCTCATAAATGATAAAAATATAGCTGTATCAAAATGAAAACAAAATGTTAGAAATAAATTAATCGACAACATGCGTAAGGATAGATGATGTATATAAATAAAGTTAAGACTGCCACATATCGCCATCCACAGAGAGAGGAGGGGCACTGGTAAGACACTAAACTGGCTCGGCGGAGGACATGTGTTCACAACCCCGTCCGGCCATCCGGATGTAGCTTTACCGTAGATGCCCCAAATCACTTAACGCAAATTCCAGTATTATTTCTTCGAAAAAGCTGCTCGTGTTTCAGCCGTAGTGATCCCGCCGTCGACGGGACATCAATACCTAACTTCCCTTCCACATTCTCGTCTTTAGAGTTCTTGTATAATGAAGGATTATCACATTAATGAAGGAAGGATGAAAATGTAGAACTCAAAGGTTAAAAGCTATCTCAGAGCTGTTGAGCGGAAATGAAGCCTAAATTTATGCGGTTTCCGGCTCACTGGCAGCTTGAAAATCTCACAGGAATGCAGCTGGGTAGAGTCGTCAAAGAAGGCAGTATTCTCGTGAGATTGTCAAACATATGTAAGCGTGTTCCACCTGTTTCGAAGCTGTTTTTATTGGATGGTACAAGGTTGGGGGGGGGGGGGGGAAGAGGGGAAGGGGGGAGGGGGGGGGGGGAATCTCGAAACAGCAGTAAGTAGGAAAAAGACAAAGCAATGAGCAAGAAAGCTTATTACGATACTACAACGAACATTTCCTAAACGCTGAGTAATTAAAGTCAGCTATCCTACAATCCAATTGAGTGACGTGTGATAACAGTTGGTGCTGGAGAGAAGAATGGCGAGACAGCCAGTTGGATTTACTTGTGACGTTTGAGATACGGAAGGCAGCGAAATGGGTGAATATTTTTACTTCCATTGTTCTTTTCGGTAGCAGCAGTAAATAACCACTAAACTAAATTTTTATTTATGATATTCTTTGCCGAAATGTCATCACGTTCGAAACCTAAATTTGAAGTAACTGTTCTTTTGTATTTTGTCCCTGTATGGGAACCAGGGTAACTGCCATGTCAAAACCAGCAAATAAATAGTACATATAATCAATACAAGACCTTATTACAATAAATAACATTTTCGTAAGTCAGATTTCCGAAGCGTACTTAGAGTACGGGAAGACCGGGTAATCGGACCCCACAGCGTAACAGGAGCCATTCGCCATTCACCTGTGTAATACGCGTTATTAACGTCAGCTTGCTTCAGCATAATGGCAACAATGTGGTACGGAACCTAACATATTCGATTTTATTCAGCCTCGCACGATGTGCCACAGACAATACGTTGGGGATCATCGCCCCAACTATTGTAAGGAGCTGGACAGTCAAAAATGTCTATTCTAGGAATAATATTCAGTTTGCTGATATAGCTTGCAAAAAATCTCTCCACAAAGTGTCTATTCAAATCTAAGGTTAAGGTAATTGGTGATACATCGGCCGTGCAATGAGCCATTTCTTGTTACACTAACTATTGTTCGATAACAAAGTGTGAGAAACGCCGGTCTTTGGCCGAGCAAGCTGGAGTGTATGCTGAAAAGAACTATGGAAAAAAGCAACAGTCAAAGTTTTTAACAGCGGTACAGAAAAAAATAACCAAAGAAATGCACTATTAAGAAAAATTGCAAAGAACACATAGGCATTTTTTTTCTTTTTGTAATGTTCTGTTTTCACTAAAATGGCTGTGCGGCAATTATAGACCTGTCTGCCCTTGAAGTTGAGAGTGGGGAAATGTTTTCCCCACTTGGAAGGACTTCGGTGGGCTTTACAGTTCTGTTATTTGCCACACACCCAAGATAAGTCTCGAAAAACCTCTGTTCATCCAGAGTCTACAACATGTTTCAACATACGAGCGAAAAACACCATCCAGGTAAAATACGGAGACACTACTTGTCCTGACCACTAGTACCCGAACTGATCCAAAAGCAATAGAGGAGGAATATGTCCACACAAGTTTAATCCAATACCATCCACGAAAAAGCAGCCAACAGGGAGAAACGGGAAAATAAGTTTATTATACAGGATGAACCACATACGAATGAGAAACATGGGAACCGGCGGATCTGATTACCTCGAGATAACGGTAATCACAGACATTGCTTCACTTAACCAATCCTATGCTACTTTTGGACAAAATAATTTTGAAACTCCTCATTCCTCGCAACAAAGATAAAGAACGCAAATGTAAATAGAAAACAAATATCTCAAAACCACATGAATCAGAACAGTTGACTTGCAGGTAATATATCCTCTATTTATGCGAGGGAGTTCTTCCTAAAGATTTTCCCATTCTCTAACCTGTTTAGCCTTAGTTACTTGTAACAGAACCAGTATTTGTTGCTGCACATCCATCAGTTGTCAGACATGAGTGGTAAACGCCTAGATATGAGCCACAAACGCGAAGGTCGACAGTCCTGCCAGAGAAACGCGAGGGCCGTTGACTTCCATCTCTACCAAGTGCCATCAGCGGAAGGTGTATGCCAACAACTTATCCAGCAATGTAAACGCCAGACAGTAAGTAAATCTGTGACTTGTCTCTCCCAGTACTTCATTCACTTCAAGAGGACTGAAGCCATGATGGACCTGCACACAGTACCGCAAAACGGCATCGCCACAGAGGAGCGTCCGTGGGCTCTTGTGCTTCTCATAACGCGCTTATCAGATACAGTACACAAGCCCTACACCTCACACACTCCGCGCCCTCTCGTAACGACACATCTCACCGTTCCTATATCTACACGTACTTTGTACCATCTCCCACCCACACATCTCACCAAGGTCACTCAAACTCACACTCTACACATTATGCCAACGACACGTAACACCAATCCTATACCCACAAACCGTCCATACCCTCTCCCAACGACACATATCACCAAGCCTACACCTACACAAACTCCATATCATCTCCTATTGACATATCTTACCATCATCCCTATACGTCAGCGCCGGTAGCTGAATTGTCAGCGTGACGGACTGTCAATCCTCTGGGCCTGGGTGTTGTGCTGTCATCATCATCCTTTCATCCCCATCGACTACAGGTCGCCGAAGTGGCGTCAAATTGAAAGTCCGGCATCCGGCGAACGGTCTGCCCGACGGGGGGCCCTAGCCATACGAATAAATAAATAAATCATCCCTATACCCTCCCAATCTCTCTCAATGGAGCCAACCGGCCTTTTCTCCTCAGCAATGAATGCCACCCTGATATCTATCTGTCCTATCAGCTCTGACTATCTTCACATCCTCCATATCAGAGCTTCTACTTTTCCTTCTCTTTCCATCCTCTGCTACTCATTCCTTCATACCACAACCCTGCCCATGTCCCAGCAGCACATTTCCTTTCTGGCTTCTAATATTCATCCTTATCCCCCTGCATGTCTACTCCCATCACTTTATTTTGTCTGACCTTACTACTTTGCAGTGAGACAACAACCATTTAAGAATAAGATATGTAAATACGGCCAACGCGTTGCAACAAGTTTCTGCGTTAACCTTGAGTCGACAACGACTATTGCCGTCTTCACCAGAAATACCAGCCCTTAGTGGCGAATAGTGTGTTACACCATAACGCTGTAATTTTCCTGACAATTACCCACTTTAGCCGGACGCGGTAGCAGAGCGGTTCTAGGCGTTTCAGTCTGGAACCGTGCGGCTGCTACGGTCGCAGGTTCGAATCCTGCCTCGGGCATGGATGTGTGTGATGTCCTTAGGTTGGTTAAGTTTAAGTAGTTCTAAGTTCTAGGGGACTGATGACCTCAGATGTTAAGTCCCATAGTGCTCAGTGCCATTAGAACCATTTTTTGAATGACCCACTTTGTCAGTTCTAGTGTACGTTATATATATATCACTTACCATTCTGTTTATATCCAAATCCCAGAACCTTACAGGGCCTCTAGCATTCTCTTTCCTAACTGTCCATCCTCAGTGAGAGTCCTTCCAATTCGAGGGAATGTATTGGGCCCCATTTCAGTATCTAAGATATTTATCGCCATACATTGAAAGAAACATACATTGAAAGGCAAGCTAGTGAGACAGCGTGGTAAGCTAGACTTGAAACAAATCCTTTCGGATGATCAATAATGTCGTGTGGCTAGGGCCTCTCGTCGGGTAGACCGTTCGCCTGGTGCAGGTCTTTCGAGTTGACGCCACTTCGGCGACCTGCGCCTCGATGGTGATGAAATGATGATGATGATTAGGACAACACAACACGCATTCCCTGAGCGGAGAAAATCTCCGACCCAGCCGGGAATCGAACCCGGGCCCTTAGGATTGACATTCTGTCACGCTGACCACTCAGCTACCGGGGGCGGACCAATGACCGTGCGCTATTACACCGCACTGATAGGACAACGGACTAGATTTAACAACCGATTGGCTAATCAACTATTTTTTCGTTCAGTTTGTTTTTTTCAGCCGGACCTAATGAAAAAATGGCTCTGAGCACTATGGGACTTAACATCTGTGGTCATCAGTCCCCTAGAACTTAGAACTACTTAAACCTAACTAACCTAAGGACATCACACACACCCATGCCCGAGGCAGGATTCGAACCTGCGACCGTAGGGACCTAATGAAACTAGTCTCCGCAGCCGTGACCGTTATGTGAATGTTTTCAGTCACTCTGAGCTTGAGTGGTTTCACTTTACGTGAGACTACCGATTGACAGAAGTCCCTCTCTGTTACGCCAGTTGTGTGAACGTTTTCACTCAGTCTCTGGGTTTGGGTTGATTTCATTTACTTTTTCAGCCTTTTCGATTATGCATGAACCATGATCAGGTTGCCTGCTTTTTTTAGAGACAAATAATGCATCTTATTTCAAGGAAATCTGAATAACAAGTATATTTCTAAAATGAACCAATTTCTAAATTAATGTATTTACATACTTAAAAACGAATTTTTCGTACTTCTAGCAATAAAGACAGATTTTTGGTTGTTTTTAAAAGGTTAATAATGGCTCTACGTCATAAATTTATTTTTACATAACTACATAACTGAACAGTTACCATCATATTTTTTCTCTCTTCCCTGCTTGTTTTCACCCATTACTGATAATTTTATGTCGGTAATCGCTGAACTGACTTGAACAGAAAACATGTACGATACAATTTTGTAATTGTTGGGTAACTTACTTACTCGCTTCTTAAGCATATACTGTTACTTACGAAAGTATCTTTTTGCGAGAAATATTTGTCATAATTCGTTAATTTTCTTTGAATTCCTATAACTAACAGTTTCATAATATGAATCATCCTTGCACTGAATTTATCATGATAATAACTTTTTATCCAGCAGCATTATTTTTTCAACGCCACCGAGCATTTTGTCATTTTGATCCACACACAACGTTCACGTTCACTATTAACGTTCACTATAAACGTGGACGAAACGCTGAACTAAAACTACTTATTGGAACTCAATAAAAAGCATATATCGGAACGGCAATAAAAGTGTAGACAGGAGACAGTGGCAATTTAACATGGCAAAACGATCGAATGTTTCCGCTCAGAGCTGAGTGCGTCGTACTGCGTCAACTGTTTTCATTCGACTGCTCCCAGAGACTACTTTCACCAGAAAGAAACGAATCAATAATAATTCTCCAACTACGTAAAACTACAACCGAAAACTACAACCGACTGAATCGAATGTTTTCATTTGGTGGCTTCCATAGACCGGTTTCACTTAAAACAATGAATGAACAATTCAACCGATACGTAAAACAATTGAATGATTCGACTTTTTTCCCCTACAACGGACTGAATAGATTGTTTTTATTCTATTGCACCCGTAATTCGATTGTACCCGCCATCCAACCAGAGTGTGGTTTTTAGTGGGTTTCCCACGCTCGTTTAGGCAAATGCTGGGCTGGGCCCCTTATTTCGCCTCGGAGAATACGATATACAGG
The DNA here is from genome assembly GCF_023897955.1 of Schistocerca gregaria. Taxonomy (NCBI): domain Eukaryota; kingdom Metazoa; phylum Arthropoda; class Insecta; order Orthoptera; family Acrididae; genus Schistocerca; species Schistocerca gregaria. The sequence goes on from NC_064922.1 coordinate 654,947,884, forward strand.
CTGCTAAAAATTCAACAACACCCAGAACATAAATTCCACGATTTACAGACATAACGCTCGACTTCCCACCGTCAGGTTACCTTGACGATAGGAAGGGCATACGGCCACAGAGTTAAATAGCAAAATAAGAGCCAAATCCTGAGAAACTGGACCCCCTACTAGGCAGGTTAAACGTTAGACAAAAGAATATTGAAAGTAATCTTTTAGTATCTGAGAATACATTTCAAGTTATTCTTGGGTGATTTACGCATTTTAAAACCATTAGACTGAACAGCGGAATGTTTGTTTGGCTGATATTCCATCTACAGTCCAGTGGAGCTAAGGGGACGAAACAGCAACAAATAAAAAAAAACAAGATTTGTGAGAATGTTTATACATTGCTGAATTCTATTCGGGGATGGTGATAGGATAATTGTTGATAAATATTCATTCACGTAGGCGCTCAGTAATAAGTGCACTAACATTTTAATCAGCAATGTCCAACAACCTCACTGGCCTACCATTCCATAAGCTACCCCCAACACTGAATATTCTTTCTATTTTTTAAAATTTATAAAAAAATAATTTTTAAAATTTTGTTTACTCTTGGATTTTGGCTACGTGTTTTTTCAGCCGGCTCGTTTCCCGAAGATGCGTCCGTAGTTTACACACCGTCATACGCACATGTATGACTCCTCTTGGGCTTTCAGCACCTAGTGTGGTTGTGAACACAGTAACGACACGCTGGAAACTCACACCCATACCTCAGGCGGGACTCGAGCCCCAGACCCTCGATTTACCGCGTAGCAATGCCAGTCCGAGTAAAAGGTGGTTGGCAAGAAGACCTTTGAACATAAGGTGTTGACAGGATATTGTTACTCACGTGACTGGTTTACTTCAGCAGCATCCTGTGCTTCGCTGCTTTGTACGACTCTGACACATGTATTAACACAATTAATGTAATCTTGTATCCAGGTCTTGAAGAAAGAGATAAGACTTACTTGTAATCGCGTTACTTATCGTGAACGTGTGCGTGCAGTGGGCGTCGCGCATAACCAGCAAGCGCCAGTGCCAAAAGGTAAGCTGCAACGGTGACTAGTGCAGTCAGTGTCAATCTTTCAGTTAATGTAGAAAGAAACAGCAAAAAGGAAACTGAAGAACGCCATGATCTTATGAAAGACGCTTAACGTGGCAAGAATTGCTCCAAGTGAAATATTCCTGACTTTTTTAAAACTGTCTTCCAAAATCGGTCTCACAACCGCAATCCTAAATTTGGCGGGTAATACTCTCACCGACTAAACGTTATGGCCTGCCTCGAAGACTCATTTTGCCAGCAGCTCTCTCTTCTCCTGCACGAAACTATAGACATAAATCTCAATGGTGGACTATCACAGTTCACTGACAGCCCCAGCTAGAGGGGTTCGGGCAGGTTAGGCATGGGGGGGGTAGGAGGTAGGGGGTAGGGGGTAGGCGGTAGGGGTGAGGGTGGTCGCTAAATCCTTAGGAGGAGGGGGGGGGTGGCAAATCCGCTGGGCCCAAGCCTCATGGGGTGGCCCAAGTATCTCAAGGATGCAGATCCCCAAGTGCTCAGTTGGGAAATATTAGACTGTTATTGTTAAATAAATTTTCTATCATACAATACATAAAAGAACATTAATCCAGCACCAGCATAGCCAACCTAACTCTTGCTTTCTATTTCTGTTCACTTCCATTATTCTTACAGGCCAATAGCATACAATTATATTTCGTGTTTAATCTCTAAGGCATTATATTTTCTTTAGAAATCGTGTGTTAAAGGACCTTGTGATGGAGTCAGAAATTCGCTTTTAATTAGTGTTGGAAATCCTACAAAAACATTTCCCCAACAACAACTGTACATGCCAAATGCTGTGAAACATCGCTATAATTTGGATTGCCAACAACATTTAAAGATGACACACTTCCAATTGTATCACAAGGTGATTTTACATGAAATGTACATAAAATACTTTGCATTCAAGAGCAAACGCAAAATAAAATACATCTATTTGTATATGTTGTCGTAATAGAATGGTAAAAGTGAAGAAATGAAATGACATGAAAGAGGTACATTGGCCATACTGATTCTTGGAAGTAAAGAGATAATGTTCTTATTTTGTTCGTCCATAGAATAGCCAACTTACATAGCATCTCTCTTTTTACTTGATGGGACATTATTTCTTGGTCAAAGAGGCTTGGGCTTCAGAGGTCCATCTCAGAAAAATCAAGATCCGAATAATGGAAATTTCCTTGGGATATTAGAGCTCTTGAGTCATTGTCATGCAGTACTTGCAAAAGACAACAGAAAGGTCAGAGACAAGAGGCTGGAAAACGTTTACAGGTGCACTATCTATCAAGTGATACTCGAAACGAATTTATTTCTTATTGATAACACCGTGTCACGAGTGTTATTTTGGAACAGAGCGAAAATGAGAAATATTTCTATTATTGCTGCCGCAACTCCTGATCCAAATCATGTTCAACAAACACGATCATCCTGCATTATATTTAATAATGAAAGAAATAAATATGAAATGTATGGTTTTTGGAATTCCTAGATTGTAATTAGAAAAGAGGGGTTGGTTTTGCGTATTTAATTCGATCAATACTTGTGAAACACTCAGTTGCCATCAGTGAATACCGTGGACAAGGTTATGACAACAGAAGCAATATGAAAGGATCTTATAAAGCAGCTCAGACACTTTCTTCAATGGAATCCTGTTGCAAAATTTCTCTGCCTGCCTGTCATAGCACGTGGCGTACACGGAGCTGTGAGTTGTCATGAAGCATGTACTGTTTTCGGAGTGATGTAACTTCTTTACAACCTGTTCAGCTGCAGTCGGCCACGATGAGAGATTCTGAAACAGTGTGTTGGAAGTTCTTTATGTTTGATGTGTGATACGCGTTGGATTGCTTGGAATCGTGCTATAAGTCCAGTTGCTGCTGATTTGGATAGGATTGTCATTGTTGTCGAAATTCTCAGTAAGTTAAATTTTCCAGCTGAAACACGTTCTGTGGCATAGAATTGTTTGAATTACGTGAGATCTTTCCAGTGTTTAGTCATACCAGCAATTTGGTTGAAGCTGTTTGTGCCAGCTGATTACAGAAGCAAATTATTGCAAGCTGGAAATACACTCCTGGAAGTGGAAAAAAGAACACATTGACACCGGTGTGTCAGACCCACCATACTTGCTCCGGACACTGCGAGAGGGCTGTACAAGCAATGATCAGACGCACGGCACAGCGGACACACCAGGAACCGCGGTGTTGGCCGTAGAATGGCGCTAGCTGCGCAGCATTTGTGCACCGCCGCCGTCAGTGTCAGCCAGTTTGCCGTGGCATACGGAACTCCATCGCAGTCTTTAACACTGGTAGCATGCCGCGACAGCGTGGACGTGAACCGTATGTGCAGTTGACGGACTTTGAGCGAGGGCGTATAGTGGGCATGCGGGAGGCCGGGTGGACGTACCGCCGAATTGCTCAACACTATGGGCGTGAGGTCTCCACAGTACATCGATGTTGTCGCCAGTGGTCGGCGGAAGGTGCACGTGCCCGTCGACCTGGGACCGGACCGCAGCGACGCACGGATGCACGCCAAGACCGTAGGATCCTACGCAGTGCCGTAGGGGACCGCACCGCCACTTCCCAGCAAATTAGGGACACTGTTGCTCCTGGGGTATCGGCGAGGACCATTCGCAACCGTCTCCATGAAGCTGGGCTACGGTCCCGCACACCGTTAGGCCGTCTTCCGCTCACGCCCCAACATCGTGCAGCCCGCCTACAGTGGTGTCGCGACAGGCGTGAATGGAGGGACGAATGGAGACGTGTCGTCTTCAGCGATGAGAGTCGCTTCTGCCTTGGTGCCAATGATGGTCGTATGCGTGTTTGGCGCCGTGCAGGTGAGCGCCACAATCAGGACTGCATACGACCGAGGCACACAGGGCCAACACCCGGCATCATGGTGTGGGGAGCGATCTCCTACACTGGCCGTACACCTCTGGTGATCGTCGAGGGGACACTGAATAGTGCACCGTACACCCAAACCGTCATCGAACCCATCGTTCTACCATTCCTAGACCGGCAAGGGAACTTGCTGTTCCAACAGGACAATGCACGTCCGCATGTATCCCGTGCCACCCAACGTGCTCTAGAAGGTGTAAGTCAACTACCCTGGCCAGCAAGATCTCCGGATCTGTCCCCCATTGAGCATGTTTGGGACTGGATGCAGCGTCGTCTCACACGGTCTGCACGTCCAGCACGAACGCTGGTCCAACTGAGGCGCCAGGTGGAAATGGCATGGCAAGCCGTTCCACAGGACTACATCCAGCATCTCTACGATCGTCTCCCTGGGAGAACAGCAGCCTGCATTGCTGCGAAAGGTGGATATACACTGTACTAGTGCCGACATTGTGCATGCTCTGTTGCCTGTGTCTATGTGCCTGTGGTTCTGTCAGTGTGATCATGTGATGTATCTGACCCCAGGAATGTGTCAATAAAGTTTCCCCTTCCTGGGACAATGAATTCACGGTGTTCTTATTTCAATTTCCAGGAGTGTACTACCACTGATGCTGAGGTAATACATTTTGAGAACTTATCAAACTGTAAGTCGTGCGGTTTTACGGACCTTACATGAGCTTGATCCATAATGACAGTCTCAACAAAAGGCAATTGAGGTTAATCTCATGAACCGAAAACTAACAATACAATATCTAGCAATATATGGACAGGTGCATGAATAAACAAGTTAAAGTTAAACGCATTTTGGAGGCGAACTGAGCAGGTGGTAAATGACATAGGAAAACCCTATTTAACAAGAGAACGGCGAGTTTCAGCTTAGAAAGGGATAAGGCGAGAGCAATACATTATTCCTTTTAACATAAATACGGCCGGGATCGAGGGTAAGTTACTGCACGGCATTAACGGGGCTAGGCTGGGATCCAGCAAGAAATATAAAATTCACCTCTATTGAGACGTGATTTTTCTGAAGCCTAAGTGGCCATTGCAGATGCGACATGATGGGGAGATCCCCATTATTGACAAGCATTTTGAGAACTAAAATGGCTGTGTCTCTCTCTCGTCTCACAGTGGACCACACAAGTGTGCGGAAAATAGCGAGGGCACTGAGAGGTTTGCTTTCTGTGAAGTGAGAACGATACGCTTCACGTGGGCAAAGAAATTGTGCACATTGCTCCAACCCTCAGCGAGTATGCAATAGCCATTATTTCGCCTAGGGAAAGATTAACTTTCTACAGAACGCAGGGAAGTTGAGACTGATTGAATTCAGTCAAGGTCAGATTAGGTAAACAGATTTCAGATCCACCATGGAGACAACGCAGTTGCAGATGCTGCTTGGTAAAGTACCATCATGCATTAGGCCACAGTAAATGTTGAGTCTTGATTTTGCTCACTCCAACTTGAGTACACTATGACCATTGAATATCAAAAGCTAGGATACTAACCTACACTCACATTGAGTACATGAAGGTTTTTTCATTGGCACAAATTTATTCTCCACCAACTCAGTACATTGACCAGTTACAACAACGTAGATGTAAATGAGTTGAAGACTTTTAATCATTATTTCCTGTGATAAAAAATGTTTATGTGTAGAGATAATGATTTTAATAATCGTCAAATCAATATGTCCAAGAGTTAAATATTTTGTTATTGAGTGTCAAAAGTAATTGCGCATTATTGTTGTGTATCACTTGACCCTTGAAAGCACAGTTGGTAAATTATATGTAGAATAAAAAAGGAGTAGCTTTGTTGTCTTTCTAGAATAGACCCCAAACTTTCACTTTTATTAATTCATGCATTCTAGTTAAGTGTCAGCATCATTTCTAATGATTTTTGTCATGATCTGCATCTGATAATAGCTGCCTTTCAGGGCCAGGTTCATATTTATTTAGAATGTCTGTTTGACACCCTGGGCTTGAGAAGACAGTTCAGATGTTTTGTCCATTTGCGCGCTAAGTGGTAAGCTAAGTTTGCACATTGGTACACTCACTGGGCACATACAGAAGCGCGGACAGTGACAAAATGACTTAAAATATCTTCGCGAAAATTGTGCAGCCTTCTCTGTGAATCTAAAACTGTTGCCAGCACAGTATGGATACAGAATTTCCGGAGGTGCGCACTAGGAAGAGGAAATCATATCTGATGAAACCAGGAATTAAGTGAACGATGTGAAATGTTTAAGTCATTATTGACAATATAGTGTCTAACTTGAAAACCTAACAGAAAAAGGGTAGATTTTAGATGAAAATTTGAGTTTTCATGAAATCTCAGAGATGACTGACGATTAGGTAGCTGAGGCATGCAAGTTAATTATCAAATGGTTCAAATGGCTCTGAGCACTATGGGACTCAACTGCTGTGGTCATCAGTCCCCTAGAACTTAGAACTACTTAAACCTAACTAACCTAAGGACATCACACACATCCATGCCCGAGGCAGGATTCGAACCTGCGACCGTAGCAGTCGCACGGTTCCGGACTGCGCGCCTAGAACCGCGAGACCACCGCGGCCGGCAGTTAATTATCAATGAAAATCATAATGGTGTCACAACACATTTAAAAGAAAAGTATTAAATACCTGGGAACAATCCATATTTCAGCCTTTGAATACATTATGTTGGAATCACTAGACCTTTTGAATAAGATTCACGAGCTTTCAACTTTGTTTCAGAATCCACATGTAGGTATGTGTATGTTTTACACTCTTCCATCGTATGTGGCTGAAGCAGAAAGATCGTTAAACACTCCGAATCATGAAACAGCTTCAATTCTGCCAGTACCTCGTCTCCTACCTTGTGAGGACGGATCGTGAGTCGTGCTTGGGTAGCTCAGTTGGTAGAGCACTTGCCCGCGAAAGGTAAAGGTCCCTAGTTCGAGTCTCGGTCCGGCACACAGTTTTAATCTGTCAGGAAGTTTCATATCAGCGCACACTCCGCTGCAGGGTGAAAATCTCATTCCGGAAACTCTGGATCATGTTAAAATGGTCTTACATCACCTATGCACCAACAACGTTTCACAGATTTGGGGACCTTGGCAGCCGAATATAATCTGGCGAGGCAAGTACACTTCGATAATCTGATTCAAACATTTGCTGAACTAAAGGCTCGCAAAGCGTCACTGACAGTGTTATGGCCAAGTAGGTTATAGTCTGCTACCCGTTGCACGGCTGTTTGCGCGTTACAAACGAGCACGCCGATGTCTGTTTATTGAAATGTGTGGGCACGTCCTGGTATGAGCGGGGACAGAACACTCCATATCGCAACATTACTGCCACCAGACATTTCCTCAACGTACGGATCAGTATAATTGCTTGATTTGGGGGAGGGGACCAAACAGCGAGGTCATCGGTCCCATCGAATTAGAGAAGGACGGGGAAGAAGTCGGCCGTGCACTGTCAAAGAAGCCATCCCGGCATTTGCCTGAAGCGATTTACAGAAATCACGGAAAACGTAAATCAGGATGGCCGGACTCGGGATTGAACCGTCGTCCTCCCGAATGCGAGTCCAGTGTGCTAAACACTGCGCCACCCCGCTCGGCGATCTGTATAATACTTAGCCTTTTGCTTTAAAGTGAAGTGTAAGTAAACTGAAGCAATGTAAAAATTAAAATTAAATGGAACATACATATATTTCATTATAATTAATTATTGTTTAGTATCTGTATTTGAACTTTCTCTCTTACCGCGTACGTCTCGGGTTGAGCTATCATGCAGTTCCAAACAGAGATGGTCTTAGGTTCCCGGTAACTGTCTTCATCGCTGCTTTTCAAAGAAATATTTGTTACTGTTCTTTCAGTCTTCTACTCGACGGAAGCGACATGGCACTGGTATTATTTCTCGATATATTTAGCTTTTGCACACTCATTCATCATTCATCCGTTTAGCGTGTTAGTACTTTCTAAGTCGCTGTGAAAATTTTGAGACGTGCTTTACGTCTATTTTTACTCCAATCCAAACGATTTTGACTGTAACAGAACAATATACAAGGTGGATCGTAATAACTATTTCTAATTTTCTGAAATAACAGAAGGCATGAAATTAACCATTTTCCTCAATTAAGCAATGTCCAGTAATGCGTCGTTTTGAAGTTGTGGTGCTATGAAGAAAACGGTGTATTGTAATAAAACTGCTGGAAGGACTCAGCTGCAAAACTAGTTTGAAATTTAGAGCGCGGTATTAGCAATGACACGTCATGCAATTGTTCTACAAACAACATTCTTTTTACGTAATAACTATAACTGAATGTAATGAAAATTGTAAATATATTTATAAATGTTATTTTAATTTGTATCTATTGCAGTGTATTCTAATTCCGTTTGAAAATGTATGTGGAAATAAGCATTGCAGAAAATCTGTGAAAAAAATTTACGCACTGGAAGCAGAAAATTTAACATTCAGTGTCAGTTCTGTAATTAGGAATCCCGCGTTTCCTTACTTTTAAATAAAAGCAATGTTACGTATTTTAGTACCCAAAATTAAGTACCCAAATTTCACACACGGTATTCTGTGGCTTATAATAAAAACTATCTTCAGTAGTTAATGATTCCATGGTAGGAATACGAAACAAAAGTGTCTAAAATCTTACGAATGAGACTTGGCTTTTGTAGAGTAAACGAAGCATTCGCAGAGAGTTACTGGTAAGTCCGGTCTCTGAAATTTACATACGGCCGGGAGAGTGGTGTACTGACCACATGCCACTCCATATCCGTATCCCGTGACGCCTATGGGCTGAGGATGACACGGCGGCCGGTCGGTATCGTTGGACCTTCACGGCCTGTTCGGGAGGAGTTTAGTTTAGAGTTTCTGATAAGTAATGTTTATGTTCATTTCCTCTACGACACAGAACATTAGGAACGGTTACGCTCATACAGAAGATATAAAACTTTCTGTTCTGCGTCATAACACTTCGCGCGATGACATGTCACAGTCTGCATAATTTTCTCGAATGTTCACAGAGTCTGTAATTCAGGATAACAGCATCGGCTGGACTTGGTGGTGTGACTAGTGGCTCGATGATACACGTGTGTCACTACCTCGCGCTCTTGTTCAACCTACCGCTCAATGAACAACTTTTAATTTGCTTGAATTCCTAAGTAATATCTCGCGCAATGTATACTACCGTAGTATAATTCGCATAAGTGAACATATATTTAGTGTTTAATAAGAAATTACACTTATTTTGTATTTCATCCCAGTAAGTACTTTTTGTGTATCTCCAGAATTGAGTTACGTTTAAATCATGTCAACTCTTCTTTAAAATATGAATGGAATTGGACTGCTATATTTGGAGATTGGTCCAAATCACACACCCTTCCCCTAGCTCTGCAGATAACTCGTATGCCGCATAAAGTGAACGAAGAGCGCTCATCACTACATCTACATCTACATTTATACTTCGCAAGCCACCCAACGGTGTGTGGCGGAGGGCACATTACGTGCCACTGTCATTACCTCCCGTTTCTGTTCCAGTCGCGTATGGTTCGCGGGATTAACGACTGTCGGAAAGCCTCCGTGCGCGCTCGAATCTCTCTAATTTTACATTCGTGATCTCCTCGGGAGGTATAAGTAGGGGGAAGCAATATATTCGATACCTCATCCAGAAACGCACCCTCTCGAAACCTGGCGAGCAAGCTACACCGCGATGCAGAGCGCCTCTCTTGCAGAGTCTGCCACTTGAGTTTGCTAAACATCTCCGTAACGCTATCACGTTACCAAATAACCCTGTGACGAAACGCGCCGCTCTTCTTTGGATCTTCTCTATCTCCTCCGTCAATCCGATCTGGTACAGATCCGAAACTGATAAGCAATACTCAAGTATAAGTCGAACGAGTGTTTTGTAAGCCACCTCCTTTGTTGATGGACTACATTTTCTAAGGACTCTCCAAATGAATCTCAACCTGGTACCCGCCTTACCAACAATTAATTTTATATGATCATTCCACTTCAAATCGTTCCGCACTCATACTCCCAGATATTTTATAGAACTAACTGCTACCAGTGTTTGTTCGCTATCATATAATCATACAATAAAGGATCCTTCTTTCTATGTATTTGCAATACATTACATTTGTCTATGTTAAGGGTCAGTTGCCACTCCCTGCACCAAGTGCTTATCCACTGCAGATCTTCCTGCATTTCGCTACAATTTTCTAATGCTGCAACTTCTCTGTATACTACAGCATCATCCGCGAAAAGCCGCATGGAACTTCCGACACTATCTACTAGGTCATTTATTTATATTGTGAAAAGCAATGGTCCCATAACACTCCCCTGTGGCACGCCAGAGGTTACTTTAACGTCTGTAGACGTCTCTCCATTGATAACAACATGCTGTGTTCTGTTTGCTAAAAACTCTTCAATCCAGCCACACAGCTGGTCTGGTATTCTGTAGGCTCTTACTTTGTTTATCAGGCGACAGTGCGGAACTGTATCGAACGCCTTCCGGAAGTCAAGGAAAATAGCATCTACCTGGGAGCCTGTATCTAATATTTTCTGGGTCTCATGAACAAATACAGCGAGCTGGGTCTCAAACGATCGCTGTTTCCGGAATCCATGTTGATTCCTACAGAGTAGATTCTGGGTTTCCAAAAACGACATGATACCGCGAGCAGAAAACATGTTCTAAAATTCTACAACAGATGGAAGTCAGAGATATAAGTCTATAGTTTTGCGCATCTGCTCGACGACCCTTCTTGAAGACTGGGACAACCTGCGCTCTTTTCCAATCATTTGGAACCTTCCGTTCCTCTAGAGACTTGCGGTACACGGCTGTTAGAAGGGGGGCAAGTTCTTTCGCGTACTCTGTGTAGAATCGAATTGGTATCCCGTCAGGTCCAGTGGACTAGCTGTAGGTTATGTGTTCTCATCTGCCTACGGCTTGTGAATAGCATTACTCGCCCTGTTATAGCGTTGGAATCACGATCAACATTAGTTTTTGGACACCACTTAAGTTTTGCGAGAGTTGAAAATCATAGGAGAACAAATTTTATTACGAAACGAAGATCGGAAGTCACCAAGAAACTGAAGGTCCAAAACTGAAACATTTATTCCAGTAACACTGCCAGTTTCTCCGTACTCATGTAAAACAAAGTCTGTTTTGATCAAATTGCATCAAATAGACTCCGTAAATAAAAGGAAGAAATAGTTGTGCTGCTTCGCTAAAGCGGCACGGACCTGGTATCTATCAGCACTCCCGCTGACGGTTGACGTTGCAGGTAGAGATAAAGTGGAAACATGTTGATTTCTTTAAGTTAATTTCGTCGCTACGGTAAACAAGCTCAGATAGGACCAATTCCAGGAAAGCAACTGTTTCAGAGTACGTCCTTGAAGGATCTTGCACCCTGTTTCGTATTTACAAAAAACTGACAAAAACTTCACTTGATAATACCTTTGTAACGTGTTAATGTGTCACGAGATTATAAGCTTGCTTAAAACAAAAACACACTCAACGGATAAGAGGAATTGCAGCCTTATCTTCCGCAAGTTTCGCACAGAGATACCAACCGGCTCACGAAACTACTTCACTTCCGTCGTATGGGCAACTGCATTTTCTCATCACAGTTAATTTTACAGAACATTCTCGGCTTGTTTCATTCAGGATTATGCGAATAACGATCGTACACATGTCTAAATGAATAAATGAGTATCTTAATAGCGAAGAGCATCTACTGCTTGAAACAAATTCAGATAAACGTTGTCTTTTATTACGAAATGTGCGGTTAACATAGTTCCCTGGTGCTTTCGGCAAATTAAATTTAATAACGCAGGAATGGTTCTGCAAAGCACCCACTATCAATTTAATTAGATAAATCCGTTAAAATTGTATTTGAAAATACAGATGCCCTTCTTCAACCAAAATGTTTAGATGTATACATCTGAGGCGTAGACACTAGATGCCCGTTTTTGATGCACAGGAATGAACTACATAGTGCTGTGAATCTTTTAGAAGAGCATCAGCTGGGAAATGGTAGGAATTTGGACATAAAGTGAAAGAAATTAAGTTTTGAACTCTATTATTGGCAAAAAGTAAAAATCTACAATAATCATAATAATCTTTTGAGTGGTACATGCAAAATAAGATGTAAACTTTGACTATTTTTTACATGACCTGTTCGTTTGCAAGATATTGAGTAGCAATGAAACTTTTATGTATTTTAAGCTACATACATTACGAGAAAATTTCCAGAGGAGCTTAAAATAATTATTTATATAGGAAAATCTAAGTCCAAATAGGCGTGAATCTGATCTCAGATTTTAAAACGAGAGCATTGCCAAAATCATTCTGCTGTGTTTCACATTCACATCGGTCACTAGGTAAATATGAGTAACGAGTTGGCCCCTGTAACGCAGTTTTGTACCACTCAGGAGTGGCAAGATTCTTCCTGTTTTCTCCAAAATGTTGGCAATATCTCTAAGTTTCTCTGCCTTGATTGTTACACCAGTCAGAATGTTCTCACAATTTATCTCTTGCGGCTTGCTGTTGTCTTTAGAAAATAGTCTCTCTTCTTCCGTGTCTATGTCGTAAGCAAGTTCTTCTTTAACCACCGGTTTGCCCGACTTGGTTTTCGGGCAAATGATGCGCTTGCATGCTGATATTACGAAGTGGAGCTGACATGCTAACTGCGTTTGCAGCTTGGCTTGCTCTTCCCAATCTTCGGATAACCAATCTGTTCCAGAGTGTTTCAAAGTTCCATACTTCTCAAAAACGCTGTGACACAGCTTTAATAAAGATAGCATCTTTTTTATTTCATTCTCTTTCTATTAGACCGAGATCTGCATCTGAAAGAAGGAAATAGTGACAAGCAAATGGAAAGACTATTTCAATTTTCGTTGTGTTTGCTGGAGCACACCCTAGCCCGGAACTTCTTCAGCATTGTTAACATATTAATATTCTCATTTTTCTCTGCACTTCCATCCACCACCAGGCGAATGGTGTCATGACCTGATAGGTCAGCAGTTTTCAACTCATTGAATACGAAGAAAGCCACCTAATTCGAAGATTTCTTGCCTTCCTCTTCCGTCCAGCAGTTTACTGACACATTTAGTAAATGTTAGACAACAACTTAACAAGCCTTCAACAACTGAAATATTATGGAATCAAAGCTGTCTGGAGCAGTAGGCAATCTGGATTGTTACATTAAGGTGGAAAAAGGTTCTTTTGACAGTCGAAGGTGAACAGAAAGCAGCTTGTTGATTTCAAAAGCAAGTTCTGGAAAAAAAGCTTGTGGTTGTATCTTGTGTCGCTCCAATTTAACTTTCAGTCCTGACTCGCAGTCTCATTTTGCTCCACTGACACTGTTACCCAATTTGCTACGGTCATCTACACTTCGGCAAGAATATTCTGTGTTAACCTTTGTGCAGAACACTTTTCTGATAAATGCTTGTGTGACTTTCTCTCAATCTTGTCTTTCTGCGTTAAACATTCTCGTAGTTTACTGATGCCCACATCTGTTGGCAGATATATATTTTCTCTCCGATAATGTGATTCACTGCAAATGAAGGTCTTAAACGTTTCTGTAAGTAGGCTAAATTTGATCTCCTCGTGATTTCAACTCGGCTTTCTACTGGGATATGAAAGTTACCTTTCTTGAAGTTTTTGATGAGGTCACTGTGTCAACACATTGAGGAATGTTTCATGACTTGCAGATTGTTACCGCATTGCCTGACAATACTGCAGCTAAAAGTGGTGGGGTTTTCTAAAAGCGCTTGGTTTTATTGCTCTTAGGGTTGGGCAACATTTCGGAAGAACGTCTCTTGCTCACCCTTTTTAGTTAAATGCGTCGTGGAAATCTTTGATGTCAGACGTTGTTAGTAATGAACATTGAGAACCAGCTCTGCCGTTAGATGTAGGATACTCTGTGAGGCCTTTAACAGAGTACCTGGACACATGAAACAATGAAACTACTGAACAACTGTATTTTGTCAGATAGGGATGTTAGGCACATCTAATAATTAAAGAAATTATACAAAAAAAGGCAGGACCACATGAAAATAGCAGTAAACACACACACACACACACACACACACACACACACACACATATATATATATATATATATATATATATATATATATATATTGACAGCACTGAGTTTGTAAAAACGTTTGCTTTCTTAGTTCAACTGTTGCTTTTGCATATTTATTTTTCTTGCATTTAGTGTGTATTTTTAAACACTGAACTTTTCATTCCTTCTTCTAGGCCCCTTCAGCCAACGGTCCAATCATCAGAACAGCAGAGACAATCAATAATGATTACGTATGTAGTGCACGCTTACAAGCTATCCTTACTTTTTCATCTTTCCAGTGCTTCTTTTCCACGTTTCAGGTGCCGAAATCTGTTCCTGCCTTTTCCTTCTGTAGATGCTGAACCATTTTGTACCCTTCACACACTTAAATGTTAATTATGGCAGTAATACTGTAAAAATGTTTCAGAACCTGAGGTAAGAGTAAGCACTCTTCAGTCTCTAATTTTGGACTTTATTTGATCATATACGGTCTTGCCATAGATTCACGTTGGTTTATTCAGCAAATGTCCGAATTTGAGATCAAGCTCTGATGTAAGTATCCACTTCTGAAGTGAACAGTGAAATTTAACGTGTAATTTATCATACGGACGTTCATTTCTGTAGCAAACAGACTTCGATGGGAAGAACAGAAAATTCTTTATCGGAATCAGCTGATATCTAAACTTCGACCAGGAGGACAGATGCCCGGGTTTGATGTTAGCCATACTCAATTGCAACATTTTTTTTCACGCGTCAGACAGCCGAGTTTCACAAAGAAAAATGTTGGATATGTAAATAGTGAACAATCATCTAATATGCAGAACGTAAGTCTACACGAGGAAGAGATATACATGTAGCTGTCAGAAGCTGTAAATTCCTCCGTTACAGTTGTGGTCATCGACGAAGGCAAAGTCTAGGCCAATGAAACTATAAACGGTTACAAGCCGGCAACAGCACGGGTACGCAGACACGCTGATACAAGCGCTTCTACAATAATTTTTACCCACACCTCACAGGAAAGACAACGTCAGCTCACTGATGAAAACACAGATGGCAATCGATTGAAAACTGGAAAGAAATGTGGTGGCAGCCTAGTCGATGGAATACAAGAAATGTATTCGCAGCTGCTAATATGGACAACCATCAGCTGTATTATGGAATGGCGACAATGAAAATTTGTGCCGGGCTGGGACTCTAATCCTGATTTCCCACTTTCGCGAGGGGCCGCCCTATCATTTGAGAGAGACCCAAACTTCCATATGTCGTCAGCCATGTGTCTACACCTGTACTCGTACGTCCACTAGGTATATTTCCGTTCAGGGAGACATTTTACGTGAACATCGCTTGCCTGGTGTCGGCGGGTAAATACGCTACTGCAGTGCCTGTGTTGTTCCGAATTACGAATCAACGTTCCTAGGGGACAAGCATGCATGTATACAGGACCTTCGTATCGTAATTCGGAATAACACAGGTACTGTAATATCGTAGTCGATAGAATGCTGAAGACAGTGGTTATGTCACGTTCCTAGGGGACAAGCATGCATGTCTACAGGACCTTCGTATCGTAATTCGGAATAACACAGGTACTGTAATATCGTAGTAGATAGAATGCTGAAGACAGTGGTTATGTCACGTTCCTAGGGGACAAGCATGCATGTCTACAGGACCTTCGTATCGTAATTCGGAATAACACAGGTACTGTAATATCGTAGTCGATAGAATGCTGAAGACAGTGGTTATGTCACGTTCCTAGAGGACAAGCATGCATGTCTACAGGACCTTCGTATCGTAATTCGGAATAACACAGGTACTGTAATATCGTAGTCGATAGAATGCTGAAGACAGTGGTTATGTCACGTCACACATTTTAATTCTTCTCATGGCTTGTGGAGCCAGGAAATGGTACGTAGCGGACTTAAAAACGACACGTGAACAAACTTTACACCACCAAAGAAGACTTTTACTTCCGTCGATACACACAGAATTGAGTCGTCAGTTGAGCTTCCAGAAGTAATATTTTTCGGTCTTGTGATTACGGCGTGTGGTAGTTGGAAAGTAGTGCTAGAGATACCACCGTAGTGAGGTGTCGGTAAGAGATCGCCATACGACATTTCAGGGCTTCATAACTCTGCAACATCGCTTCTCTCAGAGCACACAGACAAAATATCGAACCAACTGTAAAATTAACATAAACTAGTAAAACTGTCATACAGCAGTGCATCTATGTTCACTATTAAGAGGTCGTTCCACTTCAAATCGCTCTTTATACATACTCCTTTTTTATCGTTCTCTGCGCAACAATGGAAGATACCAATATGTTAAAAAAAGCCGCACGCGAAAATGAAATTTTTCAAGGGACAATATCTCGGGTTTTATTGATCAGAGAGATAAAAGATTAAATGTTTCCGATTGACCTCGACCTAGTGATTATTTGTCATATGTAGGAAGAACAGGCATGCTGTAACCATCCTACAATACAGGGTCAAATTTTAAACATTACACACTTTCTCAATGCTATGGCAAATTAAGCAAATCGGATGATTCTTCTGCGTTGTCTGGTCTACGGCGACCTTAGGCGGCTCATCAAAGCACCGTTTATTCATGAGCGGTTACTGAGGAAACCACGGAAAACATGATTTTCATATACCAAAAATATCAATTGTGGAGATGGCTACTTCTACAATTTCTGTTCACGGCAAATCGTCGCAATTTTTACCATATATTTCTAAGACGACGTTCTCGAAGAACCTTGTAAAGTCACTCGATGTCATTGCGTTACCGAGATCCAGAGGTTCAAAGTACCGTACTTACGCACGTATAATAGGCAAACAACATCCAGTCTGAGGCGTAAATGTAGTTTTAATTGACGTAGTGTGCACATGATAAAGGATCATCGCAAGCATTCTGAGGTCTTCAAACTATGTTTTCAGTCAGCACTTTTTTTACAAACAAAACTTAATGACGCACAGTCTCTGTAAACGGGCACTTCACACCTATATACATATAAGCCAAAAACTGCTACTGTTGTGACAAAAACATGGGCTATCAAGAATCTCAACACGCCTGAAAAGTGTTAAAATGACAGCGAAACATTGCGTAACACTGGAAAGAATGCAGATTCAGTAAAATATTTGTAATGTCATTTTTACTCTTTTATGATACAAATCATAAGCGGGGCATTTTTGATGATTTACGATCGATGAGAAAAGTATTCAGACGAAACGAAAAAGCAAATGATTTTGTATTAATCTTATATTATGTGTCAAAGTATATATATATGCTGTCCATGCTTTACTAACCTATAGAATTCATTTTATAAAAGCAGCACAACATCCTGTAGCCGGAGAAATATGAAAGTCACTAAAACAATGCTCCTGCACTACCACGAGAAAGTTGAATATGCTTCTCTTTAAAAGAGAAACAGAGAACCAGGGGACCAGTTGCCTCCACCATCATGCCTTTATCACCAAAACTTTTGACATCCAAACGTATTTACGCTACCTGCGCTGAAAGATAGTAGCAGAGAGACCGTGAGAGTGGAAGAGAGAGGACAGAGCCAGTCGGAGAGAAAGAGAGAGGAGACATTGATGGTGGAAGAGAAAAAATGGCAGTGAAAGAGAACGAGCGATGGATGAAGACACAGATGTGGAAGCCAAAGAGAGAGCGAATATTGATGGTCCGTGAGAAACAGTGACAGTAAAAGAGAAAGAGAGATGTATGGAGATAGAAGAAGTAGGTACAAAAGAGAGAGAAGACAGTGGAAAAGCAAAATACAGATGAGTGAAGACCATACATAGGGCTGGAGGGTCTGGACCCTCCCATAATGGCGAAATTTAACAGGTAGGTCTTTTAGCTGCTGAGGTATGGTAGAAACAGTGGCAGTGGGAAATAAAGATAAGAGGGGTGAGTGTAAGTGAGGGAGGAGTCAGTGGCAGTGGGATATATTGCAAATCAGTGGGAGAAAAGGGAGAGACATACACAGACAGTGGCAGTGAGAGGGAAATGCTTACTATGAAGGCTTAACTTCAAAGAGAGACTAAGTAAAAAGATTTATAACGTTCTTTGTTAAAGAGCGTGAATATGTCTGCACACCAAAATTTTTGGTGAGGAAGGTGGAATGAGGATTGAGGCAGCTGGACCCCTACTTTTCTGTCAGAGTCTTTTAAAGAGGGACGTATTCGCTTTTTACATGCTCAAACGGAAGCATTTTTCTGATGGTTCAATATACAGAGTGTTACAAAAAGGAACGGCCAAACTTTCAGGAAACATTCCTCACACACAAAGAAAGAAAATATGTTATGTGGACATGTGACCGGAAACGCTTACTTTCCATGTTAGAGCTCATTTTATTACTTCTCTTCAAATCACATTAATCATGGAATGGAAACACACAGCAACAGAACGTACCAGCGTGACTTCAAACACTTTGTTACAGGATATGTACAAAATGTCCTCCGTTAGCGAGGGTACATGCATCCACCCTTCGTCGCATGGAATCCCTGATGCGTTGATGCAGCCCTGGAGAATGGCGTACTGTATCACAGCCGTCCACAATACGAGCACGAAGAATCTCTACATTTGGTACTGGGGTTGCGTAGACAAGAACTTTCCAATGCCCCCATAAATGAAAGTCAAGAGGGTTGAGGTCAGAAGAGCGTGGAGGCCATGGAATTGGTCCGCCTCTACCAATCCATCGGTCACCGAATCTGTTGTTGAGAAGCGTACGAACACTTCGACTGAAAAGTGCAGGAGCTCCATCGTGCACGAATCACATGTTGTGTCGTACTTGTAAAGGCACATGTTCTAGCAGCACAGGTAGAGTATCCCGTATGAAATCATGATAACGTGCTCCGTTGAGCGTAGGTGAAAGAACATGGGGCCCAATCAAGACATCACCAACAATGCCTGCCCAAACGTTCACAGAAAATCTGTGTTGATTACGTGATTCCACAATTGCGTGCGGAATCTCGTCAGCCCACACATGTTCATTGTGAAAATTTACAATTTGATCACGTGGAATGAAGCCTCATCCGTAAAGAGAACATTTGCACTGAAATGAGGATTGACACATTGTTGGATGAACCATTCGCAGAAGTGTACCCCTGGAGACCAATCTGCTGCTGATAGTGCCTGCACACGCTGTACATGGTACGGAAACAACTGGTTCTTCCGCAGCGCTCTCCATACAGTGATGTGGTCAACGTTACCTTGTACAGCAGCAACGTCTCTGACGCTGACATTAGGGTTATCGTCAACTGCACGAAGAATTGCTCGTCCATTGCAGGTGTCCTCGTCGTTCTAGGTCTTCCCCAGTCGCGAATCATAGGCTGGAATGTTCCGTGCTCCCTAAGACGCCGATCAATTGCTTCGAACGTCTTCCTGTCGGGACACCTTCGTTCTGGAAATCTGTCTCGATACAAACGTACCGCGCAACGGCTATTGCCCCGTGCTAATTCATACATCAAATGGGCATCTGCCAGCTCCGCATTGGTAAACATTGCACTGACTGCAAAACCACGTTCGTGATGAACACTAACCTGTTGATTCTACGTACTGATGTGCTTGATGCTAGTACTGTAGAGCAATGAGTGATATTGAAGCATTTGCAGCTACTGAAATTTTTAGTCGATCTGGGACTGAAAGGTGTAATACGTTTCCTTTAATTTACGTCTATGGTCACAAGCTTTTTGTTAACAGATTAACGGTTTCGGTCTTTAATGACCATCATCATGTCTGTTTCATAAAAACAAAGTCCTAAGGTACTGTAGCCATAGTGGCATCGTCAAGTGTTAAATGCCGAATCAGCACCAGCATCGTAAAATACATATAAATAACATCACATGCACCTAATTTATATGTATTTGACGATGCTGGTGCTGATTCCGCATTTAATTTGACGATGCCACTATGACTGCAGTACATTAGGACTTTTTATGAAACAGATCTGATGGTGGTCATTAAAGACCGAACCCGGTAATTTGTTAATAAAAAGTTTGTGACCATAGACGTAAATTAAAGGAAACTTATTACACATACGGGTCACTGTTGTTTCGCGACGATGTCGTAGCTTGGGAAATGAAAGGTGTGTCTGGTACACTAAGTTTTTAGGTGATGGGAACTCAAAAGCATATATTAGTGTAAGAAGAGGATGGGCACCAGGTTGACTGAAGTTGAAAGAATGTTTGGGTGACGAGTTACTTAGTGACAGTAAAACCATAAGAGGCAGGCTGACAGAAAATTGTGGGTAACTACAGCAATATTGTGGGATGGCCATTAGAAATGGTGATGCGTTGAAAAAGAAGCAGGCAATGTCTGTTACCTTCTCCCAGAGACTTTCAAAGACGAGAAACTAATACACCAACTTTGCCTACCTCCCAGACTAGATTCATGGCGTAATTATCACAATGCCCAGTACTCAAAACGGTCCATACAGCTATAAACAATACACCCTAGCAGCCGTCATGGATGTCATGAAACGTACTTACAGAGACCTGGCAAATCCTGAACTGCAGTGTGGTCAGACTCAAAAGTCCAAATGAGTCTCTTCATAATATCATATGGAATAGCTCACCAAGAAATTTTTTTGTTAGAATGAATACACTAAATGGGGGGGAGGGGGGTCAGTGATGTTGTTACTGCTTTTAATGATGGCACCATTGGCAGGGTGAAAGTGCTACAGCATATGGAAATTAATTCTGGAGTAAACTCCATCAGAGAACTTGAACAGGTGGACAAGGTACGTATCGACAAAGCACCGAACGCAGCACAATTGGCCATTAAGGAGTACAGAAAGAAGGAAAGAATAAGAACTTCTTGTAAGTAGGCTGTTTAGGTTTTGATATTGGCATCGTCACGTAGCGCTCTGTGTGAAAATCACTGGCTGTGCTGTGTGCAGTCTGTGGCTGGTTGGCATTGTTGGAATATTCGCTATTGTAGTGTTGGGCAGTTGGATGTGAACAGCGCGTAGCGTTGCGCACTTGGAGGTGAGCCGCCAGCAGTGGTGGATGTGGGAAGAGAGATGGCAGGGTTTTGAGAGCAGACGATCTGGACGGGTGTCCGTCAGAAAAACGACATTTGTAAGACTGGATGTCTTGAACTGATGTATATATTATGACTTTTGAACACTATTTAGGTGAATACATTGTTTGTTCTCTATCAAAATCTTTCATTTGCTAACTATGCCTATTAGTAGTTAGTGCCTTCAGACGCTCGCTATATTGCAGTAGTTCGAGTAACGAAGATTTTTGTGAGATAAGTGATTCATAAAAGGTATATGTTATTGTTAGTCACGGCCATTCTTTTGTAGGGATTATTGAAAGTCAGATTGTGTTGCGCTAAACATATTGTGTGTCAGTTTAGTGTTGATCAGAATAAGTAGAGAGAGAAATGTCTGAGTACGTTCAGTTTTGCTCAGCTGTTTGAAAACCAAATAACGTAAGGGGTTCACCAGCACAGTAATTCATAAATGTTTCTAAGGGGAGGTTTCACTTTGAAAAAGGTCAAGACGGCCGTACACAGTATGGTGCAGGGTGCTTCGAGTGAGTAAAAATAAAAAATAAACCATATATTAAGTAAGACGCATTTTTTGAAACTTTGGAAGCCGTTCCTGAAAATTTACGTATTTTGTTGCATTTTTCCCTAAATCTCAGAAGCCACTTTAAGCAGAGTATTCAGCTTTTCAGAGAGCAGTAACATACGTATCCTGGTTTCACTGAATTAAAAAAACAATATTAAACATAATTAACATTACTTAGGACAAAGTACAAAAAATTACACTAAAGTTTAACCGTGTCATTAAAAAATTGTTTTTCCGAAAGCAGTGGCGGAAATGCAATGACTGTAGTTCATACTCTCAGAACATAACATGTAATGCCCTGTAAAAGTTTTATTTCGATGGCTTCAGTGGTTTGTGAAATAAAGGGAAGCGTAATGACAAAATTTAACATTGTCGAGATAGGGCGATCCAATTTCCCTTAAATTAGTTGTATGTACACACCTGAGGGTGGGATTAAATCGTTGAGGAACAGGTTGTGTGTGATCCCGTAATAAAGGAACTAATAACAGCTAGTGCGGCTACCAAAAGGTATTTAGAAGGTTTTAATAGCTTTTTCAGTAATTTTTAAAATAGTTCTGTGTCTCAAACTAGTTGTGTAAATTTCATCTATTGTAGTACGTATTATGATCTATATTTAATTTAATTGTGATAATAATGAGTTGAAATGAAGGTGGACGGAACGTGGAGATGTAACATCTACTTTGATGATGGATGGACCAGTGAAGTGATTTGGTGTATTCCAAGAGGTAAGGAAAGACCGAGTCGATGATGTAATGAAAGACGTTAAATGTCTACTTAAAATATGTGGGAGCAGCTTGTACTCACATACACTCTCCAGTCACATTAATACGGCCGCCTGTCAAAAGTCTGAATAGCGCGTTTTGCAGTGCGGGCCGTTGCGAGACGTACAGGGAGAGATTCAGGGAGGTTGTCGAAGGTGCCGACAGGGCTGTGGAGCCACGCCGACTCCAATCCGTGGCCAGCTATATTACTGCAATCTTTTATTGTTGTTTTTTGTAACGGTATTACCTATAGTTATTGACAATTAGGTTTATTTTCCAACGAACGTTGTTAGCAAAGTGCGTGATTGTGTACAATGGCGAAATTCCTAATATGCGATACCTATCGCATATTGGGGGAACTCGTTCTCTCACGAATTTTTATATGTAATTTACGCAATACTATTATGAGATAACAATATTTCATCATTTATTGTAGTAAAATTTTGGCAACTGCATTTATTTTAATTCTATTAAATTATCATAAACAAGCATTACTTTGACGTGTCTTATGATCAGAAATTGGAATGTTTTCTGGAACTTGATGGACGGTGCACCTGCAGGATCAATATCAGTTTGTCATCCAAGTGGCTGGATACAAACTCACATTTTTACTCGGTGGTTTGATCATTTTGTGAGTCATATAAAACCATCTTCAAATGACCCTGTCATTTTGATTCTTGATGGGCATTATTCCCACACAAAAAATCTCGATGTGTTAGATAAAGCATGTGAAAATAATGTTCATATTGTATGTTTGCCACCTCACTCAACGCATAAAACGCAGCCACATGACGACGGATTTATGGGGCTTTTGAAAACCTACTATGCACTAGGGATAGAAACGTGATTGGCAAGTAACCCAAGTCGTGTTATCACCCCATTATTAATAGCCAAGTTATATGAGGCAGCTTACAACCGAGCAGCAGAAATTGAAGCATCTGTGGATGCCTTCAGAAAAACAGGACTCATCCCATGCAAAAATGGTTCAAATGGCTCTAAGCACTATGGGACTCAACTGCTGTGGTCATTAGTCCCCTAGAACTTAGAACTACTTAAATCTAACGACATCACACACATCCATGCCCGAGGCAGGATTCGAACCTGCGACCGTAGCAGTCGCACGGTTCCGGACTGCGCGCCTAGAACCTCGAGACCACCGCGGCCGGCCATCCCAAGCAACAGAAACATCTTTAGGGAAAATGAATTTTCAATTCATCGCCACGCTAACGCTCTTCAGGAAAGAGATGCCAAAAACGAAAATGAAACTGCTGATGGTGATGGTCAAGCTATCAGCTCGGCAGACATCAGACCTCTCCCATACATCGCAAAACCACCTGGGGTTAGTCAAATAGGTCAAACATCGCGTTCGTGCTCTGCTGCGTTTTAACTTCAACTCCTTATGTGAAGCAATTGCAAGAATCTAAACAGAAGAAATCAGAGGCTGAAGTTAAAAAAGCAGCAGAAAGTTATTTGGGGAGAAGAGCGGAAAATCTTCCAATCGTTGACCTAAAGCAGAAGAATCGCCTAGTGACTCGGCATCCGATGTCCATCTTGATGACAGTGGGGATTCAGACAGCAGTGATGACGATGACGCAGAGTGTCTGTTCTGTGGTGGGCGCTTTTCTGAAGGCAAACACGGGGAGAAATGGGCACAGTGCACGACATGTTATCGCTGGGCTCATGACGATTGTGGTGTCACAGAAGACAATTTTGTTTCCCCCGGATGTCGTAAATATAAACCTAAATAGAGTGAAATGAGTGAAGGATAACAGAAATGAATGAACATGTAAAAATTGTATATTCATATGTCATTATTCTCCAATAAAATAATTAAAGCAAAATATTATTACTGTCTCATATTAGGAAACCTTGATCTCATTTCTATGAACTGCCTGGTTTGTGAATATTTACTATCTACTCTGAAAAATTGTTTATTATTGCAAATACGATAATTGTATGATAAAATTAAATAGTGTAAGATCTTATTATCATCATAAAAAATAAAATTGCACTTACTTTTAGGTCTTTCAATCGGGTTTACAAAAGTGTGTCTTATATTAGGCACCTTTCCTCTACGTTATACTCAATCTTGTTTTCTTCAAACCACGCGCGTAGACTGCGAACTGTGTTATATGTTGGCAGGCCGCGGTGGTCTCGCGGTTCTAGGCGCGCAGTCCGGAACCGTGCGACTGCTACGGTCGCCGGTTCGAATCCTACCTTGGGCATAGATGTGTGTGATGTCCTTAGGTTACTTAGGTTGAAGTAGTTCAAAGTTCTAGGGGACTGATGACCATAGATGTTAAGTCACATAGTGCTCAGAGCCATTTGAACCATTTGTTATGCATGGAACAGTTAGCAGGAGGTCCTGCTGACGGTTATGATGAACTGGAATTACTTTCACTGACAGGCAAAAAACTGTAGACTGCATGTCAAATTCTCATTGGAATTAAGTGAGTGTGCTCCTGTCTGCGACAGTTTTAACACAATGAAATATAAAATGGAGAACATGAACACCTCAGTGCATGTTCTTCAGGTGTGACCTCCTAGAACCCATAGATAAAGGTAACTAATCACGCAGAATGGATAGGATAAATTTAAAGGTAACTAAATCAACTTCGTCGGTCTGTTCAGGATTTATTCTGCATAACAATTGAGCTTAACGATCATATGAGACGTCGAGCGAGTGTTGCAACTGGACTGAGGACCTCCTTCAAAGCCATAACTGAATACGATATGCCGAATTGTGAATGATCCGCAGATACAGAGCAAATTTCGGTTGTGTCCCAGGGAAGTGTCACAGAAGCTCCAGTGTACGTGATTTTGTGAGTAGTGTTAGCTGCAATTTCAAATGTTTCGGTGATTACAGACCTATCCGTAACATATTTATTCGATGAATAATGTAGTAATAAACAATTAGGTATCGAAAAAATATGACCTTGACTCAAACACTTGTTACCAAGTTTTGACAGAAGCAAACGCGCACTTCAAGCAACTTAAATGTAGCAGCAGTAGACGACGTTTTTAATGAACTTCAGCAGAAGTAAGTCATACGGTACAAGTATCTGGGAGCAATAACATGTAGGAAGAGGACGTGGAACGAGGAGATGGCTCTGTTGTAGGTACTCGTAAAACACCTAGAAGGTTTCTATTTGTTGGTACAACAATGATAAACTGCGGACGACTACGAAAGAGCTTATGGAAGAAAGATAGGCACACACATACGATACTCGGAATACTACTCTAGGGCGTGGGATCCGTATGAAGCTGAACTAGTACGTGACATCGAATATAGCGGTATTCCTCCATGTTGTTAACGACTCTAGATGTTTCCTTCGCAGAAACCGTACGCAGAAAAGAGTAATAACAGCTCGGACAGAGGCATATAAACAGACAATTCTATTCCTCCATCTGTCAATGAACGAAGAAAAGTATTTATCCTGTGACAAAATAAAGAAAATACCCTCTGTCAACCACTTAGCGATAATTTTCAGAGTAAAACATATGGAACGGAACCAGTGAAATCAAATCAACTAATAAGAATTCACATAGCAAAGAAAAGTACTTGATACTGTTTTTTCGTTGCGCTAAAATTCTTTTACGAAGCAGATAAGCAGTGGGCGTGCGGGATTCCACGGCGAACAAGAGAACCGTTACTGCATGACACGGAGTAATAACAGTGAACAGTCTCTTCTGCTCTCGAAGCGTCTTTTGCATTACCTAGACGGGTATTACTCTGCCAGCGTTAGATCCCAAGACAAGGTAGTCACTGTTTATATGACGTACGCTTGGTAACGAAGAACAAGACCATAATATGCCTGTCAAGTACATAATAGAGCGGAAACGATGTACGGCTTTGATGGGTGAAAGACTCCCCCCCCCCCCCTCCCTCCAATATTGTTTAGCAGCAGTTCTGTAAAGCCGGAAGGTTATTAACGATATATCTACACTTATGTACTCTGCAAGCCACGTTACGGTGTGGGGAGGTGAAGGGTACTAAAAAAGGAATAATTGTAAATAAATGAAATTTCATTCAAGAATAACGGCCTAAAAGATAACTGTTTGCAGCGTTTCAGATATTTTCTTCAGGTAACTATCAGCAATGGGAGACATGTTTTAGGAAATTCATGACACTTGGCTGCATTAGAATACTTTGTTCATTTGCTACTGGTTTCGGTCGATGACCGTCATCTGGCAGGAAAAATTGGCTACAGTGTCATATGTCACAGTCGCATTAATTGCCGGTTTCGTAAGTAATAGTACAGAAAATAACACTTTTCACACATCAGCAACCTTGCTGATGCACACGCAACAGGATACTGTTGCAACTATTTGCAACGTACCACAGCAGTGTAGAAGAAATCGAGGCGAATAATTTAATACAGGACACTTCTGGTCTATTAAGCTGGGAAACAAGCCAGCTAGCTCACAGTGTTTTCGTTCTCTTAAGTCATGGGTGTAGTCGGCTATTTCGTCTATAGTACTAATGTGAACTTTCCCATGAGGTTATTGAAAGAAAAGAGATTTTTGTAAACGTTATAGAGAAACTAATTATATTTACAATTCTATCTAATAGTTTCGCAGTGATAAGGCAAAGAAAATGAATGAATTGTTATACTTATGCTATTAAAATTGACAATATTTTGAGGTAAAACTTATGCAACCGCCAATTTACCATTTTGTAAAGCAAGAACAAAGGGTCTTAATATTCAATGACGATTTAAGCCGACGTCTCGGGCGACAGGCAAGCGCTGTAGCTTACGTGTCCTCAAAAATGGTTCCGAACACTATGGGACTTAACTTCTAAGGTCATCAGTCCCTATAACTTAGAACTACTTAAACCTAACTAACCTAAGGACTGCACATACATCCATGCCAGAGGCAGGATTCGAACCTGCGAACGTAGCAGCAGCGCGGTTCCAGACTGAAGCGCCTAGAACCGCTCGGCCACACCGGCCGGCCTTATCTGTCCTCTGTAGGCCAATTTGAGACTGCTTTTCGCCTTGATAAACCTCAAGTGTCCTGCATCAATTTGTTCTTCTCGGCTTCATCTACAACACTGTGGTACCCTGTGAACGTCGTTTAGAGCCTGTATATGTGACTAAGCGCCGAAAGTAGGTCATTAGTGACGCGTAAAGCCATAAACCTTTGCGACTGTAGTCGCTATATGTACCTGAATGTAAGCGAACATTCTAAGATGTTAAATTATTTAAGGATTGCATGCCATGTTTCTTCAACATAGCTTCAAAGCTCTGTTGTGTTCAGAATAAATTTTTCGTTCAGAAGCAGAATGTGCCCTATTTTGAAATTTTGTTTAAATATTAAAAACTGAGTGATGGACCAGGACTCTAACTCGGAACCTTACCGACGAAGCTATCGAGGCACGACTTGCGACACTCCCTAACAACTTTTCTCCCGACAGAATCTCTCCCCTACTTTCCCCTCTGTACCGAGGTTTTGTTGCATATCTTATTGGACGAGCGCTGCTGGAAGAAACTGTACTGTTGCTCTAAGGCTAAGCCGCCTCCTAGAGGACCGTCTCCAGGTTGAATTGTCAATGCAGCAGTTCTGAAACGTGTACAACCGGTAGTTGAATGCATTTAAGGAGTATCAAACTGATGTACAGTGGAGTAGTTACGCTGAAGTGGAAAGATTAGCCAAAGATAAGCAGGTATTCAGTGCTGCACAGATCGCTTTAGGATCAATGACTACATCAACACAACACTAGATTGCGCAAAAATTCCAAGAAGTGGTGCAGTTTCAGGACCGCGTCAGCAATTTCTAAATTTCCGGAAAACGTTTGACTCGGTGCCCTGCTGCAAACGTAACGACGGTACGAGCATATGGAATAAGTTCCCCGAGATGTGAGTGGCTCGAAGACTTCTTAACTTATACACTGAAGCGTCAAAGAAACTGCTATACACATGTGTATTCAAATACAGGTATATGTAAACAGGCAGAATATGGTGCTGCGGTCGGCAACACCTATATAAGGCAACAAATGCCTGGCACACTTGTCAAATCTGTTACTGCTGCTACAATGGCAGGTTATCAAGATTTATGTGAGCTTGAACGTAATGTTATAGTCGGCGCACGAGCAATGGGACACAGCGTCTCCGAGGTAGGAATATCCGGCTGCATTCCCCAATATCCAAGATGTCAATGAGTACAATGCTTATACATTCTTCATCGTGTTTAATGAATACTTCCATACTGTTTGTTGCATACTGTACGCGTTGTATTATGTATAGCTACTCCAATAGCATGATAAGATAGACGAGCGCTCCTGCCCATGGCCTTCTGTACACACTCCTTGGCAGCGTCGTCGCGGATGCCGACTCATCCTGCACTGTGACAGCTTGGGCGGGGGAAGAGAGGTACCAGATAGTCATCAATATATAGAAGAAATGGTTACTGGAAATCTTGAAATAATCAACCCAGTTCATCGTCACAGTAACCTGAAAGCGTTAGCCTAAGCTATGTTACTCTCCCTGAAGACAATGCAGGCTAAATGCCTAACTGGCCCTTTGGTGCTTTTAACGCAGGGGAGGGGGCTATAATGGCTCTGAGCACTATGCGACTTAACTTCTACGGTCATCATTCGCCTAGAACTTAGAACTAATTAAACCTAACCAACCTAAGGACACCACACACATCCATGCCCGAGGCAGGATTCGAACCTGCGACCGTAGCAGCCGCACGGTTCCGAACTGTAGCGCCTAGAACTGCAGGACCAAAAAATGGTTCAAATGGCTCTGAGGACTATGGGACTTAACATCTGTGGTCATCAGTCTCCTAGAACTTAGAACTACTTAAACCTAACTAACCTAAGGACATCACACACACCCATGCCCGAGGCAGGATTCGAACCTGCGACCGCAGCAGTTGCGCGGTTCCGGACTGCGCGCCTAGAACCGCGAGACCACCGCGGCCGGCCTGCACGACCACTCCGGCCCGCGGGGAGGGGGGGGGGGAGGTAAAAATTAAAGAGGGGGACCAAACCTGGAATATAGAATATGGGCAGAAATATGTACGTTGCGGCAGTGATTCGGAGGTGAAGAAGCTAGCACATAAAAGGATAGCTTGGAGGGCTACGTCAGACCAGTCTTTTGACTGAAGAAAACAACAACGAAAACAACAACAAAAACAACAACAAACACGTCACTTTACTGCTATCACTTACGTCAGCGACTGACGGTACGTGACCACCTGCTACTAGTCCTTCACCATCTACAGAGCTCGAAAGCAACCAGCGTACTTTTTCAACGGGGCGACCAATAGTTGGTCCCGTGTGGCTACGCAACGGTTGCAATGTGTTTGAGGTGAGTGTGCATGCTGCGCACTGCTGAAGGAAAGGATTGGTGAGAGTCCGTAGGAGAGTGCTGGTGGAGTGAATGTATTATGGCGAGTAGGAACGTAATGGAGGGACGGAGTAGGTAAGTCGTGATGTTGGCAGAGGGCGTTGTTCGCGCGCCACGTGCTCACTGTCCGGTGGCAGAGCCTATCCCAACCCCAAGGCCGACCGGCGTACACGCGCGCACGCGAGCCAATGCTAACAAAGCGGCGGCAGTTTCGCTAGTTGTGTGTACGGTCGTGGGTGCCATGAGAAAACCATAGAAAAAACAAAACAGCTAAGAGAAAAAATATAAACAAATGACTAGCATTGAACGTTGTTTTGGGGTATTATCTGTAAATAGGTTGGAAAATTTAAAAAGGGAAATGGATAGGTTAAAGTTAGATATAGTGGGAAGTAGTGAAGTTCGGTGGCAGGAGGAACAAGACCTTTGGTCAGGTGACTACAGGGTTATAAACACAAAATCAAATAGGGGTAATGCCGGAGTAGGTTTAATAATGAATAAAAAAATAGGAGTGCGGGTAAGGTACTACAAACAGCATAATGAACGCATTATTGTGACCAAGATAGAGACGAAGCCCACACCTACTACAGTAGTACAAGTTTATATGCCAACTATCTCTGCAGATGACGAAGAAATTGATGAAATGTATGATGAGATAAAAGAAATTATTCAGATAGTGAAGGGAGACGAAAATTTAATAGTCGTGGGTGACTGGAATTTGAGAGTAGGAAAAGGGAGAGAAGGAAAAATAGTAGGTGGATATGGATTGGGGGTAAGAAATGAAAGAGGAAGCCGTCTAACACTTGGTTCAAGAATCATAAAAAAGGTTGTCTACGTGGAAGAATCCCGGAGATACTAAAAGGTATCAGATAGATTATATAATGGTAAGACACAGATTTAGCAACTAGGTTTTAAATTGTAAGACATTTCCAGGGGCAGATGTGAACTCTGACCACAATCTATTGGTTATGACCTGTAGATTAAAATTGAAGAATCTGCAAAAAGGTGGGAATTTAAGCAGATGGAACCTGGATAAACTGAAAGAACCAGAGGTTGTACAGAGTTTCAGGGAGAGAATAAGGGAATAATTGACAGCAGTGGGGGAAAGAAGTACAGTAGAAGAAGAATGGGTAGCTCTGAGGGATGAAGTAGTGAAGGCAGCAGAGGATCAAGTAGGTAAAAAGACGATGGGTAGTAGAAATCCTTGGGTAACAGAAGAAATATTGAATTTAATTGATGAAAGGAGGAAGAATAAAAACGCAGTATATGAAGCAGGCAAAAAGGAATACAAACGTCTCAAAAATGAGATCGACAGGAAGTGCAAAATGGCTAAGCAGGGATGGCTAGATGACAAATGTAAGGATGTAGAGGCTTATCTCACTAGGGGTAAGATAGATACTGCCTACAGGAAAATTAAAGAAACCTATGGAGATAAGAGAACCACTTGTATGAACATGAAGAGCTCAGATGGAAACCCAGTTCTAAGCAAAGAAGGGAAAGCAGAAAGGTGGAGGGTGTATATAGACAGTCTATACAAGGGCGATGTACTTTTGGACGATATTATAGAAATGGAAGGGGATGTAGACGAAGATGAAATGGGAGATACGATACTGCGTAAAGAATTTGACAGAGCACTGAAAGACCTGAGTCGAAACAAGACCCCCGGAGTAGAAAACATTCCATTGGAACTACTGACGGCCTTGGGAGAGCCAGTCCTGACAAAACTCTACCATCTAGTGAGCAAGATGTATGAGACAGGCTAAATACCCTCAGATTTCAAGAAGAATATAATAATTCCATTCCCAAAGAAAGCAGGTGTTGACAGATGTGAAAATTACCGAACTATCAGGTTAATAAGCCACAGCTGCAAAATACTAACGCGAATTCTTTACAGACGAATGGAAAAACTGGTAGATGCAGACCTCGGGGAGGATCAGTTTGGATTCCGTCAAAATGTTGGAACACGTGAGGCAATACTGACCTTACGACTTATCTTAGAAGAAAGATTAAGAAAAGGCAAACCTACGTTTCTAGCATTTGTAGACTTAGAGAAAGCTTTTGACAATGTTGACTGGAATACTCTTTTTCAAATTCTAAAGGTGGCAGGGGTAAAATACAGGGAGCGAAAGGCTATTTATAATTTGTACAGAAACCAGATGGCAGTAATAAGAGTCGAGGGGCATGAAAGGGAAGCAGTGGTTGGGAAGGGAGTGAGACAGGGTTGTAGCCTCTCCCCGATGTTATTCAATCTGTATATTGAGCAAGCAGTAAAGGAAACAAAAGAAAAATTCGGAGTAGGTATTAAAATCCATGGAGAAGAAATAAAAACTTTGAGGTTCGCCGATGACATTGTAATTCTGTCAGAGACAGCAATGGACTTGGAAGAGCAGTTGAACGGAATGGACAGTGTCTTGAAAGGAGGATATAAGATGAACATCAACAAACGCAAAACGAGGATAATGGAATGTAATCGAAATGAGTCGGATGATGCTGAGGGAATTAGATTAGGAAATGAGACACTTAAAGTAGTAAAGGAGTTTTGCTATTTGGGGAGCAAAATAACTGATGACGGTCGAAGTAGAGAAGATATAAAATGTAGACTGGCAATGGCAAGGAAAGCGTTTCTGTAGAAGAGAAATTTGTTAACATCGAGTCTAGATTTAAGTGTCAGGAAGTCGTTTCTGAAAGTATTTGTATGAAGTGTAGCTATGTATGGAAGCGAAACATGGACGATAAATAGTTTGGACAAGAAGAGAATAGAAGCTTTCGAAATGTGGTGCTACAGAAGAATGCTGAAGATTAGAAGGGTAGATCACATAACTAATGAGGAGGTATTGAATAGAATTGGGGAGAAGAGGAGTTTGTGGCACAACTTGACGAGAAGAAGGGACCGGTTGGTAGGACATGTTCTGAGGCATCAAGGTATCACAAATTTAGCATTGGAGGGCAGCGTGGAGGGTAAAAATCGTAGAGGGAGCCCAAGAGATGAATACACTAAGCAGATTCAGGATGCAGATTGCAGTAGGTACTGGGTGATGAAGAAGCTTGCACAGGATAGGGTAGCATGGAGAGCTGCGTCTAACCAGTCTCAGGACTGAAGACCACAACAACAACAACTTTATCTGTAAAGCTCTTTCGACTGCAGTCTCGAATCGTCGGCGCTGTCTGCTTCAGTTTGCTTGAAACTCTGTTGCCAAGTGATCTTATCAAACTCGTCTGAGGTGAGGTGAGGTAGGTCAGTGAAGAAGCGTTATCTTCTATCCAGTGAAATAAACTTTCACACCGGGGACTAGAAGTGATCTTGCGTCGCTCTTCACAGCAACAGCTAACGCTAGGAAGTTTCCGAGCGCCAAGTGATACCAATTCTCCGACACACTCATGAACTTAATTCTGATAAGATAACACCCAAGCACTAAATGCTTCGGATTCCCACGTGTTCTTCTCAGCAAATGTCACTCACTGAGCACGTGCCGATTACGAATGGTTGGGTGGGAGTGAAGGAGCGACGAAGATGAAGTTCAACATCCCTTCGATGCCGATGGAGAACTTTCGTGTATCGGAAAACAATGAAAAAGGAACCGGCAAAGGAACCATTCTAGGATTCGTCTCAAGTACCTCAGTGAAAACACGGAAAGTAAGTCGCGCCTCCGTAGCCTTGGGTGGCACTCCACTCGAGGGTAAGCTGGCTCGAAACCTGGTGCAGGACGAAATTTGCCAGAATTTCATCGGCAAAGGGAGGAGAGGTGGTAAAGCTCCTGATCACCAGTCTTTGCCGCAATGTCATGTATTAAACTCCAAACATCTCTGCAGTTAGTCTTGAAGTCAGGTTATGCCATACTTTTGACGGTGACCCGTCCGTTCTATGGGGACGTTAAGCTCGGGGGCCCCATTGGTTATTTTCGAGAGGAGTAGGCAATGTGCCGCCATCGGGTTTACCATCTCCCTTCTCTCATCATCACACAAACATGACACTATTTTATACACGCACCCACTATCTACCAATACACACATTACTTAACTTTCATATTTTTCAATGTCAATAAACTTTACCAACAGCCGTACATTTTAAGATATTTCATTTTATTCTGAAAGCAACCAGTTTCAACAGTTCATTTTGCCATCTTCATGCCCCATGTGTCCTTTTTTTTTTTTCAAATCATCGAACTTATCGTATAGCGCCATAAAACTGGACATCGTGAAATCCAATCGTTGTACAGATGATTCATACGAAGACGTGACAGCAATCTGTACAACGATTGGAATTCATGATGTCCAGTTTTATGGCGCTATACGATAAGTTCGTTGATTTGAAAAAAGCGTATGGCTCCTGAAAATGGCAAAATAAATTGTCGAAACTGGTTGCTTTCAGAATAAAATGACATATCTTAAAACGTAAGACTGTTGGTAAAGTTTATTGACATTGAAAAGTACATACCAGCCGATGTCCCCTGCCGTGAGGGACCAACAGAGACTGACTTTCATATGTCCGCAAGGAAAGGGCCAATACGAGAGGAAGAACACCACCCCCGTTCCTACAAGCGGCCAAACCCAACCCGTGGGATATCCCAGCCAACAATGCCATAACACATTTACATTTTACGGAAAGTAATTCAGGGTGGCCGATGAGGGGTTTGAACTGACACTCGTGAAATGAGTTCCACTTGTGATATACAGGACCTTCGGTTTCTGTAGGCGGCAAGTACCAAGTATTTGTGGATTCTCATTCTAGGAAACACGTGAGAAACATCCATTGTGTCTTTGCTTCAGTGTCTTTAGTTGTAGAAACTTTTGTTTCAGGTTAGGTGAGCCTGGGAAAATATTGTTTATATCGCAAAAACTTATCCGTATGATACTAAATTTTACCCATGTTTATTTGCACCCAAGAGGGTTAAGCAAGTGATCCTTATATCTGAATGTTCATTTAGGAACAACATCCAGATGTGGTCTTTCTTCCCTATTCGCTTACATTCCTTCTCCCGAGGGTAGAATATTATGCATTCTAGTAGATTATACACCGAGTTTCAGTTTCCATTTGTATTTTGATCGTAAAAGAAGGCACATGTTAAAATATTATTACGTCACACATATTAAAGGCGTTAACATTGCACTAACCTTTAAACAAAGAGGGCCGTCACAGGTGGAAGAATGAAACGATGCGATTGCCATAAACTTTGTAGGCGGAACATGCGCACAGCTTATCCCTGTATGTAAGACGAGTTGGACGACAGGTATAAATATACTATATATCATATCAGTCCATGTATATATGGTATTAGAGCTTCTTGGCCTTTTCTCAGTTTTTTGTCTCTTCTTCCACGGAAATCTTTTGTGCAACGTATGTACAGCATTTATTTTCAAAAATATCGTACTGGCCAAGACGACGTCTACTTTCAGTTGATTTTAGCATCCTCATACGATCAAAATGAGCGAGCACATGGCGAAATATGGGAAGATGGCTATCAAAAAGAGGGACAGCTTGTGTTTGTATCTCTTATCTTGTGGCAGTTTTTGGTGCTCCTTTGTCAGATAGCGCTCTTCCGCTCAGTTAAACTTCATATCTGTATTAGTAGCATGCTGAAACTGACAGTGTTCGTCCATACAGAACAACATCAGTGATACTGGTCCATAATTCTGTGCATCGATTATTAAATTTACACGCAGAGTTATCATTTGTTTGGCTCCTTCAGCGAGAAACCAAATGAAGCCGAAGGCGCTTCATCATATGATCCGAATCCTAGTACAAAACAATCAGGTAAAAATCAACAACATAAAAATTATCAGGTGCTCAGGAGACGATTAATAGCACATAGTCTTAAGTGCTAGGGTGACGACTGGTACCTGGAAAGCTCTTGACACAAGAAGTGGAAAACAGCCCTGGAATAAAAGCAGTTATCCAGAAAAGAACACTATTGACATTAAGTCCTGCGTGCCAACTACGAAACGGTTCTTGTGGAGGATATGTATTTGTGAGTCAAAAACAAGGCGCATTGAAGAAAGAAGAAAACAGGGGAGACTGCAGCTTTTGAGAAGTGATGTTGGAGGTGAATATTCAGAATATTATACCTTCGGCAGACACTCTCAACGGGAGAAGTACTGAGAAGAGCAGGAGAGGTAAGTGTCCTCAATTGTACAACACTTGCTGGATGCTGGAAAAGCTTTGCTATCACAGTGTAAATTTATACAGATTGAATAAAAGTGTGTGAAGTGACGTATCAAGTGGCCATCAAAATGAAAGCAGACAGGTGGACACTAAGAGAAAAAAGTCACCTGTACTGTCGCAAACCATCACCCATAATTCTGCTAGATGTACATATGTAACTTCCAGAAAACCATCTGGAGATGAACCTGAAAAGGTTTGAAAACCGGTTCACAGAATAAAGAACTAATCAAAAAAGTGACTGGTTGCAATTTTATGTTTTTACATCCACCTTATTCTCCTGATGTAGCACCATGCTACTTTTTTCTATTCCACAATGTAAAATATACATTAAAGGGAACAGGAGGTCAGTCCATTGAAGCAGTGAAAGAAAAAGTGACACGTGTCATCACGAAGCTCACAGAGGAAGACTTCCAGCACTGTTTCCATCAACTGAAAATTCGCATGGAGTGTTGTGGGGACAGAGAACGGAGTATGTTCAGGTTGACAATAAATATGTATGCTTTCGAAAGAAAATGTTTTACAGAAATAGTCCCCTTATCTTACATCCAAAGGTAGTATTGTGCAAAAATCTTGACCTAAAGATGGTGGGTACGAAACTCACTGAAACTGTGCCACAAGACCACGAAACCACTTGGCTGATCACCCGAGAAAATTTTATGAAATGATTTCTCATCGTAAATTGTATTACAAGTTTTCAAAAACCGAAACTACTGATTTTTGTGGTTGGAGGGGAAGGGGGTTTGTAATGGATCATTTCCGAGTGACAACACTCGACGAGTGGCAGTCGATGTTGTGCGTGAGAGCGGAAGTTCGAGAGTGTGCGTGGGACAGCAGCTATTTCCAGTCTGGAGATAAAGGGTGCGCTTCTCTAAATCGGCCTAACGGGTGCTCGCCTTGGCCGACTGGGTGGTCCGCCAACGCGAGGTTGTTTCCCACAGGATAGCCGCCAGCCGGTATTTTCTGTTACCCTTTGGGAACAAACGTCTGCAAGCGTCGGCAGGCAGCAGCACACATCACAGTAGTACCATGAGTGTTAGCAAAAAATGGCGAATGACAGGGCAACTTTCTGCTGTAGAGGCTGATCGGTCGAAACGCCTGCGTGTGACAAGAATGTCGTGTGCAGTCGTGTGCAAATGCGAAATCGAGGAGTCGATCGGTGGCCTTTGTTGGGAGCAGGAGACGAGTTTGAGCCCTGCGTGGCGGAAGTGGTGTGGAGGTGTATTTCGGAGTTCGTAGTCAGGAAGCAGTAAGATTGTTCTCTAGGTGTGGGGAGTTCAGAAGTCTTCGGAAGTGCGTTCCCTTTGGAACCCGTAGGAAACGTGTTAATCAACTGCTGGTTTTCGAGGTGGATGTTGATATGTGGTGCAATTGGCTAGCTGGAAGAGTTGTGTAACGAACGAAGTGGACTTTGCGAGCGTTACTAGAAGAGGAATAAATTGAAGCTTGGTGCAATAGCAATTTGAAGTGAGGTATTCTTGTGTATGTCCTTACGCCCTTTGACTTTGTTGTTTACAGAAGAGACGGGAGACGGTGTGGTGACTGACTGCGGTGTTTGTTGTTCAATCCAGTGGTGTGAATTGGGAGCTTTTGGAGATAGTCACATGTTTTCAGGACACTGAATAGCGGTATAGCGGAAGTGACTGTTTTAAGTCCGTCTCGCGGGTGCAACCAAGGCTGGCAACCCCTGTTTGGCTTTATAACGTAGCTGTAGCAGGGCCCAGAAGTTATCAAGGTGCGCAACAAACTTCTGGAGGGGAGTCTACGGAGCAATACGTTGCGTGATTTGTCTCGCGTACCGCGCGGCACTAAGGCCCGGTATGCACTAGCGACTTCCTGGTCAAAACCGACTAGTAGAAGAGCGTGAGCCTTCATGGCTGCGTGTAAATCAGCAACTAGTCATGACTGGTGGGACTAAAATCGCGGTCGAGCGGTTCTAGGCGCTTCAGTTCGGAATCGTGCGACTGCAACGGTCGCAGGTTCGAATCCCGCCTCGGGCATGGATGTGTGTGATGTCCTTAGGTTAGTTAGGCTTAAGTAGTTCTAAGTTCTAGGGGACTGATGATCTCTGAAGTTAAGTCCCATCTGAACCATTTTTGAGTCTATGATCTATTGATTGTGCCAAGTGCGGCGTTCCAAATTTCCAAATATTCTGCACACTGCGCACGCATGGAAGCAAGGGACTATGACGGCGTCTGGTGACTTCGGAAGTTAACCTAGTTTGGCAGACCTCACTTATATTACGGAAATGCATTTTGTGGTTTCGTTTCTTCTCAGTTTTGTAGTGTTTTATTGATTTGTTTTCGTGGCACATTACAAAGCTACAGAAGGTCTTTATGTTTTTGCTGCTAGTGTTCTCGCAGAAGAGAGATGAAACATCTGAAAGCAAAAACGTATTGACGTTTTGCAGAGAAAACGCCTGCATTGTACATCAATAAGAACGTAAATAGGGAAAACTGTTTTAAAGACAATTATTTCAACAATGAAAAAGAAATTATTGTAGATGTTATTTGGCACTTGGAAAGAAAATTAGATACAAAGGATAAAGCAAAAAAGACGCTATTTACTGTCTTCTAGATATTGTTTGCTGTGTCTGCAAGTATATATTTTCTCAAGCAAATAAATGTATCTGTTCTGAGGTGTATAGGTGTCACTTTCCCCAGTCTTTCGGCCCTCAGGAGTGTAAAGAATATAGCACGCGGCCGTTGACAAGAAGTCCCGCTAAATATTCTGCATTTCTCATTTAAAAACTGTATAGTCATCGTTTCCTATTACATACTTTTACTACGTTTTGAGTTTTTTCGCAAAAAGGGTAGTCCCTCATAACCAGAGTTTCACGGTTCTTATGCCAACGGTCGCAGGTTCGAATCCTGCCTCGGGCATGGATGTGTATGATGTCCTTAGGTTAGTTAGGTTTAAGTAGTTCTAAGTTCTAGGGGACTGATGACCACAGCAGTTGCGTCCCATAGTACTCAGACCCATTTGAACCATTTTTTTCTTATGCCAAACTGCACAGAAGACAGCTCCCCCAAGACGCACAATTTTGGCGCAGAGGTGTAAACGAACTGCCGGCCGATGTGGCCGAGCGATTCTAGGCGCTACAGTCTGGAACCGCGTCACCGCTACAGTCGCAGGTTCGAATCCTGCCTCGGGCATGGATGTGTGTGATGTCCTTAGGTTAGTTAGGTTTAAGTAGTTGTACGTTCTAGGGGACTGATGACCTCAGAAGTTAAGTCCCATAGTGCTCAGAGCCATTTGAACAATTTTTTGTAAACGAAGATGAGCACTCGAAACCGACGGGCCTCAGTACAGGAGTAAAATACCGAGGGCGCTGCAGTAGGCTCACTTGTCTCGAGTGGTCAATTGAGACGAGAAGGTCCATCGTGTGAAGAGAGGTTAAAAGTTCACGGACTGTGGCCGCGGCCACGACAGGCCCTCACCAGCAGCTACAGAAGCCCCCAAAGGACGAACGAAGTGGAATGTTTCAGGTGGTACGGCTAATTTTGCAAGTTAAGCCCCGGTTTCCGCGATGCGGAGCTGTGTGCCGAAGACGGCAGTGGGCCGGCGCGGCCGCGTGCTGCGGGGGCGAGCGGCCGGCGGCCAGGTGGCGCGCGGGGCCGGGCTTTGTTCCGCTGCGGCTGCGCCGAGCCTGGCCGCGCGGTGCGCAACGCGCGCCGCCCTGAGGTAGGTCAAAAACACCGCGCGCGCTCCGCGACTGGTCCCGCCCCCCCCCCCCCCCCCCCCCCACTCCGTCCACCGCCCGCAGCCGCGCCGTCGCGCTGCGCTCGGCCTGGCCGCGCCGACACGTCACGAAAATACGAAAAACCGAAACCCGTTTGGCCGGACGGACGCAAGAAAAATACTCGTTCCTAAATCAGACACACGCGAACCGGCGGCCGCCGCCGCTGCAGCCCGCCTTGCACTTGCACTCTCCCGTCGCCTTTGTTCGCCGGGCTTGCAGAAATGAACGCGAAAATATATGGGCGCCATAAAAGCGAGCCGGGATGCGCCAGGAATGCCACCTCCTCGCAAAAAACGCCGCTGCCCGATTAGCAGTCGCCCTCTCCCGCCCCTTTCTCTCTCCTCTCCCCTCCGCTTCCCGCCCCTCCCTTCCCCTCCTCTCCTTTCCCGACGTCATTACTCTTGCTTTCCATTTGTCGCAGTTGCGGCGCGGAATGTGCGCCCAACGTGACCGCCGTGTTGCGACTGTGGTGGTTCTGTACGTGGGCGAACCTTACAAGGGGGGTAGCGAAAGGGCATGAGCTCTATGCGTCGGCGTATTCTCCACACCGAAGATTTCATCGCCGAGCTGTTGCAACAGTTTCGTCGTTGATACGTATCGGCAATCATTATTACTGCTAACCGCAACAGAATGAGTTGCCACAGGAATCGTAGTTCCCCGGTCACTGACATTTCGATCACAACCACTGACCTCCTAACGTTCCATACTCAAATGCTGTTGTTTCTCGATGAAACGTGTCCTTACACAAGTCATCTTTATCCTCTCGGGCCCGATGTTATTAACTGTTCTCGCTAACGAGAGATCTGGGGAAAATGGTTCAAATGGCTCTGAGCACTTGCGACGTAACTGCTGAGGTCATCAGTCGCCTAGTACTTAGAACTAATTAAACCTAATTAACCTAAGGACATCACACACACCCATGCCCGAGGCAGGATTCGAACGTGCGACGTAGCGGTCGCTCGCCTCCAGACTGCAGCGCCTAGAACCGCACGGCCACTCCGGCCGGCTCTGGGGAAAATGTTCGTCAGTTTTCTTCTTCAATACTCCCATCTTCTTTCCTTTTTTCATAATTTATCCAATAATGGAGACCTCTGCACTCACCGCCTGGAGCACCTTCGGCGAATAGTATACACTGCTCTCTCTCACTTCCCACAGGTGACTTGTCTTTAACGAATTGTAAGCAAATTAAATGTGTGTCTACCAATACCGACTCAAACAAAGGTAAAATATGAACATATGTAAAAATTGTCAGCTATCTCATTATAGAGAAATGTAATGCTACGTACTCCTTCACGAAACATAAATATCGATGCAGTCATTGACTACATAATTAAGAATTGCTAGCTGCAGTCAGCCATGTCGTTGAGCCGTGTGTCGGCTCTCAACATACATCGCGCTGTTTAGATTGTTCTGAGTCCTTCTATTCCATCGTTAATCGTTTCTTTCATATTTATCGTTATGCTGCGTACGATTCTGTTGAGACTCCCCTCTGGCGGCGTGTCTGGTCTTATCGATCTTCGAGTCGTTGTTTCCTGTTAGCCCTGTGTAAGGGAATAAGATCTTTGGGGGGGGGGGGGGGGGGGGGCGGTTGGTTGCCTAGCGGTGGCGAGTCAGTCGGTCGGCTTTTAAAGTCGTGAATTAGAGAATGTCGTTCGATGGGACCGCGGGGTGGCGTGGCAGTAGAGAGTTGGCTGTTGTTCCGTGAAGTCGCGTGGTCCATGCTGGGGGTGCGAGACTGTAAGCTCTTGCTGTGAACACCCGGGGGCCACGGCTGTGGTTCCGAGCCACTACTTGGTGGGAGCGGCAACTGATGTCTTTAAATTTTCCGTCTGGAGGCGGGAATGATGGACTAGTAGCTCGCCTAACCTGAGGAGTGGTATTTCGCCGCCGTGGGTGCCGAGAAGCGAGGGCTCCGGTGACAGAGCGCGTGGCTGCGTGACGTGGACACGGTCGGGTGTGAGGAACCTTTGCATCGGAGTTCACCTGCTGTTCCTCAGATAAACTGCAAGTTATGTTGGTTAAAAATTTAGATGTTAATTGAAGAATTTTGGTTTGTGTAACCAGCGTCTTTTCTGCCTTGGCCGGCCAAAGTGGCCGAGCGGTTCTAGGCGCTTCAGTCTGTAACAGCGCAACTGTTACGGTCGCAGGTTCGAATCCTGCCTCGGGCATGAGTGCGTGTGTCGTCCTTAGATTAGTTAGGTTTAAGTAGTTCTAAGTTCTAGGGGACTGATGACCTCAGAAGTTAAGTCCCATAGTGCTCAGAGCCCTTTTTTTTTTTTTTTTTTTTTTTTTTTTTTTTTTTTTTTTTTTTTTTTTTGCCTTGTGCCCTCCTGCGTTCGGGTTTCCTGTCCCTGCCGCCGATGTATTTATAGACAGTGATCTTTTCCGCTTCTTATTAGTACTGCCTGGTAGAAAGCGTATTTTTGGGCAGGGATTATTGTTTTAGATTACAATTTTTCTGCCTTGGGGCCTCCTGCGATCGGATTTCCTGTCCCTGTCGCCGGTGTAATTATAGACAGTGATCTTTTGACTTCTTATTAATACTGCCTGGGAGGAAGTGTATTTTTGGGCAGGGATTATGGTTCTTGATTTCATTCCTCCTCCTCTCCTGGCCTCGTGTGAGGTCGATGTGATTGCTGAATGTGAGGCGTTGTGGGGCTGTTAATCCGCTTCTAGCCTGAGTATCCTTCGGAAGACAACTATGGCCGCCCTTACACCCAGTCGGTTAATTATTTCTATCCCAGGACATTTTGGTGGCAGGACATGGTATTAAAGTTATTTTAAAATGTTAAATGGTTGTATTTTACTCTCATTGTTTTTTCCCCACTGTTTAAAAAGGTTAATTTTGCCTTCCATTGTTCTCTATTTTTAAAAATTACGTGGCTTTAAAATTGTTAGTTATTGTAAAAGGTGAATGACTGTATCTTTACTTTTATTGTTTTAATCTACTTGGCATTCTTTGAAAATGCTAGTTCGGCCTCCCTGTTAGCGAGCCTTTGTAATTTAATATCTTGTTGTGGCAAAATTTAAAAGAAGAGGCTTGCTACATGATCGGTAGCGAAATTGTATGCAATTGGTATTTTTTTTTTCATTACTTGTCTAAACATTCATGGTGGTGTCTGTTTGTTCTATATCGTGTCTCCCTACCACTTTCGCGCAACGACGCTCTGAGCGTGTTTCTTAGGGAATTGACTAGTTTGAACCTGGGACCTGTTGCTGGTAAGGAGACGCCAGACCACACTTGACATGTATAATTCAGAAGAGTTCAGTGACACTAGCGATGATATAACCAAATACAAAATGATCTCAGCGTCCGATCCACTGCAGCACTCCCTGTAAAAGAATCTTAATACTAACTAAATTTAGTGGAAGGGGTTCAAGGCTTTCCTATTTTTAGTTAGTTGGTAAAATAACGTCGAAAAAGCAGTTAAGTTTACCAACGGAAATTTTATTCTACTGACAAAACATTGTTTATAAATTGCACTATTGATAAAAGGAAGTATTTTAATACAGGATGGTAAAAACCAACAGCGTTCAACAAAAATGTGAACGAATATTCCCTGAATGGGTTTCCAAGTTCTACAATGGATCGAAGGATGCCCTATGCCATATCGCATCTGTAATCTAGGTTTAAATTAAGTTTCACAAAAGAGAAAAACTATCAAAACGGTCTACAGTGACCCTTAATCTAACTTGTCGTAAATTACAGTGGCTGATGTGACTTCTCAATAACTATATAACAGAAAAATCATCGCGTTTGAGATTTTTACTTCAAGTGGCAAATGTGAAGACGATGAGCTTTAATTGACGATCGACACTAGTATTACGTAAAAAGGTGTAACAGATGAGACTTCTGCAGTTCGGAGTGAAGCCTTATGCGCTCAAAAATGCGGCATCGCGTGCGTTCATTACCTTGTCGGTGTTTGAGCATCGTCAGGGCGGCAGCGGCCGGCGCAGCAGCCATCCAGCTCGCCGTCTCGGAACTAACTCTCTCCTAACTTCTCCTTACTACAATTTACCGAAGTTGGTTAAAAAAAAAAAAAAAACTATCTGACTGTGTTTTCATCTGACCAATCAGGGTCTCAATGTTAACCTTAAGCTCCGCCTACAAAAATTCTGTCTATCCAATGAAAAACGTTATACTTTTCGTGGTGGGGAAATGTTTTTAAAGTTTGCAACGTAACAGAACGCGAAAAAGTCTCACGCTAAAACCTGGAGCTGGTGTGGTCCTTTTAACGTTATCGTAAGATCTATACTGTTCTTCTGGAGGGCTCTATCTTTTAACATGGGTTGGGGGGTGATCCTAATGTAACAGAGACGCGAAAAAGTCTCACGCTAAAACCTGCGGGTGGTGTGGCCCTAGTGGTTAGCTGGCAACGTGGGTGTCCAGTCCGTCCCTTATCGCAGGGCCTTCTAGCTTAACACGGTTCTGCTCTCGGCTTCTGTTCTCGTTTCTCCCCTTGGAACTGCGTCGGTCTCACGGTGGGAAGGCACGAATGCATTTAGGCATTCTTGTGTTAGTCTGTGGTATTCCATTTGCTCACTCGTTACTCGTATTAATTTGGTTAATTTAATGTCACTATTTATTCGGAGCTATGTGACATACTACTGGATTTGCTTATGTCAGGGTTTTCATGGAAGGTGTTGGATTTGCCTGACACCTTACAGTTGGAAAGTTTTAATTTTGTTATTAAATGTTTTATC
This sequence comes from Schistocerca gregaria, assembly GCF_023897955.1. Lineage (NCBI taxonomy): Eukaryota > Metazoa > Arthropoda > Insecta > Orthoptera > Acrididae > Schistocerca > Schistocerca gregaria. The sequence continues at coordinate 654,992,193 of NC_064922.1, forward strand.
AAAGTCTATTAACAGTAAAATAAAGTTTTTAATTTCGTTACTTGGAAAATTTTGATTTGTTATCAAATATTGTATCAAAGTAGGTTTTACGTAAAATGGCTTGGCCGTTAACTGTAAAGTAAATAGTTTTGAAAAGGCACTCATGCCTGCTAGGTTTTTGGATCTGTTCCTGGTCAAGTGGTAAAGAAATGACTTTTAATGGTTGAAGTAATCAATAAAGAAATTGTAAGTTGCAACTCGACAGTAACCAACTAATTTTGGCCCCGTTTCCCAACCGGGGTTTTCCTTGATTAATCGTAAAACCTGTCTCAGTTGTACGTACGGCTAATATTAGTAGTGCATTGGCATATAAAATAGAACGATCACACTGAGTTAAGTGTGGCATGGGGCGTGGGGCGTTTGCAAATAAGGCTAGCAGGAATCGACACAAATGTTCAAAAATCCAAATTGGTTCACAGTCTAAGAAATACGCCAAATATTTCGTGAAAACCTTTTAAGAAATGTAGAGAACGCGTCTCTCAAAGCGAAGTCCTAGAATTATGCTTCAGCCCTCGAAGTATCATTTTCGTAGTGACCTCAAGTAAAATTACACTAATAACTTGCACAGAGGAAAATAAACATTAGACACTGCAATACCTGTGTTCTTACGAAGAACGATGTTATGTACCTTCGGGCATGCATGTCCGAGGGAACACTGCATCTAGTTTCTTAACACAGGCACTGCGTATTGATCCGGCAATACCAGGCAGCGACTTTGAATTAAATATGTCCCTCCCCCTCTCCCTGTAGAGGAATTAAATGTGTAGACGCTGTGACGCAGGAATGACGACATACGGAAGACTGGATCTGACGGTGAGTCGTGCACGAGTAGCCAGAGCGGTTAAGGCGACCGATCGTGTGAAGCGGGATATCCGGATTCGACTCCCGGTCCGACACAAATTTTCCTGTGGCCATTCCCTTATACAGCTGATGGTTGTTCGTAATCGCGAATGCGTTTCATGTAAATAAACAGGCATTGACCCCCATACTCCATCCACGACTGGAACAGGAAGGAACCCTAAGGTTACTATCCTCTAATATCCACTTTGAAGTGCTTCGCAGATTGTAAATGTAGATGAAGAAATTTCGTTTCAAGGTGTTTCGAATTGAAATTTCCACTTTCGGGTCACAACCAGCGTCTGACACCATTCCCCAATTCTTTGAAGTGTTTGTGAACTCATTTGTCCACTTCGTACACTCCTGGAAATTGAAATAAGAACACCGTGAATTCGTTGTCCCCGGAAGGGGAAACTTTATTGACACATTCCTGGGGTCAGATACATCACATGATCACACTGACAGAACCACAGGCACATAGACACAGGCAACAAAGCATGCACAATGTCGGCACTAGTACAGTGTATATCCACCTTTCGCAGCAATGCAGGCTGCTATTCTCCCATGGAGACGATCGTAGAGATGCTGGATGTAGTCCTATGGAACGGCTTGCCATGCCATTTCCACCTGGCCCCTCAGTTGGACCAGCGTTCGTGCTGGACGTGTAGACCGCGTGAGACGACGCTTCATCCAGTCCCAAACATGCTCAATGGGGGACAGATCCGGAGATCTTGCTGGCCATGGTAGTTGACTTACACCTTCTAGAGCACGTTGGGTGGCACGGGATACATGGGGACGTGCATTGTCCTGTTGGAACAGCAAGTTCCCTTGCCGGTCTAGGAATGGTAGAACGATGGGTTCGATGACAGTCTGGATGTACCGTGCACTATTCAGTGTCCCCTCGACGATCACCAGACGTGTACGGCCAGTGTAGGAGATCGCTCCCCACACCATGATGCCGGGTGTTGGCCCTGTGTGCCTCGGTCGTATGCAGTCCTGATTGTGGCGCTCACCTGCACGGTGCCAAACACGCATACGACCGTCATTGGCACCAAGGCAGAAGCGACTCTCATCGCTGAAGACGACACGTCTCCATTCGTCCCTCCATTCACGCCTGTCGCGACATCACTGGAGGCGGGCTGCACGATGTTGGGGCGTGAGCGGAAGACGGCCTAACGGTGTGCGGGATCGTAGCCCAGCTTCATGGAGACGGTTGCGAATGGTCCTCGCCGATACCCCAGGAGCAACAGTGTCCCTAATTTGCTGGGAAGTGGCAGTGCGGTCCCCTACGGCATTGCGTAGGATCCTACGGTCTTGGCGCGCATCCGTGCGTCGCTGCGGTCCGGTCCCAGGTCGACGGGCACGTGCACCTTCCGCCGACCACTGGCGACAACATCGATGTACTGTGGAGACCTCACGCCCCACGTGTTGAGCAATTCGGCGGTACGTCCACCCGGCCTCCCGCATGCCCACTATACGCCCTCGCTCAAAGTCCGTCAACTGCACATACGGTTCACGTCCACGCTGTCGCGGCATGCTACCAGTGTTAAAGACTGCGATGGAGCTCCGTATGCCACGGCAAAGTGGCTGACACTGACGGCGGCGGTGCCCAAATGCTGCGCAGCTAGCGCCATTCGACGGCCAACACCGCGGTTCCTGGTGTGTCCGCTGTGCCGTGCGTGTGATTATTGCTTGTACTGCCCTCTCGCAGTGTCCGGAGCAAGTATGGTGGGTCTGACACACCGGTGTCAATGTGTTCTTTTTTCCATTTCCAGGAGTGTATGTTCGTGTAATCACGGATCCCTTACACCCTGTAATGCCACAAGAGAGGCTCAAAGTTTGCACCATCAGACGCCACGCATACGTGCTCGTTCACACCGGGATTGTTTTTTTTTTTTTTGTGGCAACAGCGCAAACCATTCTTGCGACCACATCCGTTTCAGACTCTACAGGATCGCTATACTTGACACACTGCACTGCTCCCCAAAGAAAGAAATCAAGCCTCCAGAAATCCGGTGAACAGGGGGCGAAGGAACCGTATCTTAACACTGTCCAGTTATTTCTTTGCTTTCTTTCACCCACGATCAAGTCTTTCAACCATACTGGATAGTGATGAAAGTATAGTATTTTACATACGGCTGCCGTATACCCAAGCTAGGAGTACTGACTACAAATTACATCATCTTGACGAACGCAGCCTTTTTACTTGTCATCCTAGATTTACTATCCTCCGTGCACATAAATCTTTCATTGTTAGAATAACTACATGCTGAAAGTTTTAAATATTTCCACTATATTTGAGCTACATCTTCCATTGAAAACCTAGTTAGTTTTGTATCATTCTGTTGTTTTTCAGCCAGCCAGTGTGGCCGAGCAGTTCCAGGCGCTTCAGTCTACAGCCGCGCGACCGCTACGGTAGCAGGTTCGAATCCTGCCTCGGGCATGGACGTGTGTGATGTCCGTAAGTTAGTTACGTTTAAGTAGTTGTATGTTCAAGGGGCTGATGACCTCAGAAGTTAAGTCCCATAGTGCTCAGAGCCATTTGAACCATTTTGTTGTTTTTCAGAAAGTAACTCAGTAGTCCCTAAAACAGAAGAGCTCACTGATGAAACGATAACAAGTCACGCGACAGCTTTGCTTCAGTGACACACGAAGTCACCGAAACATCAGGAAAGCTCGAGGAAATATCAAATCTTCAGAGGAAAACACTGCAAATGCCTTTTGAGGTTCTCGAACTTAGACCCTTTCTCGTACTACATAGTCGCTTTAGGGAGCTTAACTAAATGGCTTAACAGCTGACCGTTCCAAGTTAAAATTAAAGGTAACCATTCATTAGTAATACAAATGATTTCCTCATTACAGAAAGGCGTACAAAAAGTGAAATCATTACAAATGAAACAATGGGTCGGTATTCGTCTTACGTGGTTTATGAAAAGTACAGACATTTCACTTCCCCCTGCATGTGAGTCCTTGCCTGCTGCTCACTGCGCCTCAACTGAAACGTCATCCGCAGGTCGAAAGAAGTGAATGGTAAACTACCTACTGTAGCAACTCTAGGACAGCAACTCCCCTAGTTGCAACGTACGCATCGCCCTGTGAGTTTAACTACTACTGCTAGTTTGCTAACATTGATACTTTAATCAATCGTGTGCAACTGTTGTGTTGGACGGTAACATTCGTCAGCCAGCAAGCTATTGCCTTGTGCGTCTTTCCTCAGGGGTTTGTGAGGTATTATTTTCAGTTAGTGAATATACGCAGAAGCGACAAAAGTCGTGGGATACCTCCTAATACCGTATCGGACGTCCTTTGTCTTGGCGTAGTGGAGCAGGTCGGCGTGGCAATGAATTCAACAACTCGTTGGAAGTCCCCTGAAGAAATATTGAGCCATGCTGCCTCTATGGTCATTGAGGAAGTCTTACCGGTGCAGGATTTTGTGCACGAACTCGCCCCTCTATTGCCGTCCGCTGTGGCCGAGCGGTTCTAAGCGCTTCAGTCCGGAACCGCGGGACTCCTACGGTCGCAGGTTCGAATCCTGTCTCGGAGATGGATGTTTGTGATGTCCTTAGGTTAGTTAGGTTTAAGTAGTTCTAAGTCAAGGGGACTGATGACCTCAGAGGTTAAGTCCCATAGTGCTTAAAGCCATTTCAATTTTTTCACCCCTCTATTATGTCCCATAAATGTTCGATGAGATTCATGTCGTGCGATTTGGGTGACCAAACCATTCGCTCGAAGGGTCCACAATATTCTTCAAAACAATTGCAAACAACTGCAGCCCAGTGAAATGGCGCATTTTAATCCCTAAAAATTCCATCGATGTTTTGGAAAAGGAAGTCCATGAATGGCTGTAACTGGTTTCAAGTAGACGCACATAATTATTTTCCAGTCAACGATTGGTTCAGGTGGACTGGTTCCATTCCATGTAAACACAGCCCACACAATTATGGAACCACCACAGGCGTGCACAGTGTATTGTTGACAACTTGGGTCTTCGTGGGGTGTAAGCCACACTCTAACCCTACCACCCAACAGTTACCAACCGCAATCGCGCGTATGACCAGGGCACTGTTTTCCAGTCTAGGGTCCAACCGATATTGGCACTTGCCCAAGACAGGAGCTGCAGGAGATGTCGTGCTGTTAGCAAAGGCACTGTCGCCAGTCATCTGTTGCTATAGCTCATTAACGCCAAATTTCGGCGCCCTATTCTAATGGATACGTGCGCCATACATCCCACATTCATTTTAGCTGCTATTTCGCGCAGTGTTGACTGTATGTTAGCGCGGACAACTCCACGCAAACTCTTTCGGTCGTTGAGCGAAGGCCGTCGGCCACTGCGTTGTCCGTGATGGGAGGAAATGCCTGAAATTTGGTATCCTCGATACACTCTTGACACTGTGGATTTCGAAATACTGAATTCCCTATCGATTTCGGAACTGGAATGTAGCATGCGTGTAGCTCCAACCACCATTCGGCGTTCGAAGTCTGTTAATCCCAGTCGTGTGGCCATAGTCACGTTCGTAACCTTTTCACATAAATCACCTGAGTACAAATGCCAGCTCCACAATACACCGATCTTTTATACCCTGTCTACGAGATACCACCTTCATCAGTATATATGCGTATCCCATGACTTGTGTCACCTCAGTGTAAGTCTCGTGCTGTTGTCCAGGACTACACTCCAGGGTATGTTCTTCGCCACTGTCTTCCTCTGCTCTCTACCCAACCCCCAGTATATATGTTTGTATGTAGGTTTCGTTTCATTTGCCTTTAAGGAGGAGTTCTTCCCGGCTGTAGTGTTTCTTATACTCCTCACTCTTTATGTAGCACCGTTACTACATCCAGCTTCTACTTTTCGAGCTCTGAGTTTAAACTAAACTCGCGGTTCCTGACTGTGAGTTATACTTTACGCTATGTCCTTTCCATGCGTCACTTGTTTCCAATTCTGCATGTTTCCAGTAGGTTGCAACATCTACTTGAATAAGCTAAAAAAAAAACTTAATTTTTGTAATTTCAGATAAAGATTGCAGCACATAAAAAGTGAATGCCATCATGCTAAAAGGAAACAAAAAATATGTTAATCTTGTATCAAACGGCCGGTGAGAGACCAAAATATGAAAAGCGTACCAAGGCACAGAACTCTCCCCCAGTATAATCGAAGTGTGCCGTCACCGTTATTTCACTACACATTACTATTGCGAACACAGGACTGCTGGATGCGAGAGTGTAAATAACGGTAATGTCTTTTGTTACAGTCGTTTCGTCCAGCGTTCCGAATTTTTTTTCCGTTTGTACATGGCGACTCACGAACTATGGCGGATTCTGTGTACACCTACATTTACTTACACACTCCGCAAGCTACCCTAAGGTGCGTGGCGGAGGGTATCCTGTACCACTACCGGTCGTTTTGCTTTCTGTTCCACTCTTAGAGTTAGGAAAAACCGACTGTCTATATGCCTTCGTAAGAGACCTAATATCTCTAACCTTATTTTCATGTTCTCTACACGAAATGTACGCTGGCGACAGTACACTTGCTCTGCAGTGAGCATCAAATGCCGATTCTCTACATTTTCTCTGTAGTGCTCCCCGAATAGAACGTCGCCTTCCGTCCAGTGATTCCCATTTAAGTTAAAGAAGGATTTTTCAACTTTATCCGCCTCAGGTGTTACCGGTCAGGTCGGGATCGCATTCACGTGGGTAGGACCTCACACAAGCAACTGACGAATGTCGTGTGTTAAATGTGGCCTATAATTTCTAGAATTGCTCGCCGCTGCCGACACTCTTATTTTTCGTGCTATTTTATTCTTCCTACATTAGCCGTTAAATATGAAAACTCATATGTAAAAATATAAACGCTTCTATTACAACGTAGCTGTGCAAAGCCTTCTGCTGCATCATACATCAAACGCATGTCTGCGAATTGCTGTAGCAAGTAATACTCCAAGTAATACGGCCTGTCATAAACAGTAAACGGTGATAAACAACACTAGCTGTGCGGCTTGTCCCGGCGGAGGCTCGAGTCCTCCCTCGGGTATGTTTGTGTGTGTTTGTCCTTAGGATAATCTAGTAGCGTGTAAGCTTAGGGACTGATGACCTTAGCTGTTAAGTCCCGTAAGATTCCACACACATTTGAACAAACAATAATATATACGCAGTTCAAACACACGTGTTTGACGCGCACCATTCGTTGGAGACGTTACAGCGACTGAAAGATTCGTTTACGGTCGTGTCTTCCTTGTAACAAAATATAGGGTGTCTCAAAAGGTACGGTACAACTGTAATGTGTTATAGCATCCAAACTCATTAAGATACTTACACCATGTTTGGTTTATCACACTATCTCACAAATTTTTATGCATTTCAGTCAGTTTCAACATATGCGCCTTTGGTGGCACGTACAACATCCAGTTTGTGTTCAAGCACTATTCATACTGGGCACTACCTATCCACATCAGCTGCGGAGACTAACTCTGCCTATCCAGCGATCAGAAAACACCTGATCTAGAACACCTCGCACAGTTTGAGCCCACTGTGACGGCGCATCAAATTGTTGGAAAATGACTGAGTCTTGGCGGTTAGCCAACTGTGAAAACGCAAATAGCTACGCGATATTAAGGTAAGTGATACGATTAATAGGCGTATCGGTATCATCGTGGGTGGATGCTTCGTATACCGTTTTTGGAAGGTCCTTTGAAGCTGCGTGATCGATTTAGCATGAATAAACCATCGACATAATGAGCCTTTTCGTGAACCTCTGTCATTATGTTTCTTTCACTACAGCCTGGATCACACCCAAACAAAACTTTGTTAATTTCTCTGTCACGTAAGCTAAATATGGCCTGAATATCTAAATTAGTCTGGATGCTATAACCCATTGAAGTTATAACGTACCTTTTGCGACACCCTTTAGTTTTGAATCCTTTACCACCTGCTTGCCTTTGGCCCTAATGCTTTGGATGACATTACACTGTTTAAGTCTGATGTTTATGTGAATTCAAAGCCCTCGTGGAAATGGAGAACATGTAACAATTAAGGTGCCGGTAATGAACTAATATAATTTTTTGTACAGTAGCTGGCACATTTGACGTCAGATTGAGATATATGCAGCATGATGCATATAGCATGAAAGAGGCGTTGTTTCCTACTGCTGCGAGGGGAAAAAGAACCCAGACTTAAATGAAACACGTTCCCTGTCGAGACCCAAGCTGCCGCTCCTACAGTGCGTCCAGGAACTTCTGTGGGAGGTGGAGCACGTCATAAGTATTGAGAATTGCACAGCAATTCGTGGCCGTTAAAATCGTCGTAGGCCTACGCCACTAGGTGGCGCTGTGCACTAGAATACTGAAGTGGAACATGAAGATTTCCTCATTCCAGTGCTATCCGGCATACGAGGAGCATTGAACGGTATACCAACGGTGACCCTGCAGACCTGCACTTAATGTATGAATACCTGAGCGCGATGGACGAGCTGCTGAACGCACGACTGGAGAAAGCTTCCCGAACAGACATCACCCGAACCGCAGTTCATTTGCACGTCTACTTCGAAATCAAGTACAGGTCATTTAGAAGTGGCAGGGCTAGGGCAGACCACGGTCGGCGCTTTAGATCGTTAGGGAAGAAAGCGCATTGGGTGCCGTGAAAACTTATCCAAGCATTATCATACGTGTCGTTGTCTCGAACACACGAATATACCGTAGTAGCGTCCAGCGCATTATGAATGCTGAGCTCTTACATGCCTTTAATCTCCAAAGGATGTAGTCACTGCACCCGGATGACCATCCTGCACGTGTACTTATCGTATGATGGTTTCTGCAACAAAGTGGCTGAGACGTGAATTTCCCAACTTATGTGTTGTTCACTGATAAGGGTACATTCAGTAGGGATAGCGTCACCACACTGAGCATTTGTGGGTATCAAGATGTGGGTACCATAACGTTCGCCACCACGGGGCACAACATTACTTCACAATCAACGTGTGGGTGTTTTTGGTCGGTTATTGCCTACTTGGGCCGTACCTTTTACCATCCCGCTTGGACGCCGAGAATTATCATACCTTCCTGGAACGGGTCCTTCCCGGCTTGGTTGTAGATATTCCAGCAAATGCGAGGCGCAGCATGTGCGATAAACATCTTAAGGTGTCTGCTCATTTTGGACTGGCTTTGCGTAGGCTTTTGAACAATTAATTCCCGTATAGATGGACTGAGCCTCGTGGGCCGGTTCCTTCGCCCCCTGTTCACCGGATTTCTGGAGGCTTGATTTCTTTCTTTGGGGAGCAGTGCAGTGTGTCAAGTATAGCGATCCTGTAGAGTCTGAAACGGATGTCGTCGCAAGAATGGTTTGCGCTGTTGCCACAAAAAAAAAAAAAACAATCCCGGTGTGAACGAGCACGTATGCGTGGCGTCTGATGGTGCAAACTTTGAGCCTCTCTTGTAGCATTATAGGGTGTAAGGGATCCGTGATTACACGAACATACACTCCTGGAAACGGAAAAAAGAACACTTGACACCGGTGTGTTAGACCCACCATACTTGCTCCGGACACTGCGAGAGGGCTGTACAAGCAATGATCACACGCACGGCACAGCGGACACACCAGGAACCGCGGTGTTGGCCGTCGAATGGCGCTAGCTGCGCAGCATTTGTGCACCGCCGCCGTCAGTGTCAGCCAGTTTGTCGTGGCATACGGAGCTCCATCGCAGTAACACTGGTAACATGCCGCGACAGCGTGGACGTGAACCGTATGTGCAGTTGACGGACTTTGAGCGAGGGCGTATAGTGGGCATGCGGGAGGCCGGGTGGACGTACCGCCGAATTGCTCAACACGTGGGGCGTGAGGTCTCCACAGTACGTCTATGTTGTTGCCAGTGGTCGGCGGAAGGTGCACGTGCCCGTCGACCTGGGACCGGACCGCAGCGACGCACGGATGCACGCCAAGACCGTAGGATCCTACGCCACGAATGCACGCCAAGACCGTAGGATCCTACGCAGTGCCGTAGGGGACCGCACCGCCACTTCCCAGCAAATTAGGGACACTGTTGCTCCTGGGGTATCGGCGAGGACCATTCGCAACCGTCTCCATGAAGCTGGGCTACGGTCCCGCACACCGTTAGGCCGTCTTCCGCTCACGCCCCAACATCGTGCAGCCCGCCTCCAGTGGTGTCGCGACAGGCGTGAATGGAGGGACGAATGGAGACGTGTCGTCTTCAGCGATGAGAGTCGCTTCTACCTTGGTGCCAATGATGGTCGTATGCTTGTTTGGCGCCGTGCAGGTGAGCGCCACAATCAGGACTGCATACGACCGAGGCACACAGGACCAACACCCGGTTTCATGGTGTGGGGAGCGATCTCCTACACTAGCCGTACACCTCTGGTGATCGTCGAGGGGACACTGAATAGTGCACGGTACATCCAAACCGTCATCGAACCCATCGTTCTACCATTCCTAGACCGGCAAGGGAACTTGCTGTTCCAACAGGACAATGCACGTCCGCATGTATCCCGTGCCACCCAACATGCTCTAGAAGGTGTAAGTCAACTACCCTGGCCAGCAAGATCTCCGGATCTGTCCCCCATTGAGCATGTTTGGGACTGGATGAAGCGTCGTCTCACGCGGTCTGCACGTCCAGCACGAACACTGGTCCAACTGAGGGGCCAGGTGGAAATGGCATGGCAAGCCGTTCCACAGGACTACATCCAGCATCTCTACGATCGTCTCCATGGGAGAACAGCAGCCTGCATTGCTGCGAAAGGTGGATATACACTGTACTAGTTCCGACATTGTGCATGCTCTGTTGCCTATGTCTGTGTGCCTGTGGTTCTGTCAGTGTGATCATGTGATGTATCTGACCCCAGGAATGTGTCAATAAAGTTTCCCCTTCCTGGGACAATGAATTCACGGTGTTCTTATTTCAATTTCCAGGAGTGTAGATACTAGTATCCGACACCGAGGTCGATAGCAGACAGGTGTCGATTGTCGAGCGCTGCAGGAGGCAGTGAGATTAGTGTCGGGTGAAAGCAGTACTGGGAAGACTCGAATGGCTCTGAGCACTATCCGACTTAACTTCTGAGGTCATCAGTCGCCTAGAACTTAGAACTACTTAAACCTAACTAACCTAAGGACATCACACACATCCATGTCTGAGGCCGGATTCGAACCTGCGACCGTAGCGGTCGCTCGGCTCCAGACTGTCGCGCCCAGAACCGCTCGGTCACTGCGGCCGGCTGGGAAGACTCGCTTAGAGATAAATAAGAATGGCGGTCGAGCCGAGTATGGTGTCAATGGCGGATGTCCCGAGCGAGGAGTAAATTGTAAATTCACCGGAGTGTGACAAAAGAGCTCGTCCCCTTACGTTCGTGGGGTTGACCCTCGTCAGTCCCCCAGAACACAGAACTACTTAAACCTGTGATATGAAACCAAAAGTGACAAGTGCCGAGTTACGCGTGTCGCATCAACCGCGTCGGCCAGCAACAACCATGGATTGCAGTGAGGATTGTTGTGAATGTTAACCATCATCATTGCGTGTGACGAAATACCTAAAATCAGCAACCAATAAGAGATATAATCATAATCAGATGTGTAAGGCGAAGGTAGCAACTGCCTCAGAATTTGTGTTAATAGAAAATACTTATCAGTTCGTATATCGCAACCTTTGTGGTCTTTAATAACAGAAAAACTTTCAATCATTAAATATTCCGTCTGAGAACAGCCGCACTCTGCTGAAATACCCCCGAAACCACAGCGAAAAAACCGATGGCCTTTCATCCATTACGCACACGGTCATATATTCATAATAATTTGCTGTTTGGCGGCTTCGGTAAATCACACAAAACCCAATAAAGGATATATAACGGAGGTGTTTCAAGATGTATTCAAGTCGTACACCATGTGAACTCATTATGCCCAACAAATGTTTCAAATGAATCACTCTTTTATTTCATTTACGATCTTTGACTACTGCTACTAAACTGACGAAAAAAATCACAATACCTGTAAGGAGTTGTGTGACATTAACGAAAGTTGGTAGGCGTGTTTCTACATTTGCAAGACGATGTCTGTTCAAATTTCGTGCCAGTCGCATAAGACTGGCCCTAGCAACGACATAATCAGGTTTGTTTAAATAAATGCTGTACCGATCGTGAGAGTTAATTACCTTTGAGATTGGACGTGGTGATTAGTGTTCGCCAAGAACGCGTTTAAGGCGACAAAGACGCTGTTATCAATACCTCACTGAGTTTGAAAGAGGTCGTGTAGTAGGGCTACGGGAAACTGAATGACCCTCTGCGATACTGCGGAAGGACTTGGCAGAAATGCAGCCACTGTAGGTGACTGCTCGCCGTGGTAGTGACGAGGATGACAGGGCTCCGAACGGCCTCGTAGCGGTACAAAGAGGGTGGACCAAAGTGTTCGGTGTATGGCTCTGGCGCGTAGTACTGCATCTGCAGGAGCAATTTGACCAGCATTTGGCACGAGAGTGACACGAACTGTTACAAATCGGTTACTTCAATGACAGCTCCGAGCCAGACATCCTGCAGCGTGCATTCCACTGGCCCCAAACCATCGACATTTGCGATTTCAGTGGTGTCAAGCGGAAGCCTGTTGTGTTTTCTGATGAAAGCTGGTTCTGCTTCGGTGCCAGTGATGGCCGTGTATTGAACAGGAGGCCACTTGAGGGCCTGCGGCCAACCTGTCTGTGTGCTAGTCACACTGGACCTACACCTGGAGTTATGGCCTGGGGTGCAATTTCGTATGACAGCAGGAGAACTCTCTTGGTTATCCGACGCACTTTGACTGCAAAACTGTACGTCAGTCTAATGAATGACACGACCTGTTGTGCTGCCGTTAATGAACAACATCCCAGACGGTATTTTGCAATAGAACGTTAGCGGCAAGAAACAATCAATGCCTTCTCTGCGCGGTAAAAATGGAGATACTATCGAAGACAGTGCTGCCAAAGCAGATTTACTAAACACAGCCTTCCGAAATGCCTTCACAAAAAAAGACGAAGTAAATATTCCAGAATTTGAATCGAGAAAAGCTGCCAATATGAGCAACGTAGAAGTATTTATCCTCGGAGTAGTGAAGCAACTCAAATCACTTAACAAAAGCAAGTCTTCAGGTCCAGACTGTATACCAATTAGGTTCCTTTCGGAGTATGCTGATGCATTAGCTCCACACTTAACAATCATATGCAACCGTTCGCTCGACGAAAGATCCGTACCCAAAGACTGGAAAGTTGCACAGGTCACACCAATATTCAAGAAAGGTAGTATGAATAATCCACTAAATTACAAGCCCATATCGTTAACGTCGATATGCAGCAGGATTGTAGAACATATATTGTGTTCGAACATTATGAATTACATCGAAGGAAACAGTCTATTGACACACAGTGAACATGGGTTTAGAAAACATCGTTCCAGTGAAACATAACTAGCTCTTTATTCACATGAAGTGCTGAGTGCTATTGACAAGGGATTTCAGATCGATTCCGTATTTCTGGATTTCCGGAAGGCTTTTGACACTGTACTACACAAGCGGCTCGTAGTAAAATTGCGTGCTTATGGAATATCGTCTCAGTTATCTGACTGGATTTGCGATTACCTGTCAGAGAGAACACAGTTCGTAGTAACTGACATAAAGTCATCCAGTAAGAAAGGAAAGATTTCTGGCATTCCGCAAGGTAGTGTTATAGGCCCTTTGCTGTTCCTTATCTATATAAACAATTTGGGAGACAATCAGAGCAGCCGTCTTCGGTTGTTTGCAGATTACGCTGTCGGTTATCGACTAATAAAGTCATCAGAAGATCAAAACGAATTGCGAAACGATTTAGAAAAAATATCTCAATGGTGCGAAAAGTTGCAGTTGACCCTAAATAACGAAAAGTGTGAGGTCATCCACATGAGTACAAAAAGGAACTCGTTAAACTTCGGTTATAAGATAAGTCTCATCTAAAAGCCGTAAATTCAACTAAATGCCTGGGTATTACAATTACGAACAACTTAAATTGGAAAAAACACATAGAAAATGTTGTGGGGAAGGCTAACCAAAGGCTGCGTTTTATTGGCAGGACACGTAGAAAATGTAACAGACCTGCTAAGGAGACTGCCTATACTACGCTTGTCCGCCCTCTTTAAGAATACTGCGGCGCGGCGTAGGATCATTACAGGGTAGGACTGACGGAATACATCGAAAAAGTTCAAATAAAGGCAGCACGTATTGTATTATTGTGAAATATGGGAGAGAGTGTCACAGAAATGATACGGAATTTGGGCTGGAAATCATTAAAAGACAAGCGTCTTTCGTTGCGACGGAATCTTCTCACGAAATTCCAATCACCAACTTTCTCCTCCGAATGCGAAAATATTTTGTTGACACCGACCTACATAGGGCGGAACGATCAGCACGAAAAAATAAGGGAAATCACAGCTAGTACGGAAAGATATAGGTGTTCATTTTTTTCCGCGCGCTATACGAGATTGGAAGAATGGAGGATTGTGAAGCTGGTTCGATGAACCCTCTGCCAGGCACTTAAATGTGATTTGCAGAGTATTCATGTAGATGTAGATCGCTCGCCCACATACTGTTGATTTAACACAACATGCTCTAACTAGTGTCGACGTGTTGCCTTGGCCTCATCGATCACCAGGTCTGTTTTCAGTCGTATGCATGTGGGACATCATCGGAGGACAACTCCAAGAGTCATCAACAAGCAGCATTAACCGTTCCTGTACTGACAGACCAACAGGCATGGAACTCCATCTGACAAACAGACATCCGACGCCCGTACAACACAATGCCAAAGCTTGCACTATTGCATGCTTAAATTCAACGTTCTGACAGTCAAACAGATTGTTAATGTACCAGCATTTCAATTTTGCAGTGGCTTATCTTGCGCCTGCATTTGCCTGCATCTTGTAACGCTAATCATTTGAGTTACATATGTTACCTAGATAAATTTATTCCGAATTTTTTTTACTCTACAGGGCGGTCCATTGTTCGTGACCGGGCCAAATATCTCACGAAATAAGCGTCAAACGAAAAAAACTACAAAGAACGAAACTTGTCTAGCATGAAGGGCGGAAAGCAGATGGCGCTATGTGTGGCCCGTTATAGGGCGCTGCCATAGGTCAAACGGATATCAACTGCGTTTTTTAAAATAGCAACCCCCATTTTCTATTACATATTCGTGTAGTGCGTAAAGAAATAAGAATGTTTTAGTTGCAACCCTTTTTTCGCTTTGTGATAGATGGCGTTGTAATAGTCACAAACGTATCACGTGGTATCACGTAAAATTTCGCCAGTGCGGGCAGTATTTGCTTCGTGATACATTACCCGTGTTAAAATGGACCGTTTACGAATTGCGGAAAAGGTCGATGTCGTGTTGATGTATGGCTATTGTGATCAAAATGCTCAACGGGCGTGTGCTATGTATGCTGCTCGGTATCCTGGACGACGTCATCAACGTGTCCGGACCGTTCGTCGGATGGTTAAGTTATTTAAGGTAACAGGATGTGTTCAGCAACATGTGAAACGTCAACCACGACCTGCAACAAATGATGATGCCCAAGTATGTGTTTTCCCTGCTGTCACGGCTAACCCGCATATCAGTAGCAGACAAATTGCGCGAGAATCGGGAATCTCAAAAACGTCCGTGTTGAGAATGCTATATCAACATTGATTGCACCCGTACCACATTTCTGTGCACCAGGAATTACATGGCGACGACTTTGAACGTCGTGAACATTTCTGCCACTGGTCACAAGAGAAATTACTGGACGATGACAGATTTTTTGCACGCGTTCTATTTAGCGGCGTAGCGTCATTCACCAACAACGGTAACGTAAACCGGCATAATATGCACTATTGGGCAACGGAAAATCCACTATGGCTGCAAGAAGTTTAACATCAGCGACCTTGGCGGGTTAATGTATGGTGCAGCATAAACGGAGGAAGGGTAATTGGCCCCCATTTTATCGATGGCAATCTAAAGGGTGCAATGTATGCTGATTTCCTACGTAATGCTCTACCGATGTTACTACAAGATGTTTCACTGCACGACAGAATGGCGATGTACTTCCAACATGATGGATGTCCGGCACATAGCTCGCGTGCGGTTGAAGCGATATTGAATAGCATATTTCATGACAGGTGGATTGGTCGTCGAAGCACCATACCACGGCCCGCACGTTCAGCGGATATGACGTCGCCGGATTTCTTTCTGCGGGGAAAGTTGAAGGAGATTTGCTATCGTCATCCACCAACAACGCCTGACAACATGCGTCAGCGCATTGTCAGTGCATGTGCGAACATTACGGAAGGCGAACTACTCGCTGTTGAGAGGAATTTCGTTACACGTATTGCCAAATGCATTGACGTTGACGGACATCATTTTGAGCATTTATTGCATTAAAGTAGTATTTACAGGTAATCACGCTGTAACAGCATGGGTTCTCAGAAATGGTAAGTTCACAAAGGTACATGTAACACGTTGGATCAACCGAAATAAAATGTTGAAACGTAGCTGCGTTCTGTATTTTAATTTTAAAAAAAATTACCTGTTACCAACTGTTCGTCTAAAATTGTGAGCAATATGTTTGTGACTATTACAGCGCCATCTATCACAAAACGAAAAAAGTGGTCCAACTAAAACATTCATATTTCTATACGTGCTACACGAATATGTAATAGAAAATGGGGGTTCCTATTTTTTAAAAAAAAACGCAGTCGATTTCTGTTTGACCTATGGCAGCACCATCTAGCGGGCCAACCATAGCGCCATCTGGTTTCCCCCTTCAAGTTCGACAAGTTTCATTCTTTATAGGTTTTTCGTTTGACGCTTATTTCGTGAGATATTTGGGTCGGTCACTAGCAGTGGACCTCCCTGTGTATTAGTTATCTTTTGGCGTTGCGATATTTTTTCCGTTAGTGTATCTAGCACAGACGTTTGCGGCCGTGGGATGCTGTGCAGTTCTCAGTCTCTATTGCGGGCCCCACCTGCCGTAGAAGTTTGCCGCAAGATTTCTGGAACGGCGTGTGTACAGACGCAGCTGGCCGTCGGCAGCGGCAGGCGCGCTAGGCTGGGCAGCGGCCAGCGGCGCCTTTGCGGAACGCCGGGGGTCAGAGGTGAGCCTATCGCGCGGGCCCGGCGCCTGGCGGGGTGTGGCCGCAGCCGCCGCCGCCGCCGCCGCGCCGCCGCCGCTGCACACGTGGACGAGGCGTCCACCGGCGGCAGCAGCGGGCCTCGCCGCGCGCCCAGGAATGCCGTCGCGGTTCGCTCCGGCTCTGGCCGCGCGCACAGCGCAGCAGCGCCATCGGCGAACAAAGGCTCTGGTTCGGCCTCCTGCTCTTATATCAGCTCTCTTACTTATGAGCTGGTACACGACTGTACGGCATCACCATCCCGGTACGAACACCCCATTCTCCTAGCGCACCTTGTCTTCTGACTTACTGTAATGCACTGTCATTCGTTTCTTGTTTCCCCCTTGTCCTGCATCTTCATACCTCGGAGGTCACCGTAGGTATGTAGTGAGGACTTCTTGTGCTCCACTGTCGCTTACCCCCCCCCCCCCCCCCCCCACCTCCCATTCTGCCACTTTTCCGCCCCGTATCTCTCTAGTTTTACCGCAACGTTCTCTCGGCGAGATACACAACGGAGAAGGCAATAAACAGGGTGCCACACTTGTCTCGACCACCCCAATAACTTTTGGTCCATATCCTAATTACAAAATCTACCAAGCAATGTTGTTTAGCTAGCAGTGGACATCAGCCAGCGCGATTGCCTTTCTTGTGTCTGTTACGAAGATATAAACAGCAGTATGTCTTTCCCGAATACCTCCATACCTTTTTTTATTCGCGTGAAGATTTGTGTGAGTACACTCTACACCAACTACGACAAGATAGAAATGCAACTCAACTATAGCAGATGTGACTGACCAGACCAGTAACAGAAATAATACACTACTGGCCATTAAAATTGCAACACCAAGAAGAAATGCAGATGACAAACGGTTATACATTGGACAAATATATTATACTAGAACTGACATGTGATTACATTTTCACGCAATTACGGTGCATAGATCCTGAGAAATCTGTACCCAGAACAATCACCTCTGGCCGTAATAACGGCCTTCATATGCCCGGGCATTGAGTCAAACAGAGCTTGGATGGCATAGACAGGTACAGCTGCCCTCGCAGATTCAACAGGATACCACAGTTCATCAAAAGTAGTGACTGGCGTATTGTGACGAGCAGTTGCTCGGCCACCATTGAGCAGACTTTTTTAATTAGTGAGAGATCTGGAGAATGTGCTTGCCAGGGCAGCAGCCCAACATTTTCTGTATTCAGAAAGGCCCGTACAAGACCTGCAACATGCGGTCGTGCATTATCCTGCTGAAACGTAGGGTTTCGCAGGGATCGAATGAAGGATAGAGCCACGGGTCGTAACACATTTGAAAAGTAATGTCCAATGTTCAATGTGCCGTCAATGCGAACAAGAGGTCACCGAGACGTGTAACCAATGGCACCCCATACCATCACGCCGGGAGATACGTCAGTATGGCGATGACGAATTCACGCTTCCAATGTGCGTTCACCGCGATGTCACCAAACACAGATTCCACCACCATGATGCTATAAACAGAACCTGGATTCATCCGAAAAAATGACGTTAGGTCATTCATGCACCCTGGTTCGTTGTTGAGTATACCACAGCAGGCGCTCCTGTCTCTGATGCAGAGTCAAGGGTAACCGCAGCCATGGTCTCCGATTTGATAGTCCATGCTGCTGCAAACGTCGTCGAACTGTTCGTGCACATTGTTGTTGTCTTGCAAACGTCCCGAGCTGTTGAATCAGTGATCGAGACGTGGCTGCACGATCCGTTACAGCCATGCGGATAAGATGCCTGTCATCTCGACTGTTAGTGACACGAGGCCGTTGGGATCCAGCACGGCGTTCCGTATTACCCTCCTCAACCCACCGATTCCATACTCGGCCAACAGTCATTGGTTCTCGGCCAACGCGAGCAGCAATGTCGCCATACGATCAACGGCAAACACGATTGGCTACAATCCGTCCTTTATAAAAGTCTGAAACGTGGTGGTATCATTTCTCCTCCTTACACGCGGCTCACAACAATGTTTCACCAGGCAACGCCGGTCAACTGCTGTTTGTGAATGACAAATCGGTTGGAAACTTTCCTCATGTCAGTACGTTGTAGGTGTCGCCACCGGCGCCAACCTTGTGTGGATGCTCTGTAAAGCTATCATTTGCATATCACAGCATCTTCTTCCTATCGGTTAAATTTCGCGTCTGTAGTAAGTCGTCTTCGTAGTGTAGCAATTTTAATGCCCAGCAGAGTATTTTCTTATTTATAATATCGGTGCCATTACTTTAGTACTGATCGATGAGGAGCATTCCTATCTTCTGTGTTCGTGTACATTGCAGTCATACAAACCTTCAACTGAAGAGTGTTGACTGAATGACTGGGGTGCCCTTTTCTTGTGTTACCACGTTTTTTTTTTCTCAACTCACCCCATCTGGCTAGTTATATTGCCCCAGGTACATTCATTCTGTAGTAGTAGAACAGAGTTGAAGCCAGTTCTGAATTATGTTTTTTATCTACAAATAAGCGTCTGGACCGATTCCAAACAAACTTGCAACGCATATCACTTACTCTCTGGAAAAAATAATTGTGGGTGTAAGAACCGCCTATCATTGAAAGGGATCGAGGTGGCGGTGAAAAAGAACTGTAGTCCACAACGAGTAAGAAGCCATGCTTTATTCTTCCAGACTATCAGAATGAGACCACTTACTGACTTGGAACAAACTTCACTCATAATTTCAAACCTTTTCGAAACTGTTACTTCCTGGCAGATTAATACCGTGTGCCCGACCGAGACTCGAACTCGGGACCTTTCCCTTTCGCGGACAAGTGGTCTACCATCTGAGCGACCGAAGCACGACTCACGACCGGTACTCACAGCTTTACTTCTGCCAGTATCTCGTCTCCTACCTTCCAAACTTTAGTGTATTGCACAGTGGCTGGCTCCTCCCTTTTTTCCTTGCGGTCAGCCGGCCACTTCCATCTGCGATATTGTTTTAGCTCCCTCTACCACTTTCTTCCTGTGTTGTCCATTTTTTACTGCTGACGGCATGCTTCGTCCCACGTTTCGGTGTGGGTAGGCACATATTTTTCCAACTTTGTTACCAGTGTTTTACGTTCTGTTTTATCTTACTGTTCTGAGTATTTTCTTGACACCCGTCTCAATATGTTACTGAGCGGGCGCTGAAGACTTTGGCGCCGTGCGCCCATACAACCCTCTCCATCATCATCATTATCATCATCATCTGGTATCGGCAAACAGCCCACTTCTCTCTGCTAGCCCTAAAGGGGCGGCCGAACTTAACGATCCCACTCAGCGGACGGATCACCATCAGCAGTGTCACAGCCCTCACGCATTGAGATATTCCGGAGAAATTTGTAGGTGTTGCGAGCTCTGGTGATGGGAAACCACAGACCAGAATCAGTATTATAGCTATCTAACTGTGAGTCTAGCGTCCTTGCACAACCGTGTGTTTGCTGCTGAAACCCATAATTATATCGAAAACGTGTAAGATGGTTTGAAGAGAGTGCTTTGGCACCCTACTGCACTGCGTGATTAATCGCGGAGAGTAGAGTGCACGTAACTTGAGTACTAGAGTTTTAGATTTGCGCTTAACACTGACTGCAACAAATCATTCAGATCAGCAGCATAATAAGTGCGATATAAATGTAGTTCTGCTTTCATTCGAGGCGCACGTGTGCTAGGAAGTCACTTCATATTGGCAGGGACAATGGGGTAGACGTGCCACTAAGGGAGGGACAGTGCGTTGCTTCTGGCACTTCCCCACGGGAAGCGAAAAAGTTTCCTGGAAGATCGCCGACATGCTACAGAGGGCATTGTAAAACGATTCACGGAGGGAGATGGGCTGCGGCAACCTGGACGGCCTCGTATCTCTAGACGCTGCGACGGAGCTCCGATTGCGCGGGGATCCCGCCACAAGTGCGCCACGGGTCGCGGGAGTGGAATTTGTGTGTTTCAGGTTGAACACTGTAAACGAACCCGATGGTGCGAAGGACTCCATTTCTCAGCTCCGTATTTCGTTGTCGGCATGTAGGGTCAGCTGAAAAGGACCAGGTTTGTACTGTTACGTGTTATTTTAATAGTCAGTTCAGTGTGTCCTCCTCCACCTTATACAGGTACATACGTACGACAGCTAGATGTGGTCCGTTCCAAAAAGAATGCCACTTATTTAATGCTCGTAGTTGTTACTGTAGACGAAACGTGGCTCCACCATTTTACACCAGTAAACGAATCAGTAATCAGAGTTACGGATGGGTTCTCTGTGACCCAGCACCAAAAAACAGTCCCTAGTGACATGGCCAGTATTTTCTGGGGTGAACTGTTGCTGGAATTGTTAAATGGAGCTGATGAAGTGAATGGAGTTGCCGCTAGCGTCGATGATATCTTGGTGGTGGCCTCTGGGGATCCCAGATGTGATCTTGGACATAATGAAAACCAATTGCTTTTGACGGTGCAACGGTGGTACGGGGTCAACCACATAGCACAGCAAATAAAATTGCATATGTGATGGTTAAGTAAAAGCTCTCCCTAAACTATAAATACATAATAGCCTAGTTACGTGTAACACTGTTCTCCAGTATTTAGATGTGATCCTCGACTACGGCAGAAACATTTCGTCACACGTAGATACAGTCTATCAAAAGGCGGCTGAAATAATTTACAAAACAGCCAGCACTGATGCTGCCAGCGGTAATTAATCCCTGGAGGCTGTGAAACTGAACAATAATCCTGACTGCCACTGTGGTCTTTGAAACTAGTGGTTTGGCTCACAGGCTCCGTCTAGTACAACACAGAGACATCCCAAGGTGCACGCAGCGAGGAATTCTCGTAAGAGTGGCGGCAGCCTTCATCAATACGCCAGCAGAGGCTCTTCTCGTCATTCTGGGAATATGTCAGCAGACATCACAGTAACATACATTGTCGCAACATGTTTGCGACGAGATAATTTAGATAAAGTATAAGAAATTACAAATTCCAGGTTTTCAAAACTTGACAGTTTATGAGTGGGGCAGAGGAAGTATGGAACACTGAGAGCCAAGTCTCCTTCGGAACGTCAGAGACAGAGACAACAAATGAATCACATCATTCTCAGTAAGGGTATGGTTCATTTTATGGCGGGACATGACCGCTACACCCAGCAGTTACAGTACAGGAAAGAGACCAACACATTTTGTTACTGTGGTGCTGTTAGACGCCCCGAGAATTTGATTTCCAGACGCTCTCTTCAAGTATAAGGTAGGAGGAGTGAACCTCCTCAGGGCGCGATGCAGTTGTTAATCAGAGATACCGATATCCTTACGATACTAAATATTTTGACAGACGACTTATTTCTCTGCCTCGTGATGACTGGGTGTTGTGTGATGTCCTTAGGTTAGTTAGGTTTAAGTAGTTCTAAGTTCTAGGGGACTGATGACCATAGATGTTAAGTCCCACAGTGCTCAGAGCCATTTGAACAGACGACTTATATAGGAATACAAGTTATGAGTAAATATCAACAATAGACAGCAACATAGGTCTGAGATAGATTAACACGGAAGATACAGTGAGTCTGAAGATGAAAACGACGAGAAAAATGTAAATAGATGTAAGTAATGCCGATGGTGAGGGTGTGAATTTTGCGACATGAATGCAAGTGACAGCGCCACGAATAAATACACGGGTATACATCGTGGGTCGAAAAAGTTCCGTGGCTGACTATTCCTGGCGTGTAGGTGACGTCAACACAGTGACTACGGTGGCAGCTTTACTAATAACCGTTAAAACGGACGAGCATTCTACTGGTCACTCGCGAGCAGCACTTTTACGTAGGGGACGGCGGCCGTAGTGGGTTTCGGATGGCAATGGAGCAACGTCTCTATATCATGTGTTCAAGACATTTTACAGAATAGTTTGAAGAAAAGAAAAAGTGTGTCACTTTTTACCTCCGAACAAAACAAGCATGGGCGCCTGCAGCCACTTGATTGAAATCCAATTCTTTTGTGGAGAAAATACGGAAGACTGACTAGACTTGGTGTTATCAGTACAAACCTGCCACAGAGTAACAAAACCAGAAACTCACATGGAGGGTCAACGTTTTGATGACCTAACCGACATTCCAGCCAGTGTGACGCACGAGTTAAACAACATTCCAAAGAAAGACTTTTTTGACAGTTTCACATGGTTGTATGGATGTTCTGTGCTTTGTACTCAAGTGTGTGTGTGTGTGTGTGTGTGTGTGTGTGTGTGAAAGAGAGAGAGAGAGAGAGAGAGAGAGAGAGAGAGAGAGAGAGAGACAGACAGACAGAGAGACTATATAAAGCAACTAGTGCGTTAAAACCATCACCTTACATTTTTTGTATTTTTTATTAATCCAATTTCGAAACTTTTTGGGCTGATAGGCTAAGAAGTAACATTGCTAGGTCAGCTAAAAAGTCTTGTTTCTCTTCAGCAAATTATCTCCACAGTAGAAGCATTTGTAGCTGTAGCTGTAGTTTAGTTTCATATAAGCACGTTGCAAACTAGTAATGCAGTAGTATGCCTTTCTGCACAAATATGTGATTATTCGAAGTTGTGCCAGGTCGCATAATAACTGGTCAATTAAATATATTACAACATTAAATATACTTGAAAGTTGGTATCAAACAGACAATTACGAAACCTGTAACGAATTCTGCTGGCTATAGAGTTACCGAGTCACACATTAACCGGAGGATTATGTACACGAAAGTCACTGGATACCTCCTGATATCATGCCTGACTTCTTTCTGCTCGGCGTAGTGCAGCAACTCGACGTGGCATCGACTCAAGTCATTGGAAGTCCCCTGCTGCAGAAATATTGAGCAGTGCTATCTCTATGGCCGTCCACAATAGCGAAATTGTTGGCGGTGCACGATTTTGTGCACGAGCCGACCTCTCGATTCTGTCACATAAATGTTCGATGGGATTCATGTCGGGCAATCTGTGTGGCCAAATCATTCGCTCGAATTGTCCAGAATGTTATTCAAACCAATCACGAGCAACTGTGACCCGGTGACATGGTGCATTGTCATCCATAAAAATTCCATCAGTGTTTGGGAACGTGAAGTCCATGCATGGCTGCAAATGGTCTCTAAGTAGCCGAGATAACCATTTACAGTCAATTATCGGTTCAGCTGGATCAGAGGACCCAGTCTATTCCATGTAAACACGTCCCACACCATTATGGAGCCACCACAATCTTGTATAGTGCCTTGTTGACAACTTGAGTCTTCGTAGGGTCTGTGATACATTCGAACCCTCCCAAAAGCTCTTACCAACTGAAATCTGGACTTATCTGACCAGGACACCGTTTACCAGTTGTCTATGGTACATCCGATATGATCACGAACTCAGGAAAGGCCCTGCAGACGAGGTTGTGCTGTTAGCAAAAGCACTCGCACCTCTGTGGCCATAGCCCATTAAGGCCAAATTTCGCCACACTGCCCTAACGGGTACGTTCATCGTACGTCCCACATTGATTTTTGCGGATATTTCACGCAGTTGCTTGTCTGTTAGTACTGACAACTCTACACAAACGCCGCTGCTCTCGGTCGTAAAGTGAAGGCCGTGGGCTACTGTGTTGTCATTGCTGAGCGTTGATGCCTGAAATTTGGTATTCTAGCCAAATTCTTCATACTGTGGATCTCCGAATACTGAATTCCCTAACGATTTTCGAGATGGAATGTCCTATGCGTCTAGCTCCAACTGCTAATTCGCGTTCAAACTCTGTTAATCCCCATCGCGCTGCCATAATCACTTCGAAAACCTTGTCACGTGAATCAGCTGAGTCCAAATGGCAGCTCCTACAATCCACTGCCCTTTTATGCCTTTTGTACGCGATACTACCGCCATCTGTATAAGTGCGTATGACTATTCAATGACTTGTGTCACCGCATTGTCTATTACGACAATATAAACACAGACAATGTATTAAAAATATTATAATCTTAAAGGTATTCAATGAATGTATTCTGCGACCTACTATAGACACACAAAGGACAGATTTTCAGAAAGCATTAAATATATAAATAAATACTGATAACCACGAAAAACTTTAAACGGTGACTGGAATACACTACGCCTGTCTTCTGGCAACAGAAAGTATTTTATTTGAGTGAAAAAAATTCTCGACGTCATGTTCCTTCAGATTCCTCAATCAAACATTTCTCGGCAAGTAGTTTGCATTTCTAAAACGGAATTCTGGAAGACCATACGTGGTGGACTAAAGTATGTTCTAATAGTTCGTGTACCAGTTCTCGCATTTCCTCCAACGTCAAAGATTTTCTACCCATTAGCGCGGGATTAGCCAAGCTGTTTAGGGCGCTGCAATCATGGACTGTGCTGCTGGTCCCGGCGGAGGTTCGAGTCCTCCCTCGTGTGTGTGTGTGTGTGTGTGTGTGTGTGTGTTTGTCCTTAGGATCATTTATGTTAAGTAGTGTGTAAGCTTAGGGACTGATGGCCTTAACAGTTGAGTCCAATAAGATTTCACACACATTTGATTTTTGTTTCAGAAGTAGCATTCGTTGTCCAAGTCTTCTCAAGGTAATCAGTAAGAGTAATCGCTGTCACTTCCGAGGAGTTATTGACTACTCATTCAGAAGATCGAATATTTTTCTCGTTTGGTGCAGGGACAACGGCTTTAATCCATTGCTTTAATTACTGTTTTGTTTCTGACCTAAATTGGTGGATCCACGTCTAACTAGCGGTAACAAAAGTGTTCCTCGAAGTAAACTAGATTTTTTTTACAGTAGTCTTAATATTTCTTTAGGCAACTACTCATGGTCAAGGTTAAACAAAAGCGGCGTGCGTTTTGCACAAGGCTTTCTCACAGTTAATTCTTTACGAGTAATGTACCACATTGATTCAAGTGGTACGCCCATGTTATCAACTATTTCTTGCAATATTAATCGTTGATAATCCATGATCATAGCCTCCCTTTTGTCGACGTCTTCATTTGTAGTTGCAGTTTAGGTACGTATTACATGTGGACCGTCTTCAAGGGAAGTGCGGCCATGTCTGAATGCGGTTGCCTTTTTCTTAATCGTTGAAAATCGGGGAGCAGACTCCTTATAAGATTTCTCTAATTTTGCATGAATTTTAGTTTGAGATAATCTGTCCAAAACAAATATGACTACACGTTACATTTCTCTTGTCGTGAACACAAGTATTATAATCACGCCCAACGGTGAAACTTTAATATTTGAACATGTAAATAAAATTTTCCCCAAAAATTTTAAGCTGCCTCTCTGAAAGTGGGAAGCCACTGAACTTAGACAAAACAGGATACCCGCAATTTTTTACTGCACATGGCCTGATTAGATTTGGTGACACATCAATGTGAGGAATAGAATATTCCAAATTCTTACGTGCTTATATTAATAAGAACCTGAAATGAAAGTCACATATTACTATTCTTCTCATACGTATTAAGCTCTGCCAACATTTGTGTTACATCTAATATCCGATTTAGAAATGGAAATGTCAAAGAATTGACTTACTTTCTCTGTTTGCATTCATTAATGTTTTGTGGCATCATATGCATGGTAAATTCAACAGATAATAAAACCATCTTCAAACACAAGCAGAAGTCGTATCTACTTGATAACTCCTTCTGCTCCATAGACGAATTTCTGAGTGTGTAGTAGTATTGTGTGTTTCTGTATATGTGTGTATCAGAGAGAGGTAGCGATAGATAGGTAGGCAGATAGGTAGATAAGTAGATAGAGAGATACGCGACATAATTAAGTATAAATCACTATAAGGATAGCTTAAGACAATCTGGCACATCAAACTCGTAGTGGGAGCTCAGAATTACGAACAATGCAATATTCAAATAAGTAAACTAAACTTTTAATTAATCCATTCAATCATAGGGAGCACGTCCACATTTAAAAGTTGTATAAATAAAAATAGTAACTTACGTTTCTATCGTTTCTATTATTCACTACTATTCACTTACGTTTCTGTGCAGTACATAACAACAGACATAAATTTCGTTGAGGTGAATGGCATGTGTCTGTCTGGGCGAAAATGTTTCGCGGCTCTCTCATAAAATTCCGGTGCTCTCTTACTCCTCCTTCCCTCCCCATTCAATGTCTAGTCTCTTCAATCGTTACTGTTGAATCTACAGTGTATTACCATAAAACGGATAGAATATGCGACCTTTTTAGTAATCAATAATAAAAATATGTAATCTAACATACTAACGTCACATAATTCAGAGAGGCATAATAAAAATACGTAATCTAACATAATAACGTCACATAATTCAGAGAGGCATTGCTGACTCAATTTTGTAATGTTAAGGTCATGAGAAAATTTTCTGTTGTGCGTGCTTGCGTAGGTTCTTTTGCTTTTTGCCATTATGACGTGATGTGTTTGTCTAAAGTGGGTAAGTACAGCGAGACAGGGCAGGAAACGCCTGCGATTGAAGCTGCTGCGGAACTGCTATTGTTAGCGTCAAACGCGCGAGAGGCGCCGTACATCAACGCGTCTTATCGGGAACCTTGTGTAGGGTGGGCCGTCAGTTAACTGTCGATATGCAGTTAGCAAGGAATGCTTGCGTGGCAAGACTTTATGACAATGCGTTCAGCGGACAATACCGACTGCCTGTTGCTAACCGCGTCGGCGGCGGCGGCGGCGGCAGCGGCACGTGTGTCTGACAAGAAGCCTCTATGTACTCTGCTCAGAATGCGGAGCAGCCCCTACCACCTCACTGCTACCAGTCCCGCCCACCCCAACAAATTTGTTGTAGCGCAGTGCTTTCGATATAATGCAAATTTGTAAACGCATCGGCTACGTGCACTACCACTGACAAGAACTGAGCGAAGATAATACTTCCCGTAACTGGTGAAAGGTACCATATTGCGAGGTATTGCAGAGTAAAAGGGAATGTATTATACCAAGTTTAAATATTTTCAATTACCTTACACGATATAATCAACTACTCATTACAATACCGGCTTTTCCTACATAGAGAACGATGTCTGTGAAAATAAATGGACTATTTTTAAATCAGTGTTGTCTAATCTTCCAATTATACATGTAAGACTACGCTACGAAAAGCTGACTGTACATAAGACGCCAGTGTAAAATTTGTCCCTCAACCGATGCTGTGTTCATATTGGCAATCACCATATCTGCATGCCTGAACCACACACCTTTCAACTCATGAACACAGTCTCGCCCGATGTTCAAATGGCTCTTAGCACTATGGGACTTAATTTCTGAGATCAACAGTCCCCTAGAACTTAGTTAGGTTTAAGTAGTTCTAACCTAAGGACATCACACACATCCATGCCCGAGGCATGATTCGAACCTGCGACCGCAGCGGTCACACTGTTATGATCAAGAACCAGGTAATTACATGATACAGTGCAGATCACAGGTAGATGATACGTGAGTGACTCAGTGTAAGGAAGTTTAGAGTTTAACGACTCTTCTGTGACGTGGCTGTAAAAAACGAAACACAAGCTTCAGTGTGGCAAGAATAGGAAATCAGTCCCAGAACTGTCCCCACAATCTCTCTTAAGTGATTTACGGAAACCACGGAAACTGTCAACCAGTATGGCCGCAAGACGATTGATTTCTTCTCTACTCCAATCGACGTATAGTCAAACTTATAAAAATGACCTCGAAAAACTCAAAACCTGCTGAGGTTCAAATAGTTCAAATGGCTCTGAGCACTATGAGACTAAACTTCTGAGATCATACGTCCCCAGAACTTAGAACTACTTAAACCTAACTAACCTAAGGACATTACACATCCATGCCCGAGGCAGGATTCGAACCTGCGACCGTAGCGGTCGCGCGGCTCCAGACTGTAGCGCCTAGAACCGCTCGGCCACCCCGGCCGGCTCCTGCTGAGGTGCTAGTCTCTCTCTCCATATGTATCATTTTTTCCCAAAGATGGGTGACTTGATGGAGACCATACTTGTAGAAATGTACATTCTGGCTGTTCAGCAAATGATCGATCTCGATTTACAGCCCAAAGAAATAGCACGTGTAACTCTGTCTTGTACACAATGAACTGGCCCGTTGTGGAATAAATATGTACACCTTGGACAGCTTCCCGCGACGCTCCATCTTGACAGTGTCTCGGAACCTCATCAGGTGATTTCGGCAGTGTGCTCTTGTGACAGTTTGCCCCTCTCGAGAATTACCTGTTACCACCACACCAAGCAATCCCAAAAAACACTATAGACTTGTTCGACGCTGGTTGGGGCTTCGCCTTTTTTCCTGCTGTCGGGACCACATTTTCCATTGCTTGCTGTGTTCCTTCGTCTAAGACCCATAGCATTAAGACTGCCATTTTCCCTGGATATAGAAGCCATCTAGATTGAAGTGATATACCTGAAACGTTTCCGCTGCTGCCTAGGTTCGTCGGATCTAGCGGGCGGAGACCTTTACGGTGTTCAGCATGTCGTGGAAGATGTTGAAAACTTGCCGATGACTGATTTTCACCTCTTTCACCACTGGTTCGATTGTGATATCCCAACGTTCGAGCACCAGGGCCTCCAATTCTCCTACTGTTCCCAGTTCTTCGCAGAGAGATGGTTTGCCACTTCCTTCTTAATGAAATGTATCCGCAGTTGCGAATGGGGAGAACCATAAGCTGTATGATGGAATGAAGGCAGAGAAAATTTGTGACAGACTGGGATCCGAACCCAGATTTCCCGCTTATCGCGAGCGGCCGCTTTACAAATAGGGCGTCTGAGCCTTACAAATAGGGCGTCTGAGCACGCTCCACCGCTAGACCCAACCTTCCATATGTCGTCAAACATGTGTCTGCAACCTGCACTCGCACATCCAATATGTATATTACCGTACAGGGGAGACATTTTAATTGAAAGTCGCTCGTCGTGTGTCAGCAGATAGATACGATTTTGCAGTGCCTATGTTGTTCAGAAATACGATGAAATGTTCCGTCGGACATGCATGTATGTCGGAAAAAACACTGCATCGCATTTCTGAACAACACAGGCACTGCAAAATCGTCTTCCTTCTTCACCACACTGTTAACTGTCTTTGCCATCTAACCGCTATGTCATATGATAGTGCATTGTTGCCGTTCACTTCCACCAAATCAGTATGAATTATTGCAACGTCGGGTAATTTCCAAGATCTTGCACAAACTTGTGAGGGCGTTGCAGGGGGTTGGCTGTGCCGAGAAATAAATGTTAAGAAACACATTCGGTACGTTGAGCCGTTTCCGAATTAATTAGAGTTGAAGTTAAGCAGCAAGGCCGTTGAGCGCGTAAATTCAAGTGTCTCGCCAGATACGGTCAGTGTCAGTTGTCCTCACTGCGTAGATAACAGCACACACGAGACAGCTCAGCCTTTGGCTCGGAGTCGATCCTTACTAAAGTCCTACGTCCAATTTTTATATCGCTCTCTTGTTCGGTTTTAGGAAACCAAGCGAAAAACACGTTTGGCGACACCGTCTCTGATGGGCCATTTGAATCTGCGTGCCCAACGTCCTGATTAGTTAACTTCAATGCTAATTAATTCGGAAACGGCGTAACATATCAGAATTTTTTTGTGAACAGTTATTTGTCAGCACAAGATACCCCGCTACACCCTGACAAGTGTAGACTCACGGTTATTCCTGACAGTAACTCCACGTGTGAATCTCTCCGAATATGTCAGTCAGAGAATGTTATTCTACACAGTACTACGAAATTATACAGGGTGAGTCACGTAACGTTACCGCTGGATATATTTCGTAAACCACATCAAATACTGACGAATCGATTCCACAGACCGAACGTGAGGAGAGGGGCTAGTGTAATTGGTTAATACAAACCATAAAAAATGCACGGAAGTATGTTTTTTAACACAAACCTATGTTTTTTTAAATGGAACCCCTTTAGTTTTTGAGCACATCTGAACATATAAAAAAAAACGTAATCAGTGCCGTTTGTTGCACTGTAAAATGTTAATTAGATCCGGAGATATTGAAACCTTAAGTTGACGCTTGAGTACCACTCCTCCGCTGTTCGATCGTGTGTATCGGAGAGCACCGAATTATGTAGGGATCCAAAGGGAACGGTGATGGGCCTTAGGAACAGCACATTACGTCCACATGCTAACACCTTTTTATTGGTCTTTTTCACGGACGCACATGTACATTACCACGAGGGTTGAAGTACACGAAAACACGTGGTTTCCGTTTTCAATTACGGAGTGGAATAGAGTGTGTCCCGACATGTCAGGCCAATAGATGTTCAACGTGGTGGCCATCATTTGCTGCACAGAATTGCAATCTCTGGCGTAATGAATGTCGTACACGCCGCAGTACATCTGGTGTAATGTCGCCGCAGGCTGCCACAATACGTTGTTTCATATCCTCTGGGGTTGTAGGCACATCACGGTACAGATTCTCGTTTTACGTACCCCACAGAAAGAAGTCCAGAGGTGTAAGATCAGGAGAACGAGCTGGCCAATTTATGCGTCCTCCACGTGCTATGAAACGCCCGTCGAACGTGTACCTCACCCCTCATGGTAATGTACATGTGCGTCAGTGAAAAAGACCAATAAAAAGGTGTTAGCATGTGGACGTAATGTGCTGTTCCTAAGGCCCATCACCGTTCCCTTTGGATCCCTACATAATTCGGTGCTCTCCGATACACACGATCGAACAGCGGAGGAGTGGTACTCAAGCGTCAACTTTAGGTTACAATATCACCGGATGTAATTAACGTATTACAATGCAACAAACGGCACTGATTACGTACTTGTTTATATGTTCAGATGTGCTAACAAAACTATCGGGGTTCCATTTAAAAAAACGTAGGTTTGTGTTAAAAACATACTTCCGTGCATTTTTTTATGGTTTGTATTAACCAATTACACTAGCCCCTCTCCTCACGTTCGGTCTGTGGAATCGATTTGTCAGTATTTGATGTGGTTTACGAAATATATCCAGCGGTAATGTTAGGTGACTCACCCTGTATAAAACTGAGATGCCCGCGCTCGGGTTCCTGGGTTCCATTCCCGGCGGGGTCAGGGATTTTCTCTGCCTCGTGATGACTGGTTGTTGTGTGATGTCCTTAGGTTATTTAGGTTTAAGTAGTTCTAAGTTCTAGGGGACTGATGACCATAGATGTTAGGTCCCATAGTGCTCAGAGCCATTTGAAAACTGAGATGAACGGTATGCAGCCTTACTTGATAGGATGTCGGAGTTACAGTACACAGTATTACGATTCATTTATTTCGCTTCATGTTCCAATTAGTAGCAGCCTTTGAACTCATGTCGGGAATCCCAGATTGGCTGAGCGGCCGCGGACGCTTAGGTCCCCTGGGCTATGTCGGGAGAGCGAGGCTGGCCGGGCGATCCCAGCGCCTTCGGATACAATGTCCGCCCGGAAGGATTAGCGGATCCGCTTGGTCCGAAGCAAAGCTCGCTACCCCAATTTACTGTAAGGAAATACTCAAGCTGAAAGACTGTCTGACGTATATACCTGACGTACCTTGAGGGAGCTCGTTTCCCCCTGAAACGTGGAAAGGAAACCAGAATCCGAGAGGTTTTTCCATTTGAAGTGCAAGCTTCGCATTCATTGACAGCAACAAACTGTCGAGTAGACAGGGGTGGAGATAGACAAAGGGAGACGGAAAATGGTTGTAACGCAGAGGAATGGGGGTAGGGAAAAACGTAAATGTTAGAACTTGAACCGAACCTCATCACTGGCTGGCGACGGCGAAGTGGGAGATGAGAGGACATTGCCGCCCCCTGAAAAACAAGTAGTTACAAAGTATAGGAAAGATAAGTATATAAAAGTAATAACAGTTCTGATTCTTGAGGGTATTTTTGGTCTATCGTTGCAACTACAAAATTGCGCGATTTTTTCACCAGACACGTATCACCTTATTGAGGTAAAGCATCATTAGTGGTCTGAAATTAAGTTATTTACATTTTGATTTGCTTTTTAGATCGAAAAACAGTTCGTAAAGAATGGGTTAATTTGTACTTAAGGTGATTTTTCGGCTGATTTCTGGCTTACATCGGGAAATGCGGTCTGCTAGCACATCGATGTTTTTCTGTTTTGACACTGATAGTTTTCGTCTAATTTTTAGATGTTCTGCAGCACTACGCATCACATCTACAGCACATCTACGAATTAGACGAAAATTATCAGTGTCAAAAACAGAAAACATCCATGTGCTAGCAGATCGCATTTCCTGATGTAAGCGACAAATCAGCCGAAAAATCACCAAAGTACAAATCAACCTATTCTTAACGAAGTTTTTCGATCTAAAAGGCAAATCAAAATGTAAATAACTACAGACCACTGATGATGCTTTACCTCAATAAAGCGAAACGCGTCTGGAGAAAAAGTCACGAATTTCCGTAGTTGAAACGACAGACCAAAAAAACCCACAAGAATTATAAAGCAACTACGGACGCTATGGTCACACAAATGAATAAATTCTGATTCGCTGAAGTCCACCCCGCCTAACTTGAAAGGCACATCGTCCCCGTAAACCAAACTGAATAGGTAAATCTCATAATTACCGTCAAATAAGACTGTTGTGCTGATCTCGTCCGAGAAGCGCCGCTCCGCTACACCCGTCGTAGCTGTCTACCGCCGAAATCCATCGCAGCCGACGTGAGATACGAAGTTCACACCAGGCGATGTAATACTTCACAACTTGCAGCAGTCTCACGCTTCGGCATTTCAACAGGTAACCGAAGCAACAACAATTAGGGCGTAGGTAATTTTACATAACTTTCAGTTATTCCAATTTATAATCCAGGATCAATCTTGCGTTTGGAAATGACTTGATTTCAATTACAGTTTGTTCGATGCATTTTCATTAGTTTCATCTCTGAGTAGCGCATTAGATTCAGTCAGTTGCTTCTCACTATTTTCGCAGTCAGTCACAGATGCTCATTTAACTTAATAATCAGACAGAGTACTTCATTGTTTGATTTACTTTGAAGTCAGTTTGTACTTCGAGAATCTTTAACCTTTCAATGTGTCATTGCATATCAGAAGCCATTAATTCTAATTTAAGGTCAGATTACGTATCACGTGCCGCGACCCTTATTCCAAGCATATTTGAATATTTTGATATTAATATTTTATGCAACTATGTTCTTGAATGTATAATATTATAAATTATATTATATATCAATTTAAGATCGTTTTCCCCGTTCACTTTCGAGCAAACTCCCTTACACTAGCTTTTCAGACTGCTTCTGATCACCACATACATCGAGCGTGCGACTATCACGGCGCGAGATATGGATTTTGGTTACAGTGTTCATGACAACACGGTATTTCTAATGTCAGTAGTGTTCTAGAGATGAGTGAACCCGATGCAGTGTCGTCTGGCAGTACTGTTACCTCGTGGGCGTTGATTGTGTACTGTGGAAAGTGCTTGAGAGTTCTGTTGAAAATATCACATTTGCCGCGTTACGAATTCAGGAACTTCATGGATTGTCATGGAGAGACGTGTGTAAAACTTGGCAAAAGAAAACAGCAGTGTTGACTTCTCGTTTCATTTATAATGTATGAGAAGTCGCAAAAGAATTACGACCCGATACATGTAAATTAACTATACGACAGAGAATTATTTTAGTGTCCCGCATGGTTAAAGAATACATTCGTACGTTAGAAACCACTGCTTCAGAAACGGATTATCTACAAATATTGTCTGCCATTACTATGGTTTTTGCCTTGAGATCTGTTATGTGAATGTGACGAATGCCAATGTTGTTATAAGTTGTGAAAACCGGGTCAGTGGAGTAGGTGAATTACACATCATAATTCAGAAGTACAGGAAACGAAACGGAACAGATATGGGTGCCTGGAGACATTGAAAAGGAGCCTAGAATGTGCTTTGTAGTTAAAGTGTATTCGAGGAATAAACAAAGTTTAGTGTCCCTTACTATGCACTTCATCGTGCCAGAAAGTAAAATAATTGACGACAGCCGGAAGTCTTGAAATAGTCTGAAGAAAGAAGGATTCAACCACGAATTTCTCAGCCATTCAGTGGAATTTGCATCTTCGGAAGATCCATCGGTTCAAACGCAGAAAGTCAGGGCTTGTGGAAATATCTTAAATCCTCTATTAACCGGAAAGGCCGATTGAGGGACAGAAACGAACTATGTGTATGTCAGTGCCCATATTTTCACAGTTTGCTGTTGGGTGGCAGAAAGCTTCTCAGTGGGCCTCTGCCACTTTTTCTGAAAGTGTTATTATCCACGATGTAAACAAAATTGATGCCTCGCGCCATGACAGTCGCTCACTCTATATATATCGCTTGCAACGGATCTTGGAAATTACCTAGTGTTGATGACCTTCAAATGCGGAAAACGAAATACAGCACGACACTAGACTTTACCAATAGGCTGTGTCATTTTCTTTTGGTTAATCCAGTGATGTTTAACGGACCCGTGGCGCAGTCTTTTCAGTACGGTACTATGTGAACTCCCTGGTTTACTTATGTCGTTGATAACTACACCCGGCCCTGTACATTAAAGATTGTTTCTTATTTAACACCATTTTGCAATTGGTCAAATGGCGTTCATTAAGCATAATTGATTGAGGTGTCACCATCAGTTTATTATATCCTTCGTAGAAACCTGTTAGCAACTATAGTAACGAAACTAAGCACTGATATTCGAATAACTTTCACGAATACTTCAGTCTTCGAAGATGTTCCCTATTTGTAAATTATTGCTCAGCATTATTATTACATTTCGCCAGACATGCGTCCGTAAAGTTTAGAACACTACTAGGTTACCACTGGACTTCTTCCGATCGACTTTTCGAAGATGCCGCAGCTCACAGAGGCTTTATTTGTTCTTGTATCGATTACAAGCAGCAACGGTGACCTTACAATTAGGATTAAACATATGTACCTTCAGACAAAACAGAATTAACTTCGTTTCTTCGAGTTGACAATTAAAACTTTATGACTGCCCAGCGTACAAGTTCACTGTTGGCTTACGTAATGCTCAAGCAGTAAGCAACTTTTGTTCCTCTAGCAGTGATAACATGGCATTTTCCCATCTGTTTTCTAGTTGTGACGCAAGTGTTCATCCTTCCGATGCTATGAGAAATAGGACTCAGCGCAGACAGTAACACCTTACCGGACAGGGGAGTTCGGCTTCTGGTGTAGCATTACAAACTGAAGCTAGACAACTCACCATCGATGTTACCATAGATACGGTAAACATTCATTCTTTCGGAGCATCATAAACAACCCAAATAATTCTCTCGACTAGCCGAAAGCGAATGGGTATGCAGTGGAGACATCGGTTAGCAGTGCTGACAACTTCCTAATTACGGGATTACAGGTAGCAACGATACATCGGAAACGTCGATATTTGGTACAAATAATATCGATTTTATACTGACAATATACTGACAATATATTGACAATATCGACACATTCAGTGGGCATATCTGGATTTCATAATTACACATTGACGGAAAAAAATCGCAACACCAAGTCATTAATCAATGTAAAGTACTGAAATTTCGGGAATACCTCGTCTAGGTAACATATTTAATGATTAACAATGTAAGATCACAGTCTAATGCAAGCGCGAGATAAGTCATTGTAAATGTGAAACGCCGGCATATTAATAACCAGTGTAACCGCCAGGAAGTTGAATGCAGACATGCAAACGTACATGCATTCTGCTGTACAGGTGCCGTATGTAAGTCTGTGGAATGGGGTTCTATGCCTATTGTACTTGGTCAGCCGGCCGCTGTGGTAGAGTGGTTCTAGGCGATTTAGTCTGGAACCGCGCTACTGCTACGGTGGCAGGTTCGAATCCTGCCTCGGGCACGGATGTGTGTGATGTCCTTAGGTTAGTTAGCTTTGAGTAGTTCCAAGTTCTAGGGGACTGATGACCTCAGATGTTAAGTGCCATAGTACTCAGAGCCATTTGAACCATTTTGTAAGTGGTCATTAAGTACATGGGTGGTTATGCTGTTTGAAGATGAGTGTAACCCCAATGTTTGCGTGGTAGAGTAATCGCGGTGTACGCGTACGTGAGAAACTGCGCAGCAATCGCCAACGTAGTGTAACTGAGTCGGGATAAGGAGAACGAGCCCGCATCCGCCGAGGCAGCTGGAAAACCACTTTAAAAACCATCTACAGACTGGCCGGCACACCGGACCTCGTCACTAATCCGCCGGGCGGATTCGTGCCGGGGACCGGCACGCCTTCCCGCCCGGAAAGCAGATCGTCAGACCAAACGGCTAACCGGGCACGCATTTTACATATTACATTTCGGAGCCTTTTAACAGCAGGCGGTTGCACCTTGCGTCAGCTAAGCAGGAAAGTCGGCTGAGAAATATGCATAACATTTAATACCTCAACTGAAACTGAGAACCGAATAAAAAATTCGGAGACATTAATTTTCAGCAAATTCTCGTAGCAAAGGCAGGCAAGTGCGAAAGCTATCACACAATCAGCTTAACAGCTCATGCATCCAAGCTGTCGACATGAATAATATACAGAAGAATGGAAAAGAAAATTGAGAACCAGTTAGATGACGATCAGTTTAACCTGAGGAAAGGTGAAGGCACCAGAGAGGCACCTGTGACGTTGTGCCTGATAATGGAAACAGGGCTGAGGAAAAATCAAGATACGCTCGTAGGTTTCATCGACCTAGAAAAAGTGTTTAACAAACTAAAATGGTGCAAGATGTTCGAAATTCTGAGGAAAACAGTAGTAAGTCGTAGTGAAAGATGGATAGCATACAGTATCTACAAGAACCAAGAGGAATCAATAAGACTGGAAGACCAAGAACGCACTGCTCGGTTTAAAAACGGTGTAGCATAGGGATGCAGTCGTTCGCCTCTACTGCTCAATCTGTTCATCGAAGAGGCAATGAAGGAAATAAAAGTTCTAGAGCGGGATTAAAATTCAGAGTGAAAGAATATCAGTGATCAGATTCGTGATGACAGTGCTATCCTCAGCGAAAGTGGAGAAGAATTACAAGATCCGTTGTATGGAATGAACAGTCTAATGAGTACAGAATTTCGATTGACAGGAAACTGGAAAAAAGACAAATGTAATGAGGTGTGGCAGAAATGAGTAAGTGAGAAACTTAACATCAAAACTGGTCATCACGAAGGAGACGAAATTTAGGAATTATGCTACATTTGAAGCAAAATTAGCCATAATGGGCAAAATGAGGAGACATAAAAAGCAGGCTAGCAGAATTGAAGAGGGCATTTCTGCCCAACAGAATTCTACTGGTATCAATCATAGGGAGAATGTTCAAAAATAGCTCTGAGCACTATGGGACTTAAATGGCTCTGAGCACTATGGGACTTAACATCTATGGTCATCAGTCCCCTAGAACTTAGAACTACTTGAACCTAAGTAACCTAAGGACATCACACAACACCCAGTGGAAGAATGTTCAAAAAGAAAAAATGGTTCAAATGTTTCTGAGCACTAGGGGACTCAACATCTGAGGTCATCACTCCCCTAGAACTTAGAACTACTTAAACCTAACTAACGTAAGGACATCACACACATCCACGCCCGAGGCCGGATTCGAACCTGCGACCTTAGCGGTCGCGCGGTTCCAGACTGAAGTGCCTAGAGCCACTCGGCCACAGCGGCCGGCTGAGAATGTTCGTTTGGAGCACAGCACTGTATGGTAGTGGATCTTGGACAGTGGGGAGCCTTGAACAGAAGAGAGTCGAAGCGTCTGAGATGTGGTGCTACAGACAAATGGTGAAAATTAAACGGAGTGATAAGATAAGTAATAAGGAAGTTCCTCTTAGAACCGGCGAGGAAAGGAATATATGAAAAGGACTAAGGTTAAGGTACAGGATGATAGGACATGTGTTGCGCCATCAGGGAATAACGTCTGTGGCACCAGAGGGAACTGCCTAGGGTAAAAACTGTAGAGGAAGACTGAGATAGGTATAAAGCCAACAAATAATTGAGGACATGATATGCTGAGCTGAAGAAGTTGGCGCAGAAGAGGCAGTATGAACAAGGAAGATGGCTACAATTTAGTGTCGGTCTGGCTGCCAGCCATCGTAGTCCATCGGGCAGTGTGTGTTCGCCAGCCAGCATCCCCAAACGATCTGGGTTCAGCAGTATAAGCAAGAGAACTGACATGCGCATCAACTCATTGCTTCAGGAAAACATACCTCTGGATAAATGTTGCCGATTCGCTATTGCCTACCAGTCACCTGTCAGATTAGCACTGGCAATCCTTTCGGACAACTACACTTCCACAGCAATATTTAATTCAAATTATTCAGTGGCATCCCAGAACGTGACGTCGGTAGCCACCTGACAACCGACATAAGACATGAGACGGGGCAAGGGCATCACCAAAATTCAGAAGTTAATTGCCCTCAAGAGGATCTCTGCAAAATTGGCCGAAACATTTTAGTTGTTTTAGAATGTCTTAACGTCGCAGCCTAATATTCAAAATTATTTTATTCACGTTAGGAAAATATGTACCTTTATTTATATCGCTATTATACACTTCAATTCTAGCAATGAAGTACTTTGAATAAATCGAAACTATATTTCTAGAAATTATGTCAACTAGTGATTTACATGAAATATTCATATACTCACAGAACAGGGTCTCGAACCGGCTTCACAAACTGCACCGTGAAGTCCTGAAATATAGCAAGGGATCATTAGTATATGAATCTATTGTGTAGACAAACAATTCCCAATGTTATTCATTATTTATCATAGTAAGTGTAGGGTGACCATACCCGCGGGAACTAACGAGGTGATCTTATATTCAATTCAGAGACAATCAGTTAAACTTTCTACATGTGAAGTAAACCGTAAATTAAATACTGACTCGAATCTCAGAGTACGTAGCAGTTTGATTATAAGAAATCACCAGAAAACAAACTATTGAAAGACTATTGGATTCACGTTAAAGCACTTGAAGCCATATATTGTAAGAAGTAGAAATCACCGGAGGTATGATGTAGGGTCGGTATCTAGTGACGTCAGTCGAGAAAATGTACCCCTGGGGAGCGAAGCCAAGCAGAGAGAGTTGGTGCGGTCAGAAGTTGGAGCTTGGCGTGAGTAGGGGACAAGACTGGTGCTAAAGCTGACAGCGAACACTGGCGAGTGGAAGCGAATTATGTGAAGAAATAGTGAGACACCAGAGCGTGATGGAAAGCAATGCCTCCGAATTTTTATGTGAAATTTCTTGAAGATTATTAAAGGAAACAAATATTACTAACATTCTATATATTTATCCTTCATTTCCATATGTTCATTTCATAGTCACTCTGGCGACGAATATATTGCTTCGAACGAGAGAGCATTTGTTGACACCGTCACTGTAGAATGTTTTGAGTTTGTGGACGGAGCCACAGCCTCACCGCTGCTTACACCACTTCGTCACAATCAAAGCGAAGTACTCGAAGATGTTTTTTAAGTTTTGCAAACAGATGAAAATCGGACGGTGCCATGTCGGGTCTGAATGGGGGATGATCGATGGCAGTGAACCCAAGAAACAGATGTCGCAGCGCCGTCTGTGGCCAGGCACTGCCGTGCTTAACGGGTGGTGCTCCATGTTACAACCGCCATGTTACTTACACACGCAGTTTCTAGCCCTCTTGCGACAGAGGCCTTCAAATATGTAGATATGAAGAATAAAGATGTAGATTATTAATTACGTTTGTATTATTTAAAAAGCCTTAAGAATTTTCACATAAAAAATTCGGAAGTGTTACTTTTCAGCACGCTCTCGTGATTAACATTTTTATGACAGAATACTGAGAGCGGGAGACAGTGCTGAATACTGGACATAAAATTATTCTAACACGTTATTTTTGACTAAGTTCAACGGAGTGAATACTTGTGTGCAGCACGTAATAACGGTGGACGGTAATAATACAACAATGGAAGTAATGAAGGATAATGCAAAATAAATGCTTTTAAGTCTCTCTTACTGAAAAAAATCATTTGCCGAAAAATTTAGCCCAAGAAAGGTCGACACACTCCATCGCATCTCAACTTCATGCTAAGGTAACATATTTTTACTGCAAGAGTTACACCATACCTCTTAAGATGGAGAAGACACAATTTCAAGATATGTATGCGTTGTTTGCTTGTCACAGAATAACTAGATATAGTGCCTCGCAGTCTGATTCCGTTCATAAACGGAGTCAGATTCAAATTAAGTACAGAAAATGGAATATACTGTTTCAGACAGTTCTACGAAGCCGTACGTCCAGTACCAGAATAACTAATTATAACGAAAAACCACATTATCAATACGGTGGACGATCCGAAAGTAAGGTCTGTCACCATTTTTGAAGGAGACGGTCCTACACCATGCGACACAAACAAACGCCATATGACTCCAAACCTGTTGCTGGTTCAATGACGGAAGGGGCATCAGCGGTAGGGGAATGACGCATGTGCAAAGCGCCGAAGAAGAGAGAGTAGCAACACACCGGCGTACCCGGGTTATTCGAGTACAGCTCATGACGGCAGACGGACGTGTACTGACAGCGTAGTGGCTAATGGAAGTGTGTTCTGTTATATGGTATAAGTGGACTTATGAGACTACTTTGTCCGCCATCCACGAATGTCTGCATGTGATGAAGAGGTCTTATCTTGTCAAATGGTTGATCGCTAGTGTTCCATGTTCAGAGAAGAAAGGCAGAGTGTGGAGGATGAAGGTTGGAGTGGGTGTTGCACCACACCCATGAATGAAACCAACATTGCTAGAGCACAGGACACAGTGTTAGCAGGCGAGTGCATAACGATGTCAGATAAGGCGTCCGCATTGCGTATTGTGCGTGCTCCGGCTCATCACATGCTTTACGACATGTTACCGCAAAGTGTCTACAAGATTAGTGCCGAGAAACCCGATTCCGGATCACAGAAGTGCAAGAACAGGAATCAGCCTCGATCACTTGATGAGGTATATGCGACAGGGAAATGAGTATCTGTTCAGAATCATCACACACGATGAGAAACGGGCGCACCACATTACCCTAGAATTCAAGGCTACCTCAGTGACGTGCAACCATCCCAGCTCACCAGTGAGGGAAGGTTACGGTCACAGTATTCTGGGATACGAATGGTGTGATTCTCCTCGATTTTCTCCAGCAAGGAACCATCAATGCGGCAGGCTACTGCGACACCACCAAATTCAGGTTCGCCATTCGACAAAAAAGACGAAGGCTCTTTAGTGGAAGTGTTGTGCTCTTGGTCGATAACTCAAAACTGATTCGATGTTTCGGATG
Source organism: Schistocerca gregaria (assembly GCF_023897955.1). Taxonomy (NCBI): domain Eukaryota; kingdom Metazoa; phylum Arthropoda; class Insecta; order Orthoptera; family Acrididae; genus Schistocerca; species Schistocerca gregaria. The sequence goes on from NC_064922.1 coordinate 655,034,410, forward strand.
GGAGAGATTGGATCATCTGGCCTACAGCTGCCACCTTGCCCCATCAAACTTTCACCTGCTCCCTGCATCGAAATGCATTCATGTCGGCACGAATGACGCCTGCCGCCTGGCTTCTGAAGGCTTCCTCGCTCCTTTCGGCGGCTGGCTGATTTGGTGAAGGCAACTAGCATCGCACGCTGGGTGCAGGCTAAGCTGTCTATTTGTAGCATCGTGCCCACTGTTGATAGCGGTCCGGGTTTGGAGCAGAATCGAAGGTCTAGGCCAGAGGCTCAGACGATTCTGCGATGGTATCGGATGCGAATTTCTCGATCTCTTCTACCGGGTGCAGAACTGTAGGGTCCCCCTTAACAGGTCAGGCGTGCACTACACACAGGAAGAGACCAGTAGGGTAGCGGAGTACGTTTGGCGTGCATATGCGGTCTTTTAGGTCAGAGGAACTCTTCTTTGGGATCAAAGACGATTTGTTGATAAATTAGCCACAATGTCCTTCGAGAATGTTTGTCGTCGCACATCAGAGATAGAAAATTTAATATGATTTTAGGACTTTAGTAAACTGAACGAGCACACAAGGAAAGGTTCCAGAATTACAATCGGTTACTGAAGGTTGTACTGCACAGAGAGTATTAGGAACAGAAAGTTGGTTGAAACCGAACGTTAATGACAACGAAATCCGAAGTTCAGATTGGAAAATTTATCGTAAGCATAGTAGTCTCCAATGGTGGTGACGTGTTTACTACAATAATGAATTCGATAAAATCTAGCGAGTGTATGATGGATTCCGATTGTGAATTAATCTGGGTGAAGTTAAATATCAAAGACAGGTCAAAATTGATAGTCGGACGCTTTTCTACATCGCCTGGGTCAGGAGCTCTAGTGGTAGAGCGCTTCAAACAGAACTTGCAGAACATCGTTACTAATTTTCCTGATCATGCCGTTGTAACAGCGAACGACTTCAAATTACTAGATATAGAATAGGAATGTATGCCATCAGAACTGGTGCCACAGGTAGGCATTCGTGGGATATTGTTCTGAATGTCTTCTCCGAAAATTACTCGAGCAGATAGTTAAAGAACCAACTCGTGAGCATAACGTGTTAGAGCTCCTGACAACGAACAGACCTGAACTTGTCGAATCAGTTAACGTAGAAGTAAGTGATCATAAGGCTGTGATAGCACCTATGACAACGGGTCTTACAAAGAATGTTAACAAAGATAGGAAGACGTTTTTGCTTAGCAAGAATGACAGGATACAAATTTCAGAGTATCTAAGCAATCAGCATCAAATATACGGTGATAAGGACGAAGATGTCGAGAACAAATGGAAAAAAATCAAATGCATCGTCCAATACGTCATAGACAAGTATCTTCCGGGAAAATCCTTAAGGGTTGGGAAAGACCCACCATCGTTAAATAGCCACGTTAGAAAACTGTTATGTAAACAAAGACAGGTTCATCTCAGATTCAAGAGAAGCAGAAACCTACCTGACAAACAAAAGCTGAACGAAGCGCTAGGAGGGCAATGATAGAAGCGTTGAATGACTTTGAAAGGAAAACTTTGTCAACCAATCTGAGTAAAAACCCTACGAGATCTCCGTCGTATGTAAAATCAGTAAGTGGGTCAAAATCAACTATTCACTCACTTAGTGACTACACTGGCAGCGAAAAAGAAGATAACAGAGAAGGCCGAGATACTGAATTCGGTCTTGCGAAATTGTTTTACCGCGGAAAATCGGAACAAGGTCTTTCCTCTCAATTGTCGGACGAACGTCGAAATGCCAGAAATTGAGATAACCGATAGCGGAACAGAAAAAAATACCTGCAACCGCTCAGTGGTGGAAAGGCATTAGGACAAGATGAGACACCTATAAAATTCTACAAAGATTATGGTAAAGTACTTGGCCTCCTTCTATCAGTAATTTATCGTAGATCGCTTGAGCAACGAAGGATACCTAGCGACTGGAAGAAAGCGTTTATAAGCGTTTATAAGAAGGGCCTTAGGACAGATGCACACAATTATAGGTCGATATCGTTGATGTCAATCCCTTGTAGAATTATGGAACACGTTCCATTGTCAAGAATTATGTCGCTTTTGGAGAATGAAAAGAGATCCACAGCGCCGTAGACAATGCCGCTCAGGATGATGCCTCGTTCCTTGACGTGAGGAAGGCATTTGACACCATCCAGCACTGCCGTTCAGTGAAAAACTACGAGGTTATCGAGTATCGGAGCAGATCTGCGACTGCATTTAAGATTTCCTTGCAGAAAGATCTCAACACGGCATATTAAAGGAACAAAATCGACACATGTAAAGGTAATTTCCGGAATACGCCGACGAAGTGCGTCGGATGCTCTTTAAGGCTGTTCGTAGATGATGTGGTTTTCTATAACAATGTAGCAACGTAGGAAGATAGAAACGATCTGCAGAATGACCTCCATAGAATAGATGAATGGTACAGGCTCTGACAAGAGTCGAGGGACATGAAAGGGAGGCAGTGGTTGGGAAGGGAGTGAGACAGGGTTGTAGTCTCTCCCCGATGTTATTTAATTTGTATATTGAGCAAGCAGTGAAGGAAACAAAAGACAAATTCGGAGTAGGTATTAAAATTCATGGAGAAGAAATAAAAACTCTGAGGTTCGCCGATGACATTGTGATTCTGTCAGAGACAGCAAAGAACTTGGAAGAGCAGTTGAATGGAATGGACAGTGTCTTGAAAGGAGGGTATAAGATGAACATCAACAAAAGCAAACCGAGGATAATGGAATGTAGTCGAATTAAGTCGGGTGATGCTGAGGGAATTAGATTAGGAAATGACACTTAAAGTAGTAAAGAAATTTTGCTATTTAGGGAACAAAATAACTGATGATGGTCGAAGTAGAGAGGATATAAAATGTAGACTGGCAATGGCAAGGAAAGCGTTTCTGAAGAAGAGAAATTTGTTAACATCGAGTATAGATTTAAGTGTCAGGAAGTCATTTCTGAAAGTATTTGTATATAGTGTAGCCATGCATGGAAGCGAAACTTGGACCATAAATAGTTTGGACAAGAAGAGAATAGAATCTTTCGAAATGTGGTACTACAGAAGAATGGTGAAGATTAGATGGGTAGATCACATAACTAATGAGGAAGTATTGAATAGGATTGGGGAGAAGAGAAGTTTGTGGCACGACTTGACTAGAAGAAGGGATCGGTTGGTAGGACATGTCCTGAGGCATCAAGGGATCACCAATTTAGTACTGGAGGGGAGCCTGGGGGTAAAAATCGTAGAGAGAGACCAAGAGATGAATACACTCAGCAGATTCAGAAGGATGTAGGTTGCTGTAGGTACTGCGAGATAAAGCAGCTTGCACAGTTTAGAGTAGCATGGAGAGCAACATCGAACCAGACTCAGGACTGTAGACCACAACAACAATAACAGGCTCTGACAGCTGACACTGAAGTTAAATAAATGTACCATAACGCATACGTAGGAAACAAATTCACTACTGCTGTTGCGGTCTTCAGTCCGACGACTGGTTTTCACGCAGCTCTCCATGCTACTCTATCCTGTGCGAGCCTCTTCATCTCCGAGTATTTACTACATGTAAATCTTTCTGAAGCTGCTTAGTGTATTATCTCTTGGTCTCCCTCTACGATTTTGAACCCCACACTTCCCTCCAATACTAAACTGGTGATGCCGCGTGGGGTAGCCGCGCGGTCTGAAGCGCCTCGTCACGGCCCGCAAGGCTCCCCCGTCGGAGGTTCGAGTCCTGCTTCGGGCATGGGTGTGTGTGTTGTCCTTAGCGTAAGTTAGATTAAATTTTCCGTAAGCTTAGGGACCGATGACCTCAGCAGTTTGGTCCCATAACACCTTACCACATATTATTAAACTGGTGATCCCTTGATGTCTCAGAACGTGTCCTATCAGCCGATCCCTTCTTTTGGTCAAGTTGTGCCACAAATTTCCTGTCTCCCCAGTTCCGTTCATTACCCCATTAGTTGTATGATCTACCCATCTAATCGTCAGCATTCTTCTATAGCATCACGTTTCAAAAGCCTCTATTCTCTTCGTGTCTAAACTGTTTATCGTCCATGTTTCACTTCCATACATGACCACACTTCATACAAATACTTCCAGAGAAAACTTCCTTAAACTTAAATCTGTACTTGATGTTAACAAATTTATCCTCTTCAGAAACGCTTTTTCTGCCATTGCCAACCTAAATTTTATATCCTCTCTACTTAGACTGTCACCAGTTATTTTGCTGCCGGCATAGCAAAACTCATCTACTACTTTAAGTACCTCATTTTCTAATCTATTTCCCTCCGCATCGCCTGATTTAATTAGACTACATTCCACTATTCTTGTTTTGCTTTTGTTGATGTTCATCTTATATCCTCCTTTCAAGACACTGTCCATTCCGTTGAATTGCTCTCTCAAGCTATTTGGTGTCCCTGGCAGAATTACAATGTCATCGGCAAACCTTAAACTTCTTATTTATTCTCCCTGGACTTTAATTCCTACTCCAAATTTATCTTTTGTTTCCTTTACTGCTTGATTAATATACAAATTGAACAACATCGGGGATACACAGTCACACTCTCTTCTCAACCACTGCTCCTTTCATGGCCCTCGTTTCCTATAACTGCCATCTGGTTTCTCCACAAGTTGCAAATAGTCTTTCTCTCCCTGTACTTTACTCCTGCTACCCTCAGTAATTCAAAGAAGGTGTTCCGCTCACCATTGTCAAAAGCTTTCGGTAAGTCTACAAATGCTAAAAACGTAGGTTTGCCTTTCCTCAACCTATGTTCTGAGAGAAGTCGTAGCGTGAGTATTGCCTCGTGTGTTCCTACGTTTCTCCTGAATCCAAACGGATGTTCTCCGAGCTCGGCATCTACCAATTTTTCCATTCTTCTTTAAGGAATTCGTGTCAGTATTTTGCAGTCGTGACTTACTGAAGTGAAAGTTCGGAAATATTCACACCTGTTAGCACCTGCTTTCTTTTGAATTTAAATTATGATTCTCTTCTTGAAGCTTGATGGTATTTCGCTAGTCTCATACGTCTTGCTCACCAGATGCAAGTGTTCTGTCATGGCTGGCTCTCCCGGGGCTGTAGGTAGCTCTAACGGAATGTCGACAACTCCGGAGACTAATTTCGACTTACGGCTTTCAAAGCTCTGTCAAATTTTTCACGCAGTATCATATCTCCCATTTCATCTTCCTCTTTGTTCGCTTCCATTTCTGTAATATTGCCATCAAGTTCATCTCCTTTGTATAGAGCCTCTATATACTTTTTCCACTTTTGAGCGTTCCCTTCTCTGCGTAGAACTGGTTTGCCATCTTAGCTGTTGACATTCATACAGATGGTTCTCTTTCCTCCAAAGGTCTCTTTAATTTTCCTGTAGGCGGTATCTATCTTCCCCTTGTGATATATGCTTTTAAAGCCTTACATTTGTCCTCTAGCCTCCCGTGCTTAATCATTTTGCATATTCAGTCAATCTCATTTTTAGACCTTTGTGTTCCCCTTCCTCCGTCTTATTTACCGCAGGTCTGTATTTTCACCTTTCATCAGTTTAATGCAATATCTCTTGTGTTACCCAAGGATTTCTACTAACACTATTATTTTTACCTACTCGCCCCTGCTGCCTTCACTATTTCATCTGTCAAAGCTGCCCATTCTTCTTCTACTGCACTCCTTTCGCCAGTTATTGTCATTCGTTCCCTAATGCTCTCTCTGAAACTCTCGAGAATCTCTGGTTGTTTCAGTTTATCCATATCCCATTTCCTTAAACTCGTATCTTTTTGCAATTCCTCAGTTTTAGTCTACGGTTCATTACCCACAAATTGTGATCAAAGTGCATATCTGCCAATGGAAATGTCTTAAAATTTAAAATCTGGTTTCGAAATCTATGTCTTATCATTATACACTGAAGAGCCAAGGACACGGGTACACCTGCCTAATATCGTGTGGGGTCCTGGCGAGCACGCAGAAGTGCCGCAACACGACGTGACATGGACCTGACTAACGACTAAAGTAGTGATGGAGGGAACTGACACCACGAAACCTGCAGGGCTGCCCATAAATCCGTAAGAGTACGAGGGAGTGGAGGTCTCTTCTGATCATCATATTGCGAGGCATCCCAGACATGCTCAATAATGTGGGGAATCTGATGGTTAGAGGAAATGTTCTAACTCATAAGAGTGTTCCTGGAACCACTGTGTAGCAATTCTGGAAGTATGGGTTGTCGCATTGTCCTGCTGGATCTTCCCAAGTCCGTCGGAACGCACAATAAACATGAATGGATGCAGGTGATCAGACAGGATGCTTACGCACGCGTCACCTGTCAGAGTTGTATCTAGACGTATCAGGGGTCCCCTGCTGACATGCAGGGTAAATGGATTTACACCCGGACACATGCAGCCATATACGTACAGCCTCTCTATACAATTTGAAACGAGACTTCCGACCAGACAACATCTTTCCAGTCATCAACATTCCAGTATAGGTGTTGACAGGCCCTGGCGAGGCGTAAAGATGGGTGTGGTGCAGTCATGAAGGGTACGCGAGTGACACTTGCTGATGGCCCAGCATTGAAATCTGCAGCAATTTTCGTAAGGGTTTCACTTCTGCCACGTTGAACGATTCTCTTCAGTCGTCGTTAGTACCGTTCTTGCAGAATCTTTTTTCGGCAGCAATGATATCGGAGATTTGATGTTTTACCGTATTCCTGATATTCACGGTGCACTCGTGAAATGGTCGTACGGGAAAATCCCCGCTTCATCGCTAACTATGTGTTCCATCGCTCGTGCGGCTACTATAACTCCGCGTTCAAACTCACCTAAATCTTGCCGACCACAGCGCCATATTCTGCGTATTTACACGTCTCTGTATTTGAAAACGCATGCCTATACGAGTTTCTTTGGCGCTTCACTGTATAATCAGTCTGAATCCTTCCAGTGTCTTCAGGTCTCTTTCACATATACAGTTTTCTTTCACGATTCTTAAACCAAGTATTCTCGACGATTAAATAATACGCCGTGCAAAATTCTACCTTTCTCTCTCGTTCCTTTACCCAGTCCATATTCACCTACTATTTTTCCTTCTCTTCCTTTTCCTACTATCGAATTGCAGTACCCCATGACTATTAAATTTTCGTCTCCCTTAACTATCTGAATAATGTCTTTTATCTGAGCCCACAGTTCTTCAATATGTTCATCATCTGTGTAACGAGTTGACGTATAAACTCATATTACTGTGGTGTGTGTTGGCTTTGTGTCTATCTTGGCTTCAATAATGCGTTCACTATGTTATTCGTCCTGTCTTATTCGCTTCCTATTTTCTTATTCATTATTGAACCTACCTCTGCATTACCCCTTCACCCCTATTTGATTTTGTAATTATGACCCGGTATTCATCTGACCAGAGATCCTGTTCCTCCTGCCACCGAACTTCACTTATTCCATTAGAATTCAGCGCCGCGCAGGCTAGCCTCGCGCTCTTGGGCGCCTTGCCTCGATTCGCGCGGCTCCCCCCGTCGAAGGTTCGAGTCCTCCCTCGGGCATGAATGTGTATTTTGTCCTTACCGAAGTTAGTTTTTTTAAGTAGTGTGTAAGCCTAGGGACCGATGACCTCAGCCGTTTGGTCCCATAGGAACTTACCACCACATTGAACCGACCCATTTCCCTTTTAAAATTTTCTAATCTACCTGCCTGATTAAGAGATCTGACAGTCCACGCTCCTATCTGTAGAATACAAGTTTTCTTTCACCTCATGATGACATCCTCCTGAGAAATCCCCGCTAGGAAATCCCAATTGAGGATTATTTTACCTCCGGAATATTTTACCCACGATATCATCATCATGTAACCATACAATAGAGCTACATGCCCTCAGGAAAAATTATGGCTGTAGTTTCCCCTCGCTCTCAGCCGTTCGCTGTGTCAGCACAGAAAGGCTGTTCTGGTTGACGTTACGAGGCCAAACCAATCATCCAGACTGTTGCCCCTGCAACTACTGAAAAGGCTTCTGCCCCTCTTCAGAAACCTCTCGTTTGTCTGGCCTCTCAACAGATACCCCTCCGTTGTGGTTGCAACTGTCTATCTGTATATCTGAGGCACGCAAGCCACCCTACCAACGGCAAGGCCTGTGGTCTGGGGGGGGGGGGGGGTCCACTACTGTACAGCTACAAATCCCTGGAAACACTATCTAGTGTAAAATGCCTAGGAGTAACTGTCCAGAGAGACCTTAAGGGGAATGACCGCATAACACAAATAGTGCGAAAGGCAGATGGCAGGCTCAGATTCGTAGGAAGACACTTAAGGAAATGTAATTCATCCACGAAGGAAGTGGCTTACAAGGAACTTGTTCGACTTATTCTTGAGTGTTGTTCATCTATCTGAGATTCCTACCAGACAGGACTGATAGATGAGATAGAGAAGATCCAACGAAGAGTCGCCCGTTACATCACAGGATCGCTCAGCCGGCGCGAGAGCGTTGCGGAGATGCTCAACGAACTCCATTGGCAGAAGCTACGAGAGCGGCTTTGTGCATCACCGAAAAATTACTATTGGAATTTCGAAAGAGCACTTTCCAGGAAGAATTGGGCAATTTATTACGTCCCTTCACATTCGTCTTGCGTAATGAGCACGAGCAGAAAATTCAAGAAATTAGAGCCAATACAGACAACCATTCTCTTCTCACACTGTTCGCGAGCCGAACAGGGTTGATGGCTCAGTTATGATACGAAAAGTACACTCCAACATACACCATTAGGTGGCTTGAGGAGTATGATGTAGATGTAGACAGATGAGTGGTTTCTTGAAACTGATTGCAAGCTACTACAAATGTCTCACTAGTGGTAGCGACCGTGTCGAAAATTAGTGCAAGGTGTTTAGTTCATGATGCCACGGTATATTTGCTTTTGGCAATAAAGTTTCCGTGTGAAAAACGATGATGAAACTCATCAATCAAATAAAGAATAAATAAGAATCGCATTTAGGCACAATTTATTTTATTCTCAACCACGAACTTTCGATCCTGTTGTGCCACGACTACATGGCACAGTTGAAGGTCCACCCTACTTGTACTTAGCGCTAAGGCTGGTGGTGTCTTTCCATCACAGCAATGTGTGTGCAGGGCATCAAAGCAGCCGAGAGCAGCGTCACTGTGAGTAGACAGGCGAATGAGGATGGCAGCTGGAAGCAGCTGTGTGCGACAGCGGTGCAGCTGTAACTTGAAGCTGCGCTGGCACCGTGGCCATCAGCGGATTGCCAACACAAAGTGTGCGGCGCCAGACCCATGGCGTTCCCTGTGTCTGTTCTAGAGAGGTTGCTTACTGAGTTTCGGCAAGTAGTGGTCCTGTCGAGTCTTAGAGCGTGCGCCTAGGAGACGAGTGGCGGTTGACTGCTGGCAACTTGTGGCAATGGCCCTATAAAACTCTCTGGCAGATTAGAACTGTGTGCCGGACCGAGACACGAACTCGGGCAAGTGCTCTACCATCTGAGCTACCCAAGCACGACTCACGCCCCGTCCTCACAGCTCTACTTCCGTCAGTACCTCGTACCTTCCAAACTTTACAGAAGCTCTCCTACCAACCTTGCAGGACTAGCACTCCTGAAATATGGCAGAGCACTTGCCCGCGAAAGGCAAAGGCCCCGAGTTCGAGTCTCTGTCCGGCACACTGTTTTAATTTGCCAGGAAGTTTCATATCAGCGCACACTCCGCTGCAGAGTGAAAATCTCATTCTGGAATGGCCCTACAAGTTAGGGGGACGGAGAGGCTGCTGTTATCTCGGTGTCCAGAGTCTGTTGCGGAGTTTCGCTGCAGCCTTGTCTGGAAACGAACGCCTGGGTAGCTCAGTGACAGCTGGTGATTGCCGACACGGAAAGAATGGCGCGAGGCACAGGAAGTGTGGACTGTACAGAGCTTAGCTGGTTCCCGGGAAGCCTACGCCTGGGGTGCACAGACTTGGTTGTGATTAGTGCTGTCTCTCCTGCACACAGGATTGCTCGAAGAGGATTTCATGCAATGCTGTGTGAAATTGACAATCTTAGATAATTGTTATGGATTTCGTGGTTTAGCTAGGTGAATTGGTTTACTTGGATGCTTGTTTTATTTTGAAACTGTGGAATTGGTTGCTCATTATCTACCACAGGCGACTGCAGACATAATATCGCTGTGAGGTGACATTGCGTATCCCGTTCATTTTCTTTGTTACTTTTTGTGGGAAGCCCTTAGAGCAGATTCGTGCTTATACTGTACATCAGTCTTAAGTAATGAAGTTTAGAGTTTCGCATCACATTACCTTTCAAGATCAAGGTTTAGCTATGTTAAGGGCGTGCCATAGTCTAACGATCTTTATTGTAGCATTTTGGTTTGAGCCAACATTACGCCTTACCTCCTTGGTTACACTGTTTTATTCTGTGCAATTTAAATTTTATTTCTGATATTATTTTGTGCCTCTTTGTTTGAAGGTTATATTGTTCACTTCTTGACTCTTCTCTGCTCGACGGTTTCGAATATTATGGATTTAGAAATCCTTATGAAGTGTGAGATTCGTAACATGTGCCCAGATTGATATAGTTCCACTGTCAGTAAACTATTGATAATGTTATTTTTCTGACTGACCGTTTGAGTATCATTTTTTGGGAATTATTATTATTCATTTTGAACCAGTATGATTTATCTGTGCCCTTTCGAAATAATTTTACTTAATAGTTCAGTGCTTGTGTTCAATAGTAGAAATGGTGTCATTTCTGAATTATCATTATGCCTTCACAGACTTCAGGCACTTCCACTCCACTGATGCCAACATGGCCGCACCACATTCAATCTATCTTAATTAATTTTCGTTCCATCGCATGTATGCCCTCTGTTTGTTTCACATGCTTTCTAAATCTGGTTTTAATGAAACAACGCCGTAAAAAGTATGTACACAACTAAGTTATATAAAGGACATTTATGTTAACCGACAAATGATTACTTTACATTTGAACAATCAATTTGGAATTTGTTGAAATGTGTTTTCCGCAAAACATAATGTTCCAGGTTTTTGCTGTGGTGTTCATAAATTCCGACGCAGTCAGAAGCTTCACTGTAATATCTTTATATGTTATCTTTGATTTCTTGTCAGTTATGTTTATGACCTTTTTTAGTGTCATTATTACTAAATCTTCGTGATGTTCTTCACCAATACTGATAGAACTGCTTACTTAGCCTCGTTTGTATATGCAAACAATGTACGCCATAAAGTCTCCAGAAACTCGGCTCTTGAACTATTAGCACCCAGTTCGATTAGAGTACTAGATCTTTGTTGATTTCGTCCACACACAGTTTCCTGCATCTGCCAAGTGAACTTGTTTCTACAGGTCTCTACACCAGGACGCAGTTGACTGTAGATTTCAGGTTTTAAAGCCTCAAGACCTGCCCATCGAAGTCTTCTTGCGTTCATTTTAATGTCTGATTGCCGCGTCAACTCGTACGGTTCCTGGTTCTTCCATCTCCTCCAACCCTCATGGAGATAAAGATCTTCGTCGAGATTTTTCGTTGAAATACCAACAGTTTCTCATTGCTCTACTAAGTGACACCCAAGTTATCTTTTTCCACACAATTCCGCTGAAACTATTGTTACATTACATGTTTGGGGTATGGTTTTGCCGAAAAATGTTTTTTGTAATTATCTGTTTCATGCTGAAGTGTGTTCTGACTGTATTAATAATATGCTATTTTAGCTCCATCTTCCCGTTGCCATGGGTGCTGAACCAAGTGCCGCAGTACTCATAGTTTGATGCCTGAGCCAGCCACTGATCTCCAACTTGGGATAGGGCTATTTACACTGCTCCTTCCGCCCCCTCATTCTTGATTTTAAATTTCGAGCTTGATTCCTCACTGTCGCAACCATCTCAACTGGCGACTTATTCGGGGTCGTAATGTCTTCAGCGTATGCTAACAGATCTATTCTCGCCTTCTGATTAGCAACAATCTCATTGTTGGCCATTTCCTTGATGACCTTCTCAGGCACTTTAATAAAAAGCATAGGTGAGACAGCACCAGACTGTAGTGCGACTGAACCTAACGGTCACTGCCGTGTAGCTGCTCTTCTAAAATTCCATGCGAAAAAAAAAAAAAAAACATTTTCGACTTTGCCTGACATTGCTCGTACGTTCGGTACTTGGGCTATGCACGGATCTGCCTAAAAGAATAGCTCGATGTAGTCATATCGAGCCGCGCACGTCTGCTTTCATGCCCCGCTGCTAATTCGTTGCAAATAATAACCTGCAGCTGCAATCCTGCAGTCAAATATTCCATGCAATGGTTAGAACTGCGAGTGAATAAAATACACAGAAATAAAAAAAGTAAATGAATATTGTAATAAAATGGTTCTATGCTAACCGTTCGTAATTGAGTTGGGCTACAGAGATTTATAATGAGTAATGTTTACTCAAGAAAGGACATCGCAAACAAACAGGAGGTGGTCTTACGATATTCAGTTAAAATACAGACAGAAAAGTTACGTCGAGAGTGTTACAAGAATAGTAACAAAATCCCCAAAGTAAATAGTCATTAAAGGTAAGCGAAGGCTAAGTCCATTTCGTAATCACAAAACACGCAATATTCACCAACTCAAAACAGTTCATAAATCAATGTGATGATTGCCAAAATGACACATGCAATACAAACAATAGTAACTCATAATCTATCTATCGTCTCTTCCGTAATGTAATCGGAAAAAGTTAGAGTACTACTGTGGAGCACGTCCAGACCTCTCGAAATCAAAGTTCCTTTAGAAGTTTCCTCCCAGAATCAATCACCTATATTACCGAATCACACATGTTATCATAGATACGTCTGCCTTCTACCAGACCTCGACGCAAAGTGTCTGGAATTCCTCCCTTGAGCTCTTCAATCTGGAAATCCGTCTCCACTTGATTCTCGTAGTGTTACGCGGATGGGTGTTCCTGGAGGGAAGACGACTTTCTTTATTAGGAACGCTATTGTGAAAATTTAAAGGACCAGAATTTGAAGCTGACTTCAGAACGATCTTACTGCCGCAGCGTACATTTTGCTTTGGCTGACGGCCGTCCCTACTAAAAATAAATCGTCCGTAAGCTCTACAGAAATGATTAGACTCATCTCGACCACATTCCCGCGCTGAGCTATTATATTACAATAATATTTAAATAAAGAAATGTTATAAACATTCTGTCACACACAGATAATGTACAATAATTATAAAGGTTTGTCTATAAATAAATAAGCCAGTATTCCTGCGCAACTGCGCTCACGTTAAATGACTGCAGACTGCTCTTAAATATTATTTAACAAATTTTTCATGCCTTCTTGACAGAGGCGTCTTCTGGTTTTCTTTTCAATATTGGTGTCTGCTAACTCATGCACTGACTACTTTTAAATCACAGGTTTTTAATAGCACCTGCAGTCAAGTTCTAAATACAGTTACTGGCAAAACGGTAAATTGTTCATTAAGTAACTACACGAGTATGACAAAATATGAGGTATCGACGCTGTGTTCATTTGCTCCGTTAATGTGGAGAATACGATGTTCTGACAAACATGTGCATAATAAAAAAGATATAAAAGACGTTATTAATCAAGAAATAAAATATACAGATATGTTGCTTTTAGAGATGATGGCTAAAGTGCAATGCCGTCATCCGAGATACCAATTGCTGAATTCGCATGAAGGGATTAAATGTTGTTAATTCAGAGGTTCATTGTGTAGATGTTTATTCACCGCGAAATATTAACTTCCGTAGTTTTTAAAGATACTGAAATATTGTTGTGCCATTGGATGCCCTTCATTTTTCTGGGATCGCCGATGTATTCAGATTTGTATTAACATTTGACATGAGTTATTGTCGAATCTCAAAGTGCTGTAATACGAGGGCTATCCACAAAGTACATTAAGTTTTGGAATTAAAAATAAATAAAGTATTGGATTTTTTTTTATTATGTACAGATGAAAGCCACACTTCAATACTACTTTTCTACCTCTTCTTGAAGCTATGCGTCATCATCAAAACGTTGCATAGCCAACCACTTCTTCATTGCTGGGAATAAGTGGAAGTCGCTCGCTGCCTGGTCGGGACTGTACGGCGGATGAGGAAACAACTCCCACTTAAAAGATTCGAGAACTTCACGAGTGGCATTTGCGGTGTGGGCCCGGGCGTTGTCGTGAATCAGCAAGTCTTTGAGCCCAACTTTCCCCTGCGCTTGTTTTGTATTGCTCTTCTGAGGTTGTGCAGAGTTTGGCAATACCTTTGAGAGTTTATTTTAGTGCCTCTTTCCAGGAAATCCACAAAAATCACACCTTTTCTGTCCCAAAAGACAGTCGCCACTTAGTTGAAGGCCCAGGCGGCCGAATTTTACGACGAAGGAATTTCCAAGCTCGTCCATCGCTACGATAAGTGCCTTAATTTAAATGGCAACTATGTAGAAAAGTAGTATTTAAGTGTGGCTTTCATCTGTATATAATAAAAAAATTGCTATACTTTATTTATTTTTAATTCCAAAACGTAATTTACTTTGTGGATAGCCCTCTTAACTTAACCGTTTTCCAGCTTGTCTCAGATTAAGTCGTGTCTTGGAGCATTGTCTCTTGCATAACGGCCATGCAAGAGACAGCCGGCAAAGTCCCTTGTCGTGGGATTTTCCCTATTTCCGGTGACGCTACTGGTCTTTGTACCTAGACTCGCTCGCACCGGAAGCCGGAACTGGCGCGGCCCGCCCTGAGACCCGGGACTGCTAACATTCAGCCGCACAGCAAATTCCTCTCTTACCAATACTGGTCAGCCGATTATGTCGCCTAATTACGTACAGTGTCGCAGTCGCAAACACATGTGTACGTTGAACTCCATGAATGTCTCTCACTGATATTGCAAATTTGGAAGTGTCCCTAGGAGAGTTCAAACAGTAATAAGGTGAAGGGTGGACACACCCCTTCCTAAAGTCCATTAACAGGTGTCCGGAAACATTTGATTAGATAGTGTATATATTACAGCGGCGATGCTCGCATTCTGCATGTCTATAGGCCAATGCGCTTCCTAGCACAGCAATTACACTCTGATCAGCTCTTTTGTTTGACCATATTTCTCATACATTATCATTGTGTCAATAATTAGTCACAGTGTGATGTGTATGAATATGTTTCGTTTGAAGACATGATAGACTCTTTAACGCTGATGCTTCGCTTTTTTTTTTTTTTTTTTTTTTTTTTTGCAACTATGTAAGCTCGCTTACACGTAATGACTCATTTAGTCTAGCACATTTTAAAACAAACTCAGTAGACAGCAAAAAAACTCTGGGTGTCTCCTTTCTAGCTTTTAACTATGCTCCTACGAGATAAAATCTGTGGAGTTTTCATAAAATTGATAGTTGGTTTACTGTTCGTAATTCTACAGAAATTGCTGCCTAATAACACATTTTTCTGTCTCGTCAGTACACATTTTGTTACATTTTCTTTAGTGTGGCCAGAATCATCCTCCGACAGTTCACTCTCCCCCTTCCCGCCGCTTCCGCGAATCGTGCACAAGGAGATACACTGTCGGTACACCTCTCTTTCAACTCCAGTTTTTTAAATTTCACTCTTGTATCATAGTAAAGGCTATAGAGGGTGATTCCGTGATGATGTTATAAACATTCAGAGATGATGGAGAAAGGCAAATGTATCAATTTGATTTAAGGGGCGCTGGTCCGGAAATAACTGTCGAAAGTTATAAACGAAAATCGTTCTGATGCCTCTGACAGTGGAATTCATCTACCCGTACTCTTGCTGTTAAGACGGGCAAATTTAAACATAGTAAGGGCCAAAAGAAGAAAAAATTTCTAGTAAGCATGGGCTCTAAAATGCGTACCTTAATAACTATGAGCACTTGTTCATGTCTGCTGACGTGAAACACATCTCTCCTACTGAACAGTTGTCCGTAGCTCTTAAGGAATGCATTTTAGGGCCCATGTTTCCTACGTATTTTTTGTTTTGTTTTGGTTCATACTACCACCACTGTAAGTTGCCTACCCTAAAATCGTAGCAGCAACAATTCCGGCACATGTATTCCACAGACAGTGCCATCAGAACGAGTTTCCAGAATGGAGAGGAGACACTGGCATAAGTAAAGCTGTGAGGAAGGGGCGTAAGTCGTGCTTGGGTAGCTCAGAAAGTAGAGCACTTGCCCGCGAAAGGCAAAGGTCCCGAGTTTGAGTCTAGGTCTCGTACACAGTTTTAATCTGCCAGGAAGTTTTCATAACGATTTTCGTTTATGCCTTTCGAGTCGGTCTTTCCTGGACCAGCGCCCCTTAAATCAAAGTAATACATTTTCCCTTCTCCATCGTCACTGAAAGTTTATAATATCATCACGGTATCATCCTGCATGTCGGGTTAACTAGGATGATGTGCTCTTATTGGTTTTTGCGAGAGTGGGCTCTTAGGAACGTTTAGAATAATGCTTTCCACGACGCGCAATGACTTTTTCGTAGCATTTCAGGAACGCATCGTCAGTGAGTAAACATACCAGTGACGAAATGCGCAATTTTTCTTTCAGTTTTCCTCATCTCTTTCGCTCTTTTCACTTGGAAGGGCTACAGATCGATGGACAATACTCAAGAATTGGTCGAACGAGCTTTTTGTATGCTGCCTCCTTCACGCATGGCTTATACTTCCGTAGGTTTCTTAGCCATGAGTTTCAATCCGACATCAACCTTTCCCAAGACTAGATTAATGTACTCATCCCACATTTAACTACTCCATACAGACACTTCTAGATGTCTAACGACTGTGATTATTCCCAGAAACTAATCTTTAATCGTGTAGTTGAATCCATGCACCTGTTTACGCACATTAAATTTGACGTAGGTCAGCTGCCAGTCTTTGCTCCAAGTGCTGCTCATCTACGCATCTTTCCGTATTTATTATCAGTTTGATAACTACTTCACTTCATAGTATGCAGAAGATAGGAATTTCCAGTATTCTTTTCACGATAAAGTGACAGTTACAATGAGAGCCGTTACGATGAGCAAACATCCGAGTGAGTTATGATGTGTGCCACGAGAAACTGCAGCGTTACCTTGACATGGACGGGAAGGAGCGAGAGAGTTTGCCGCCTCGCCCACTAATGTGCTGTAAGCGAAACGACACGGCCTGAATCATGTCAACATTTCTATTCGTTGAGTGTTTGCTCATTGGTTGCGAGATGCAATAAATTCAGATACGCCGAACGTTTCTTTTGTTAAACAGGAAACAACAGTGAAATAAATCAACGAAGGAAGGTGGTACTGCTTTCATGCGCCACGACTCGAGATGTATAGCTGCAAGGTGGGAGTGCAGCTGTGTGGGACGTAGCCGACATCGTTCCTGCAACACCTCGATACCTCTGGCCACTGAAGGCATCGACCAAGTAGTGATAAGCTTCATCTTTCTACTTTCTGCGATCTTGGAAAAGAAGGGAGAAAGAA
This sequence comes from Schistocerca gregaria, assembly GCF_023897955.1. NCBI lineage: Eukaryota > Metazoa > Arthropoda > Insecta > Orthoptera > Acrididae > Schistocerca > Schistocerca gregaria. The sequence continues at coordinate 655,051,851 of NC_064922.1, forward strand.
GTGAAAAGTGAGAATGAGGGAAATAAGATTGGATGTCAAACTACAAAGAACAGTCTTCAGACAGCAGAGACGATGTGCTCCAGAGGCCTACTGACGAATCGGTGCACTCACGCCACTGCCGTCCTCGCGTGGTCTTCACCAGCCGTGAGGCACGCGAATCTCCTACAAAGAGCAATTGCCCCAGGGTCGGCTAAGAATATATTTTACTGGCGGCCTCAGATAAGCGTACGTTCCCTCCTACGTCTTTAAAATTGTTTTAGTGCGGGTATTAGAATCGGATCCTCCAATACTGATTTCACTGCCCTCAGTAAACTAATGCAAAGGAAGATATACGTCGCCTATCGTACTGATGTAGCCGTCAACTGGTTTCAGTCAAAGTCTTTGAATCCCTAGCTCGTTAAATTTCAGGATAGCAGTTAAAAATATCGGAGCCCACTGTCATAGAAATGAAAACACATCATATCAAGTAATTTGAGGCTGTATCTGTGTGCAACTGAATAAACATAGCTCTTGTTCTGTCACGCATATTTCGCCTCAATTCCTCAAGTAGCGATCTCAGTGTCAAAGTGTGTTCGGCTTGCTTTAGTTCTGGTGAAGAAGTTCTTATACTTTCAGCACAATAAATATTTCTAGTACGGTGCACACAAATGATGTATGCAGTTCTCAGCGGTGGAAAATATACATTTTTAGGAGAAATATCTGAGCGCTAATCGGATGTCCGACAAGAAGTAGGAATGTCGCTCCTATTGTTCATCTGTGTGTAGGAAAAAGTAATCTAGTCTTGGAGTAAGGAATTAAAGAAGTAAGAGCATTTGCACAGGGCGTGAAAATAATTCAATTATAGTATTTGGCCCTGGCAGATGACCCATCAATTGCCCCCAACAATGGAGAAGAAGCGATTCACTTCCTAGTAAAACTTCATGAAACAGCAGCTAAAATTTGGGTCCAACTCTCAAATGTGAAAAATCAATACTAGTTGGTCGATAGATAGACACGGTATGGGAACTCAGTTCCACAAAATGTTTCACGTAGCTTAATTTAGATACCTACAGGAAACTCATTCAGTGCAATGTGTTACGAATTGCTGTACAGCTGACTCCATTCAGGAACTCATAATACCACTTGATTATTACACTGGGGATAGTCAGTTGTTACAACAGGCTTGTACTGGGATGCGTGGATTGGAGCGGGGGGAAAAGGGGTGATCTGCAGGGTGAGGGGTGCATCGGAAGATAATGGGGTGACCGTGAGGTTAGCTTGAGGTGGTGGGTGGCAGGTGATCTTTAGGGGGAGGGTGTGTATGTGTGGGGAGGGGGGGAATACTTTATCTGAGCTGGAAGACTTCTTCATCCACTGCTAACAGTTCCATGAATTGTGCTTCACATAACACTCAACAATGAACACGTGCTGTTTAATTGTGAGCACCATTTTTTATTGCATTCAACTGGTCACTAAACATGTCTGCCCCTCTCACTCACTCAGATGTACGACGGCATGCTGAAGGGTAATGCCACCGAATTTTTTATTCTGTTCGAAGTATTGGTTGAGGTACACCGTGTCATGCATATTACTCGGTCGACTTTCCTGCTTCGCTGACAGATGTTACAACCCTATGCCGCTAGAGGGTTACGGCTCCGAACTATGGTGTCTATCATGGCGGTATGTAATGTGCAGCTATGTCGGTCCATGCGAAACAGCGTGCTGTAATCGAGTTTCTAACCGCAGAAAACGTGCCTTCAATTGGAATACATAGAGGGACGAAAGCTATGCACAGTGCTGACTGTACCGACATCGGTAATGTATGACATTAGGTTGTTCGTGCTAGTAATGAAGAAGAAGGTACTGCTAACTTCAATATGCGCCTCAAAGCTCTGAGTGGACGACCGTGAATGGTAACCGATGAGATTCGTAGGGATCAGATTGATGAACTTATCCGAGAAAATCGTCGCGAATAACAGAAGCATAGCTCTCAGGTGAGTGTGGCATATTACGAGAGCGTGTGCAGATAATCACTGCAAAACTGCGGTACAGAAAACTGTGTAAGCAGCGGGTGCCTCGAACGACCACTCTTGGCAAGAAACAGAAGAGAGTGGACATCTGTCAACAATTGCTTTTCCGTTTTGAGCGTGAGTGTGACGGGTTATTTACTAGCAGTGTGATAGTTGGTGATAGCTGGGTTTACGATTTTGACCACGAAAACAAGAGAGCATCAATGGAGTTCCGTTACAAAGCATCAACACCATACCATCAGCAGTCAAAGACATGCTCACAGTGAGTGTTCTGGAATGTTCATGGTGTGGTGTATTTGGAATTCATACCTAAAGGCACCACCTTAAACTCTTCAAGGTATTGCGAGACCCTCAGGTAACCGAAAGCACCAATTCTAAGAGTTCGTCCACACGTTAAGTACCCTCGCATGACAATGCCAGATCACACAGGAGCGCTGCGACACCTGTAAGAATGCGACGCCATTGGTTCATGGTCATCAATTCATTAATCACCCTGTATACAGCCTGACCTGGCTCCATACAACATTCATATAATTAAAGACCACCTTCGAGGACTTCACTTTGATAGTGACGGGGCGGTGCAAGCAGAGGTAAGGTTGTGGCTCTGTCAAGAAAGTCAAACGTTCTGTAACGACTGTATCAACAAATTGCTCCCTCGCTGGGAGAAATATGTTCGTAGCCAGGGCGACTATGCTGAGAAATAAATATGTAAAAATAAAGAATAAAGATGTACAATGTTAAAGTTAGTTTCATTTAAAATTTTTGTTTTCACATAAAAATTTCGAAGGCATGGCTTTTCGACACGCCTTCGTAATGATACAGCGAAGTGACTCGAAATCACGGTTTCCAGCATCTTCAGTGATGGCCAGTTCTCTGTTCATTACCAAGAGTCATTCCCGTGTGTCTTACAAATGTTATAAGGGCCAGTTTTATTTGGACCGCCCTGTAGTTTACTGTTAATCAATATATCCAAGTGTGGTTTATCTGTTCGTTCCGTATAACTCTGCAACCTATTAATTCAGCTCTAAGGGACATACTTGGTAACGTAGTCCTCCAACCCCCATCTATGGACAACGTTTCGCTTTGGAACCGCAGGAACTGATTTTGAATATGAGTGTCAACAGGTGAGACTGCAACAATGGACTTCTTCGACTTAGTCGTCGATGCAGCTGATAATGAAGTGCGAAAGTGGGTGGGACTGGCAAGAATGTTCTCGAAGTTGGGCATGGTTTCAGAATATTCCAGAATGTTATACAATCTTCCAGAATGTTTGATAATTTTATACAACTTTCCAGAACTTTCTAGAATGTCCAAGATAACCTAGAATGTATTCTAATGTTCCATTATCGTGTTGTCGTGGTGTGGATACGCTCCAGTTCAAAAGACTGCAATTTCCAGTATGATTAACATTTTATATCACTATAAATAAGTCACAAAAACACACATTAAGGTAATGTTCTATTAATTTAAAAGAATCATGCTATTCTCACGGTTATAAATATCTTGCTCATGAGAGGGAAACTCAAAGATTTTATATCTGTACTCACTAACCAATAAGATGACAAATGTAGTTCATAAGCAAGTATAGTAATAGACTAAGTTAATTAAGTATGAAAGAAACTGAAAAGAAAGCAGATCGTGTCTGTGGCAGAAGTTTACGATACCTCTAGATCCACATGCCGCCAATCACTGGTTTTTGTGTCTGATGCTACCATCGATTCGCCAGTGGTGCACTGACTTAACAGTGGTAGCGCCGCGGTAATTGGCTAAAATGGTTCAAATGGGACTTAACTTCTGAAGGTCATCAGTCCCCTAGAACTTAGAACTACTTAAACCTAACTTAAGGACATCACACATATCCATTCCCGAGGCAGGATTCGAACTTGCGACCATAGCGGTCGCGCGATTCCAGACTGTAGCACCTAGAACCGCTCGGACACTCTGGCCGCCCGCTGCAGCGGAAATTGTTCTTGTTGTGGAGTTACATATGCCTGCTATAGTCGCTGTCACACTTTGGTGGTCACCATGGCATCTTCCCATCCAAAACGCGACTTTATTCACACCAATAAAGATTTCTTTTTCATAGCAGACACATAACTGGAAGCATATAGATAATTTGCAGCGCAGGTTCCATGGTACGTTTACTTTAATTTAATTCCCAGGTTACCTACATTTTTTGTGATGTGGAATCTTAATTTTATAGCACTTCAAATAAGGTACCTATGAAAACTAAAAAGGCTGAAAGCGGAAAATAAACGAATATTGGTCGCAGGTGAGGAGGGAGTGGGAAGGTGAGGGGCTAGAAGGGCGAGGGGGGAGGAGGAAATCCGGAAGATGTCCGGGTGGGGCACCGCCATCTGTAACTGCAGCCATGTTTATTATTGGTTACGAAGAGTTGAAATATTAATGCTCAAGTTTACATTTTACTTGACGTTAATTGAGGAAATTGTTCCATCAGGCAATGCTGTTTTTTCGCGATACTCTGATAATGTACACTGACGAAAAAAAAAAAATCGCAGCACAGAGAAGGAGTTGTGCAACAATAACGAAAGTTGTTAGGCGTGCTTCTGCATCTGAAAGACAATGTCGCTTAAGAGTGACGCTAGCAGCGCTGCTACAAGGATGCAAATCATGTTTGCTTTAAATACACGCTTCAGCGGTTGTGACCGTTAGTCACCTTTAACACTGAACTTGGTGATTTGCTGCTACTCAAGAGTGCCTTTAAAGCAACAAAGACGTCACTATTAACACCTAAGTGAGTTTGAACAAGGTCGTGTAATAGGGCTACAACAAGCTGTATCTTCCTTCTGCGATAGTGCGGAAAGACTTGTCAAGAATGTAGTCACTGTACATGACTGCTGGCAGCGGTGATCACTAGCATGTACGGTCGCAAGAAGGCCGAACTCGGGATGGCCACGTAGCACTACCGAGAGGGAAGTCCATCCATTTCGGGATATGACTCTGGTCCATCGCACTGCATCTGCAGCTGCAATTTGAGCAGCAACTGGCATCACAGTGACACAGTGGGGTGTTACAAATCCGTTACTTCAAGGACAGCTTCGAGCTACACGTCCTGTAGCATGCATTCCACGGACTCCAAGCCGCCGCCATTTGCGGCTTCATTTGTGCCAAGCGAGAGCTCATTAGTGAGTGGGGCGGATGTCTCTAGTGTTTTCTGGTAAAAGCTGGGCCAGCAGCTGTGTTCTAGGCGCTTCAGTCCGGAACAGCGCTGCTGTTACGGTCGCAGGTTCGAATCCTGCCTCGGGCACGGATGTGCGTGATGTCCTTGAGTTAGTTAGGTTTAAGTAGTTCTAAGTCTAGGGGCTGATGACCTCAGATGTGCTTAGAGCCATACAAACTGGTACTGCTTCGTTGTTAGTGATAGCCGTGTGTAGGTTCGATGGAGGCTAAATGAAAACGTGCAACCCACCTGTTTGCATGCTAAACACACTGGGCGTACACCTGGAGTTACGGTCTGAGGTGCGATTCCGTATGACAGCAGGAGCTATCTCATGGTTATGCCACGCATCTTGACTGCAAATCTGTACGTCAGTTTGATGATTTGACTTGTTGTACTATCATTCATGAACAACATTCCAGGTGCTGTTTCCAACAGGATAACACAACTTGCCCTACAGAGTGTCGACATGTTGCCTTGGCCTGATCAATCGCTGCATTTGACTCCAGTCAAGCACATGTGGGGCATCATCGGACGACAACACCAACGTGAAGCACAACCTGCGTTAACCGTCCCTGGATTCAGCAACCGCCGCGCGGGATTAGCTGAGCGGTCTCAGGCGCTACAGTCATGGACTGTGCGGCTGGTCCCGGCGGAGGTTCGAGCCCCCCCCCCCCCTCGGGCATGGGTGTGTGTGTGTGTGTGTGTGTGTGTGTGTGTGTGTGTGTTTGTCCTTAGGATAATTTAAGTCCCATAAGATTTCGCATACATTTGAACTTTTTTTTCTTATTCAGCAACCAAGTGCAACAGGTATTTAGCTCCTTCTCCCAAACTGACATCCGGTTCTTGTACAATGCATGCACGTTTGCATGCTTGCATGCAACATTCTGGAGGTTACACCGGTTATTAATGTATCAACATTTACCATGTGCAATGGCTTATCTCGCTCTTACATTAACCTACGATCTTGCAATGTTAATCACTTACGTATGTTACCGAGCATATGCAACCCCGAAGTTTCACTGCTCTACGTTGACTATTTATTGGTATTGCGGTTTTTTTCCGGTAGTGTAAAATGCATATCTATAGAGCAATAACAGGAAAAGGTAATACGGCTAGCACGTATTTCCGATCAAGTAAGTATATCGCCGAAGGCAGCGAGTGAGGCTCTATTCAAGTTTCTACGTAATTGTATGCAGAACAGCATATCTTTCTGTCAGATTGGTATCCCTGGACAACTGGTAATCAAAACAATGGAAATATCTTTTCCGGAACACAGTCTCTCTCTGTGAAGTTATCATTCATGCGGAACGCCTGTAATTTGTTACAGCACAGAAGAAAGTTATCCCACAGGCGGCGTATTACCTATCCATCCGTGCAAATGGACTGACGTAGGTGTGACCGCGTCGAAAATTTGATTTTCAATGCGTGCACATTGATAGAGTATGGTAGTGGCAACCAGTACCTCTAAGTTTGTCGTAATGCTTGGTGTATTGTGATCGATATCATCTAAGGCGATGAAGCCATACATCACCAGAGGCAAGGCGTCGTGAGCAGAGAGTAATAGCGATACAAAACTACTCTCCTGTGAATGTAAAAAAACGGTTGCCGTTGTTCAGAAACAAGGAGCAAGGGTGTAGTGGACGTATGATTATGTCAGAGACGGAAGGGTGGAGAATCGACCGACCCCTGTTAAAGAACCATTTCAGAAATTGCCCACAGGGACATAATAAGTAAAGACGGGTCTCTCGGCGATCTTGAGGCCACTCCTTCAAAACGCGAGCCTAGCCAACTGAACCACTGAAACTTGTTCGTAGATTAAAACTGTGTGGCGGACTGGGATTCGAACTCAAAACCTTTAGCTTTTATGGACAAATGTTCCACCGACTCAGTTATCCAGGCACGACTTACGACCCTGCAGCAATAGTTCCACCGGTACCTTTCTCCTACCTTCCAAATTTCATAGACGTTTCCCTGTATGCCTTGCATTATTATCACTCCTGGAAGAAAGGATTTGGCTTAGCCACACCCTATGCCATTGTTTCAGGGATAAACTATTCACTCTGCATCGGAGTACGCAACGATGTGAAACTTCCTGGCATATTAAAAATGTGTGGGCATGTCATGAGTCGTCTGGATAGGTCAATCAGAGGAGCATTTCCCCCTAAGTGGTTAGATTCCCTGTATAGCGCATAGTTTTAAACTGCCACGTAGTCTCAAATTCTCACATGTTCCTCTGCAGCGTAAAAATTTACTCTCGATATTTAGCCAGTGATTAAAGCCGCCAATAATTGATAAGGCTTCACTTAGTGAACAGCAGAGAGAGATTTTAGTTCTTATCTAGCATCTCAAATAAGTCTTTAGCGAGCTGTATAAATTTAAAAAAAAAGGAAGAAGGGTCACCATATAACGTCCATTCAACGAAGGAGTCAATAGAGGTGGAGGACGCGTTCTGACTGCGAATGTCTGGCCAAAATTAAAGGATGCATAACTAAATTTAAGTAAGATACTTTTCTTAAGGGGGTAATTCCCAACTGACTGAAAAAACGCAGGTGGCTCCTCAGTATAAGTAGGGTAATAGAAATGACGTGCAAAATTACAGACCAATAGCTATAACATCAGTTTGCTGCGGAATTCTTGAACATATTCCCATTTCGAATATAACCATGTTCCTTGAGACGGAAAAGCTTCTGTCCACAAATCAAGGCGGTTTTAGAAAGCATCGCATGTGCGAAACTCTGTTTGATCTTTCTTCCACGATATCTTGCGAACTACAGATGAAGGGCAAAGGCAGGTTCCGTATTCTTAGACTTCCGAACGAAAAGCGTTTGACAAGATGCCTCGGTGCAGACTGTTAACGGAGGTACGAACATAAGGCATAGGTTCCCAGATTTGTGACGGGCTCGATGACTTCTTACGTAATAGGACCTAGCAGTACCTGTCCTCGACGACGGGTGTTCTACAGAGGCCAAGGGACCGTCGGCAGTGCCCCAGGGAATTGTGGCAAGGACACTATTATTCTCTACATACAGATATTATCTGACGGGGAGGGTGAATAGCAATCTGCGGCTGTTTGCTGATGATGATGTGGTGGTGTGCGGAAAGGTGTCGTCATTCGGTGACTGTAGGAGAATAAAAAATGACTTACACAAAATTTCTAGTTGATGTGATGAACAGCAACCAGCTATAACTTTACAAAAATGTAAGTTAATACAGATGGATAGAAAAACAATTCCATAATGTTCGAATACAGCAATACAGCAGTGTGTTGTTTGACACAATCAGGACGATTAAATACCTAGGCGTAACTCTGCAAAGTGATATTTTACAAAAAATCCTTGAACCCTTAACAGGAGATTCTAACAAATGTTTCATAAAGAAAATATTCCTATCCATCCGATAGTTAACTTCGGAGAAGCTCCAACGTACCTTGCAGCAAGACAAATGTAGTCAATACTATCAACTTGAAAACGATAGGACTATAAGAAATACCTCTCAGGTAATAGAAAACATAAAAGACTTTGAAACCCCTTGCACAGTGGCACTGCTCTCCTTTGATGTAGAAAGTATGTACAGCTGCATACCTGTGAATGAAACCATAAAGCTGACTGAAGAAAATCTGAAAACACCCATCCGCCTACCTCATGAACACACACATGAAACAAGAAAATTGTTACAGTTAATAACACAACAAAATTATTTTCAATTCAATCAAGAATACTATACAGAAGGTTTACCCATGCGTCCACAGGTACTACAGGAACACTAGCCAACATTTTCATGGATCATATGGAAAGAATTAATATTTGAAGAAGCTACATCATCGTCTATTGGTACAGGAGCATGGATGAAATAACATGTATCTACATCTACATTCAAATGGCCACTCTGCAAATTACATTTAAGTGCCTGGAAAAAGGGTTCACTGGACGACCTTCACTTTAGTTCTCTAATACTCAACTCTTGAACGATAAACGAAGAAAATAAACACTTGTATCTTTGCTTTTATGATGATGATCGTTTCTCCCTATTTAGGTTGGCCTTAACGAAATATTTTCGTATTCGAAGGAAAAGAACCTGCCACAATGAAAACACCTGTGTTTTAATAATCTCCATCACAATTCCCGTATCATATCCGTGACACATTCTCCCCTATTTCTCGATAATACGAAAAGAGCTGCCCTTATTTCAACTTTCTCGATGTAATCCTTTTAACCTATCTGGTAAGGATCCCACGCCGCGCAGTAGTACCCCAAAAGAGAAGGGGCAAGTGTAAAGTATGCAGTCTTTTTAGTGGATCTGTTACATCATCTAAACGTTCTGCCAATAAAATACAGTCTTTGGCTCGCCTTCCTCACAATATTTTCTGTGTGCTCTGTCCAATTTAAGTTTTTCATAACAGTAATTCTTAGGTATTTAGTTGAATTCAAGGCCTTTAGGTTTAATTGATTAATCGTCTAACCGAAGATTAACGAGTTCCTTTTATCACTCAATTGGATGTCCTCACACTTTTCATTATTTAGGGTCAACTGCCAATTTTAGTACAATACAGATATCTTATCTAAATAATTTTGAAATTAGTTTTACTCTTCTGATGACTGCATTACTGGCAAACAACTTACGAGGACTGTTCAGATTGTCTCCTAAATCGTTTACATAGATAAAGAACAGCACAGGGCCTATAACACACCACCTTGTTGAACGCCAAAAATCACTTCTGTTTTACTTGATGGCTTTCTGTTAGTTACTACTAACTCTGACCTCTGTGATAGGAAAACAAGAATCCAGTCGCATAACTTAGAGGATATTCCACAACTATGAAATTGGATTACAAGCCACTTTTGTGGCACGGTGTCAAAAGCATTCTGAAAATCTGGAACCACGCAATAATCTAAAAATAAAATACAACTACAGAAGGACATAAATACTATAAACACGAACCTTAGGTTTATAACCAAGGAAGAACAAGAAAACACACTCAATTTTCTAGACACATCCATAAAAAAAGACAATCACAAACACATATTTTACGTATACAGAAAACCCACTCAAACTACCCGCATAATCAGAAACAGACCGCAGTCAAAAACATGTTAAACAGACTGAACAGAAATCCCCCAAACACTCATGATTACCAAAAAGAGATGTGAATTATAAAACAAGTAGCATAAAGACGGATACAAAAAGAACACTGAGAAACAAAATAAGAAGAAATACAAATAATGAAAATTAACTAACCAAACCACATCAGCACATCACAAAAAATACACACAATGACCTACCATAATCAAATAGATATCACATTCAAAAAATAAGGCATAAAGATTGCTTACAAAACAAACAACTCAATATAAAAACACGTTCAGAAACTGGAATCAAAACCAAACAGATACCTACAATTTGGTATAAAACAGCTCAGTTGCGGAGACTGAAAAAAAAATATAAACTGGGATGTCTGGCAGGACATTTGACACAAGATATAAAAAACACATAAGAGTATTCAAATACAGTAAAAACCATTCAACATTCACGGACAATCTTAAACAGGAATATCACAGAACAAGAGTAATTGAAAGAGATGTGAACATCTTAAGAATCAATAACATCAAACACCTCCTCACTTTCCTATAAAATTCCCATGTACACAGCAATAACACAAAATATACAGCTGATCTATGGCCTAATAAATGTCGGAAATCAAACACTACATAAGCCATTGACGGAATCACATGAAAATGAAAAGTGCATTTTCTGGCCTTCGCCCTCTCACACTCAACACCCAAACTAGCTTCAATTAAATTCTTGACCCTCACCTTTTCCCTCCAACTCGTTCTTCACACACTACCATGCTTTTATGTTCACTTATCTTTGCTTCTCCATCCTTCCCCTGCTCACCAGAAAAAAAACCTTCCATCATTACTCTTACACAGTATATAAATTATAAATACACAGTAGCATAATTAAATACAACAACATACATATAATGAACTACAAATAAAAAAAATATATATCAAAGAAAAACTAGTGGCAATGTTGACAACACTGCAAAACACAATACACTCTTAGAATTGAACAAATTAACAGTGCACAGTAGTGTAAGAAATTATACTGAGCTAAAAGCAAAAAATGAATAGTTGTGGAAAGCAGCTTAAAGTTAGACCACAATTAGCAGTGCCTAACAAAGAAAGAAACCAAAGGCGTGCTAACAGACGGCACTTCCTGATGTAGACGAAAAACGAGGCAGAAATTACCCTAAGCAAAATCAAAAACTGTAAGCGAATGTTTTAATTATAGGCCACTGATAATGCTTTATTTAAATAAATCGAAAAGAATAGGATGATAAACTATTTGCATTTTTTTGTACTCATAGTTGTGACGACTGAACAAACATACCCTCAGGAAATGGAAAGCAACTACAGACAATATGGCCACACAAATGAAGACATGAAATGGAACAAGCATTTAAGGACTGTAGTGGGGAAGGCGAATGGTCGATTTCGGTTTATTGGGAAAGTTTTAGGAAAGTGTGATTTATCTAAAAAGTATAACACTAGTGCGAACCTTTCTTGAGTACTGCACGAGTGTGTGGGGTTCCACGAGGCCGGTATAAAGGAAGAAGAAAAACACAAAAGCAATTCAAAGGCGAGCTGCTAATTTTGTTGTCGACCAGTAAGCAAATATCACGGAGATACTTCGTGAACTCAAATGGGTGTTCCTGGAGGGAAGGCGACTTTCTTTTCTAGGAACGCTATTGAGAAAATTTAAAGGACTAGGATTTGAAGCTGACTTCAGAACGATCTTACTGCCTGCAGCGTACAGTTTGCTCGAGGACCAAGAAAAATTAGGACATGCGTAATGCCGTTTTTCCCAGCTCTATTTGCGAATGGAACATGAAGGGAAATGATTAGTTGCGTTACAACATTCCTTCTTACGGTGGCTTATAGACTATGTACGTAGATGTAGGCGTAGTTGTTAATTAATTAGTGGTATTAGATACATAAAGTAGTGGTGTACAAAACGCAAGGGCGAGAGTACCTTACACATGATGATCTCTGCCTGGTAGCAGCTCGATGAAACTTGGAGCATACATGCAAAGAACTATTACAGTATAGTGCAGAAGGGAGCTGAAAGAAATATGAAATGAGACGAACAGAAATGACACTATGACATGTATCACCGAGATACATGCTGGTCCTCTGGACATTACGAAAGCTGGGGTATGATTCTTAATATGGTGTGTGATCACAGTTGAGGTCAGTGCATCGTCTGCAACGTGCTTTCATGCTGGTACAATGTTCTACATCTACATGGAAACTCAGCAATCCACATTTAAGTGTCTGGCAGAGGGATCATCGAACCACCTTCACAATTCTCTATTATTCCATTCTCGTACAGTGCTCGGAAAGAACGAACACCTATATCTTTCCGTACGAACTCTGATTTCCCTTGTTTTATAGTGGTGATCGTTTCCCCTTTGTAGGACGGTGCCAACGAAATATTTTCGCATTCGGAGGAGAAAGTCGGTGACTGTAATTTCGTGAGACGAATCCGTAGCAACGAAAAACGCCTTTCTTTTAATGACGTCTAGCCCAAATCCTGTATTATTTCAGTGACACTCTCTCCCATCTTTCGAGATAATACAAAACGTGCTGCTCTTCTTTGTACTTTTTCGACGCAAGGTTGGTACGGAGTTCTTGTGGTGGGGCGCTCCATTACTCCACAAGTGCAATTGATAACTGATGAATAGTGGTTGGTGCATGTTGAAGTGCTGCAATGTTTCCCCAACGCATTTTACACGTGTTCACTGTGATTAAGTCGCGGGGACAGGCGAGCCAGTCCATTTGCAGAATATCCTCAGAATCGAAAAGTTCCTCCACTTACGCATTTCGATACTGTCTTGCATTGTTACTCATGAAAATGAAGTCAGGGCAGAATGCACCCCTGAAAAGATGCACGTGGGAAAGCAGTACAGTGTCACAATTATGGCGACCAGTGAGTGTAGCGCGTTCAAATATTTGGAGGTGAGTATGCCCACACAGCAGTGAACCTCCCCACACCGTAACTCCTGGACCACCAAACTATCACGTTCGACAGTGTTCCGGGGTTCCTTACGTAATCTCTCGTATCGCCATATGAGAGTATGTCTAACGCTGTAACCCCTCCTAATTTATAATTATTAAATTTCACCAACATTGTGATGTTAATTCGACAGGTTCCTCTTAATGAAACTGGACACTACGAACGGAAGAATACTTATTCTGGGAGATAGTTGGCGTCTTCGAACAGCCGGGTAATGCCAAGCTAACAAATGTAGCGTTCTGTCAGAACTCGTTTGTAAAAGTCACCTACATCTGGCGTGACAATAGGAAAGAGCGCTAAACACGACACCACGACACTGTGCTGTTTTCCTGTTTGGAACGATTATTTAAAGAGGACCGAGCAACAGCGATCACCTTCACTTTTGTCAGTTGTTTGAAATAGCCTGTGTTGCAATGACCTTGATATGTAATTACTGTCCCCCATAATAGAGATAATGTTAGTCACCGTATTGGTGAAAATCTTGCACAGTGTGATCACACACTCAGGGCAGTAGTTCGAGCCTGCTATATACAGGGCGTTCATAAATTAGTAATACAAAAGTATCCTTTAATTATGAAAAAGGTAAATAACTTACAGACGCGTTTGATACTGTACTGAATGCAGTATATCTTCAAGTTTTATTTACAAATGTGCAATGTGGTAACCTTTTGTAACGCGAGAAATGTTCCATCTGTAATCAGGTTTCTGCCAAATCCTATAAAGCAAGTCTTGAGGTACGGTGGCAATTGCTTGTGTTACCCGTTGTTGCAGCTCTTCGACGTTTCCAGGAAGCGGAGGAACGAACATCCTGTCTTTAATGTAATCCCATACACAGAAGTGCGCTGGGGTTAAATCAGATGATCGTGGTTGCCAGGATATTGTTCCACCACATCCATTCCAAGTCAGCACATTCCCATGAAGTTACGCACCAACTTCAGGAAGATATGGTTCAAATGGCTCTAAGCACTATGGCTCTAAGCACTGTGAGACTTAAAATCTGAGGTCATCAGTCCCCTAGACTTAGAACTACTTAAACCTAACTAACCTAAGAACATCACACACATCCATGCCCGAGGCAGGATTCGAACCTGCGACCGTGGCAGCAGCGCGGTTCCAGACTAAATCGCCGACTGAAGCGCCTAGAACCACGGGGCCACAGCGGCCGGCTCACAAAGATAATGTGGTGGCACGCCATCTTGCTGGAAGATAAATTCTGTGCTCATCTCCTGTTGCAATTGAGGCTTTAGATAAGGTTCAGGCATGTTACATCTGACTCGGAAAAGGCAAATAACAGAGCCCTGTGTAATATACAGCCTGCTTCTGTGAAAAGACTGTACGAGTTAATAAGAGTTTGTGTTTTTGGGGATGACTTAAGTATTTAGTTCTGGATTGTCTCTGAAGTATAGTAGTGGATTCATGATCATAAATAACACAGCACACGCTGTGCACCGTTAGGATGACTGTTGAATAACTCATTCCCACATGTCACCTGTTGGGAACGAGCAGTGCTAGGAATAAAACTTGAAGACGTACTGCACTCAAGTTATATAGAATTTTTCTACAAGTTATTTACCCTTTTTGCAACTAATGGTTAGATTTGTGCCACTAATTCATAGACAACCTGTATATCACGACTTATTCCATTCGCGAGGCGCAAATTACTTTTGTAATTTAAGCGATCTGAAGCTAAATAGTCGGCTCGCTGTCTGTAGCTAGACAAAGTTTTACCGCCTGCTAGCTGGGTAATAAGCCGCCATTTCCCACTGCCGCTTCTCATTGTTGGCGTTTCTTATCTCTCGTTCATCACAATGCAACATCCATATTATAAGACATACACTCGCAACTTTTTCTATAATGACTGTTAACCAATTGAACCTTGTATTGTTTTTCAGATTTCAGTGCATAATATTGACTTGCAGGATGTTTAAACAAATGTAAATCTTTGGCGGCGTAAAATATATTTCAGTTATCGAGTTAAATCTCGCCTCTTTGCGGTGTTATGAGTGTGGTACAACTATTTATGTTCAACGGAACATCCATTATTAGCCTTAAAACCGCAACGTAGCCATTACTTACTGCTTGATTAACACCTGTGATTGGGATCGAATGGAATCACTTTCCGTGAGTCCCCCTCGTTAGAGGAACTGGTGAGATGACTGGCTTTATGGACGCCCTTGTGGAGATCGACGGCGAATGGAGAGGAAAATCGACTGTTTCCTTTTCAAACGGATTATCCCGACATTAGCCTGAAACGTTTTAAAGTAAATCAAAGAACACCTAAATGAGGATGAATGCATGGGGATCTGAACCTTGGTTTCTCTGCCTCGTGATGACTGGGTGTTGTGTGATGTCCTTAGGTTAGTTAGGTTTAAGTAGTTCTAAGTTCTAGGGGACTGATGACCATAGATGTTAAGTCCCTTAGTGCTCAGAGCCATTTGAACCATTTTCTGAACCTCGGGCACTCGAAAGCGACTTCATTTTCTTGTCACCTGTGAGGAATTTTAAGGTTGCATCGGGCCAAATAAAAGTATGCCCTTCCGGCCTTTGTTAGGCCTTTTAGCGTTGAAGTATAGAAGACACAACTAAGGCCTCTTGCACGCTAATGATGTAAGCGTGAGGTCGTTTACTGATTGTATTTTTCTTCTTTTTTTTAAGTTTGAGTTTGTTCCTGTGGAAACTGACTACACTTCATCGTTAGTAAACGACTGAAAAGACCCAAATGAATCTATTTAAAATGAAGATTTCGGCTAAATGTAATACAGAGTTCGGCGTTTAGGCCTGTCAATCCTAAACCTGGCTTTAACATTCAAACAAGATGATTACAACAACGAGTTGGCACTAAGCCAGTGGGGAAAAGACCCTCAAATACAGTCAAAGACGACTGGAAAAGAATATTAAGGTCGAAGGACTATCCTTCGCTGGTATCGAGATTTACGGCAACGTCAGTCGCTCGCAATTGCTCCTACAAAAATACAGTAGATAAAGGTGATACGACAGAAATCACACTTTTATTCAAAGACGACAATTACAAAGTTAACACCGCGTTTGAAGACGGTTTTCCGGCCGTTACAAAAGGCGGGACATGGTTCTTAACAAGGTGTGCGTCTATCACGGACGGTGATGCATGCTCTGTAATGTGCTCCCATGCTGTAGGTGGCTGCGGTCGCTCACCTCCTGTTGTGCCTGTTATTCGGCTCGCTTCCCATCGACGTGGAACAGTGTTGTGAGCAATACCAAGCTCCTGGGCTACACTCGTCACACTTCGTCCATCTTCCACTTTGTCGACGATTGATCCTCGTGCGCAATTATTCAAATGTTGTCTCTGAACCACATTGTAGTGAATAATACCGCCACAGTGCACAGTGACTGGTCGCTGTTTGACACAATGTCCTTTCCCGTTCCTTCAGCTCCCTGGTGTTGCGGATCCAGCCCTATTTGGTACAGGAGTCACGATGATACTGAACATCGTCTGCACGACTGGGAGACAACATGCTCCCCTACTTTCATTAATTTCCACCGAGTAGTTAATATTTTATGTTACTTTATCCATCTCTTCCTTAAGTACTGCAGAGCACTGAATTTTTGCCTACATTCTCATTAGGAAAGCTGTGCAGTGGAAGAAAATAATCATTGTGCTGCACAGCAAGTGTCTTGCTGCGTGTCCCATTAGAGTTGTTGGGCATTTCTGTCATCTTCTCGTGCTGGCTAATCAAACCCACAACGAATCGCGCAGTTCATATCTGAACCCCACTTATCCACACGTCGTTCTGAAGATGCATGGCAGGCAACTCATTCTCAAGAATTGAATGCAATTATTCTTCCTCAAGATTGGTTCAAATGGCTGTGAGCACTATGGGACTTAACTTCTGAGATCATCAGTCCCCTAGAACTTAGAACTACTTAAATCTAGCTAACCCAAGGACAGCACACACATCCATGCCTGAGGCAAGATTCGAATCTGCGACCGTAGCAGTCGCGCGGTTTCCAAAGTGTAGCGCCTAGAACCGCTCGGCCACCCCGGCCGGCTCCTCAAGATTCATCCGACATATACCAGTCTAGCTTCTGGCTTCCCTGAGGCAAGAGTTCTCAGGTTTTTCTTTCAATCGCTCCGGAGTGTATCTCCTAAGTACTTGATCGTTTGACTGGTTCCAATTAATGATCTCCGAACGAAGACTATAGAATCTTTTCGTCCTCATCATATTTCCTGATGTTGACGGCCAGTAGCCATTCTTTCAATCTTTCTCTGCTCCTCTCCAAGCTTTACAGTGATTCAGAGAACAATTCTTAGAACGAAACTTCTCGGTATTCATCGATGTCATTAGCGAGTAATCTGAGAGAGCTATAAACGTCGAATGCCATGATATTAATATAAATTATGTGGTGGTCTTCAGTTCAAAAACTGGTTTTATATAGCTCTATACACTAGTCATTCCTCTGGAGGTCAGTAACCCGTGTGTAACAACTGCAACCTACATCAATTTCAGATTGCTTGCTAATGGTCTCCCTCTCTAATTTTTACCAGCCCACATTTCCACCCATTGACAAGGTGACGATTCATCGATAATTTAGGACCCGTCCTACTAACCGGTTCCTTCTTTTAGTCAATTTGTGCCGTTTAATGCTTTTCTCCCCAATTCGAATCAGTACTCTTCATCAGTTATCGGATCTACCCATCTCATCTTCATCATTTTTCAGTAGCACTGCGTTTCAAAGGCTCCCTTTTTGTTTTTGTCTGAAGTGTTTATCGCCCATGTTTGAGTTTTGTGCAAGGCTACACTCCAGATGAATCTATATTACTAGGTGCAATCAAATCTAAATCTACATCTACATCCATACTCCGCAAGCCACCTGACGGTGTGTGGCGGAGGGTACCTTGAGTACCTCTATCGGTTCTCCCATTCCAGTCTCGTATTGTTCGTGGAAAGAAGGATTGTCGGTATGCCTCTGTGTGGGCTCTAATCTCTCTGATTTTATCCTCATGGTCTCTTCGCGAGATATACGTAGGAGGGAGCAATACACTGCTTTTTTTTTTTTTGAAAATCCAACAGAAAACTCGGAATAACATCAAATGTCACATGTGTGAAATATCAGTTAGGAACAACTCGACAGATTTGGTTGCTTTTTGTCTTTGTTTTGTTCGTAATTGTCAGGATAAGGTTTGTAAGAAAGAAAATTTTTGGAAAATTCACCGGAAAAGTCGGAAAGTAAAATCATATGTGAAAGATCATAACTCGAGAACGGCTCGACCGATTCGGTTGACTTTTTTTGTATGTGGTCGTAACTGTGGATGGTAATAGTATTTTTGGTATGAAAAAGAAAATAAACAAATAACAAAAAAATCACCTGACAGTTACATAAATGATATATAAATATATATGTGATAATAAAGTGTTGAACACGGCCGCGTAGTCAGCAACCGTTTACAAAGTAAAGTTAAAGCAATAACAGCCTTCGGTCGCAAAAGAAGTCTTTTGACCCATGTTTCGGTACTACTATGAGTGCCTTCATCAGAAGTAAAACATTCAAACTGGCATGTCACGAATAAAATAATTATCAAGCGATAAAGCTTTAGTCACAAAATTTTTGAAATAGAATAAATAGAAGACAAGCCACTATGGGTTGCTCAGACATGTCGAGCTACAGATAGCATTAGACTAACTTATGTAATAAGTAGAGGGGAAACGTTGTTACCGAAAATCTCGAAAAGTTCTTGATAGATTTAGTGCAAATTTTTACACGACACTGTGACGAAAGTTTGGACGGACATAGGCTCTATACTTTTGTAATAATGTAATATATAAAATGGAGGCGTAGTTACCACACACCTCGAAAAGTTCTTGACCGATTTACTTAATCTTTTTACACCATACTCGAATGGACATTCAGACGGACAGAGGCTGTATAATTTTGTAATATACTACATATATAAATACACATTAATATATAAGGGATAAACGTTATTACCAAAAATCACAGCTCTAATGAACATTCAAACGGAAATGGGCATAGAGAGAGGGAGGAGGAGAATATGCGCAAAGAAATGGAGGGAGGAGGATGTGTACGGAGAGACGAGGGGAGGGGACGTGGGAGGGGGGGGGGGGTGAGAAGATGGGTCGAAACAGGGCGAGCAAGGAATGCAGGATGTATGTGCAATTCCTTACATATTTGGCAATTAAGATACATTGCCGGGTTCACTAGATTCACTTATGTAGTGACCAAATTTAAAAATTTGAAATGCTGACATAATCTACACATTAAGAGGTAAAATCTTTTGTGAAAGATGCAACACACTAAGACAGATGTTACAAACTGTATGCATTTATTGAGGCAGAGTAATTCATCACGCGCAATTATAAAGTCTATATTTATCCAGTATTTGGGAATGAGAGCACATATTGAGTTGAATCAAACTTTACACATAGTTTCCAACCTTTACAAAACTCTTACTTCACTCACAAAATGGTGAAAGGAAGGACGTTTACTGCTTATTACATTTTAGCTGTTCCAGCAGTAAAACTACCGCATCAGGAATGGCTCTTTAATTTTGATTCTTCTTTACTATCAGCTGTATGCGCAACACATTTCGCAGACAGTGTCCACGCACATCACTGAGTGTACCTGCCGAATTATATCACTGTACGAAACGTTGATCTGGACATATGGCTTGAAATTCGTGAAAAACTAGCTTTTGCTTAAAGCGGACAGCAGCTACTCGGAATATACTCATCCAATATTTGATATTGTAGCGTCTTCCTACGAACTTTACACATAATTTGAAACCTTTTCTAAACCTTTTCTCGCTTACTTGTCAAATATTTAACACATGAAGATATTCTTAAGATAATGAGAAGTTTGAAGCTGTTTTATGTATCGGAGCTCGATTCTTTAAAGAATCAGGGGTTTACTAGTAATTCCAGAAAAGAATTCCTAATAGTCAAATTTTTGTTAGATATTAACATATCTCACCTTCTCAGAACCGCTGTTCTCGTTATTGGAAGTTTACGTTTTATATTCTCTCTATTTCAGTGTTGTCAGGAATTTTCCTGCCAAAGTAACAAACCTCTTGTGCTTCCTCATTGACTTATTTCGTAATGTAATTTCCCCAGCATCGTCTTATTTTTTTCGACTACATTCGAACCAGACTTACTTCATTAATTTTAATGGTTATATAACATTTCCTTGTCGTGTAACCTTCTGACGGTTTCTCGGCATTAAGGACGGCATAGTGACTGCTATCTTGATTGTATGAAAAACTGCACTAAAGTTATTCAGTTGGTGTTGATGCTCCGTGTGGGGTATATATACAGGGTGTTTCAAAAATGACCGGTATATTTGAAACGGCAATAAAAACTAAACGAGCAGCGATAGAAATACACCGTTTGTTGCAATATGCTTGGGACAACAGTACATTTTCAGGCGGACAAACTTTCGAAATTACAGTAGTTACAATTTTCAACAACAGATGGAGCTGCAAGTGATGTGAAAGATATAGAAGACACCGCAGTCTGTGGGTGCGCTATTCTGTACGTCGTCTTTCTGCTGTAAGCGTGTGCTGTTCACAACGTGCAAGTGTGCTGTGGACAACATGGTTTATTCCTTAGATCAGAGGATTTTTCTGGTGTTGGAATTCCACCGCCTAGGACACAAGTGTTGTTGCAACAAGACGAAGTTTTCAATGGACGTTTAATGTAACCAAAGGACCGAAAAGCGATACAATAAAGGATCTGTTTGAAAAATTTCAACGGACTGGGAACGTGACGGATGAACGTGCTGGAAAGGTAGGGCGACCACGTACGGCAACCACAGAGGGCAACGCGCAGCTAGTGCAGCAGGTGATCCAACAGCGGCCTCGGGTTTCCGTTCGCTGTGTTGCAGCTGCGGTCCAAATGACGCCAATGTCCACGTATCGTCTCATGCGCCAGAGTTTACACCTCTATCCATACAAAATTCAAACGCGGCAACCCCTCAGCGCCGCTACCATTGCTGCACGAGAGACATTCGCTAACGATATAGTGCACCGGATTGATGACTGCGATATGCATGTGGGCAGCATTTGGTTTACTAACGAAGCTTATTTTTAACTGGACGGCGCCGGCCGCGGTGGTCTCGCGGTTCTAGGCGCGCAGTCCAGAACCGTGCGACTGCTACGGTCGCAGGTTCGAATCCTGCCTCGGGCATGGATGTGTGTGGTGTCCTTAGGTTAGTTAGGTTTAAGTAGTTCTCAGTTCTAGGGGACTGATGACCACAGCAGTTGAGTCCCATAGTGCTCAGAGCCATTTGAACCATTTTGAACCTGGACGGCTTCCTCAATAAACAGAACTGGCGCATATGGGGAACCGAAAAGCCCCATGTTGCAGTCCCATCGTCCCTGCATCCTCAAAAAGTACTGGTCTGGGCCGCCATTTCTTCCAAAGGAATCATTGGCCCATTTTTCAGATCAGAAACGATTACTGCATCACGCTATCTGGACATTCTTCGTGAATTTGTGGCGGTACAAACTGCCTTAGACGACACTGCGAACACTTCGTGGTTTATGCAAGATGGAGCCGGCCACATCGCACGGCCGACGTCTTTAATTTCGTGAATGAATATTTCGATGATCGTGTGATTGCTTTGGGCTATCCGAAACATACAGGAGGCGGCGTGTATTGGCCTCCCTATTCGCCAGACATGAACCCCTGTGACTTCTTTCTGTGAGGACACTTGAAAGACCAGGTGTACCGCCAGAATCCAGAAACAATTGAACAGCTGAAGCAGTACATCTCATCTGCATGTGAAGCCATTCCGCCAGACACGTTGTCAAAGGTTTCCGGTAATTTCATTCAGAGACTACGCCATATTATTGCTACGCATGGTGGATATGTGGAAAAAATCGTACTATAGAGTTTCCCAGACCGCAGCGCCATCTGTTGTTGACAATTGTAACTACTGTAATTTCGAAAGTTGGTCTGCCTGAAAATGTACTGTTGTCCCAAGCATATTGCAACAAACAGTGTATTTCTATCGCTGCTCGTTTAGTTTGTATTGCCGTTTCCAATATACCGGTCATTTTTGAATCAGAAAAAGTTTTGTATCACCTCGGTTCCGAGAGTTCCGGAACCTATACAGAAAACTGGAATAGAGATCAACATAAACATCTTTTCCACCCTTTTTATTGCTCATGAAAACCACACATTGAATTTGTATCAACATACAGCGACGCCTTCAGAGATGGTGGTCCAGATTGCTGTACACACCGGTACCTCTAATACCCAGTAGCACGTCCTGTTGCATTGATGCTTGCCTGTACTCGGCGTGGCTACTATCCACAAGTTCATCAAGGCAGTGTTGGTCCATATTGTCCCATTCCTCAATGGCGATTCGGCGTGGATTCCCCAGAGTGGTTGGTGGGTCACGTCTACCACAAACAGCCGTTTACAATTTATCCCACGCATGTTCGGTAGCGTTAAAGTCTGGAGAACATGCTGTCCACTCTAGTCGAGCAATGTTGTCATATTGAAGGAAGTCATTCAAAAGATGTGCCCGATGTGGCGCGAATTGTTGCTGCCGATATGGTTGCACTATCGGTCGGAGGATGACATTCACATTTCGTACAGCCATTACAGCGCCTTCCGTGGCCACCAGCGGCGTACGTCGGCCCCACATAAAACTACCCCAAAACAGCAGGGAACCCCCACCTTGCTGCACTCGCTGGACAGTGTGTCTAAGGCGTTCAGCCTGACCACGTTGCCTCCAAACATCGGTGAAGAGACTCATCGGTGAAGAGAACGTGATTCCAATCTTGAGCGGTCCATCCGGCATGTTGTTAGGCCCATCTGTATCGCGCTGCATGGGGTTCAAAAATGGCTCTGAGCACTAGAGGACTTAACGTCTGAGGTCATCAGTCCCCTAGAACTTAGAACTACTTAAACCTAACTAACCTAAGTACATCAGACACATCCATGCCCGAGGCAGGATTCGAACCTGCGACCGTAGCGGTTGCGCGGTTCCAGACTGTAGCGCCCAGAAGCGCTCGGCCACTCCCGCCTGCACTGCATGGTGTCATGGTTGCAAAGATGGACCTCGCCATGTATGTCGGGAGTGAATTTGCTCATCAGGCAGCCTACTGCATATAGTTTGAGTCGTAACACGACGCATGTGGCTGCACGAAAAGCATTATTCAACATAGTGGCGTTGCTGTCAGGGTTCGTCCGAGCCATAATCCGTAGGTAGCGGTCATCCACTGCAGTAGTAGCCCTTGGGCGGCCTGAGCGAGGCATATCATCGACAGTCCCTGTCTCTCTGTATCTCCTCCATGTATGAACAACATAGCTTTGGTTCACTCCGAGATGCTAGGACACTTCCCTTGTTGAGAGGCCTTCCTGGCACAAAGTAACAGTGCAGATGCGATCGAATCCCGGTACTGACCATCTAGGCATGGTTGAACTTCCCTCCTAGTAGAAAGACTAGCTGTCGGACCCCCTCCGCCTAATAGGCGCTGCTCATGCATGGTTGTTTACGTATTTGGAGGGGGGTCTAGTGACATATCTGAACAGTCAAAGGGACTCTTTCTGTGATACAATATCCACAGTCAACGTCTATATTCAGGAGTGATCCAAAACTGTCATGCAAAACTGTTTTTGATGTGTGTATCTTTAAGGAAAATCAGCCCTTTTGAAAGCTTCCCTTTGCGCTTCGTTTTTGGTTTTCAGTTCCAGATTTAGCAATAGATCGCAGTAGCTGTCGCTATTCGTGTCCCAAAACGTTGCTATCATCAACTTTCGTGCAGAGTCTTGGCTTCTGAAGTGTTTGCTGTAGCCGAAGATGGATGTTTTCGCATCACGCTCTGCTTCTTATTCTATGGTTTGTCCTGATGGACCTACGCCTCGCAAAATATTATTGCGCTACTGAGGAAGTCTTCTCATTCCTCTTCAAAACGTGTTTAAGGTGATTTTTACATTTCCAAAAGTTCCAGTTAGTGGCGGTCTTACATCTGACGTTGTACCCAACGAGCACAAATTTCGCAGTAGTGTCCGCCTGCTTAGCTCGGCAGTAACGTGTTTGCCTACCATGCAGCGAGCCCGGGTTCGGTTCCCGGCCGGGTTGGAGATTTTCTTCGCTCGTGGACTGGTTATTGCGCTGTTATCATCATCACCAGCACGCAAGTCGCCCAGTGTGGTTTCGCCTGAAGTAAAATTTGCAACTCGGCGGCCGAACTTCCCCTGTTGGGGCCTCCTAGCCATCAATGCCACACGATCATATCATTTCATTTAACAATAGTTTAGAGATTCATGAACGATGCAAACTTCGAAACGTGGATAGTATCTACTTAGGCGAAATATTAACAATTGTGTCACGTATCACTCGGTGTTCTGAAATACTTCTTTCCATTTTCAAAATAGATAACCTATCCGAATATTCTTTGTCGTTGACAGACAAACGTCCACTTTTAAAGAAATTTGTTCATTTTTCGTTTAATATGACAGCTATCACGATACTGCAGGTGTATTCTGCGAGTAATCCCGAAGCCTCAGTCCCTTTAGAACAGAGAAAACGAATCACTCCCCTCGTTTCGTCCTTAGTGTGTACGTACAACGGGGTATTCATGACTAAATACTCTGAGATCCCTAAGAGTAGAGCTATTTCCAGAATGAGATGGAAGGTAGGAGACGGATACTGGCAGAAGTAAAGCTGTGAGTACCGGACGTGAGTCGTGCTTCGGTAGCTCAGTTGGTAGAGCACTTGCCCGCGAAAGGCAAAGGTCCCGAGTTCGAGTCTCGGTCGGGCACACAGTTTTAATCTGCCAGGAAGTTTCAGTAGAGCTATTCACTGAATCGGCACAGCTAATGCACGAGAACGTCAGAGAGACCGAGACACGTCATACAGAGTTAATACTGACAATCTAGGATGCAGAAAAATAGTCTTTGTGCACATTTCGTAGATTTTCCTTGAGAACGTCGGGATTAAATCATAACAAGTGTTTCTTATTAATCTGTAATTTAATTATCAAAGTAGTGGTTACACAGAACAGTATAATGGGTATGAAACAGATATGTTACAAGTTTGCGCTGTCGCTGGCCACCGTATGCTTGAGGGCCCACTTGCTACCACTTGACGCCGTTTTTCAACTTGCTTTTGACGTGGCCGTAGCTCTTGCATTCTCTCGGCTTTGAAATTTTTAGCTTTTTTGGATTCCTTTCAACGTTACCTTTCCTATGAAATGTTTTTTCCATAATCCCGAGCATATTTGAGAATCGTACGGGTGGCATCTTTCGTTACATTGTAATTTTCTATTTAATACCAATTTACACTTAAATTTCGGGCAATATTTTTATTGTCTCACATTGGAACCTAGCAGCGCTCCTCAAACTCTTCACAGTGACACCCGAATCAATATCCTAGCTAACTGCGTTCCCGCGCCACACCAGTTTATAACTTTACACGAAGCTAAATCGTAACGATCGGGAGCATGCGATTACGTTGACGTCACATGTAAAAACAAATACTTCGCGACAAACACATACGTGGTCTTTCGAATATGGGGTCAACCATCGTTTACACATTAATAGTCTTGCAGTTATTACCGATTCAAATTAGAATGCGTCCGCCGCCTGTACCTCAGTGGTCAGCGCGGCAGAATGTCAATCCTAAGGGCCCGGGTTTGATTCCCGGCTGGGTCGGCGATTTTCTCAGCTCAGAGACTGGATGTCGTGTTGTCCTAATCATTATCATTTCATCCCCATCGACGCGTAAGTCGCCGACGCACGGTCTACTCGATTTAATTTATTTTTATTGGGATGTTTCGAAAAGAATACATATACTACTACAAAGTATTACTTGTCAAAACTATCGATCGCTGCACCACGGCTCGGTTATTGGAGGAACGAATACATTGCCTAGTTTTTATTCACTGTCGCTGGATGTCGGTTGTTTTCTCTTTGCTTCGTGCCGTCACACCTTGCAAAATTGCTACTTCGCGGCAGAAATCATTTTGCATTGTTGACTTTGCGAAGTATAATTCCGTGATTACAGTGCAATGACGATTCAGGTTGAGCTACCAAATTGATCCTCCGAATGGATGGAACATTCGCAGATGGTATCGACAATTTGTAAACAGAAGACGTGTATGTAAAGGAAGGAGTCATGGCCGCTCTCGTGTTTCAGACGAAAATGTCGCACGAATTCGAAGCGCTTTGCAACGTAGTCCTACAAAAATCAGTTGGAAAGCTTGGTAAATTTGTGGTAAAGACTATGGGACCAAACTGCTGAGGTCATCGGTCCCTAGGCTTACACACTAATTAATCTAACTTAACGTAACTTACGCTAACGACAATACACACACCCATGCCCGAGGGAGGACTCGAACCTCCGACGAAGGGAGCCGCGCGAACCGTGACAAGACGCCTCAGACCTCGGGCTAAAAATCAGTTCGTAGTGCCAGGCTGGAGCTACAACTGCCTACAACAACAATTCGGTGTGTTTTTAGACATCGGTTGGTTATGAAGCCGTAAAAGTTACAGTTGTTACAGGCTGTACGTTATGACGGCAAAAGCAAAAGTTTGGCATTTTCTGACAAGCCTCTGAATGCTATTGACAAATGATAACACTTTCGCACAATGCATCGTGTTCAGTCACGAAGCGACTTTCCCCTTTGTGCGAAAATAAACAAACTCAACATTCCAATTTGGGGCATACAAAACTCACATGCGCACACTGAACAAGTAGGAGATTCACCCAAAGTCAATGTGTTTTGTATGGTGTCCCACTCGTCTGTTTACGGTCCATTCTTCTTTGATCGAAACACGGTTAACGTTCAGCAGGACCTTGCTATGTTACAAAACTGGATGCTTCCGAGGCTGGAGGAGGACAACTTCATTTTTTAGGAAGTTGCGGCACGCCACCACTGGAGTCGCCAGGAGCCGTAGTCGCCTACCGAGCCGTAGGATTGGTCGTCCAACAGTCTCAGCTATCTTCACAGTCACCGGATGTCACGTCCTGTGAGTTCTTGCTGTGTGCTTTCATTAAGAACAAAGTTTATGCACCAACATTACCACAGGACCTAGAAGAGTTGAACAACCGGATCAGTACTGTCGTAATTTCGGTGACGATTAGAGATGGGCAAACTCCTTCAGCCTTGGGAAGTAGTTCACTGGTGATAGCTCTTTTTTGGGAACCGTTTATTTTTACTCATTCACCGTTCATTTGTGCTTGGTATATGGTTCTTTAGAAAAACTGAAAATTAGTAGCATAGGTGACTGAAGATGGAAGGCGCCAAGAGGGGGCACTTGCCTCCCCCCATCCCCTGCAGTACTGAGTTTTTATTCATAACAGAATTCTCACACACTTGTAATTTTCGTGAGTCTGCAAAACCTTTCATTTAGCCAACTGCAGCGTTATGTGACTGATCGCAGTGAAATAATATACGGTGGCGCACGAAAAACCGGCCCCGAGTACAGACTACTCGCCAATTACGCACGATTTGTTGACCGCTACGGGCAGAATAGATAAACATGTAATTATTAGGCTGTGATGAAAGAACAACTAAGCTAATGCAGACAACAACCTCGAAACAACAAATGACGATTGGTGGGCGACAATGAGCAGTCTAGTTCTCGGGGCCGATTTTTCGTGCGTCACCCTGTACCACTAAAATAATATTGTAGAAGTTATCATATTCTCCTTAGAAAATGTGACGCCAGACACTCGATTATGAAGAGCGGGCTTCATTCGGTTGTAAGTCGGTCTGCCTTCCATAACAATGAACTTACCCGTTTACCTTGGATTAAAAAAAAGACGGAAAATGGCCTCTGGTGTGTGCCATACCGACTTCCTTTGCATGTATAATAACAAATAAATCTTGCCTTTTTACAAGTATTTCTTCTGCTGTTTATCGAAATAGTGAAGCAAGCTGACACGCCGTTTTGTTACCTGGAAAGATGTATGCATTATATGCCACGTAATTTTTATGTAATTATAAAATACATTTTAATTACCGGTCGTGAAAGCTGAATAGAATACGAAAAGAACCAGAAGTTCAGAGTTCAAAAAAGGTTTGAAACACATCTAGAACGGGCTGGCTCTGAGCACTATGGGACTTAACATCTGAGGTCATCAGTCCCCTAGAACCTAGAACTACATAAACCTAAGTAACCTAAGGACATCACACATATCCATGCCCGAGGCAGTATTCGAACCTGCGGCCGTAGAGGTCACGCAGTTCCTAGAATGGGCGTGTGATGCGAACGAAACGAACAACTTGTTACTGAACTAATTATGAGCAGTTGGTAGTAGAACTGCGGCGAGTGGCCACGCGAAGAAGTACGAATCCGGCTGACCGAGACCGAGACAGACGGGAACGGGACTGAGGCAGGAACGAGACTGGGCGACAGAACGAGACCAAGCGTTTCCCATTCCCGGCAACTAGAAGTAGAAAGCCGCGCCCGAAGTGAGCTATGAAAGACTGTTCCTTAGAATTCGTTCCTCGCTCGTTCCGTTCATCTTGGTAAACCGTTCCTTTGGACCCGTTAGTTCGCAAACGACCCATCTCTAGTGACGATGAGCATGAACATCCGAGTATGGAAGCAATTCGATAGATGCAATATTGTTCGCATCGCTAGACGAACGCATATGGAACATCTAGATCCCTCGAACATACAGCTGTGCCCAGTAGTTGGAAGAAAGTACAGGTCGCACCTACCTACAAGAAGGGTGGCAGAAGTGATCCACAAAAACACCGTCCAGTATCCTTGACATCGATTTGTTTTAGAATCTTAGACCATACTCTGAGCTCAAACGTAATCAGGTATCTAGAAAATAACGACCTCCTACACGCCAACCAGCATGGATTTCGAAAACATAGATCATGTGAAATCCCATTTACCTCACATGAAATTCTGAAAGCCACATCACAAAGCAATCAGGAAGATGCACTATTTCTCGATTTTCGGAAATCATCTGACTCAGTTCCACACCTACGCTTATTGTCGAAAGTACGATCCGATGAGGTATCATATGAAATTTGTGACTGAGGACTTTTTGGTAGGGAGGACGCAACATGTTACGATGGAAGGACAGTCATCGATATACAGTATGTAGAAGTAACCCCATGGACACGTGTTGGTCCCTTACTGTTTAAGTTTTGTATTGACGATCTTGTGGACAATACCAATACTAACCTCAGACTTTTGCAGATCATGCCGATATCTGCGGAAGTACAGTCTGAATGAAGCTATACAAATATTCAGTCAGATATTGATCATATTTCAAAATGGTGTAATGGTTGACAGCTTGCTTTCAGTGTTCAAAAGTGTAAAATTCTGGATAAAGCCTAATGACCGGTACAGTGGGACGTAGCCTGTGCCGTGGACTTAACAGTGGTTCGCAGAGGGTATATGTAGATGTGAAATCTAAACTTGAGAGATTCGTAAATATGAGTAATAAGTTTCGCAGTTTTATGTCTTACGGCTATGTCCAATGGATTGGAAATAACAGCCGACCAGTTAAAAAACACTGGTTTATTAAACTTTGTCCAGGGTTTCCACAGTTTTTGAAGTGTCATCTTCAGAAGGTATTTTACGTAGAATAACATTATCTGTATTCAAATTGTGAGTTATTTACTCTGTCTAGTACATGTGTCAGTCATTCAATTAGTCACCATTTAAAATACATCATTTAAAAGTAGTAGCTCACTGCTGTACGTCTTCGTCTTAAAACTTTTTAAAATATCACACAATTGACATTGGATCCATCAAAGTGTAGTGTGCCACTTGACACGTTTGTATACACATGACACGTGTTTTATTTAATGTCACATATATAAAAATACGTCAAATAGCACACTACGCTTTGGTGGATCCAATGTCAAATGTGTGATATTTTAAAAAGTGTTAAGACAAAGATGTACAGCAGAGCCTGCTGCTTTTAAATCATGTATTTTAAATGGTGATTAAGTGGATGACACGCACATGTACCAGACAGTCAACGATTCCCTCATTGGCTATAGATAATGTGATTCTACGTACCATACCTTCTGACGTACTTTTAAAAATGTCGTAACGTTAGACAATGTTTGTTAAACCTAAATTTTGCAATTGGTTTTCTATTACAGGGTGCCGCACGAAATGTGTTACCTATTGTTTATTTCACAATTTACGACACACTTTCGATATCCCGTTGGGATCTCTACAGCAGTACCAGCAGAGCTTGGAAAAACAAATGAGTTACGAAATGACCGTGTAATTCACGATACTGCCGCTAGGAGACTAGTAAGCAGCAGTGGCTGACAATGGAAGACTGACAGCACAGCAACGATCGGCAATTGTGTTAATTTTGCATGAAACGAAAAGCCTTGTTGTGACTCTGAGACGTTTACGACAACAGTTTAACACACCATGGATCCCTTGCAAGAAGGCCATTCACAGGTTGTACGATAAATTTGTACAGGAAGGAACAGTATTGGACGCGAAGCGACCTCGGCCCAACCCTGTTTGTTTGTCGGAGAATATTGAAGCGGTACGAGTTGCTGTACAGAGAAGTCCCGAGAAATCGTGTACAAAGGCAGCAGTGCAACTGGGAATATCCAGACGCTCCGTTCAACGCGTTCTTTAAAGTTACCTCATATGTACCCATACAAGATGATCTGCGCACAGAAGCTCACTGAAGAACACAAGCAGCTAAGACTACTGTTTGCCCAGTGGACGGAGGCTAGGTAAGAAACTCTCCACAACGTTTGGTTTTCAGACGAGGCGCATTTTAATTTAGACGGTGTGGTTAACAAACAAAATGTACGCTTTTGGACCACTGAAAACCCACAAGTGCTTCATGAACGACAACATTATGCTCCGAGGTTACAGCGTGGGCAAAAATTTCCAGTCACGGAATTAATGGACCCTTTCCTTTGAAGAAACTGTGAACAGCGAGCGTTATTTGAGCATGCTTCGCAATAGATTCATTCCACAGCTTCTTGCTACTACCTTGCCCTTCAACACGCAGTGGTACATGCAAGATGGAGCAAGGCCACATACTGCTAACACTGTGTTCGAGTTTTTACACGACCATTTCGACATGTGGATCATTTCACTCAGGTTTCCAGGTCGCTTCAATGACGGACAAAATTGGCCCCCCAATATTCCAGACCTCCATCCATCTACTTTTTTCTTTGGGGATACCTAAAAGAAAAAATTTTCCCGAAACGTCCACGTGATTTATTGGAACTCAGAAGACTTATTCTTTAAGCTGGCAGTGAAATTACGGAAGACATATGCCGTAAGGCAATCACTAATTCAGTGTTCGTTTGAAGGAAGTTAGGAAACGAAATGGTGGCCTTATAGAGCATGTACTGTTTTAGAACAAATCTCCATGGACGGCTCTTCATTGTAGTATATGTTACTTTCAGATTGTATTGACAATAAACTTTACATTCAAAAACAAATTGGTAACACATTTCGCGCGCCACCCTGTATTTCCAATCCATTTAAGCTCTTGCATGCACAGTTGCCGAAGCGCAGCCATATTCAAAATCTTATAGTTTAATAAATATGTGTCCGAAATACGTATATTCTTCCTTAAAGACCCTGTATTTCATCACACAAGTAATTTCGACCGACGTGCGAATAGAGGCTTTCACGTCAAAATTGTCTAATTGAAATACTCTCTTTCAAATTCTGAAGGTGTCAGGGGTAAAATACAGGGAGCGAAAGGCTAGTTACAATTTGTACAGAAACCAGATGGCATTTATAAGAGTGGAGGGGTATCACAGGGAAGCAGTGATTGGGAAGGGAGTGAGACAGGGTTGTAGCCTCTCCCCGACGTTATTTAATCTGTATATTGAGCAAGCAATAAAGGAAACAAAACAAAAGTTCGGAGTAGGTATTAAAAGCCATGGAGAAGAAATAAAAACTTTGAGGTTCGCCGATGACATTGCAATTTTGTCAGAGACAGCAAAGGAATTGGAAGAGCAGTTGAATGGAATGGACAGTGTCTTGAGAGGACTATATAAGATGAACTTCAACAATAGCAAAACGAGGATAATGGAATTAAGTCGGGTGATGCTGAGGGAGTTAGATTAGAAAACGACACACTTGAAGTACTAAAGGAGTTTTACTATTTGGCGAGCAAAATGACTGATGATGGTCGAAGTAGAGAGGATATAAAATGTAGACTGGCAATGGCAACGAAAGCTTTTCTGAAGAAGAGGAATTTGTTAACATCGAGTATAGATTTAAGTGTCAGAAAGTCGTTTCTGAAAGTATTTGTATGGAGTGTAGCCATGTATGGAAGTGAAACATGGACGATAAATAGTTTGGACAGGTGGAGAATAGAAGCTTTCGAAATGTGGTGCTACAGAAGAATGCTGAAGATTAGATGGGTAGATGGCGTAACTAATGAGGAGGTATTGAATAGAATTGGGGAGAAGAGGAGTTGGTGGCACAACTTGACCAGAAGAAGAGATCGGTTGGTAGGACATGTTATGAGACATCGAGGGATCACCAATTTAGCATTGGAGGGCAGCTTGGAGGGTAAAAATCGTAGAGGGAGGCCAAGAGATGAATACACTAAGCAGATTCAGAAGGATGTAGGTTGCAGTAAGTGTTGGGAGATGAAGCAGCTTGCACAGGATAGAGTAGCATGGAGAACTGCATCAAACCAGTCTCAGGACTGAAGACCACAACAACTACATGGTACGGTCACGATAACCCAGAGCCAAACTAATCGCAGTGGTTTAGTAGTCCGCACTGCAGCGCAAATCAGCGGTGCGCCGGGATCGTGGAGTCAGCCCGTGCTGGTTCAGAGGCGGCGGCGGCGCAGCGTTTGACGGGTGCGAAAAACTGCGAGCGGCGCGAGCGCAGTGCGTGCGGAGACGCGGGCCCGGCGCGCGCCCTTCCGGTGCGAGGCCGCCGTGGCTGCCCGCTCATTTTCCGCTTCTAGTCCGCTGGCCGCCAAACAGTGCACGCCGCGCCGGCCGCTCAAAATGGGCGCGATAATCGGGTTTCGAACACGCGACACTCGGCTCGCAGCTGAGTGCACCACCCGCGCGCTCTCGGGGCCAGAATAACTGGCAGCGCGCTTTGTCGGCGCGTCGCAACGCGGGCCTTTTGCGCGTGCGTTCCGCTTATAGCCAGCCGCGCCGGCCGACTGCCCACTGGCGCGGAACCCGCGGCCGACGTCATTAAGAAACTTTTATTAAGTAGTGGCATCGGACACGTGCGCGCTCGGCGCTGCCGGGATGCAGCGAGGATACGCACGACTTTCATCCGGCTATAAACTTAACAGAAAAAAATACACTACTGGCCATTAAAATTGTTACACCAAGAAGAAATGCAGATGATAAACGGGTATACATTGGTCAAATATATTACACTTACATGTGATTACATTTTCATGCAATTTGGTTGCATAGATGCTGTGAAATCAGTACCCAGAACAACCACCTCTGGCCGTAATAACGGCCTTGTTACGCCTGGGCATTGAGCCGAACAGAGCTTGGGTGGCGTGTACGGGTACAGCTGTCCACGCAGCTTCAACACGATACCACAGTTAATCAAGAGTAGTGACTGGCGTATTGTACGAGCCAGTGGCTCGGCCACCTTTGACCATACGTTTTCAGTTGGAGAGAGATGTGGAGAATGTGCTGGCCAGGGCAGCAGTCGAACATTTTCTGTATCCAGAAAGGCCCGTACAGGACCTGCAACATGCGGTCGTGCATTATCCTACTGAAATGTAGGGTTTCGCAGGGATCGAATGAAGGGCAGAGCCACGGGTCGTAACACATCTGAAATGTAACGTCCACTGTTCAAAGTGCCGTCAATGCGAACAAGAGGTGTCAGAGACGTGTAACCAATGGCACCCCATACCATCACGAAGGGTGATACGCCAGTATGGCGATGACGAATACACGCTTCCAATGTGCGTTCACCGCAATGTCTCCAAACACGGATTCCAACATCATGATGTTGTAAGCAGAACCAGGACTCATCCGAAAAAATGACGTTTTGCCATTCGTGCACCCAGGTTCGTCGTTGAGTACACAATCGCAGGCGCTCCTGTCTGTGATACAGTGTCAAGGGTAACCGCAACCACGGTCTCCGAGCTGATAGTTCATGCTGCTGCAAACATCGTCGAACTGTTCGTGCAGATGGTTGTTGTCTTGCAAACGTCCCAATCTGTTGACTTAGGGATCGAGACGAGGCTGCACGATCCGTTACAGCCATGCGGATAAGCTGGCTGTCATCTCGACTGCTAGTGATACGAGGCCGTTGCGATCCAGCACGGCGTTCTGAATTACCCTCCTGAACCCACCGATTCCATATTCTGCTAACAGTCATTGGATCTCGACCAACGCGAGCAGCAACGTCGCGATACGATAAACCCGCATTCGCGATAGGCTACAGTCCGACCTTTATCAAAGTCGAAAACGTGATGGTACGCATTTCTCCTCGTTCCACGAGGCATCACAACAACGTTTCACCAGGCAACGCCGGTCAACTGCTGTTTGTGTATGAGAAATCGGCTTGAAACTTTCCTCATATCAGTACGTTGTAGCTGTCGCCACCGTCGCCAAACTTGTGTGAATGCTCTGAAAAGCTAATCATTTGCATATGACAGCATCTTCTTCCTGTCACTTAAATTTCGCGTCTGTAGCACGTCATTTTCGTGGTGTAGCAATTTTTATGGCAAGTAGTGTATGATACCAGCCAGATGAAAGGCGAACCTCAACTCGTCAGTTACAATGACCATTTACCTGTAGAATATACTATTATGAATATAAATCATGTTTTACCACGCGCGCCAAGGCACTGAAATGCTTCGATGTGTCGCTTACCGTCTAGTTATGTCATCAAAAGCTCTAAAGGAATTGTAGAACGATTTACATAAGACTAGCGAGCCGCATGGGCAATCAATGGCCGGGCGTCTGGTCCGGCATAGCTTCAATACAAGGTCCTGTCACATTAATGTGACCACTGCCCGTGTTTGACGTCAGCGTGCAAGAGTCACTCACAGATCGCAGGTGGCACAGCTAGCAGTTGAGGATATACAAGCGTATCACCGGGGGAAGAGGGGAAAGGGTTGGGGGGGGGGGGGGGGGAGGGAGGAAGAAGATGACAGTGCAGTCGTTGTCATAATTGTAAAATGTGAACTTTCACCCCGAAAATGTCACAATTAAGAAAATGTTCCGAGCTATTATGCAGTGATCGAATGGATTTCGACTTAAAACGAGACGTTTCGTCCCGGTCTGTGGAAAACATTTTGAAGACGGATCGTAGCTTTGTTGAATGTCCGAACCGCACCCTTGCTCACTACGAACTATAACAAAATTCCGCTTCCGCGAGCTTCCGCACAGTGGCGTGACGTCAGAAGTTTTGAATACGCGAGCGCAATTGTCCGTTGTCGACTGCCGTCATCCGCTGTCGCTATCATCCCATGGTGGAAGACTGGTACACATTCTCTTCAGCACCTCAATCCAAAAGTTATTCAATGTCAAGCCCCCCTCCTTCTTTTTGCAATTCATGGGGTATTTGGCAATCTCCATAGCCTCTCTATATAGCCTCTCATGGTATCCGCTTGTGGCTGCCAGTACATGAGTCCTATCAAAATGAATGTGGTGGTCTCCTGGCTGTAAGGCATGTTCACCAATAGGTCACCTGTCAGTCTTCCTTCTTCTACAATTGCCCTCTGCTCTTCGAGTGGTTTTTTGATAGTTCGTTCTGCAGTACCCGTCCCCCCAACTACACGCAATCCTATAAATTAAAGCTTTTTTCGATCACCGAGTATCCTTGGCCGATATTTAGGTGGTCTTGTATCTTCTGTGTAGCTGTGTAGATTACCGCGATGTTCCGCTTTTTCAAGGTTTTTCCTATGCGGTCCCTCACGTCCTTAATGAAGGGCAGGAAGACTTTCGAATTCACCGACGATTGAGTGTCGTTATAATTTCTAGGCGGTGGTCTCAACGATTTTTGCACCTCAGCGAATGAATAACCATTCTTGAGCAGTGATTGGTGACATGTTTTAGTTCTGCTTCAAGCAGCTCTGGTTAGCAGATTTTCCTAGTTCTATCCACCAAGATTTTTATAATGCCACGCTTTTGTTTTGGGTGGTGGTTCGATCCCCGGTGTAGGTAAAGGTCCGTGTGCGCGTGTTTTCGGTGAACCGTGTGGCACAAGCTACCATCTTCTTTCTTGAGAAGTGGTACATCAAGAGAATTTAATCTTACGCGTGCTTTCTCCTCCCTGGTAAACTGAATCTTCGGATTGATCAGTTCAGGTGTTTGTGAAAACGATCCAGTTCTTCCTTGTCATGCCGCCACAAAACAAACGTATCATCCACATAGCAGAGCCAGATATCAGGTTTCTTACTCGCAGGTTCCAATGCCTGCTCCTAGAATTTTTCCATAAAGCAATTCGCTATAATCGGGCTTATGGGGTTCCCCATAGCGACGTCATCCGTCTGTGGCCTATTCAAACACAAACTAGAAGCCATTTGAAACACACGATGAGAATGTCTTCGTTGTTGGTTGGTTGGTTGATTGATTTGAGGGGACGGGCCAAACATGGAGTCGATCGGTCTCATAGGATTATGGAAGGATCGAGAATGAAGTCGGCCGTGCCCTTTCAAAGGAACCATCCCAGCATTTGCCTGAAGTGATTTTGGAAAATCACTAAAAAGCACCCAGCCGTGTGATGTAACGTCACATGGCGAGAAACTGGCATACTAGCTGTTTCTGAACCTATCACTTGACCGTACGTCACGTTGCAAACCTAATGACTTGTATTTATTTAAAAGGCCATGCTCGACCACCGCTGAGTTTTCAAAATGGAAATGTGGCCCACGCTTCGAACTACTGAGACTCTGATAAGAGTGCTAGTGGAAATTAGACTATGTGATGAAAACTTCAATAGCAATACCGGATATGCGCTTAACAATGCATCTAAGTGTGCACTTGATAAAGAATAAGCACAGAGGAAGACTTTTCACCGGCCAGTGTGGCCGAGCGGTTCTAGGCGCTTAAGTCTGGAACCGCGCGACCGCTATGGCCGCAGGTTCGAATCCTGCCTCGGGAATGGATGTGTGTGATGACCTTAGGTTAGTTAGGTTTAAGTAGTTCTAAGTTCTAGGAGACTGATGACGCTAGATGTTAAGTCCCATAGTGCTCAGAGCCATTTGAACCATTTGAAGACTTTTCGTAATTTACCGCCTGATGCGAGTGATGGCGCTGTAAGTGACGATGGACAGAGAGCGCAGACGTAATACGTTCGTGGACGTAAAGAGCGTATCTCAGCATGTACTGTCTCCATTATGCCATTATGACGTAATCCACCCAATCAGATGCCGTCCTCTGGTCGTAAAGGTGTAGGCCTCCCCAGTTTCACGCCAGTCAGATTTAACTCCTGACGACAAATATAGAGGTAGTCATCGAAAACTAGTGATTTTATAAGAATCTGTCACGAAAAGTTAATCGAGAACTTCGTATACAAGGGCTCAGTCGCAAGAGATATCGTAGCCGTATTAAGACACCAGTTCGATAGCTTTTTCATAAAATAGTAATGAAATTTGAGAAACCTCGACAATTTTCTAGCTTTTCTTTGATGAATTCTTGCACGAGCTTAGAGTTCGCTAGCGTTGTCGTGACGGCGCAGGGCAACAGCACAGACGATCATGAAGATACGTTAATTCTGTTGTTTTGGTTTGGTATGTACATTTATTTTATTATCTTTCGGTAACTGGTAGCTCTGAAGGAGCTGCAGAAACAAAAAGGGAAAACTGTCGTGAATCTGAAGGTTGGTTCGAACACCAAAACAACGAAACGCCACTAGCAACGCACGCTGGAAGGGCAAGGGATGGAGGCTCAGGGTTGTCTTTTCGCTGCAGGCGGTACTCGTGTGTCAAGAGGTCAGCCCCTGTTCTCAGTCATGTTAAAGACACTTCTTTCCATTTGCGGTGAGCCAACGTGTTCCAGTTACGACAGCACTCATAATCTATGATAAACGAATCAAAATAATGTAATATAAGAGTAACTGAAGTGTACTTTCCTGTATGATTAGTAGAATTAAAATTTTATATCTCGTGCACGATGGCTAATCAAGAGTATAAACAACTGATTAGTTGGAATCACTGTTCGTTCGTGAGATACAGAAGGCACTGAACAGCAGATCTCAGGTTGATGCTGTGCTTCTTGACTTCCAGAATGTCTTCGATACATTTCCACATGTGCCTTTATTAGGCAGACAAAGCAGTTCTGTACAGGAAAGTTGACATTGCCAGATAATTGCAGATGACCAGAGTGGTGTACACAGACTGACAGACGAAAATTTTACGCAAACTATGCAGATATCTGTAAAGGTCTGTATCGTATAATTATGCTGCCGGTGATCAGTCACTGGCATGTCACGACTTTAGGTGGGTACGAGTATATGCCTGGGAGAACGACCACGTAAATGTAGCAGTCGGGGAGCCAATGCAAAAAAGTAAGATTTATTGAAAGAGCCCTAAGAAAGTGTATTTAACGCACCATGGAGATCCCTTACAAAACCCACGTTCGGCCTCGTTTTGAGTATTGTCCGTCAGTCTGAGACCCATCCTAGGAGGGGCGTTAAATAGGAAAGGACGTATTTCTTTTTTTCTGATAGCTTGTTGGTTTCGTTAAGGGTTCCAATACACAACATTACTCCCCCCACTCTTTTGATTACAAAACCCCATTTTTCCACTCCAACTTAATGGGAGAGAGACATCGGAACCAACGTTGTGCATCAGTGACGTCCCCATCATACATGTACGACTTCCCGCGAAGTGAATCCTTCATTGGGGCAAACAGATGGAAATCGGAAGCTGCCACATCCAGACTGTAGGGTGAACGAGGAAGAACAGTCCAAAGACGTTTTGTGACCTCCTCTCTTAGCAGTGACTGAGTCAGTCTGAGAATCAGATAAGGCTGATGAAGAAGGAGAAGATGAAGCCCACGATGAAGAGATTTCTTTTAGTGTTTCTTATTGAATTCAGATTGGCTGGGCTCTGGATCTTCTGAGCACCAACCGATAATAATGCTCCTTACAACACACTAGTCCATGTCCCTTAGCTCTACTGCATTTGCCTAACGTGGTTGACAGAACCTTGACAACGAGTGGGTATGCTTGCACCCATGTTCCC
This sequence comes from Schistocerca gregaria, assembly GCF_023897955.1. Taxonomy (NCBI): domain Eukaryota; kingdom Metazoa; phylum Arthropoda; class Insecta; order Orthoptera; family Acrididae; genus Schistocerca; species Schistocerca gregaria. Next base: position 655,091,235 of record NC_064922.1, read on the forward strand.
ATGTAGTCCAACATCGGGCCACTGTCCCATCCGAATGTCCGGCAAATTTTCATATTGCACGATTCGATCAACCAGCTAAATGGAGACACACAATGTAGTACCATTCAAACTCTGCCAGATGCTGATAACGCTGTCCCACACAAGTACGCGGCGTCTAAGTACCCTTCTCGGTGACCACTTATCATCTGACGCTGTTCACGCCCTTTATATCCTCTGACAGGTCTACATTTCACAGAGAACTGCAGCTCTCATAATTTCATACCCACCGATTTCGTATACAAGTACGAAGTTCCAATGAGATCCGACCATGTCTTCTGGGCGTTTCTCCTTTTCTTGTCAGGCTGTGTAGAACATCTTCCCAAATACGTCTCGCCGGTTGGCCATGGATCTAAAATTCGATAAATCATTGATCATACAGAAAAGTCGAGATCATTTTTTTTTCGTCTATAATCCCATAATGGGATGCGAAAGGGAAAGCAATATTAGTACATTATTTGTCACTCACAGCAGTGTATCCTGAAGAGTGCGAATGGAAATGTGGATGTGGCCCGATGGAATTGCTATCACATTCTGTATCGACTTTGGGGCTGAATTAGCCCCTCTTTTAACCATAATCCCCTCGAACAAAAGATCGTGTCCAGTAGTTGAAAGAGAGCACAAGGTACATTCATCTACAAGAATGCTGGAACAAGTGATTCACAGAACTACCGTTCAGTATCCTTGATACCCATTTGTTGTAAAATACTGGAGAATATTCTGAACTAAATGGACAGAGGTAACGGTAACAGAATTATCTCCTCTATGTCAGTCAACGTGGATTCCAAAAACACGGAAACTCAACTCGCACTTTTCTCATATGGTGTCCTAAAAGCCTTGGATTAAGGCAGTCAGAGAGACGTAGTATTTTGTGATTCCTGAAAAGCATTTGACACCGTACCACACCAGCGGCTATTAATGAGTGCGATCATAAGGGGCACGAAACAAAATCTGTGACTGGGTGGAGAACGTCTTGGTAGCGGAGGAGCAGTGTGTCAACTTAAATGGAGAGTCGTCGACAGATGCAGAAGCAACTTCTCATGTGCCGCAGGGAAATGAGTTGGGAGCCTTGCTGTTCACGTTGTGCAGACAATATTAATAGCATGGTAGCCTTTCGCAGATAATACATTTATGAAGCATTCTCTAAAAGATTGAACAAGCATTCATTCGGATCTTGGTAAAATTTCACAGCGGTGTGAAGATCGGTAACTTATTTTAAATGTTGAGAAATGTAAAATAGTGCACTTCGCAAAACGAAAAACGATCTAGCGTATGGCTACAGTATCAACGATTCACACTTGTAATCGGTTATCTCACACAAATACCTGGCTGTACACTTTGTAGGGATATGAAATGGAACTATAATGTAGGCAAAGTCGTAGGCAGAGCATGTGGAAGACTTAGGCTTATTGGTGGAATTCTGGGGAAATGAAATCAGTCTAAAAAGGAGGTTGCCCACAAATAACTAGTGCGACCCATCCTATATTATTACTCAACTCTTTTGGATCCGTACCAAATGGGATTAACATTGGATGTTGAACGTAAACAGAAAACGGCAGCACGAATGGTCACATGTTTCTCTGACCCGCGGGAGAGTGTCACAGAGATGTTGAAAGAACTGAACTGGCAGAGTTTTGAAAATAGACGTAAGTTATATCGAAGAAGTTTACTTACAAAATTTTTGAGAATCGGGGTTAAATGATGAATCTAGAGATTTACTACAACCTCTATGTATCGCTCCTGTATGGATCACGATGATTAGACTAGGCTCATTACATTGGGCACGAAAGTCGCAATAACTGGTGCACTGGGAAGTACCCTCTGCTGTATACTTCACAGTAGTTTGTGGAGTATAGACGTAAATGCGGATAAAGATATCTGTTGACATATTTTTGACCAACTGAGGTTTTCTTCTACAGCGCAAAAAAAAGAAAGAAAAATGTAATGGAGTGTTTCGTCTGATACAGCATTTATCAGAAGTGGGTAACAGCTCTCGGCAACTTTTATAAGCGCAAAGGTAAAAGACGAAATTTAACATGCCAGTAAACGTTATGATACTTGCTATTATGTAATGGGAATGGAAATGCCGTGTGGCTAGGGCCTCCCGTCGGGTAGACCGTTCACCTGGTGCAAGTCTTTAGAGTTGTCGCCACTTCGGCGACTTGTGTGTCGATGGGGATGAAATGATGATGATCAGGACAACAGATCACTCAGTCCATGAGCGAAGAAAATCTCCGACCCAGCCGGAAATCGAACCCTGGCCGTTAGGTATGACATTCCGCCGCGCTGGCCACTCAGCTACCAGGGGTGGACTGTTATGTAATCATTGATTACGGAAGTATGGACATTAGTTACATTTTACAATTTTATGAGACGAAGCGGTATTTTGCACTTTTGTACCGGCTCGTAACAATACGTTAAGTAACTAAATAAATCTGACCCCTTAAAATTGTTGCGAAACATTAAGCTAAGTTACGAATTAAACGCGCCGTCGATGTCTAGTTAATTACCGCTGGAGGACTAGCTCAGTCAGATTACGATGGGGAAGAAAGTCAACAATGACCTTACCAAAGAAACGACACAATTACACGTTCGACTTAATTTAGAGAAACAACAGAAATATAAAACTGGAAAAGCGGAGGCGGATTTGCTTCGTGTTGCTCCTAAGGGAGGGGCTGATGATTTCTACATCTCGCTCGCTGCCGGACGATACGAGTTTCTTGTTTGTTTGTTTACAAGTTTATGGCGATCAACACTACTGTTATCAGCGTCGACGAGTTTGTTAATGAGGGTACGGTAGAGTTTCGCTACTGGGAACACGTCGCGCATGACGACTCCAACCGGTTTGTGTTTTCTTCTGCACAATTAGCAGTTCGCTTTTGAAGACTGTTGCATCGTGGGATCTGACGCTGCCAGAACCGATAAGACAGAGGCAGAAACCACTGCATTACATTTGAAAGAACAAAGCTCACATCGATCCGTTGTTAATTAAAAGCGCTATGGTAAACGGAGGCCGAATAACGCCATAAGAAATTTGTTGCAGTTACACTGCTACTTCAAAACAGAATAACAATGGTTTCCATTGGACATTTTCATAATCGGTACTGCGGATTTGTAGGCACACGCAAAGCGCGTGCTAATTCTGCCGGTTCCTGTCGTTTTCAAGTGGCAACTGCCTGTCCTTTGCAGCCCCCTTCTGCATGCTCGTGGCGCATCGCGCCACTGCCAGATAGGACTGTTTTCATTGAAAGTGTTATTAATTTATAATGAATATTTTCTTTTCCTCAGGCCAGGACACCGTCGAGGATGTTTTTCTACACGTGTGACGTATATTTCCCCATCTCTCTCACACACATTAGTTGTTTTTCTTGGGCTTTTACTCATTTGAATGCCATTTAAATCATGCCATAAATATAATTACCCCCATCTGTGCCTGAATGACAGAGCCCACACTTTTCACATGGGGGGCCTGGATTCAAATTCTGGTCACAGTGCAAGGTGACCTGGGTTATAATGAAGATTAGCAGGAGCAGCAAAAATTAGAGTCCTCTCGAAAATAATGAGTAAGGAAATACAGGGTGTTACAAAAAGCTACGGCCAAACTTTCAGGAAACATTGATCACACACAAATAAAGGAAAGATCTTATGTGGACATGTGTCCGGAAACGCTTAATTTTCATGTTAGAGCTCATTTTAGTTTCGTCAGTATGTACTCCAACGTGATCAAATTGTAAATTTTCACAATCAACATGTGTGGGCTGACGAGAATCCGCACGCAATTGTGCAATCACGTCACCAACACAGATTTTCTGTGAACGTTTGGGCAGGCATTGTTGGTGGTGTCTTGATTGGGCCCCATGTTCTTCCACTACGATCAATGGAGCATGTTATCATAATTTCATACGAGATACTCTACCTGTGCTGCTAGAACATGTGCCTTTACAAGTACGACACAACATGTGGTTCATGCACGATGGAGCTCCTGCACATGTCAGTCGAAGTGTTCGTACGCTTATCAACAACAGATTCGGCGACCGATGGATTGGTAGGGGTGGACCAATTCCATGGCCTCCACGCTCTCCTGACCTCAACCCTCTTGACTTTCATTTATGGGGGCATTTGAAAGCTCTTGTCTACGCAACCCCGGTACCAAATGTAAAGACTCTTCGTGCTTGTATTGTGGACGACTGTGATACAATACGCCATTCTCCAGGGCTGCGTCAGCGCATCAGGGATTCTTTGCGACGGAGGGTGGATGCATGTATCCTCGCTAACGGAGGACATTTTGAACATTTCCTGTAACAAAGTGTTTGACGTCACGCTGGTACGTTCTGTTGTTGTGTGTTTCCATTCAATGATTAATGTGATCTGAAGAGAAGTAATAAAATGAGCTGTAACATGGAAAGTAAGCGTTTCCGGACACATGTCCACATAACATATTTTCTTTCTTTGTGTGTGAGGAATGTTTGCTGAAAGTTTGGCCGTACCTTTTTGTAACACCCTGTATATTTCGCGTAAGGACCACGAAGATACGATACGAAGAATATTAGGGCACATACGGGGGCATATAGATAGTCGTTATAGGTAGCCGTTTTTCCTTCGTTCTATCTGCGAGTGGAAAGGAAAGGAAAGGAAACGACTCGTAGTGGTACGGTGGCTTTCGGAGTATGTATGTAGATGCAGAATGTTAGTGGACCGTGTATATTTCGATATGGTATCTGATAACCACTCTTTCATTGTTTGGTACTACTGTGCTCACGCTGCATCTATTGCGAACATACTACGATTTGACGAAGACATCGCCTTCTTTAAACTTACACAATTAGGCAGTGTGGTTCGGCCTTAATAGGGGAGCAGTGAGAACACAGAGGCCGTGCGCTAGACGCGTCATAGCAGCAGCAGCGGCAGCAGCACCTGTGTGCCGGGGCGACCGCTTTGTTCGGCGGGCTCGCGTTTCGAGGCCGGCCGCAAGGCGCCCCTTGCCGCCTGGAACCGCAGGCCACGTCACGTACTCCTGATTAATACGTGGCCCGCCGAGGCGACGGCCCGCCCTTTGACGTGCCCCAAATGCACGCAGCGCTGCCTATCACTGGGACTCACTGCCCCCTGCCACAGATATCGTGTGTGTGTGTGCGCACGGCACAAAGCATGCACCGCCGCCCTCCATCATTCTAGTCACGAGTCGCAGTCCCACTGTACAATCAGTTCAATATGAATGAAATGAGGAATTATTTCACCATCGTGGTCTCCTTTTCATTTATTTAAACATGTTACCGATTTCGCCTTTACAGCCACCGCGAGAGCTTAAAAGAAGCGGCGGCACATGGGACGCGTCATCGTAAACTGAAACGGTTAACGAGATGAGCAATCAGGTTTGATTCCATTGGGAAGCAGTTGTGTCCAGTGGCTGTCTCTATTTCAAGTAGTAAAGGGTACAGCAATCAGTTGCAAATGATGTTTATTGCTTATCCAGATTTCGGTCACTGTGTGGCCGTCTCCAGTGTGGACACAGCCTTCGACACACTACGGTTGTAGTATGTGGACATACAAGGTGAGAATGTGGATCTCACGGGAGGCGTGCGCGAGATAGTCCCTGCAGTCACAGTAGCCTCTGTGCCCTCGGTAGCTCGTCGGCGCACGGTAGCTCGGCGTGTTCGGTCAGAGAGCTGCGTGCTTTCTGTAATAAAACAACTGAGGCAAGGAATGAGCGATGAACTTGAACGGATGTCTTGTGACGTCCGCCCAGACCAAACGCAACGAACTATACCGAAAAAAATAAAAATGGATCGAGTGTCTGCCATGTAAGCAGTAGATCCTGGGTTCGAGTACCGGTCGGGGCACACAATTTCACCTGTCCCGTTGATATATATGAACGCCCGTCAGCAGCTGAAGAATTAATACATAAATCTAATTTCGACATGGGTAGCCCGGTTGGCACTATGCACGAAAATGGTTCAAATGGCTCTGAGCACTATGTGACTTAACTTCTGAGGTCATCACTCGCCTAGAACTTAGAACTACTTAAACCTAACTAACCTAAGGACATCACACACATCTGTGCCCAAGGCAGGATTCCAACCTGCGACCGTAGCGGTCGCTCGGCTCCAGACTGCAGCGCCTAGAACCGCACGGCCACTCCGGCCGGCCACTATGCACGTATATGGGGTTTTAATTTACCTTTACTGTACTGAAGATAGTCAAACAGAGACCGAAATCTGGATGTGCAGTACACATTATTTGCGATTAATTACTGTACCCTTTATTACTTGGAATATGGGCAATATTGTGGATGAGAAACACGCATCACTTATGTAATGTTCTACAATATTTCTTATTTAAGTAACAAGTTTTCGGGTGTTTGGCCATCCCTAGATACAAAGATAAATACGTGTGATTGTGAACTTTTGTTAAATCCAAAACTTTAACGTGGATGTATCCACTGAGTCTCTCAGTCTGCTACGACACATGACAAAAATTGTTAAAGTTAAATGGAAGACGAAAGTGTGAAAGATTATTTCGATGTTATGTTCCAGGATCGAGACCGCTGCGGCTGACCCAGGAGACGTCATCGGTGCTCAGCAAAAACTTCACTACTAACATAGGTTATCCTTCCGTTGCACGAACTGTTGTTGCTGGCAGCATAATTGCCCAATGGTTCTACCGCCCGCCTAAATCGTCGCAAAGGTTTTCCTTGGTACATTTTTCTCTCTGCTCTACACCACTGTCCATCAGAATTTGCTTCCTTTCTCCTATATAGGATGACAGCACACAGATGTGTGGTCACAACCACAGGCACGTATACGGCAGAGCTGGCCGCAGAAGTTCTGGAATGGTCACCGTGCGACGACTGCCTCCGCAGCCGCATGGTCGCCGGCGCGGTAACGCAGCGTCTTCTCTCAGCGACTGGCCGCCCTCTCTAGTAAAAAACTGAGTTAAGTTCTCATTGTTGGAATTTGAGAGACATCTGCGGCATTCGCACAGAACTGCAGACGAAAAAACGACGAAAGAGTAGAAAAAAAAAACAGAATTTAGTGGCGCTGTCTTCGGTGCGAAAGGAGCCCGGTTTGATTCCCGGTACCTCCTCCGATTGTTTTCTGAAATAGGATCCACTTCAACTCCTGAGGCCAAATGAGGAGTTGCTTGAATAAAGACCCAACGTCACCACCAGGATCCATCTACTGGAACTAACAGCTAGAGTGTTTGGTGACATGGTGATCACATGTCTTGAAGCCAGTATTCAGAAAGACTGCGAGTGGTATTTAAGTTTTTATATCACCATGCAGGCGTGGAGGACCTCAACGTTCTCTTTGACTACGTAGTCATTAAATATCTGATGACGACTCTGAAGCTGTAATAATGAATATTTTTAAATAAATGAAGTTGTGGTCGACACAGTGAATTCTTCGGTTAACTTAGATGTTAAGGTCGCTAGCCTCCTCCAGCAGTCCACGGGACTTCATTTCGTAACTTCACTATGATCTACCTACTTGCAAAACATCTTAATTCTATAGGGCTGGAACGTTATATCAACAGAGAATGAGCGTCGTAGAAACAGAAAACGGCACGATTAACGAAGGTGACAAGTGGTCATTTTCCTTTGGGATGTGACTATTATTTACAGTTACGCCACAGATCCTAGTTATAGGATACCTCGTAATGGCCTACCGGACCTCCCTTTGCCCGCCGTGGTGAGACAGCTCGATGTGGCATTGATTCAACAAGTCGTGGAATTCTCCTTGTAACCTGTCCAGTTCGGGTGTTTCTGTATGAAATTTACTCAAAATATTCTCCCATTCTATAAAGAGTCTACGTATTACTAAACTGTTATCCAACATAAACCCATAAGCTAACCTTTGACTGAACGGGACCTAATTTCAACTGACCTGTGACTGGTCTGAATACAATTTGCCTTTATATTAAATGCGCAACTCAAGTAAAACGATTATCTGGCCCTAATCAAAATTTCCACTTACCTCGTGTCTTGACAATATTGTTGCAAATGTCTCCAAAGCACAACAGGAAATACCAGCAGGGATCGGCTAAACTAGATTTCTATTTTTAAATAAATATTAAATCTGTTGCATACCACACAGTACAATGTGGCAACGCCTAATGATAAATCTATAGATCTTTTTTAGTCATTGGGATCGGGAGAGTAACTATTCCTAATGAAATGATATTCCATGACAAATATTTTAGAATGAAGTTTGCATTCAAAAAGACAACATAAAATTTTGATCTTCACACATAACGTTGATTGAACTATACTATGCTTAACAAAGTGAACAATGATTTGAGAAGGGTACAATGTCAATGGAAATGGAATGTCCCATGTGTCTAGTTCCAACTACCATTCCGCAATCAAAGTCGGTTGATTCTTGTCGCGCGGGCGTAGTCACGTCGGAGACAATTTCACTTGAATCAGCTGAGTATGAACGATAGCTCCGCCAAAGCATTACCCTTTCATATCTAGTGTACCCGATACTACCGCCCTCTGCATATGTGTATAATGTTATCCCACGACTTGTCTCCTGATCGTAAGTAAATCTTGTACGGAGTCCTCCTGCATGCTCCCGGGTTGGGTAAAAGGAAGATTAGGTGATGTCAGGTCCGAAGAACGAGACCAGAGCGCAGCTCCGCTCTGTCCCAGTCTGCAGTCATCTCTTAGGACGACTGCATCGACTTGCTTGAGAACGAGGAGCACGAATTGTGTTAGAAGTCCCAACTAAACATCCAAGTTGATAGTCAATTGTCCATTGGGAGGTGCCTATCATTCTGTACCACATCGCGGCGCGGGTTTAGCGGAGCGGTCTCAGGCGCTGCAGTCATGGACTGTGCGGCTGGTCCCGGCGGAGGTTCGAGTCCTCCCTCGGGCATGGGTGTGTGTGTTTGTCCTTAGGATGATTTAGGTTAAGTAGTGTGTAAGCTTAGCAATTAAGTCCCATAAGATTTCACATACACGTCTGTACCACATCAAGTAATAAGTTGCAGTACAGCGACCGTAACAACTACATAATTATCTACAAGAAATAAATTCATAATCATCTGCAAGAAGTAAATTATAGGCTTGTTAGAACCGACTACACAGCCGTCATGAATGTTACATGTGTCTTTTCGTCCGGCACTACAGTGGAGACAAGGATGAGTGTACGTGATTCCCGTGCATAGAATACCGGCAGCCTCGTACAATTATTAACTTTCCGTGTCAGCGGCCAAAGTAATATTACTATATTTTTGTGTCAGCTATTAAGTGTTAAACTATGTCAGAGCCAACGCGAGACACGAAATTTTTCAGTTTTAGGCGCAGCGGACCGAACGAGACCTGCTGATTGTCCAGTACATAATAACTTTATTCTAGCAACAAGTGGATCTGCTACCGGCTGTTGCTCCATAGTTTTCGCCAGTTTAAAAACTAAAGAAGAGGGATGGTAGGAATACCGTGCGCAGCTGGAAGCACACGCCTCTGCACACAAGATTACAAGTATGGCGCGCATGGGTTCTTTCTATCGACGGTAAGAGCCAACGTATACAGACTGTGCCTTAAACTGTGACCCGACTCTCGTCCGGAAGAGGAACTCGCACGCAAACTCGGAGTACCACAGACCCACGTCGCTACGGCGAGATTTACATTTTTCCGTCTTAAGAGGCTCCCTGAACGGTCTTACAACAGTGGATTGTTGAAGTTATAGGGTTAACATGACACTGCACGTTCAGCCGTTCTTCTGGGTTAAGTTACAATGATATTATGTTACGGAATGCCATCACAAAAAAATACACTCCTGGAACTGGAAAAAAAAGAACACATTGACACCGGTGTGTCAGACCCACCATACTTGCTCCGGACACTGCGAGAGGGCTGTACAAGCAATGATCAAACGCACGGCACAGCGGACACACCAGGAACCGCGGTGTTGGCCGTCGAATGGCGCTAGCTGCGCAGCATTTGTGCACCGCCGCCGTCAGTGTCAGCCAGTTTGCCGTGGCATACGGAGCTCCATCGCAGTCTTTAACACTGGTAGCATGCCGCGACAGCGTGGACGTGAACCGTATGTGCAGTTGACGGACTTTGAGCGAGGGCGTATAGTGAGCATGCGGGAGGCCGGGTGGACGCACCGCCGAATTGCTCAACACGTGGGGCGTGAGGTTTCCACAGTACATCGATGTTGTCGCCAGTGGTCGGCGGAAGGTGCACGTGCCCGTCGACCTGGGACCGGACCGCAATGAAGCACGGATGTACGCCAAGACCGTAGGATCCAACGCAGTGCCGTAGGGGATCGCACCGCCACTTCCCAGCAAATTAGGGACACTGTTGCTCCTGGGGTATCGGCGAGGACCATTCGCAACCGTCTCCATGAAGCTGGGCTACGGTCCCGCACACCGTTAGGCCGTCTTCCGCTCACGCCCCAACATCGTGCAGCCCGCCTCCAGTGGTGTCGCGACAGGCCTGAATGGAGGGACGAATGGAGATGTGTCGTCTTCAGCGATGAGAGTCGCTTCTGCCTTGGTGCCAATGATGGTCGTATGCGTGTTTGGCGCCGTGCAGGTGAGCGCCACAATCAGGACTGCATACGACCGAGGCACACAGGGCCAACACCCGGCATCATGGTGTGGGGAGCGATCTCCTACACTGGCCTACACCTCTGGTGATCGTCGAGGGGACACTGAATAGTGCACGGTACATCCAAACCGTCATCGAACCCATCGTTCTACCATTCCTAGACCGGCAAGGGAACTTGCTGTTCCAACAGACAATGCACGTCCGCATGTATCCCGTGCCACCCAACGTGCTCTAGAAGGTGTAAGTCAACTACCCTGGCCAGCAAGATCTCTGGACTACATCCAGCATCTCTACGATCGTCTCATGGGAGAAAGCAGCCTGCATTGCTGCGAAAGGTGGATATACACTGTACTAGTGCCGACATTATGTATGCTCTGTTGCCTGTGTCTATGTGCCTGTGGTTCTGTCAGGGTGATCATGTGATGTATCTGACCCCAGGAATGTGTCAATAAAGTTTCCCCTTCCTGGGACAATGAATTCACGGTGTTCTTATTTCAATTTCCAGGAGTGTATATCATACGCACGTGTTCGCGCTGCTACTCTACAGTTGCCGGATCCAGATCTGGAAAAAGTTTTTCTATTGTGAAGTCTTAAAAGTATTGTAAACATAACTGGAGTTGATTCTGACGCTATTTCTGTTGTTCAGAGTGCAACAGACACTCAGTCTGAAGTTCATGCTAATATTACAGTGAATAAAAAGGGGGGTGAGATTAAGAATAAAGCCAAAGGTTAAACCTAGCAGTCACATGCTACAGGAGGTGTGATTCAGAATAAGACGAGGAAGTCTTGTTCTCGGTGTTTTTCAAGCCATGACCGGAAAGCTAGTTTTTCGGAGATGCAAAGCGTTTCCAGTGTGTTAAGCAAGTTCATATCCAAACAACCTGTTTATGAAGTAGCCAGGGAGGCAGCGTAGCTTTCAGGATGTGAATGTTGGGCGGTACATCCATTACCGCCGGCGCTACCGAAGACTCGCTTTTCTGTGTCGTTGATATCTTCTGCTGCGATCCAAAGACAGAAAAACAAACTTTTTATCTTCTTGAGAGTGGCCTAAAAGACAGTTAAATTGTAGCCGGACGCAGGTGCGCCTGTTTCCTTTTCCAGTAGAGACAACTATGAAGCTACAGAAGCCTGCTTCTGTTTCATCTGCATATGACGGACAAAAAATACCAGTACTAAGGATGTCCAGGTTGCCTGCAACTTCTCGTGGTGTTACAAAGAGTATTCCACTTCATATACTCTGTCCTAGAAACAGTGCCAACATTTTTCGTTTGGACTTGTTTGATTTTCTCAACCTGTGAATACATTAGAAAGTGTTACACTTCAGCGTTTCAGCGTCTCATGCTACAGTTCCTAACTTGAGTAATAATTATAGTGTCCTTTCTGGACCAGAATGAGGAAGGATTAAATATTTTGAGGCGCACTTTACTGTTAAGGACAATGCTCAACCACGATTTTATCGTGCTCCGTCACTCCCCCATTCTATACACGAGGAGGCTGCCCATGGACTGCAACGATGGAAAGAGAAAGCGGTGACAAACCGTTTCTGTAAGTGAGTCCACATCACCGTTGGTCATGTCCGCCTCCGTAGCGCAGCGGTAGCGATACCGCCTATCACACAAAGGGCCCGGGTTCCATTCCTGGCAAGGGACTGGGTGTTGGGTGTTCATCGTCATCATTTTCATCATCACTGACACGCAAGTCGCCGAAGTGGCGTCAACTAAAAGGACTTTCAACGTGGCGGCCGAACCCCGAAGAGGATATCCCACCAAATAAATTTCATACGATCATTTCATTTCGCCTTTGGTCATTCTCAAAAAGCCATCAGAAGGTTTACGTATGTGTACTGACTTCATAGCAACAGTGAACCCAGAAACTGTCATGGATTCATTTCCCCTCCCATGGATGGAGAAATTAATTAACAGACTGAGACATGGTAGATTCTCTTCCATGACTGATTTATGCGAGGCATATCTGCAATTACCGCTGAATGAGCAGTCCAAGAAATTTTTGTGGTCTACACTCACCTGGGTTTTTTCAGTTTCAACGACTAGCATTTGGAAGTGATTCCACTTCTACCATTTTTCAATGTTTCCTAGATCGATTAACAGCCAAAGTCCCTTCATGCACAAACTATCTGGACGATAGTATTGTCACGAGTTGTTTCGCCTTCTAAACGTTTGGCAAGTTTGGAATGTTTGTTTCAGGTATTTGTGTTGCTGGCTTAAAGTGTAACAAGGAAAAGTGCTCCTCCTTCCACGAACAACTTAAATATTCAGGAAATGTCATAACTGCTCAGGGTACTCATCCAGTTTCTTCGCAATTGGCTGCGGTTAAAAATTTGCCGGTACCCTGTAACATCAAGATGGATCAGGCGGTTATTGGCAAACCCACGTATTACATACACTCCTGGAAATGGAAAAAAGAACACATTGACACCGGTGTGTCAGACCCACCATACTTGCTCCGAACACTGCGAGAGGGCTGTACAAGCAATGATCACACGCACGGCACAGCGGACACACCAGGATCCGCGGTGTTAGCCGTCGAATGGCGCTAGCTGCGCAGCATTTGTGCACCGCCGCCGCCAGTGTCAGCCAGTTTGCCGTGGCATACGGAGCTCCATCGCAGTCTTTAACACTGGTAGCATGCCGCGACAGCGTGGACGTGAACCGTATGTGGAGTTGATGGACTTTGAGCGAGGGCGTATAGTGGGCATGCGGGAAGCCGGGTGGACGTACCGCCGAATTGCTCAACACGTGGGGCGTGAGGTCTCCACAGTACATCGATGTTGTCGCCAGTGGTCGGCGGAAGGTGCACGTGCCCGTCGACCTGGGACCGGATCGCAGCAACGCACGGATGCACACCAAGACCGTAGTATCCAACGCAGTGCCGTAGGGGACCGCACCGCCACTTCCCAGCAAATTAGGGACACTGTTGCTCCTGGGGTATCGGCGAGGACTATTCGCAACCGTCTCCATGAAGCTGGGCTACGGTCCCGCACACCGTTAGGCCGTCTTCCGCTCACGCCCCAACATCGTGCAGCCCGCCTCTAGTGGTGTCGCGACAGGCCTGAATGGAGGGACGAATGGAGATGTGTCGTCTTCAGCGATGAGAGTTGCTTCTGCCTTGGTGCCAATGATGGTCGTATGCATGTTTGGTGCCGTGCAGGTGAGCGCCACAATCAGGACTGCGTACGACCAAGGCACACAGGGCCAACACCCAGCTTCATGGTGTGGGGAGCAATCTCCTACACTGGCCGTACACCTCTGGTGATCGTCGAGGGGACACTGAATAGTGCACGGTGGATCCAACCGTCATCGAATCCATCGTTCTACCATTCCTAGGCCGGCAAGGGAACTTGCTGTTCCAACAGGACAATGCACGTCCACTTGTATCCCGTGCCACCCAACGTGCTCTAGAAGGTGTAAGTCAACTACCCTGGCCAGCAAGATCTCCGGATCTGTCCCCCATTGAGCATTTTTGGGACTGGATGAAGTGTCGTCTCACGCGGTCTGCACGTCCAGCACGAACGCTGGTTCAACTGAGGTGCCAGGTGGAAATGGCATGGCAAGCCGTTCCACAGGACTACATCCAGCATCTCTACGATCGTATCCATGGGAGAATAGCAGCCTGCATTGCTGCGAAAGGTGGATATACACTGTACTAGTGCCGACATTGTGCATGCTCTGTTGCCTGTGTCTATGTGCCTGTGGTTCTGTCAGTGTGATCATGTGATGTATCTGACCCCAGGAATGTGTCAATAAAGTTTCCCCTTCCTGGGACAATGAATTCACAGTGTTCTTATTTCAATTTTCAGGAGTGTATTACATTAAGTTTATTGCAAAGACTGCGCAAATTGCTACTCCACTGAACCGGGTTCGCTGGAAGGGTGTTCGACCTATTGCTTTTGCCACAGATACTCTCAACAAAGCGCAGTACAATTATATTTTGGGAATATGTGGTAAGTTCCTTTGGGACCAAACTGCTGAGGTCATCGGTCCCTAGGTCCCTAGGCGTACACACAACTTAATCTAACTTAACTAACTTACGCTACGAACGACACACACAGGCCCATAACCGAGGGACGACTCGAACATCCGACAGGGAGAGCAGCGCGAACCATGGCAAGACGCCCCAGACCGAGCGGCTACCCCGCGCGGCAGTGCAGTTATACCTAGCTTGTAAAAGAGGCGCCAACCATGTTACCAAGTTCCACCAATATCTGTAAGGTCATTAGTTGATTACAGATCTTCAGCAATTAATGACTTTGTTCAATCCTTCCAAGTCTGTCCCACAGCGGACAGCTCAAAGATTGCAACGTTGGGCTATGTTGCCGAATTACAAATACGCGTTGTTGTACAGGGCAACTGCACAACATTCAAACGCTGACTGGTTGTCTCGGTTACCGGACAGTATCGACACAGCATTTGATTCGTCTGAGGCATCATGTTATCAGGTTGATACCCAGGATTTTGAAATTCTTCAAAATTTTCTTCCCGAGTTTCGGCGTATTCGCTTCCTACCCAGCTCTTCACGTATTTTGGAATATGTGCACCATGGGTGGCCACGCAGTTAGGAAGAAATTCCGCAGCCAGTGCCGCGTCGCTACCAGCGCCGTCAGTTATTCTGCTGTTGCATAGAGAGGATGCCGATGCAAGGGTTGTCATTCCTCAATGCCTTCAGCGGAAGTTTTTTCATTGTTGCGTCAAGGTCACTGGGGCGTAGAACGCACGAAGCAGCTCATCCGACGTCAGTGTACTTGGCAGGGCGTTGTAATCTTATCTTCCCGCAGATCACTATTAAAATTCTCTGTTTTTGCACAAGTTTTGAAAGCTTCGTGAGGCGTAAGATATAGAAAAGAAAAACGTTTAACTTATCTCCATTTTCTCTTGTTGTTGGCTCCTGTTCTTCCGTTTAGGGGTTCATTGTTGCGGCTGAAACCTGGACTTACTGGGTTCCAGATGACTAAATAAATGACGAAGTATTATCAGTTGCTACGCTTTTATTTTATTTTATCCTTTTCTTCTATATCACACTGACCTCAAAATCTCCATTTTCATATAACGAGCACCTACATTGTTGTAATCGAAATTAAAAAAACACGTGCGTTTCAATGAGAGGCATGTCCACTAATACTAACATTCTGCGGTACTCACAATATTCCAAAGAGTTTACAAAGCAAAAGAGTTTACAAACTTTCTTGACAATGGAAGAATCTTCTCTAAAATATATCATTATTTTGTAAATGGATCCAGAAATAAATTTTATAATTATTGTGAGACTGTGCAATTACTGTTAGGAATTTTAAGTAAGCCAGAAATTTCGTAGTTTCAAATATTTCTAAAAGAAGAATAATTTTAACCGTACATACAGAGTGCTAACAAATTGATTTCTTTTTACATATTTTAGCCCGAAGCATAACACATCGTATACAAAATCATATAAACTTTATTCAGTTAAACAGATGATACTCGTATTATGTTCGTCTATACCAGATTCGGGATAATTCCTGGTGTCGGTCACTAGGAAAGTTGATGCTGGGGTGTGGACAGGGGGCTGCTGTCGGACCTCGTTACACTTCCAGTCTCTTCGTCCATGTTCGCACTACAGGACGACGGTGCTGTGGTTGAGGGGGGGGGGGGGGGGAGGAGAAAGGAATGTATCGTCATCCGGAGAAAGAGGACTCGCATCAAAGTTGGAACCTCACGACAAACCGCAAGTAAGGACAGTCGTTGCCTGGCGCAGCAACGAATACGAGATGTCTGCACAGACACGCCCTCAAGAAGTTCTGTACGTCGCCGCTGCCGGAAGATTACTTGCGTCAGAGCACAGCGCCGCTCTCTCCCAGTCTGCAGTCGTCACTTACCTCAGGTCCATGCACGCGAGTCGTATTAGAAGTCAGAACTGCACACCGCAGTTTACAATCACTTGTACATTGGGAAATAGCTGTCATTCTGTGTCGCATCAAATGATAAGTTATAGTTCAGCGACAATAACAGATACGTAAGTGATATTCCTGTGAACATGGATTGTTTCCAAGTTAGGTACATCACATCGTCCAAGTCCTAATAAAGTGATCTAATATTTTCTGTGTATAGTAGTATCTGCTCGACCTCCTCCAGAAGTAAATCTAAGCTTGCTGGAGCCTACTACAGTGACGGTGCGAACGCCACACGAGTTTTTCGCCCGGCACTACATTAGGTGTTAAGGAACCGTCGACGGCGAGGTCATTGGAGACAGAACACAAGCTCAGTTTGCGGAAGTGGGGGTAAGGAATTTAGCCATTCCAGTGTAGAGGAACAACCTCGGCATTCGCTTTAAAGATTTTCGGAAATCACAGAACACCTAAATCTAGATAGCCGGAAAGGGAGTTAAACTGCTACATCCTGAATGCGAATCCAGTGTCTTACCACTTCGCCACAAGAAAAATACTGGAGCTTCTAGTAAAAATCCATTATCTGTGTCGAAGTCGCTGGAATGGGGAACTGATTAATATAGCTAATACAAATAATAGTAATGCAAATATATGTAACTTACTTCTTCGGTAGAATAATTTATAACTGAGAATAAAAAAGAAACAAAATATTGATTTTCTATGGTTACTACGAGCTTACAAAGCCAGAGGGTGACGTTCTAAGGCGAAATGCACAGCCATTTGCTAACAGGAACTGAAAACCTTTACTTTCGGATTTCAGATTTCAGAAATTAAAGCGCTGCAAGAGGTGAATATATTATCAGTTTCTTTAAACACAAAGGAGCGTGAAGTGCATAAAGCATAAAATGAGAGTTACTCTCCAGCCAAGAATTTCAACTGCTACTAAGATGGTAAAAATGTTTTAATGGTTCTAAATCGCAATTTCTATGAAAGCAGACTACATATGAATCCACCAATGACAAGTTCTCTTTGTGTGATAGTTATATTTTGTGATATTTACTAATTACTTAGCACGCTGCGAAATGTATATCACGTTGAAACAGCTTATTATGCATTCTGTTTAGGATTGCAAGAAGGCAAGGCATTTGTCCCTTCCACACAGGTTGCAAGGCACAACCTACCTGAACATCTTTAATATTTTTCGATGTAATATTGTATGGGACGGAATGGAGTAAGTTTCAAGCTTTCTTGTGTTTTCAAAAGACGCCTCCAGGCGTCTGCGTCGCTGACGCGGAGTTCACCTGCCGTACACAAGAAAAGTCGGCAAGCGCCCAAGAGGACGGGGCCTTCCGGCCTGACAGAACAGTAACCGCTGACCAATGTGAGCCTTGGCCCTTTCTACTCACCTCTTGTCGGCGGCACCGTCCTTACTCTTGAGATTCAGAGTGCGGGCCAATGAACTCTCGCAGTGCTAACGACGGCAGCAAGCTGCTTTTCGAGTCGTGAATAAAAGGGCACGGCTCCGCGCCACAAGCTGTGGGCCTTTTCAATATCAATTCGCAGAAACGGCCACCCAACTTCGGGAGAACAGCCAATGCGACGCCGCGCGCACACAACGCTCCTTAACAGGCTCCGCTAGCGCCAGACACGGCGTGAATTTTCGAGAATAAGCTCCTCACAATACAAAGTAAAATTCTATGTACCGACTTGGTAGAAAATCTTAAGAAGTTTTGGTCTTGCGTTAAATCAGTAAGTGGATCGAAACAGCATATCCAGACACTCCGGGATGATGATGGCATTGAAACAAAGGATGTCACGCGTAAAGCTGAAATACTAAAAAGTTTTTTCCAAAACTGTTTCACAGAGGAAGGCCGCACTGCAATTCCTTCTCTAAATCATCGCACAAACGAAAAAATGTCTGACATCGAACTAAGTGTCCAAGGAATAGAAAAGCAACTGAAATCGCTCAACAGAGGGAAGTCCACTGGACTTGACGGGATACCAATTCGATTCTACACAGAGTACGCGAAAGAACTTGCCCCCCCCCCCCCCTTCTAAACAGCCGTGTACCAAAAGACTGGAAAAGAGTACAGGTAGTTCCAATTTTCAAGAAGGGTCGTCGAGCAGATGCGCAAAACTATAGGCCTATATCTCTGACATCGATCTGTTGTAGAATTTTAAAACATGTTTTTTGCTCGCGTATCGTGTCATGTCTGGAAACCCAGAATCTACTCTGTAGGAATCAACATGGATTCCGGAAACAGCGATCGTGTGAGGCCCAACTCGCTTTATTTGTTCATGTGACCCAGAAAATATTAGATACAGCCTCCCAGGTAGATGCTATTTTCCTTGACTTCCGGAAGGCGTTCGATACAGTTCCGCACTGTCGCATGATAAACAAAGTAAGAGCCTACGGAATATCAGACTAGCTGTGCGGCTGGGTTGAAGAGTTTTTAGCAAACAAAACACAGCATGTTATTCTCAATGGAGAGACGTCTACAGACGTTGGAGTAACCTATGGCGTGCCACAGGGGAGTGTTATGGGACCATTGCTTTTCACAACATATATAAATGACCTAGTAGATAGTGTCGGAAGTTCCATGCGGCTTTTCGCGGATGATGCTGTAGTATATAAAGAAGTTGCGGCATTAGAAAATTGCAGCGAAATTCAGGAAGATCTGCAGCGGACAGGAACTTGGTGCAGGGAGTGGCAACTGACCCTCAACATAGACAAATGTAATGTACTGCAAATACATAGAAAGGAGGATCTTTTATTGTATGATTATATGATAGCGGAACAAACACTGCTAGGAGTTAAGTTCTGTAAAATATCTGGGAGTATGTGTATGGAACGATTTGAAGTGGAATGATCATATAAAATTAATTGTTGGTAAGTCGGGTGCCAGGTTGAGATTCATTGGGAGAGTCCTTAAAAAACATAGTCCATCAACAAAGGAGGTGACTTACAAAACACTCGTACGACCTATACTTGAGTATTGCTCATCAGTGTGGGATCCGTACCAGGTCGGGTTGACAGAAGAGATAGAGAAGATCCAAAGAAGAGCGGCGCGTTTCGTCTCAGGGTTATTTGGTAAGTGGCGAGTGGCAAACTCAAGTGGCAGATTCTGCAAGAGAGGCACTCTGCATCGCGGTGTAGCTTGCTGTCCAGGTTTCGAGAGTGTGCGTTTCTGGATGAGGTACCGAATATATTGCTTCCCCCGACTTATATCTTCCGAGGAGATCACGAATGTAAAATTAGAAAGATTCGAGCGCGCACCGAGGCTTTCCGGCAGTCGTTCTTCCCGCGAACCATACGCGACTGGAACAGGAAAGGGAGGTAATGACAGTGGCACTAAAGTGCCCTCCGCCACACACCGTTGGGTGGCTTGCGGAGTATAAATGTAGATGTCGATGTAGCTGGGATTGGTTAGTCGACAGTGACATCAGCTGAAGATTTTCGCCTCGGGATAAATTGTAGGGGAGGTCATTCCTTGGCAGGAAAAATAACAGAGCGTGGTAGTGGGAAGCTTAGAGCACGTGTTAAAGTGCTTGGATTGGGCTTTGATTGTAGAACGGCCACCGTTGGCGAGCGTCTCACTCACTGAAGCAGAAACTCGCCTTGTGCTGTGGGAGGGATTCTCGAAGACTTGCTTTTTGACTGTCACGCGGACAGTCGCGTCACTCTGGCGCTTCCACTGCAGAGAATTTCTGAGAGAAGTTTGCTTGTCATGTCATCCGGGCAATACTAATCATTTTCAGGGACATGCATCTGTCGGGCTCCACTTCGGAAGCTACCTGTTTGAAGCTCAGGCGACTTCATGTAGCAGCTGTCGCCAGTGAATCGTCCTCGGGCAGAATTGGTCAGTACTACACGCAGCTCCGGTCTGTGATGTCCTCACCTTTTATTAGATCTCCCAAAATAGCAGCTCTCGTTTTTTACCTGCTGCATTCGACATACCACTTCACCCTGAAAGGTAGCAGCGGGATAAAGAATATGATTTACAATTGCTTAACGAAATTCGTCGTTTAATTTGCGTCTTTTCGCCCCATTATTCGCACTAAAGGAGACTCCGTGGGTTTTGTGCAGTATTGATAGATAGAGGGATTTACCGACTGCTCACTTACTATTTCTCTGTTTGCTGTGCTTTGGTCAAGGTAATCGTTATTCTGATAAAATATATGTTTAAAGATAATAAAGGTAATAGTGTGATCGTATTTATCAGTTCATCAGATACTCCTACCCTAATTCCTACCAGTCACTATTTTTCGAGAGGTTTTTTTTCTGTCTATTACATTATTATATGAATCTACCCCCCACCCCCATGCATGTTTCACACCAGGGTCAAATTATGATTGCAGATTGTC
Organism: Schistocerca gregaria; assembly: GCF_023897955.1. NCBI lineage: Eukaryota > Metazoa > Arthropoda > Insecta > Orthoptera > Acrididae > Schistocerca > Schistocerca gregaria. The sequence goes on from NC_064922.1 coordinate 655,112,069, forward strand.
TTGCGCTAATTAATGAGAGATCTCTTGGTTGAAATTTGCATCACGCTTCCATCATTTGCATTCCACATAGGTCCTCACTGAGACGAACCTGTGGCTAGTTTCCAGTATTAATCGACATCCAATCGAATTTTAGTGGCGCTTATAAACTTCCAATAAACAGTCTTCAATCGGATGGTTGTCTGTTTTTTATATGCGTCCTCAGGTCTAGCAGAACCTGAGTTTCTGCACTGGAGCTGGGAAGTCTTTTTTCAGGGGGCGTTTTACCCGTCAAAACTGGTTTTACGTTCTAAGACTTCCTTGTTAAGTCGATTCAGAATTCTGTAAGGCGAAAGGTGTTGGTGCTGCAGTACCCGGCGGTGAGCGAGAAAATCAAACAGTAAGTTAATAATGATAAACAGTAATGTGAAGTGATCAACACATCTGACTTCCATAAGGAGCACTCTGGTTCGATCCACACTACTGCCAAAGTGTTAAGCTGGTGGGAGAACTGTCAGTGCGTCCTCTCGGCCTCTTGGAGTCGCCTCAGGAGGTACCTTAGGTAACTGGTGGTTACCGTTTTTAAATACGGAACAAGTGGCCGGTAGAGCGGTGTCATGACCACATGTGTAACTTCTTAGTGATGCGTCTGGCAGAGTTTACAGTATGTCAATCGGAAGGCCTTTCTAAATTATTTTTTACGTGCCACTTTTCTATGAGAGTCGTATGACGCTTACAATGATTTAGGCTGCTAAAGGCAAATGACGTGGCACATGTCACATTTCTATTAGAATCGTATAATGCTTGCAACGATTTAGGATGCTAATGGCAAATGACGTGTCATAATGCTTCCCAAGAAAAGCGCTCAATGTGTGTGGAAACGCCTACAGAAGTACATTTCCCGAATGTCGATAAGAGTCCGCGTTACAAGATCTTAGCCTTGTGACACTGACGCCATGTAGTCCAGTCACAAGGAAACTACGTACATAACACAAGGCATCTGTTGACAAGAAGCGACTAGAATACATTTCGGGTTGTTACTTATAGTTAATAGCTACGAACGCGGTAGTGAGGACTCAGATTGCACGTTGAAGAAGTGATTATGATAGAGATGTTGTGCAAATATTGGGGTGGTGCCTAGGCCCCAGCAGTTCGCAGACAGCAGATTTGAAAGAGAACGTGGTTCAGCTTTTGTCTGTTCATAATGCTTTCTTTCCTTCGCAGAGACGAAAATGCAGGATGAATCTGAATTTCATCAACAAACTTCGGAGGCTATTTAGGAATACTTAAATATTTTGGTATAAGATTCTCATGAACTCCAGTGTTTCGTCACAGAATAATAATGTTAGATTCGTGATATCTTTTACGACTGCTCAAATGGTTCAAATGGCTCTGAGCACTATGGGACTTAATATCTGAGGTCATCAGTCCCCTTGAACTTAGAACTACTTAAACCTAACTAACCTAAGGACTTCACATACATCCATGCCCGAGGCAGGATTCGAACCTGCGACCGTAGCAGTCTCGAGGTTCCAGACTGTAGCGCATAGGACCACTCGGTCACAGCGGCCGGCTTTTACGACTGCCTAAGCCTAATTTGGACCAGATGCTTTTCGCTTTTTTTAAAGGCTCTTCAGACTCTGTTTTAAGGATCCACACTGAGGTGACAAAAATCACGGAACAGCGATATGCACATATACAGATGGTGGCAGTATTGCGTAACCAAAGTACAAAAAGGCACTGCATTGGCGGAGCTGTCATTTGCACTCGGGCGATTCATGTGTAAAGGTTTCGGACGTGATTATGGCCGCACGACGGGAATTAAACACTTTGAAAGCAGAATGGTAGTTTGTGTTACAAGCATGGGACATTCCAATTCGGAAATTGTTAGGCAATTCAATATTCCAAAATTCACATTGTGAGGAGTGTGCCGAGAGTAGCGGATTTCAAGCATTACCTCTAATCACAGACAACGCAATGCCAGAAGGTTTTCACTTAACGACCGAGAGCAGCGGCGATTGCTTAGAGCTGTCAGTGCTAACAGACATGCAACACTCAGTGAAACAACCGCAACAATCAAAGTTGGACCTACGACAAACGCACCTGTTGGATCAGTGCGGCGAAGTCTGGCGTTAGTGGGTTGTGGCAGCAGACGGCCGACGAGAATAGTACGACATCGCCTCAGTGCTTCTCCTGGGGTCGTGACCACATCAGTTGGACCATAGACGGCTGGAGAACCGTGGTCTAGTCATATAGTTCCGATTTCAGTTGGTAAGAACTGCTGGTAGTTAGAGGGTGGCGCAGTTCCCACGAAGCCATAGACCCAATCTGTGCAAGCCTGTGGTGGTTCAAAACTGGTGTGAACTGTGTCTACATGGAATGCACAGGGTCCTGATCCAATTGGATAGATCACTGACTTGGAGACCATTTGCAGCTATACATGGTCCCCAACAAGGATGGAATTTTTATGGATGACATTGCACCACGTCACCGCATCACAATTCTTGGCTTGGTCTGAAGAACATTGTCAACGGTTCGAGCGAATGATTCGGCCACCCAGATTGTCCGACACGAATCCCATAGAACATTTATGGGATATGATTGAGAGGTCAGTTCGTGCACAAAGTCCTTTACCGGCAACACTTGCGGAATTATGGGCGGCTTTATAGGCAGCATGGCTCATATTACTGCAGGAGACTTCAGACGATTTGTTGAATCCATGGCACGTCGAGCAGCTGCACTATGCCGGGTAAGAGGAGGTTCGACACAGTATTAACGCATATCCCAAAACTTTCGTCATTTCAGTGTATTTCCATGCGTTCTTCGAGACAATGACGCTCGATTTTTTAACGCCTGTACTGAACTGACATGTCTATTTTTTTTAAAATCTCGTTTGCATGTTTTGGACACATATATTTACCTCGTATTCTTTATACATTACATTTTTACGTGGAGTGAGTGTCCGCGCTTTGTGTACCGTCAGAGGCCTCGCAGTTTTCATAGTGTATAGGATCTGTATATTGAGCAAGCAGTAAAGGAAACAAAAGAAAAATTCGGGGTAGGTATTAAAATCCATGGAGAAAAAATAAAAACTTTGAGTTTCGCCGATGACATTGAAATTCTGTCAGAGACAGCAAAGTACTTGGAAGAGCAGTTCAACGGATTGGACAGTGTCTTGAAGGGAGGGTATAAGATGAACATCAACAAAAGCAAACCGAGGATAATGGAACGTAGTCGAATTAAGTCTGGTGATGCTGAGGGAATTAGATTAGGAAATGACACTTAAAGTAGTAAAGGAGTTTTGCTATTTGGGGAGTAAAATAACTGATGATGGTCGAAGTAGGGAGGATACATAATGTAGACTGGCAATAGCAAGGAAAGCCTTTCTGAAGCGCCAGAACCACCAGATGGTAGAGTTTTGTCAGGACTGGCTCTCCCAAGGCCGTCAGTAGTTCCAATGGAATGTTGTCTACTCCGGGGGCCTTGTTTCGACTCAGGTCTTTCAGTGCTCTGTCAAACTCTACACGCAGTATCGTATCTCCCATTTCATCTTCATCTACATCCTCTTCCATTTCCATAATATTGTCCTCAAGTACATCGCCCTTGTATAGACCCTCTATATACGCCTTCCACCTTTCTGCTTTCCCTTCTTTGCTTGGAACTGGGTTTCCATCTGAGCTCTTGATGTTCATACACGTGGTTCTCTTATCTGCAAAGGTCTCATTAATATTCCTGTAGGCAGTATCTATGTTACCCCTAGTGAGATAAGCTTCTACATCCTTACATTTGTCCACTAGCCATCCCTGCTTAGCCATTTTGCACTTCCTATCGATCTCATTTTTGAGACGTTTGTTTTCCTTTTTGCCTGCTTCATTTATTGCATTTTTGTATTTTCTCCTTTCATCAATTAAGTTGAATATTTCTTCTGTTACCCAAGGATTTTTAGAAGCCCTCGTCATTTTACCTACTTGATCCTCTGCTGCCTTCACTACTTCATCCCTTAAAGCTACCCATTCTTCTTCTACTGTATTTCTTTCCCCCATTCCTGTCAATTGTTCCCTTATGCTCTCCCTGAAACTCTGTACAACCTCTGGTTCTTTCAGTTTATCCAGGTCCCATCTCCTTGAATTCCCACCTTTTTGCAGTTTCTTCAGTTTTAATCTACAGGTCATAACCAATAGATTGTGGTCAGAGTCCACATCTGCCCCAGGAAATGTCTTACAACTTAAAACCGGGTTCCTAAATCTCTGTCTTACCATTATATAATCTATATGATACCTTTTAGTATCTCCAGGGTTCTTCCATGTATACAACCTTCTTTCATGATTGTTAAACCAAGCTATGATTAAGTTGTGCTCTGTGCAAAATTCTACCAAGCGGCTTCCTCTTTCATTTCTTAGCCCCAATCCATATCCACCTACTACATTTCCTTCTCTCCCTTTTCCTACACTCGAATTCCAGTCATCCATGACTATTAAATTTCCATCTCCCTTCACTATCTGAATAATTTCTTTTATTTCATCATACATTTCTTCAATTTCTTCGTCATCTGCAGAGCTAGTTGGCATATAAACTTGTACTACTGTAGTAGGTGTGGGCTTCGTACCTATCTTGGCCACAATAATGCGTTCACTATGCTGTTTGTAGTAGCTTACCCGCATTCCTATTTTCCTATTCATTATTAAACCTACTCCTGCATTACACCTATTTGATTTTGTGTTTATAACCCTGTAGTCACCTGACCAGAAGTCTTGTTCCTCCTGCCACCGAACTTCACTAATTCCCACTATATCTAACTTTAACCTATCCATTTCCCTTTTTAAATTTTCTAACCTACCTGCCTGATTAAGGGATTTGACATTCCATGCTCCGATCCGTAGAACACCAGTTTTCTTTCTCCTGATAACGGCATCCTCTTGAGTAGTCCCCGCCCGGAGATCCGTTGGGGGACTAATTTACCTCCGAAATATTTTACCCAAGAGGACACCATCATCATTTAATCATACAGTAAAGCTGCGTGCCCTCGGAAAAAATTACGGCCGTAGTTTCCCCTTGCTTTCAGCCGTTCACAGTACCAGCACAGCAAGGCCGTTTTGGTAATTGTTACAAGGCCAGATCAGTCAATCATCCAGACTGTTGCCCTTGCAACTACTCAAAAGGCTGCTGCCCCTCTTCAGGAACCACACGTTTGTCTGGCCTCTCAACAGATACCCCTCCGTTGTGGTTGCACCTACGGTACCGCTATCTGTATCACAGAGACACGCAAGCCTCCCCACCAACAGCAAGGTCCATGGTTCATGGTTCATGAGGAGGTATTTAATAGAACTGGGGAGAAGAAGAGTTTGTAGCACAACTTGACAATAAGAAGAACCGGTTGGTAGGACATGTTCTGAGGCAGCAGGGGATCACAAATTTAGCATTGGAGGGCAGTGTGGATGGTAAAATTCGTAGAGGGAGAACAAGAAATGAATACAGTAAGCAGATTCAGAAGGATGTAGGTTGCAGTAAGTACTGGGAGATGAAAAAGCTTGCACAGTATAGGGTAGCATGGAGAGCTGCATCAAACCAGTCTCAGTACTGAAGACCACCACCACAACAACAACAACAACAGGAGACGTGGACCAGCAGGGGGGCTTTAGTATTTCCACGCTTCACTAAGGTAGCGACGTGAGGGCTTGTGAAGTGTTTCGAGTACTGCCGTTTGTCAGCGCATTGGAGTGTGCTAAAAGCCGTACGCCGATGTAATGAAAGGAATCATGTAAATAACATACGACCTAAAAAGTGACCACAAAAGATGTTTTAAGTAAAGCGAAACGCGACCAAACAAGACTTAACACAGTCGCAAAACACGGACTAACTCCCATACCATTTATAAACTGCCGCTATGACACAGATGACTCAAAAACAAAAAAGACAATACGTCCGATTATTTCGGTTTGTTACCGCAATTACATTTTTTTCTGTGAAAATTCCCTCAGATCAGCGTGTAATGTGCGTCCACTAGAACGTATAACACAAGATGTAGAGACATGCAGCAACCCTCAGACGAAACCCGTAAAGTTTTACAACAGTGTGTTCAGTCTGTTCAATCAATGTATAGTACAGTACGTAACAAATTCAAAACTGTTCCCTTACAAGTATTGGTCAAAATGTCGACCAACACGACTATGGCAAAAGTACAGCGACACAGCAGTGACTTCCGCACTCATATATTGCGGTGTGGTTGCCGTCACTGCGGGGAAAGATCACCACAGCTGCCGTTGTCCCGTGACGCACAGCGGTCAACATCAGTAAACATATCCGTGCCGTGTGTATCACTGTTAACGCATATCTAACATCCTTGGAAGAGCAAACCAGAGACGGAGCACAGCAGGAATGAATGCAAGCTTGAGAATAAACTGTTTTCCCCTTTTTTCTGAGTTTTCAGTCTTCTGACTGGTATGATGCAACCCGTCAAGAGTTCCTCTCCTCAGCCAACCTCTTCATCTCAGGGTAGCACCTGCAAGCTACGTCCACAATTATTTCCTGGATGTATTAATCTCTATCTTCCTCTACAGTTTTTAGCCTATACAGCTCCCTCCACTACCATGAAATTTATGCCGTGATGTCTTAGCAGGTGCCTTGTCATCCTGAGCATTCTTCTTGTCAGTGTCTTCCATGTATTCCATCTCAAATGCTTCTATTCTCTTCTGTTCCGGTTCTCCCACAGTCCATGTTCAACTACCATACAATGCTGTGCTCCAAACGTACATTCTCCGAAATGTCTTCCACAAATTAAGACCTATGTTTGATGTCAGTAGACTTCTTTCTGCCAGAAACACCCTTTTTGCCGGTACCAGTATGCTGATGTCCTCCTTGCTCCTTCTTTCATATATTATTTTGCTGCCTAGGCAGCAAATTCCTTACTTCATCTACTTCATGGTCACCATTTCTAATGTTAAGTTTCTCGCAACTTCTGATTAGTTTCGTTTTCCTTCGATTTACTCTCAATCCACATTTTGTACTCATTAGACTGCTCATTCCATCGAGCAAATCCTGTAATTCTTCTTCATTTTCACTGAGGATAGCAATGTTATGAGGAAATCACATCGACATCGTTTCGCCTTGTATATTAATTCCACCTCTCTTTTATTTGCGGCATTGTTTCTTCGGCGTATAGATTGAGAAGTGGAGGCGAAAGACTACATGTCTGTCATACACCCTTTTTAATCTGAGGGCTTCATTCCTGGTCTTTCACTCTTATAGTTCACTTTCGACTCTTGTACATTGAATATTACACTCCTTTTCCTATCGCTTACCCCTGTTTTCCACAGAATATCGAACACCTTCCACCATTTGACACTGTTGAACCCTTTTTTCAGGTCGAAAGATCCTATGCATGTGTCTTGTTTTTTCTTTAGTCTTGCTTCCATTATCAAGCGCAACGTCAGAATTACTTCTCTGGTGCCTTTACCTTTCTTGAACCCAATCTAACAGGTCTTAAATTTTCTTTTCCATACTGTTGTCTTAAACGAGTACCATGAGTGAATCGAACAATTTTGTTTCCAAATTATACGCACACCACATTCCGTCTACATTTACAGAGGTGTGTAGGCATTTTTACGGCAATACAGATACAACGATAACTACATGTAAGAAATAAACCAAAATGCAGTAGTGCGTAACGAGCCATCGGAGACCACAGCTCACTTTTACCAAAATACTCGAAAAATGTCTCTGAAGAACATCTGAAGTTTTATCACTGGAGTTCAGTTTCACCTTCCATATCGTAAAGTTGATTTTAGTACTTGCGACCAAGTTCTTCGCAGGTGAGCGCTGTCTTGCTACCAATTCGCTTGTTTCTTCGAAAGCATTACACACACAGACACACACTACACATTAAAACGGTCTGAATAAGTAACGAGACTGCTCATATTACTTACCATTACGTGGCGTATTAGCGCGTTACTACTTTTAGATCTTTGATGGTATCTGTAGAGCGTGACAAGTTCAAGAAATCGTGTACGAGGCCTCACAGCCAAAGCCACACTTGTTCTGCCAGCAGTGGCTGCGGCGTCTTCTCCGATGTTCCTCGCTCGACTACCCAAAGTCCTTCCGACCTTATAAGGCAGAAAAAGGACCGTCCAGACAGTTCGGTATCGCTAAGCTGCGACACAGAAGACGATGCTACTTCCAGTGAGTTGTGATGGAACACGGCACGATCAACTGTTGGATGGGCTGTGGACTTACAGGCGGATTACCACGACTACCGAGGTGTGCTATAGCGGTGGTTTAAAGTTACGAAATTGATTATTTATTTGATTGCAGGTACGTGTGTGGAGTCCTCCTCCAGTCCACTGAAATCTCCAGGCCACCGTACCACAGCACGCTGTTAGGGGATTCAAATCCTGATGTTTAATTTCGTTCTTCATATCAGATGATCCAGGAAAGTCTGCAACTGTGTTATTCATGATTTAAATAATGAAGTTACTCATGTTTTGATGCTTAGCACAACGTGTTTCGAGAATTAATTCTCATTTTAAAGTATATTTACTCTGTGGAAATTGCATTACCTATTCATGCTGCAGGTGCAAGGCATTAGACAGAATACCACACCGCAATCAAACTAAATATCTCAGAAGGAAGAATAGTCAACACGGCAGTATACCGTCACCTATGATCTTAAAGTAAGTGTAGGCACAGAAAACATACAGACCTTTGGATGAATTACAGCAGTCGAAACAAATAAAAGCTAATTTTCCCAAAGCATGCGCTTATTACAAACTGGAAGATATACACTCCTGGAAATGGAAAAAAGAACACATTGACACCGGTGTGTCAGACCCACCATACTTGCTCCGTACACTGCGAGAGGGCTGTACAAGCAATGATCACACGCACGGCACAGCGGACACACCAGGAACCGCGGTGTTGGCCGTCGAATGGCGCTAGCTGCGCAGCATTTGTGCACCGCCGCCGTCAGTGTCAGCCAGTTTGCCGTGGCATGCGGGAGGCCGGGTGGACGTACCGCCGAATTGCTCAACACGTGGGGCGTCAGGTCTCCACAGTACATCGATGTTGTCGCCAGTGGTCGGCGGAAGGTGCACGTACCCGTCCACCTGGGACCGGACCGCAGCGACGCACGGATGCACGCCAAGACCGTAGGATCCTACGCAGTGCCGTAGGGGACCGCACCGCCATTTCCCAGCAAATCAGGGACACTGTTGCTCCTGGGGTATCGGCGAGGACCATTCGCAACTGTCTCCATGAAGCTGGGCTACGGTCCCGCACACAGTTAGGCCGTCTTCCGCTCACGCCCCAACATCGTGCAGCCCGCCTCCAGTGGTGTCGCGACAGGCGTGAATGGAGGGACGAATGGAGACGTGTCGTCTTCAGCGATGAGAGTCGCTTCTGCCTTGGTGCCAATGATGGTCGTATGCGTGTTTGGCGCCGTGCAGGTGAGCGCCACAATCAGGACTGCATACGACCGAGGCACACAGGGCCAACACCCGGCATCATGGTGTGGGGAGCGATCTCCTACACTGGCCTACACCTCTGGTGATCGTCGAGGGGACACTGAATAGTGCACGGTACATCCAAACCGTCATCGAACCCATCGTTCTACCATTCCTAGACCGGCAAGGGAACTTGCTGTTCCAACAGACAATGCACGTCCGCATGTATCCCGTGCCACCCAACGTGCTCTAGAAGGTGTAAGTCAACTACCCTGGCCAGCAAGATCTCCGGATCTGTCCCCCATTGAGCATGTTTGGGGCTGGATGAAGCGTCGTCTCACGCGGTCTGCACGTCCAGCACGAACGCTGGTCCAACTGAGGCGCTAGGTGGAAATGGCATGGCAAGCCGTTCCACAGGACTACATCCAGCATTTCTACGATCGTCTCCATGGGAGAATAGCAGCCTGGAATGCTGCGAAAGGTGGACATACACTGTACTAGTGCCGACATTGTGCATGCTCTGTTGCCTGTGTCTATGTGCCTGTGGTTCTGTCAGTGTGATCATGTGATGTATCTGACCCCAGGAATGTGTCAATAAAGTTTCCCCTTCCTGGGACAATGAATTCACGGTGTTCTTATTTCAATTTCCAGGAGTGTATAAATATTTCCATCTACATTACGTTCTTGCTGTTCAACTTTTCTATTAAGGCAAAAGTCAAGTTGTAGACTATCCCACCCCCTTATATTTTTCGTAGTTTACGTAAATGTATCAAAATACGCACCACGATCTAATGTGAGTTCTCTGAATTTACCTTGGAATTTTAGTTCTTATGAGAAAATGGAAAAATGCGTGATGTATAGCGCGAACATAAACATTAGGTACCACCAAAGGTCAGTCTGTTATCACATCCATTATTTCGCATTCACACTCGTTGACTTCGCATCTGTCTGTCACCACAACCAGTTCTTCATTAGGGAGTGCAATACCACACGCCAGACCCTTTCAATTCACCACAGTTTCGTTTAAATAGGAAAACAAGATTTTATACGAATCGCATTCCAACACCTCAATTTCAGCAACGGCATTCATTTGGAGATGCAAACTTTTCGAGTGAATTTTTAAATTGTATGCGTGTATATTTTACAGAAAAATATTTCGGCAATTTGAAAGGTGAGGGATCACGGTCACGTGACCGTAGCGAGACGTATCAGTTTTTTCGGCAGTTGAAAGTCTCTTACGATGTTAGCTCCAGACGTCCGTGTATTTGCCATTTTGGTTCCTCTGCCGGACTTCCAAGGTACCGTGGCGCACGGATTTCAGTGTGTTCCAGGACTACATGTTTGTTGTTGTTGTTGTTGTTGTGGTCTTCAGTCCTGAGACTGGTTTGATGCAGCTCTCCATGCTACTCTAGTCATCTCTTGGTCTCCCTCTACGATTTTTACCCTCCACGTTTCCCTCCAATACTAAATTGGTGATCGCTTGATGCCTCAGAACGTATCCTACCAACCGATCCCTTCTTCTGGTCAAGTTGTGCCACAAACTTCTCTTTTTCCCAATACTATTCAATACTTCCTCATTAGTTATGTGATCTACCCATCTAATCTTCAGCATTCTTCTGTAGCACCACATTTCGAAAACTTCTATTCTCTTCTTGTCCAAACTATTTATGGTCCAAGTTTCGCTTCCATGCATGGCTACACTATATACAAATACTTTCAGAAATGACTTCCTGACACTCAAATCTATACTCGATGTTAACAAATTTCTATTCTTCAGAAACGCTTTCCTTGCCATTGCCAGACTACATTTTATATCCTCTCTACTTCGACCATCATCAGTTATTTTACTCCCCAAATAGCAAAACTCCTTTACTACTTTAAGTGTGTCATTTCCTAATCTAATTCCCTCAGCATCACCCGACTTAATTGGACTACATTCCATTATCCTCATTTTATATCTATTTTTTTCGAACTACGATATGGTAGGGACAGTGCTTGTTGTGAACGGACGCAAGGGGAATTGACTGCTGCCCCTAAACAGCTGGAAGCTGCATTGGCTACTGTCGACATGCACGAGGCCCAATCCAATGTTGATGGTAACGTGGACCAGTACAGGTTGCCTATTGTGTTGGGCCAGCGGCCGATTTTTCTGCCCAGTCCGAACAAGTCCAGAGGGTGGGTACGCTTGTCAGCTTGTCATTGGGATCTCAAATGTTAGGCGGGTCATCGAGCCCCTCAGGGAAATAGCAGGCATTGTGGGAAAGAATGCCTGCGTGCACTCGGCCAGGTTGCCGGGGGTCTCGTCGGTGATGTGAAGCATACCCTGCCGGAGGTTTTCGAGCGCACTGAGTGCAAATGGCTGCATATAGTCACACATGTCGGCACGAATGACGACTGCCGCTTGGTTTGTGAGGGCGTCCTCGGCTCCTTTCAGCTGATGGCTGATTTGGTGAAGGCAAGCAGCATCGCACGCGGGGTGCAGGCTAAGCCTTCTAATTGTAACATGATCCCCAGTTTGTCGCCGTCCTTCAGTTTGGTGCTGAGTGGACGGTCCAAACCGGAGGCTCAGTCGACTTTGCGACGGTTTCGGATGCGAATTTGTCGGCGTCCGCTATTGGGTGCAGAACTGTAGAATTCCTCTTAACAGGTCAGGCGTGCACTACACGCAGGAAGTGACTACTATGGTAGCGGAGTACGTGTGGCGTGCATATGGGGTCTTTTAGGTTAGAGGAACTCTTCTTTGGGATCAAAGACGATTTGCTGATAAATTAGCCACAATGTCCTCAGAGAATGTTTGCCGTCGTAGATCAGAGATAGAAAATTTAATATGATTTTAGTAAACTGCACCAGTACCCAAGGAAATCTTCCAGAATTAGAATCGCTTACTGAAGGTTGTACTGCATGGATACTTTTAGGAACAGAAAGTTGGTTGAAACCGGACGTCAATGACAACAAAATATTAAGTTCAGATTGGAAGCGGGAAGCGGGAAGCGGAAGACCGTCGCCTAGTGAAACAGGGAACAAGTTCAAACCACATTGGGCTCATGTGAAGTAAGGGTCGCCACAGGATTTTGTTCTGGGTCTGTTGCTTTTCTTGATAGTTAGCAAAGACTCGACACCGAACGTTAAGGAAGACTCAAAAATTCTCTTTTTGCCCATCACAAACCTGTCATTGTGAAAAACTTGGAGCGTAACATAAATGATGTAGCTAATAAGGCAATCAGTGAGAACAGCACGTGGCGTAAATGCAATGACACGCAATGCATACAGTCACTGACGCGAAAATCTGGTAAAAGCGTAATTTTGCTGTCCCAAGGCAGTCAAATACCAGTAAAGTCGAGCACCTTAAGTTATTAGGACTGGTGGAACGCTTTCTTGGAAGTATCACGTTTAGATCTTGTGCAGAAACTAAATACTGATATCTTCACTACCAGTTCTTCAGTGCCAATCGCACTAAAACAAAAATACTTGTTTACTTTGCTTGTTTTTTCATTCTACTATATTGTAGGGCGGTATATTTTGGTGCAACTCTGTGCAGTCACAAAAAATATTCTTAGTCCGGAAATAGGCGGTTAGGCTTGGTATAGGGCAGTCATTCCCAACCATTCAGAGACCATTACCGCGGAGTTAACGCCTAAGTAAACTTTAGAATGAAATGATAAAACTTAAAAGATGTTTAGATTTTATACGTCTTTTATTAAGCCTCAAACTAACGGGCAATGCGGAACTTGTTACTGCTTATCTGTAACCTTATATATGTACATATGATGAAGCAGTTGCCAGTGCGTCGCGAGTGCTACCTACAACTCGTCCTCAGAACTGAGTTAACTACCTACAGTACTTCCATTTAAAATCAACATATCTAAAGATTTGATGTTACCAGTCACAGTTTATTTATAACCACGAAGTGTTTAGAATTTTTAAACCTCCACCACGAGATGGACTTACACGTATTATGCTACGATTTTGGGGTAACTTGTGGCACATTATCCAGTGGCCATAGATTCCTTTCTTTGTCGTAACACACCGCATGTAAACTGTCATGACAAGTTACCCCAAATCGTAACACAATACACACATACGTCATAGAAACACACGTAAATCCACCTGATGATGGAGGTGCAAATCTCTGTAACGCGCCGTGGATATAAACAAAAAATGACTGTCGACCGTAAAATTGTTGTTTCATTCAATATCAGTAACAGTCACGCTAAAGACTAACCTAAAATCTTCACATTTAAAGTTCAAAGGTGTGCTCTACACTTCCTGTCCGTAAATGCGTTAATTCTGAAGTGGCAGAAAGTGGCAGACTAACGCTGTCAATACTTTTCATCTGAATGTTAATAATAATAAGAAGAAGAATTACGCAGTGTAGGCGCCACAGCAGTGTCGTAGTCCTTACATACGCATGGTTTGTTCTTTCTGACGTATCCGAAAGAGCAGCACTATGCATCAATACAACTAATTTGCTTCGATGGGCAATGAATCCGTAACTTTCAGTGCGGAAGCGTCGGCCGGAAGCGTCCCGAAATATTTTGCACATTTGTGATAACAACTGCGTCGGAGTGGCGCAGTTTACCCCACTGCCAAGCAAGCAGGAGGTCCTGCGTCCGAATACGAGTCCCATACACATATTTACTCGCCGCCGTTGATTACGTACACTACTGGCCATTAAAATTGCTACACCAAGAAGAAATGCAGACGATAAACGGGTAGTCATTGAACAAATATATTATACTAGAACTGACATGTGATTACATTTTCACGCAATTTGGGTGCATAGGTCCTGAGAAATCAGACCCCAGAACAACCACTTTTGGCCGTAATAACGGCCTTTTTACGCCTAGGCATTGAGTCAAACAGAGCTTAGATGCCGTGTACAGGTACAGCTGCCATGCAGCTTCAACACGATACCACACTTCATCAAGAGTAGTGATTGGCGTATTGTGACGAGCCAGTTGCTCGGCCACCATTGACAAGACGTTTTCAATTAGTGAGTGATCTGCAGAATGTGCTCGCCAGAGCAGCAGTCGAACATTTTCTGAATCCAGAAAGGCCAGTACAGGGCCTGCAACGTGTGGTCGTGCAGTATCCTGCTGAAATGTAGTGTTTCTCAGAGAACGAATGAAGGGTACAGCCACGGGTCGTAACATATCTGAAAAGTAACGTCCAATGTTCAAAGTGCCGTGAATGCGAACAAGAGGTGAGCGAGACGTGTAACCAATGGCACCCCATTCCATCAAGCCGGGTGGTACGCCAGTATGACGATGACGAATACACGCTTCCAGTGTGCGTTCACCCGCGATGTCGCCGAACACGGAGGCAACCATCATGTTGCTGTAAACAGAATCTGGATTCATCCGAAGAAATGACGTTTTGCCATTCGAGCACCCAGGTTCGTCATTGAGTACACTATCGCAGGCGCACCTGTCAGTGATACTGCGTCAAGGGTAACCGCAGCCATGGTCTCCGAGCTGATAGTCCATGCTGCTGAAAACGTCGTCGAACTATTCGTGCAGATTGTTGTTGTCTTGCAAACGTCCCAATCTGTTGACTCAGGGACCGAGACGTGGCTGCACGATCCGTTACAGCCATGCGGATAAGCTGGCTGTCATCTCGACTGATAGTGATACGCGGCCGTTGCGATCCAGCACGGCGTTCTGTATTACCCTCCTGAACCCACCGATTCCACATTCTGCTAACAGTCATTGGATCTCGACCAACGCGAGCAGCAATATCGCGATACGATAAACCGCAATCGCGATAGGCTACAATCCGACCTTTATCAATATTGGAAACGTGATGGTACGCATTTCTCCTCGTTCCACGAAGCATCACAACAACGTTTCACCAGACAACGCCGGTCAACTGCTGCTTGTGTACGGGAAATTGGTTGAAAACTTTCCTCATGTCAGTACGTTGTAGGTGTCGCCACCGGCGCCAAACTTGTGTGAATGCTCTGAAAAGCTAATCATTTGCATATCATAGCATCTTCTTCCCGTCGGTTAAATTTCGCATCTGTAGCACGTCATCTTCGTGGTGTAGCAATTTTAATGGCCAGTAGTGTATAAAGTCCTGATGCGTCTGATACCATTCTTCAATCTGTTTCCTTTCTCTCCCTCCATCTTCAACTCACATATCATTACATAGTTACTGTTATGTTGTGTTTCAGTTATTTCGTTTATTGTTGTGAAGCAAATAACGATGCAGATTTGCCCTGTAGGGTAAAAACTGAGAGAAGGCATTTTTATAAGATATTAAAGCGTAAATACGCATATGTATGAATTTTACTGACAGAGATGCATGGTACAAAGTAGTGCGTGGACTATGTAAGAAAGTTTTCATACATTCGTTTCCACCACGTAGTGTCACACACGAATACTAGTATCTGAAATTTAATAAAGTAATTATTATTAGCTTAGATAATCAGTTCCAACCAGTGCCAATAGTAACGATGCTTAAAAATGAATTTAGTTTTGTGACTGAAAGACAATTATCCCTCCTCTTTTTTTCTTTGTTCCTTTTTAACCCTCAGAGGGTAATTACCCCAGGTTCAGAACCACTGGTGTAGGCCGTTGTTCACGTACCTCGGAATTCTATCTCTGCCGTCCCTAAAGTGTGTTCCATCTGCGGATTTTTTGTTCAAGATATTGACTCATGAAGAAGAAATCCAAACATACTTTCCTTGAAAACTAGACGGAAAACCGAATTGTAGTTGGATAACACTTCCTTAAGCATTGTACAGAAATAACACTTCCTTAAGCATTGTGCAGGAAGGTGTGCATCTGAATAAGCGTCCACCAGCAGTGAAAAAAAAGTAATAAACCGCATGTACTGAAATCCAAATTGAATGGTTTCCTTGAGGCACATTCCTTCTATCCTGTACAGGAGCCCCACGCAGTAACTTAGAAGATTTGTTGGTACTGTGTTATTTAGTCGTGCATTTTATCATAACTTTCTTCGAGCTTTTTAAAATTCTCTAATTATTTTACTACTCAATTTCCTGATCAGCATTCTGCATACAATGTACTGAATCGTTTCATGCCAAGGACACTGGTCCCAATTAGCCTCATAGATGGTTCAAATGGCTCTGAGCACTATGCGACTTAACTTCTGAGGTCATCAGTCGCCTAGAACTTAGAAATAATTAAACCTAACTAACCTAAGGACATCACACACATCCATGCTCGAGGCAGGATTCGAACCTGCGACCGTAGCGGTCGCCCGGTTCCAGGCTATAGCGCCTAGAACCCCACGGCTACTCCGGCCGGCGCCTAATAGATAAATAATAGCAATTATTATTATTCTACAAATAATAAAACAGTGAAACCACTGTGTGTGTCTGTCTGTCTGAAAACAATAATACCCAAAACAAGAAGACGATTTTTCATGTGGTTTTCACAGTCACCTTGAGCTTAGCTCGGGGCAACGTATGGGCTTTATTTCATCAAAATCAGGTCACGCAAAAAAGATATCGTAATTTAAAGTATCGTAATTTAAAGTTTTGCCTAACTATCGCGTTTAATTGTTTACCTTTTTGAACACTACAAACTCCAAAACTACTAGATGAAGTTTCGTGGGGTTTTCAGAGGTAACTTGACGGTAGCTTGGGGCAGCATATAGGCTTATTTTCATCAAAATTAGATCACGGACGAAATAAATATGGAAATTTAAAAATTTGGGAGTCTGCTTCGGATGTTTACTTTGGTGACGGTGTACTACACGAAAGAACCATTACGTGGTGCAGTTAGTTTCATAGAACGTTAAAGAAACAATAGATGGCGCTGTTAGTGTTTTTACTTTAGTGACAGAAATATTTTCGGAAATTTACGTCACTGACAAACGAAGCGTTGCAGTCTTGGATTGGATTGGATTGTTTAGGGGAAGAGACCAAACAGCGAGGTCATCGGTCTCATAGGATTAGGAAAGGAAGTCGGCAGTGCCCTTTCAAAGGAACCATCCCAGCATTTGCCCGGAGCGATTTAGGTAAATCATGGAAAACCTAAATCAGGATGGCCGGACTCGGGATTGAACCGGCGTCCTCCCAAATGCGAGTCCAGTGTGCTACCACTGCGCCACCTCGCTCGGTTGCAGTCTTGCGTTTGCGAATACAATCTAACATTGGATTTACTAGGCTATGGTTTATGGATTTAACTGATTTCACTTTTTGTGTTAAAAACTTAACGAAATTTCTCTGCTCCCCTCGATAGGTTTCGTTCACATTTGGCTTCTTAGCGAAAAAACTAATCTAATGACAAAGTGATTCTATAAGAGTTCTGTACCTCAGTCAGTAAAAACTAGAAGTGACGGTATGCAAAGCCGATTCTTTAACTTCCATTGTTAATCACGAGTATAGAGCTAATTATTAATATTAAGAGGAGTATAAATGACCATTTTCTTAAAAAAAACTTTAATTTTGATTTTTTTATGTAGGTATTATTTGGAATATGCTGATTAATTTGATGTACGATATATTAAATTTGGTTGACTAGAGATATATTTTATCTAACTAGTTGAACAGGACAATTTTTAGGATTTCAAAGTCCACTGGTCACTTAAAAATTAATACCTCAAGAATTGTGACGTCTAGAAGGTTGTTGTACGATTTAAATCTAATTGAAACCTTGCCGCATAAGTTAGTAGGAGTGGCATAACAACAGTGATCTTTGTTTACGTTGTGCATGCTATATGTTTTTGATATAACGGAGGATGGCTCTGAGCACTATGGGACTTAACATCTATGGTCATCAGTCCCCTAGAACTTAGAACTACTTAAACCTAACTAACCTAAGGACATCACACAACACCCAGCCATCACGAGGCAGAGAAAATTATAACGGAGGAAGCTGGAGTTGTTGAAGACACCGCTGTCTGATGACAAGACTATTAGAAGTCGTCTGATGGACAATACCATCAGATTTCCATCACAGTACTTTGATCAAGCTATAAGAAGTCTCGAAGATAAATTCGATAGCACGAAAAGAGCTGTGCAGGCAACCTATTTCCATAAAATATCAACAGATGATAAGTCGATCAATAGCCTTCGTTCAGGCGAGTGGCGCAAATATAGAACTGCTGAATCTCCTGGAATTTTAGATCAGTTTCACCCACGAGAACTCTGTGTCTGAGACTGTTAAGTTGGATTTAAGGGCAACTTATAGAGATTTGGCAGTCCATATGTACTGAAGAAGTGTCAGATGAGCAAGCATAAAATGTGAAAAAATCGTTCAACAATGTAGTGTGGACAAGGTTAGCTAAATTGTATTTGTGGGCTAGCATACATTGAAGCTCCATGTGTATGATGCTGTCATTACATTTAATGATGGCAATACTGATAGCCTGAAAGTGTTGGAGGATGTGGGAGTGAAGACTGGTTGGCAAGCGCAAGCCATACTGGAGGGGCTGGACAAGGAGCGAGTCGACAAGGCTGAGCTACAAGCCTAAAAATGTCCAAGGACGCAAGATCTTCCAAGAGAAGGAAGAGGTGTAACGGATCATTTCCGGTCGGGACGGCCGACGAGTGTTGGTCGCTACTGTGAGTAACAGTGCCAGTTTGCCAGTGTCAGTGGGGCTGCGGCTATTCTCCAGTCTGGGGGTACGTGGCTGGCTTCTCTTAATCCGGCTAACGGGTGCCGGCCTGGCCTGAATGGGTGGTCTACGAAGGCGAGGGTGTTTCTAACAGAATGACTGACATTTCCTGGTACCTTTTGAGAACAAATTTCTTAATGTGTCGGCACGCCGCATCACTTTAGAGTGTACTCTGAGTGTTAGCAGGAAATGGTCAGCCCTTATGATCATGTTTTTGCTCTGGAGGCCGACTGGCAGAAATATCAGCATGCGAAAATAATGTCGTGGAGCTGTGGTCAGTTCACGAATTCGAGGAATCTGTCGGCGGTAGTGGTAGGATGAAGGTGGCGAGTTGAGTCCTCTGGGCTAGAGGTACTGTGAGAGCGTATCTTGGAAGTTCGCTCTCAGGGAGCAGTAAGATTCTCTAGATGTGGAAAGTTCAGAAGTGTCCGGAAGTACGTTCCTTCTCGCCTGCGCAGGAAACGCCTTAGTCAATTGTCGGTTTTCGAGGTGTGGGTTTGATGTTAGCAAGCGTACACAGACTGTTAACTAAGAGGCCGCCCAACAGAGCGTGGAGCAACGGGCTAGCTGGGGAAGTTGTCTGACGGAGAGAGAGGACTTGGCAGAGGATAGTGGAAGAGACTAAACTGTGTTTTGCTTCAGTAGAAATTTGAACTGTGGAGTTCTCGTGAACACGTATGTGATAACCTTCTTTGGAATTAATATGGGATCTATTTACAGAGGAGGTGGTAGAAACCGGTTGGTTAGGGTGTAGAGCAGATGACGGTGCAGAGACTGATTGTAACGTTTGTTGTCGAATTCAGTGGTTGGACTTGGGAGTATTTTCAGACTAGTCAAACAGGTGCATGGAATGGAATAGCGGTATAGTGAAAGTGAATGTTAACCATGTCTCGCGGGGCTAAGCGAGGCTGGTTTCATCCTTACTTGCTTTATACCTAGGTATAGCAGGGCCTAGAAATTACCCAGACCGGCCAACAGACGTCTGGGAGGAAGTCTAAGGGGCAATACTTCGCTAACAGCTCTGAGAGCTCATGCACTGGGTGCAGTCTGGACAGGACTTCACCAGACCCGACAGGAGCTCTGAGACGACGGACAAGGTCGAACGTTTTAGAGAATGCATTTGGACAATATCCAAGGTGATGAAGACCACAGTCTGCCACATTTCACGTATTATTTGCTCTAAAATGTGAGTCTTAATTTAAGCTACTTTTCAATTACAATTTTAGAAAGAAAAAGACTTTCTCAGACTAATGACCAGTATTCCCGGAAGTATAGAAGACAGACTTATGATTTTTAAACAGTTAATGTATAACAACTAAATGATACTGCACCTCTAGAATGGTAGAGATAGGTTGTAGAGTTCCAGTAAAGTGCTCAAAAAGGTAAGAAAAAGTGAGTTAAAAATACATCAGAAACAATTCTGTTTTAACTCCCATAACATACTAAATTACAAGAGTAAGTAAGTGAACCATGCATAAATATCCTGCAAAAGGTTCATCAAGTTGCATTAAATAGTTCTTGAGAAAATGGTTCATGAAATTAGCTAATTTGTCATTAGCGGAATAGGCTACTCATACTTCCCTTAGTAATGATAGAGCTAATAAATAATTTTATTCCGTAAAACATGATACCGGCAGTATACAGTATTGGGTTGGTTCATAAGTTTGTAGCGTTTTTCCATAAGTTTAATGAACACAACAGACATACATAACAGAGATTTTAGTCAGTAATAATAAACTCCCTTTCACTTTTAACAACAGTCTTCCAACGCTGGGGTAACTTTTCGATTCCACGGCTGTTGTTTTAAGGCGAAGAACTCGTCGAACCATGTTCGGAGTGCATTTTCAGCCGGAAAAGAAATCCCATGACGGTTGCTCGATAGAGGGGGCAAAAGGTGAAAATCAGAGGGCGCAAGATCAGGTGAATAAGGCGGGTACGGAATGACTTCCCAATCCAACTCCTGTATAGCACAGTGTTTTTAGTCAACCTAGCAGAATGCGGGTGGGCGTTATCGTGGAGTAGCATCACTTCCCGCAGTCTTCCTGATCATTGTTCTTGGACTGCGTCTGCAAGACGTCTCAGTTGTTGACATAGCATATCAGCGTTGATGGTTCACCTCGGGGAAGCAATTCGTAGTACACCACACCGTCGCTGTTCCACCAGATGTGTAACATTATCTTTTGTGGATGCGCGCAGGTATTTGTACAGCAAGTTGCTGCTTATTTTGGGCTCTGTCATCCCTTCCTTTTAATTATGTTAGCATAAATACTACATTTATCATCAGCAGTAAAGCTAAAGAATAGGAATAGTCGATGTTGTTCACGACCCAACTGATGACGAGCAACAAAGATGCACATATGGCCCCCGGCTGATTTTTGTGATTTTGCCTTAGAACAAGCAGTACACGTACACCCAGTTTTGGAACCTCTCTCATTCCATGCAAATGACGCACGATGGTGGAATGATCACAGTTCATCACATTTGCCCGTTTTCGAGTACTTGAGGTGGGTAATCGAGGATTAATGTGTTTAAACGATGTTCATCAAACCCTGAAGGTCTTGCTGAGTGTGGAGAGCCATTAATTTCAAAACCAACCTTCTTAAAGCGAGAAAACTATTTGCTTGCAGTGCTCTGTCCAATGGCATTATCCCCACACATGGTGCAAATGCATCTGGCTACCACCACTGCTGTCACCCCACTAGTGAACTAAAACGGAAGAGTATGACGCCGCGCGGGGTAGCCGAGCGGTCTGAGGCGTCTTGTCACGGTCCGCGTGGCTTCCCCCGTCGGAGGTTAGAATCCCCTCTCGGGCATGGGTGTGTGTGTCGTCCTTAGCTTAAGTTAGATTAAGTAGTGTGTAAGCTAAGAGACCGGTGACATCAGCAGTTTGGTCCCGTAAGGCCTTACTACAAATCAATTTTTTTTTTAGAATAATGCGGAAATGTACCATTTTTTCCTAGTGGCACTTTGTAGCGTCCACATCTCCAAATAGCAAAACGAAAATATGTAAACTCAAACAGCAATACTGAACTACAAATGAAAAATGATAATCGATAAATGAAACCATAACAACATTCAAAAGGAAAACGCTACGAATTTGTGTACAAACCTCATACATGGCTGAACATTAATAAAACTGACAAACTGCAGGAACGGACCGCTGTTTGGAAATGGAGGAAAAATGGTCCTATGACATGTGACTAGAAATGGACGGTGAGCATGTAACAACAGAGTACAGAGCTGCATCGCATCCTCGTCGCAACATATGTTCAAGGTGGCCTTCATGGGATGCATTGTCATAATCATACTTAGGCTTACACCATGTTGGCGGGCCACTTGCCTGGAGCTTGTATTAAGGTTCGCCTCAATATCTAGTAGAACTTTGTCCTCCAAATCTGCTGTACCCACAGTCCGCCGCCTCCCTGCACGTTCGTATGTCTGAAAGGATACATGATCACACAAACGCCCAAAAAGGGTTTCAAATGTTGTTTGATGCGGTTGGTGTCTGTGAGGGTACTTGTTTTCTTACAACGGTGCTGCCTCTCGACCGGTCTTCTTGGCAGTACACAAATACAACTTCGGCTTCTTCCAGATAGGACGATTCTGCTGCTTACAGTACACTGCTTCAATCCCACAGTGCACAACACTCAAGGAACAAGGCACGTGACCAAGAGAGCTGTCATTCAGAATGAGACTTTCACTGTGCAGAGGAGTGTGCTCTACCAACTGAGCTACCCAAGCACGACTCACCCCCCCCCCCCCCCCCCCCCCGTCCTCACAGCCTTACTTCTGCCAGTATCTCGCCTCCTACCTTCCAGCCTTTACAGAACCTCTCCTGCGAACCTTGCAGAACTAGCACTCCTGAAAGAAAGGATATGCGCAGACATGGCTTAGCCACAGCTTGGGGGATGTTTACAGAATGAGATTTTCACTCTGCAGCGATGTGTGCGCTGATATGAAACTTCCTGGCAGATTGAGCTGTCATTCGTCGGCGCCATCTATGGTGGCAACAACGATGAATATCTGGACATAGGTTCAAATGGCTCTGAGCACTATGGGACTTAACATCTGAGGTCATTAGTCCCCAAGAACTTAGAACTACTTAAACCTAACTAACCTAAGGACATGATACACATCCATGCCCGAGGCCGGATTCGAACCTGCGACCGTAGTGGTCGAGCGGTTCCAGACTGTAGCGCCTAGAACCGCTCGGCCATTCTGGCCAGCTGGACATACGTTCACAGGACCTTTGTCCTCTACTTCCAGTTAGGAATTCGTATCTGCAGAATTTATGTTCACACTGTATAAGGTGGGCCATTCGTCCTCGAGGCAGGGTTCGACCAGAGAGGAGACCTATGGGCAGGACTCAGACAACGTCCCGCTGTGGAGTGGGGACGGCGCAGCAGCGCGGCCAGAGGGGGCCACGTGGTGCTGCTGGTGCGCCTGTAAGCCTAGGTCAGTCCCGGCGCTGGGTCAAGGCTGGCCCGGGCCGACGTGGTTTGGCCTTGGCTGGCGCGTCTGTACACGTGGCGCCCGTAAAAAGGCGCGGCCTGCACTGCAGCCACTCTCCGCAAACACACGCCGGCTTCTTCCCACGCACGCACCCCGACATGCAAATTAAATCTGTGTTGGGCTACACTGAAAGCGAAAATGACACCAATGCTAAGGCCACCGATGACGTCATCCTTCCGGATCAAGGCTATGTACGACACCCTATCAAATCTGACTTAATATCGTTCGCGGAGCTATCGTCAACGAAACCAAGTTTACGTCCAGAACAAATAAACAGATTACTTCAACGGAGCAGTACTCGTACGAAATTTAACTTTATAAACACGCCTAGGTCGCTAATGCATGCCTGTGCGCTGGCGCTCGATTCAGATGTAGCGGATTCGAATCCCGCTAGTAGAAGAAATTTCTTCAATGTTATGGCGGCAGTGGTAGAGGAGATGACACAGTAAAGCTCGTCATCGTCAGACTTTGAGCCATTTACAAACTTCTCCGCAGTGTGGGCAACGGATACTATTGATGTTAACGATTCAGTCAGGTGGGGACATTAAGCTTGGCGGTTTCGGTGCTTTTCGAGAAGCGCAGATTTAGTTTACCCACTGGGTTTCACTCTCTCACTTGAATACTCATACAACACAAACATGACAACAAACTGTACACACATACATTACAATGACATGTGCGCAACAGATAAACATTATGCAAACTCTTACACATCACGAAGGAAAGGCCATTGTGTGCGAAGGAGAGAAAAACTTTCTGATTAGGTGGCCGAACCATACCATTGGAGTCTCGCACCTACCGCCGCCACACGACTCTTTCTTTTAATTTAACTTTATGAGAATTGCAGATCTTTTATAGCCATCATGAGACATACATCTACATGATAATTGCAATTCATAATTGAGTGTCTGGGTCCATCGAAACATCTTCAAACTAGTTCTGCACGCTTCCACTCTCAAATGGGGGGGGCGGCAAGAACAAGCACGTGAATCTTGCTGTGCAAGCTATGAGTTCTCTTATTTTATAACAATGATCATTTCTCCGTATGTAGGCGGGCGTCAGCAGAATAATTCCGCAGTCAGAGGAGGAATTGTGTGTGTGTAAAATCTTATGGGGCTTAACTGCTAAGGTCATCAGTCCGTAACCTAACACACTACTTAACCTAAATGATCCTAAGGACAAACACACACATCCATGCCCAAGGGAGGACTCGAACCCCCGCCAGGACCAGCCGCACAGTCCGTGACTGCAGCGCCCTAGACCGCTCGGCTAATCCCGCTCGACTGAGGAGGGATTGAAAAACGCCTTTGTTTTAATGATTGCCACCGAAATTCACGTATTATATCCGTGGCTCTGTCTCCCTTATTTCGAGATAATACAAAACACGCTGCGTTGATTTGAACATGTTCAATGTCCTCCGTCAATCCTATCTGACGTGGATCCCAAACCGATCAGTAGTACTCCAGTAGAGAGCGGACAAGCGTGGTGTAAGTAGTGTACTTAGTAGACCTGCTGCATTTTTTAAGTGTTCTGCCAATAAATTCGAGTCTTTCGTTTGATTTCCCCACGTAACTGTCTATGACATCGTTCCAATTTGAGTTGTTCGTAGCTGTAATCCCTTAGTATGTAGTTGAATTTTCAGACCGTAGATTAGTGTGAATTATCGCTTAGCAGCAATTTAGCGCATTTCTTTAAATTACTCACGCGGATGACTTCACACTTTTCATTATTTAGAGTCAACTGTCACTTTTCGCACCATACGCATATCTTGTATAAATCATTTTGCAATTGGTTTTGATCATTATTGATGTTTTTGCCGGCCGTGGTGGCCGTGCAGTTCTAGGCAGTCTGGTACCGCTTGACCGCTACGGTCCTTGTGTGTGATGTCCTTAGGTTAGTTAGGTTTAAGTAGTTCTAAGTTCTTTGGGACTGATGACCTCAGATGTTAAGTCCCATAGAGCTCAGAGCCAGTTGAAGCATTTTTTAAAATGTTTTTGCATATGTAAACTACCTCAATAATATCAGCAAATATTTCCTATTAGTGTAACAGCAGTTGTATCGTTTAGATGCGTAATATGGCAACGAGAGAGTCCTTACGTTATTAATGAACAAATCCAGAGAAACGACATCCTCCCAAGCTGTAGAAAACTGCACATGAAAAACGACTTCTTCGTTTTGTGACAAGTGTCAGTCCGAGATCATCGTCCGACACATATTATCTCTGACAACATAAATTCACATTGGTACAGCAATGACGTAATGACGTCGCACATTAATGAAGTTGTATGACATGAGTGACTTCACTGTGTTACCAGTTTAACATACTTGTGATGTCGAAAATATTGTGTGCTAGATGACGATTTCAGAGTGACACCGATCAGATAATAAATAAATATATTTTAAAAGCATTTTATGGTGCGTTACAGGATGTTTGCCATTACATGAAGGCTATAGGGCACAGCCAAAAGAAAACGGTTTTACTCGTGTAGCTAAATCAAAGACAAACTTGATAAGTAGTAGTAAAAAAGAATAGATGTCACTAAACAATAACATTTGAGAAGAAGCAATATAAGAAGTAAATGAAAGAGGGATAGGATAAAAGACTGGGATTAAACGCTCTGTTGGTACCGAGATAATTTTAGACACAACACTCTCTGACTGAACAGTGACTGGATCTTTCCAGAGAAGCAGATGCTCCTCAACCGACCTAGGAATTTAGATAAAAGCTAAACCTCGGTGGAAAGAGAGCAGTTCGAAGTTTCCTCTTCCCGAATGCAATACGACGCCTCAGTTCGCAAGCGCCTGAAAAGCCTTTTGAAGATGGAGTCCCCCGCTCCAAAACAGATCATGGAGCATGAGTAAAACATATATCTGTTTTGGACGAAATAATGAAACAAACCAATAGGAAATAAAGCTATCCAAAGGGATAAGGACGATTACAACATGCAGACAACAAAAGATAGAATGATTTTTTGTTAGAGTGAATATTCTAAATACGAGAACATACAGCGAGTAAAAATAAATAAATGAAAACCTATGTGCAAAAAATTGTACAGTTATGAGAGAAGATAAAAAGAAATACTTTTGTTGCTGACACAAATGTCAAAAGTTCAACATTTCCACTCAATGAGTCCTTGAAGAGACCCCTTTAGCTAAAGTAGTTTTCCTGTTTCGTAAGCTCAACGTTGACTAATTGGAATTGGATTTGCAACTCAGTTACTTCTTACTGCATCAGAGGGAAAGTTTTTATTGATGCTAGCAGCGTCCACGTCCCTGATTGAACAGCTACATTATTACTGTTTACTAGCTGTCAGTAGTTTTGTTATGGTGAATACGTTAGGTGCAGTATATGCAATAACAGCAGCTACCCTGACGTGTCTGCCTGTTCGGGTAACACCATAGCATCTGTGCATCGGTGCTATTACAGCAGACAGTGTACGGATTAAACAGACTGGATATTGTACAGGCATCGTTTTCATTACTTTAATTTGTGCACAAAGCGCATATCAAGCAATAAACGCATTTTCACAAATATTAAAAAGGTGAAAAGTCAAAGAGGAAATAGCTTTTTCCTATAATTCGCGTAATATTCTTCAAGTCAAGACGTATCTTACCATATACTTTCTAAAGTAGCCTGCGTTCTTCCTCAGGGCATGTTATCTCCATACCAAATTTGACTGAAATCGGTTCAACATGGTAGTCGTGAAAATGTAACAGATGGACTTACTTTCGCGTTTATCATATTAGTATGGATAAAACTTTCAGTTACGATTTCCTTTCTTCATTGTTCCGATTGTTATGAAATAAAGCCTGTATGGTGCACCAAGCTATGTTCAAGTTACCTGTGAAAAACCCGTGAAAAATTCGTCAAGCAGTTTTGGGGAAATGTGTTCTAACAGACAAACGGATAGACACGGCGGTTTTACAGATTTGTTATTAGTATAGATGTTGTATTAGGTTTATATTCAAGTTCATTGGTGCTAGCAGTGCACTTGTTCATAGATAGATACATTATTACTGTTTCTGTTATGTTGCCTTTACGTTAAAATTTCCACTGCTGTTCACATGTCTTTGAAAGCTGATTATACTCCGAGTAAGCTGACATTAATCTCATTTATGAGGAGGCATGATAAAACAAGTCGAGGAACAAGGAGACTGTACGCAGAACGATTTCAGCGGAGGAGGTAATCAAATAATGTACATTTCAAACTTGGTTGTCGTCTTCGTCTAAGAGGATCCATTAGCCCCGACCGACGGGAAACTGGAATATCTCTCAAGTGTCGGAACTCTTCGGTTTGAGAAAACTGTGTTGAGGACAATGCTAGTAACGACATGTGAACCACAGTGAACGAACTAAATACCTGCAGTGTCAACGCGTGGAACGTCTTACACAAACTTTTTCCTCCAAATGCAAAAATATTTTGTTGGCGCCCACCTACGCGGGGGTAGGGGGAGGGGAAATGATGATCAAAATAAAATAAGATAAATCAGAGCTCGCGAGGAAAGGTATGTGTCTTCGTTTTTCCGCGCCATGATCGAGAGTGGAACGGTAGAAAAATAGCTTGTAGGTGGTTCGGTGAACCCTCTGCAAGGCACTGAATTGTGAACTGCAAAACAATTATGTAGACGGGTATGCGTCCATTCGAGTATCGGAAACCATATCAGCTGATGATTTTCCGCAGTGCGTGGAATTCTGCCAAACTATAAGCATCCCTGTCTTTTGAAAGTGAGTTTTCTTTAATGATGATGCTGCCTGGGCGGGAGAAGGAATATTTAGCAGCCATAACAATCATGTCTGCAAGTCTGAAATCCTAAGGTAACTCGTATGTTCCACTATCGACAGAGCTTTACTGTAAGTACGTGGGCTGGTATAGTTCACGACCATCTGATTTAATTGTCGGCCTAACACTCTCGGTGGGGGAAATTACCATGTCTAACTACTTGAAGTTGAAAATGTTGGAGAATATCAGTTAGAATATCACAGTAGCAGTTAGGCAACGTTTATGGGTTCACCACACTTCGCCGTTGCTGCCAGAGAATATTTAAACAAATTTTTCTCCATTTGCTGGATAGGGAGGTGTGGGTCAATAACGTGGCCAGCACGTCCTTCCGAAATAACTTCTATGAACCGTTTGGAGTACGAAACACCAATAGACAGAAGAGCTATTGTACGTTCAGGGTGTTCAAAAACAAGTGTCGAATACTTTAAGAGTTGGTAGTACTCTTCCAAACAAGAAAAATAAGTCGAATAAGCATCGGCCAGGAAATGCATACTTTCTGCGACAAACACGTGTTCACAAGAAGTGTTCAACAAGGAGCCCATTCATGACAATGTGTCACTCTGCCCTCCGGCGTAAGGAATGACCAATTCTTTCACGTTTCCCTATAATCAAAAGTCTAGGAGATTGAAGTCTGGGGAGCGAGCAGGCCAAGATGTCCCCCCCTCCTTTCCCCCCAGACCAATCCAGCGGTCTTGAAATGTCTGCATCAGGTGCTCGCGCACATCGTGACGAAAGTGTGCTGGTGCTCCATCATGCACGCATCACAATCACATCTGTATTCGTTGCTGCAATGCCACAGCCTCCTCCATAATAGGCAATACATTAACGAGAAAGTCTAGATAATGCGCCCCAACTTAACTTTTGTGGTAAAAGGTATGTCCCTATTAACCTATCCCCAAATACGCCTGCCCTTATGTTGATTGAGAATCTGCGTTGATGCCCTCTTTCCTAAATTTGCTTGGAGATTTAAATCTGCCTATACATGCTGGTTATGGAAATTCACAACATCATTTCTTGTGAACCGTGGCCTATCGGTAAATAAAATCTCGGATGTGAGCAGTTGATCTATGGCCCACTTCTGCAAAAGCTATTGACAGAACTGCCGTCTGCCATCCTTTTTTTTAAGACCTGAACCCGCTCTAGATGTTATGAGTGCAGCAGTTGTTCATGAAGCACCCTCCAGATGAGAGAGCGAGACCGCTTTCTGCTGCTGCTGCTAATAAAAAAATGGTTCAAATGGCTCTAAGCACTATGGAACTTATCATCTGAGGTCATCAGTTTCCTAGACTACTTAAACCGAACTAACCTAAGGACATCACAAACATCGTTCAAATAGATTTCGGGCTTGCAGCCGGTCCTCATAAACTTCTTCGCACGATCCCGTCATCACAGAAGTTTTCTCGAGGCGAAGACGCCAGAAGACATCGATACCTGCGGCCAGCGACAATACCGACGGCACCTGAGTTTCGCAGTTCCACCAGCGAGGGCGCTGATGCTGGGCGGTGTGGTTCTTCTGTCTCCGCGACTGCAACGCATGCGCGGCAGTACTATCAGCGCACTATATAAGACGGAACGGAGAACGTCTTCGTCAGTCCTCGTTCGGCTCACCTGAAGATGTCTGGCAGTTGTCCAGCCGAAATATCGTGTGAAGAAGTTTACGATGACCGGCTGCAAGCCCGAAATCTATTTGAACGATTGATTCGCCGGGAAAATTTCAAATTTTACATCACAAACATCCATTTCCGAGGCAGGATTCGAACTAGCGACCGTAGCAGCAGCGCGGTTCCAGACCGAAACGCGTAGAACCGCTTGGCCGCAGCGGTCGGCTGCTGCTAATCTCGCACACTGGTCACAATGGTTTCTTTCACCGGACGTAGCACGTGCCAGGTGTGGGGGGCTTTGAGGGGCCTTCCACCATCAGTCTTTCGAGGTGCAAGGGTACCTGTGTCTCTCAGAAGCTGGAAAAATCTACCGAACAGTTTATTAAAGGGCACTCTGCGCTGTGCATATTTTTCGGCGTAACGGGCACTAGCTACCAGACTACGTAGATTTGCCAAATCTTGGCAGACTACCATATCCGCCATTTTACTTGTCGAATAGTAGGCTCCATTGCAAAGAGGTGGAAGTGAGAAAATTTAAATGTACTACGCTACGTGTGCATACAAACAGTGCAATAACAGGAAACGCATAATTGAATCCGCGTTTGGAAAAGGTAAAACACTGTGATACGTTCCCAGGGTTGAAAGGATTGTACAACAATGCACAGAAACACGACGAGAACTAACGGAACCTACAACACGACTCTAACCACACCACCAGACCACCTGATGGTGGGTAGGGTACTATGAGTAAGAAATCATAATATCATAATACCCTGCCGACATATTTGACGGAGTGCCAATGCAACGACTGTGCAAATATCTGCAACAAAGCTTCGCACAGGTATGACTACTTAATTTTATGTGTTCTTGAAAAGAAATGCAATTACGATTTAAAAAGTAGTATTTACATATGTACGAACAGTAAACAACATTATTTATGTTCAACAGCCATAAAATAAAAGCCCACTGACGATGCTGTAACTGCAGTGAAACATGTTCCGGATAAAAAACAGAACTGTGTTTTGCTAAAGGCGGACCCACCAGAAAACATATGTATTTAGCTTTTATTTAATCGAATTTTTATACTGTTCACAAACTGCAACATCTTCTAAGCTTTTCACGCTAATTGAGACCATGTAAGTATGGTCTTTCCCGAAAGTACTTCTGACCAAAAACCGATTCTGGTAGCTTGAGTTTAAAGTTTTTGATAATCATGCCTTTTGCGTTCTTGTGGAGACATCTCCATAGCAACTTTCATCCACTAACAAATATTTCTTTATATCTAACCGAGAAGTGAAATACAAATTTCCAATTTTAAATGTAGTGAAATATTTTCTTATAAGTTTTCATTCCTATTGCTCTCCCTTAAGGGTTGAATTTCCAGGAAAACAGAAACACGTATTTTTTTTTAATTCTAACCGAGAAGTCTAATACTAATTCTCATAGACAATACTCAAGTAGTTTTTAGTAATTATTTATTTCCATAGAATGTTTCAGCCTCTAGTTTACCCCCTTAGTGGTTGAATTCCTAAAAATGCTGAAACATGTATTTCTGATTGAGAAAACAAATACCAGTTTTCGTAGTTCTAACTTCAGAATTACCTTAATAGCGACACACTTTCAAAAAGCTTGTCATCTTCTATTTCACCCCCTTAGAAGTGGAATTTCGGAAAATACATTCTTAAACGATGCCTGCAGTATAAGATCCACACCCTCTACAAACTTCAAGTTAACATCCTTAGCAGTTTGGGCTGGGCGATGATAAGTCAGTGAATCAGTCTGACTCTATTTCACTCCCTTAGAGGTGAAATAGATATCCAAAACCAGTGAAATACGTATTTCTTCATCTTTAACCGAGATGCCAAACACCAGTTTTCATAGATTTAGCTTTAAAAATGTGTTCACAATGACATATTTTCATAAAACGTTTCACTCCCTTAAGGGTTGAATTTCCAAAAATAGTCAAATGCGTATTGATTGATGACTCCATGGAGTGTCCTGTGCACCACGACCAGATAATGGATATACTTGGAAGGAGAGACAGCGTTGGTCGTATTTTGTTGTTTTATTAACCGCAAAATCGATTTTCGGACACTTAGTGACCATCCTCAGTGCTGTAATATACAATTTACATTGGTAGGCACTGCTATCAACAAGTTTAGAGCGTATGTTTCATTTCTAACAGAAACGCCAAATACAAATTTTTATAGTTTTACCTTCAGAAATGCTTGTACAGTGAAACATTGCATAAGAACTTTCATCCCCCGTTTCAACCCCATAGGGGTTGAATTTCTAAGAGCAGTGCAACTCGATTTTTATTTCTAACTTAGAGGCCAAATATAAATTTTCGTGGCTTTAGCTTTAAAAATGCTTTCATAATAAAATAGCTTCATAAAAGATCTCATACCCTATCTCACCCCCTTGGAGGTACAGTTTCCAAAGACACTGAAATATGTATTTTTTATTTGTAACCGAGAAGTCAAATATCGATGTTCATAGAAGTAGCCTGAAAAATACTTTTGTAGTTCTTTGATAATGATATATTTTCCAAAAAAGCTTTCACTCACTATTTAACCCCCATAGGGTTAAATTACCAAAAATACCGAAATATATATTTTTTTTGTTTCTGACCGAGAAAACAAATATCAATTTTCGTAGATCTAGCTTCAAAATTGCCTTAATAGAGACCTTTTCTTTAAAAAAACCCTTTCATCCTTTATTTCACCTTCTTAGTGTTGGAATTTCGAAAAAGTTTCTAATCTCAGCGGTTTGGGCTGGAGGATGATGAGTCAGTCAGGACATTGCCTTATACAGAGTTGTGAATTTTCTGTCTTCACGAAGCATGCTCCCGCGTATAGCTCAGTAGCCTCTGACGGATTACAAGAACATCACTTTAACTGCTGATGTTCTGGAAATAGAAAAGCATCTTAAACAAAACCAGATGCGTTTTCTGCAGTCATGGACTGTGCGGCTGATCCCGGTGTAGGTTCGAGTCTTCCCTCGGGCATGGGTGTGTGTTTTTGTCCTTAGGATAATTTACGTTAAGTAGTGTGTAAGCTTATGGACTTACGACCTTAGCAGTTAAATCCCGTAAGATTTCACACACATTTGAACATTTTTGAACAGATGCGTTGTCGATGAAGTGGAAGCATTTGGAATGTGTATGTGAAACACAGTATACCTCAAAATCGTGTGTATGAGTAAGGTAGTTATAGAATGACGATAAACTCTATGAAGCTGGTAATAAAAAGCCATTCTGACGTATAAACAGAAAGAGCATAATTCCGAATACGACTACTGAAACAAATAACTGACAGTACCAAAGACGTTTCTTAGAGGAAATGTGGGAAATTACCAAAAGCCTACATGAAGATCTAACATAAAAACGCTAGTGCGGAACTACATGATGTTTAATCATACTTTCCGCTGAGGTTACAGGAGACAGCGTCGTTTTACCACGGGGAATGACTTTGGTGCACTTAAAATAGACTTACGATAGTGCTACAACACTGACCGCTTTTATATTTACATGTCTAAGTACATATTTGTCTTCGGCAGAATCTCGAAGACAAAAAAAGCAGGTTATTCAAGGGGAGTACTACCACATTTTCTTCATAATCTCTACACGTTGAATATAATAGTAACGCAATTATAACAATCTTCCGGGGTCTATAACAAACTTCAGGGGTCTAGAGGATGTTGAGTCTAACTGCAGGTAGAACGTTTGTTGTGACACAAATATTATCCAGTTATCAAGTTAGTGTTCTCCTTTTTAGTCACCGAAATCCAAAAGTCTCAAAACATATTTCGACAGCAGTTCAAAGCAAAGTACAATATCAGGCCAAATGTTCTGGACATCTCGACGAACGGGCTCCGCGTGACAGCAGAGGATGATATATAACTGCACAACACGTCAACATCACAGACACTTATCGTCCTCTGGATGAGTCAACAGAGGCAACTGCGTTCAAACGAGAGTGCAGAAGTAGGGGATTCCCCTTGAGAGAGTGAACAGGAGCTGCAGTGTTAGCATGTTACTGTGGAGCGAGAAAGTTAGAAAAATGCCAAAGCGAATCCTAGTTCTTGTAGATGTTAGAAATTAACTAATTGTGACCGCTGAACTCTACAACGTCGTACACGAACCAGTCATCAGACATCTTAATCAGTTATCCAGAGAATTACTGCTGCAAATTTCATACAGAAGAAACTGAGAAACAATCCGTCGAAAGGAGATAGAAATAGCTTACATGGACGATCTGCTACTGAGATGATCCTATTACAAGAGCGAATCCACGGCCTTGCTTAGATAAGTGCGAATAATACCGATATTGACCTGCGAAGCAGTGGGAGAAAGATTTTTGGAGAAAATAATCACGGGTACATGATGTACCATTTACAATATAGTACTTGGACCTGATGCATGATTGCCCAGTACTTTTATCTGAGTATGTAGCGTTGGCGGTTAGATTCGGGGGAGGTGGTGAGATAGCTTGGGGCTAGTTGTTTTAGTTTTGACTCGTTCATTAGTTCTGGTCGAACACAATACGAACATGAGTGCTAATTATAAATTTTTAGACCCTACTTATCTCTCTCGTAGCGGGAAAGTTTGGAGTGGGGTCGGTTCTTCATCAGCACGACAGTGATTCGTCATGAAACCCATAGAATTTGTTTGGGGCAAACTCGAACACTGATTCCGTACCTGCGACAAAATGAGAGACAAATTTCCATTCATTGTATCACACATTAGTGGAACTGAAAAAAAGGGCTGATATTACCGCCAGCGTTTCAGAACAAACACCAATGGGTTTGACTGAGACTGTTGACGGCATAGTGTACGTAGTAACTATTATTTTACATCTACATCTACATCCATACTCCGCAAGCCACCTAACGGTGTGCGGCGGAGGGTACCTCGAGTACCTCTATCGGTTCTCCCTTCTATTCCAGTCTCGAATTGTTCGTGGAAAGAAAGATTGTCGGTATGCCTCTGTGTGGGCTCAAATCTATCTGATTTTATCCTCATGGTCTTTTCGCGAGATATACGTAGGAGGGAGCAATATACTGCTTGACAACTCGGAGAAGGTATGTTCTCGAAACTTCAACAAAATCCCGCACCGAGCTACTGAGCATCTCCCTTGCAAAGTCTTCCACTGGAGTTTACCATCTCCGTAACGCTTTCGCGATTGCGAAAGAAAGAAGGAAGATTAAGGTTTAACGTACCATTAACGACGAGCAGGAGTCCAGTGGGGAAGGCCGGTCGGGGTGGCCGAGCGGTTCTAGGCGCTACAGTCTGGAACCGCGCGACCGCTGCGGTCGCAGGTTCGAATCCTGCCTCGGGCATGGGTGTTTGTGATGTCATTAGGTTAGTTAGGTTTAAGTAGTTCTAAGTTCTAGGGGACTGATGACCACAGCATTTAAGTCCCATAGTGCTCAGAGCCATTTGAACCATTTCCAGTGGGGAAGGAAATCGTCTGAGTCATTTTACAAAGGAAACAATCCAGGTTTCGCCTTCATTTATTGGCGGAAACCACGGAAACACTAAATTGGCTGGACGGAAATTTGGATCCTGGTCATCCTGAACGCTCCTCCATTGCGGTAATCACCGCAACGAATCGCTCAACTATTGAGAAAGAGGCATTCATGAGATTTTTATGTCTTCACTTCAACACTTTATTTTTATCGACAGCAACCACAGAGCATTATCATCGTCATAAAATCAACCTGCAAATGTCGAGAAAGGGATTCATTGAAGCACTGAGCGATTTTAGCGAGTATGAATTCTTGAGCTACGAGCTTACCCGTGAGTCAGATCCGTTGCCAGTGAAACACAAGCGCCTCGCCGATATCTGAAACAAAGATATACTGCTCATATGTTGTGAAGACGAACTCATGTAAAGCTCAAATTCCTGATCATATTTAATCAAAAGTGTTTCAGAACTCTTGCTAAAACTATTGTTTTTTAATAAATTAAGGTTGGGATTGTAGTTATGAAAGACAAGGAATGAATAAAATATGAAAACACAGTTCTTGACAACGAATTTACGCGACATACAAAGACGAGGCAGAATATTATGACCACGGCCCATAGTGATAGTGAACGCCTCCTGGTATCATTTGGAGCACCTGAGGCAGTAAAGAAAGTGCTTGTATAAGCCAAACTGATCCCCACCTAACTTATCCTGAATTTTCTCTTTCATTGTTCTGTTATTACTCTTGTCAGCAACTTGGTTGGATGAGCTGTTAAGCTTGTCGGCTCTTGCAATCTTCGGAATTGTGTGGTTGACCTTTCTCCGAAATAGTCGTTTTGTTGCCACTTCCCCCAGTGATTTTAGAAAGTCTGGTGGAATGTTATCCATTCCTTCTGCCTTACTTGATCTTAAGTTTTCGAAAGTTCTTTTAAGTCCTGAATCTAAAACTGTCTCCCCTATCTCTTCCCTATCGACTCCCGTTTCTTCTTTTGTCACGCCTTTATAAAATACCCCAACATGGCCTATCTCCTATGGCATATTGGTTGGTAGGTCGACCCCAAGCTTTGCTTACAGCTAAAGGAGCTCATACACGAGGTAAGCCCTTTGTGGTCGGGTGTTATCTTCTATGACAAAACCATCACATACTAACCGACCTACAAAGGCTCTGATACACCACGTGACAAAGAAGTGAAACACTCAGAGGGAGAAGAGGAAAATAAACGAAACTTTACGTGTATGTGACGTTATTTCAGTGATTGCAAATTCGACTCAAGTTTACAAAGATCTTTGCAGCATGACGCACTAAGTAGTCTGAGATCTCCTCTTCCATACATATATGTTGGGTGACAACGGGTTCCTACTTCTTGTCTCAAAAACCAAAATACGTCTGCCGCTAATTTGCAACCTAGACTGAAAGATAAAAAAACCTGAAGAGACCATTTCTCCACTGATCTGCTCTTGTTTGCGAGGCTTTTTAAAACGGTCCCTGCTGTGACGAGTAGGGAGGTATCTACGCGTAGCTAATCGTCTCGTGTGCCTTCATAAAACCTTCTTTCCTCAGTAATCGATGGCTTCCGGTGGGGCAGCAAGGACAGACAGTAATTAGGATGATGGCGCAATCCTAGGCCTTCGAGTGCGTAATAGCAAATGTCAGTCACTGGAGAGTGTCGTACTCCTTGGGCGAACCTTCTGTACGGTCATAAATTGTTACCACAGTCTATAAACAACAGAAGCAGATCACCTGACCACATCCATCTCAACTTTTTACAGTTTGCACACGACTAATCGTGGCCGTTTGTTCAAAACTGATATCTCGTTGTCATCCCCCCACACTGTGTATTCCACTGATTTTCCATTAAATCTTATAGCATCATCTGCAGTCATGATCTTAGTACATGATGTCCTCCTCTGTGTACAATTGGAGCAAGTGAACATAAGCGCTCCTAATTCGTCTGGTGCAAATTTGTGCTACGTTACAGTGGCGAAAATGCAATCAACTCTCGCTTCAAATTATTTACGTTTTCCTGCGTTATTTCTAAAAAAAAAAAAAAAAGTTCAAATGGCTCTGAGCACTATGGGACTTAACATCTATGGTCATCAGTCCCCTAGAACTTAGAAGTACTTAAACCTAACTAACCTAAGGACATCACACAACACCCAGCCATCACGCG
This sequence comes from Schistocerca gregaria, assembly GCF_023897955.1. Lineage (NCBI taxonomy): Eukaryota > Metazoa > Arthropoda > Insecta > Orthoptera > Acrididae > Schistocerca > Schistocerca gregaria. The sequence continues at coordinate 655,149,600 of NC_064922.1, forward strand.
GCAGAGAAAATCCCTGCCCCCGCCGGGAATCGAACCCGGGAACCCGGGCGTTGGAAGCGAGAACGCTACCGCGCGACCACGAGATGCGGGTTGCGTTATTTCTAATTTTCCATACTGTAATGAAACTACCGGACGTAGTTTTCGAGCAACAACATGGTACATAGGTTCAAAATTTAAGTTCAGAAGATATTTAAAGGTTCTAGATTGGATTAATAAAAAGTAGAGAAAAGTTGAGAAGGTGGTTCTAATACATTAGGTGTTTTTCGGATTAAAATTCAGTCGTCAGTTGAAAATATATTTTTATTACACCTTACCGATCAAATCAATTTCTTGTCTTAAGAAGCTTGGCACTTGTTTAGCAAATGTCAATATCATCTTCACAGAAACTTAATGCCATCATATGTCCAGAAATGTACATATTGCGAGTGATTATTTTAAAAAAAGACCGACAGTTTACAGTAACTGAATCACATGTATGTATATGTCAGACTGTTTAGAGGATTCTACATAGTCCCCCCTCCCTCACCCTTCTCCCCTACTTGAGTACAAAATACACTGAAAGTTCATATAACGGTCTGAAACAGTCAGAAAAGTCTTTCTTCGTGATGTCACCTATGACGACGTTTTCCAGAAAAAAACTGCCCTCGTTTTGTATTTCAATCAATTAGTGGCGGCGTTCGCACGTTGTCTATTCGCTTCTTCAGAACATTGTGGAAAACAGCTTGAATGCTTGACTTAGAGATGTTGCTCCACTGCGCTTTGTGACACAACCGTTGACACATTTAGGCCGCAAGTGCACTACTGAACACTGCCTGCCCACAACTCATAGGTCGGAAACACATATGTTGTTTAGAGCTGTTAACGTCGCTTGTACGTCGGATACACTATCAGTTTCAAAACTTTTTGAACGGACGGTGTAGACCTTGTGATATTACTGAAATCTCTTTAAATCCCGACAATGAAGGCTGAATATTTAAATAAAAATTAATTTTTAATATCGGAAACCACAGTTTTAAATCGGCCTAAAAAGTGCAAAATAGTTTCTTCTAGTCTCATAAAGATTACTAACCCGTTACAGATAGTCCTCAAAATTAGTGAAGTTGAATTTTTAAGAGCTATGGAAATATCTGTGAGTTTTAAAACGTTAAAAGTGGAGTGCATGCAATAAACAATAGTTGACTGAGTTGGGTTGATTTTGGGGCAAGAGATCAAACAGCGGGGTCAACATTCTCATCGGATTAGGGAAGGCCGGCCGGTTCTAGGCGCTACAGTCTTCGACCGCGCGACCGCTACGGTCGCAGGTTTGAATCCTGCCTCGTGCATGGATGTGTGTGATGTTCTTAGGGTAGTTAGGTTTAAGTAGTTCTAAGTTCTAGGGGACTGATGACCTTAGATGTTAAGTCCCACAGTGCTCAGAGCCATTTGAACCATTTGATTAGGGAAGGATGTGAAAAAAGTCGGCTGTGTCCTGTCAAAGGAACCATCCCGGGATTTGCCTGAAGCGATTCAGGGAAATCACGAAAAACCTAAATGAGGATGGCCGGACGCGGGGTAGATCTATCGTCCTCCCGAATGCGAGTCCAGTGTGCTAACCACTGCGCCACCTCGCTCAGTTAAACAGTAGTAATGAGGTAAACTATTCATGTAGCAGTTAGTAAGTACTGTAATAAATAGTTAATGCATCTGTTATGCACGATATGCGCCCCACGTTTTTATTTAAATAATTATTTCCTGGTTTTTAGTCTTGTGTGTGAGAATTTTTCAGTCGATTTCAAGGATTTTGATGTGATTACAACAGAGATACGTGGTAAATTTTAGTTTTATTTTAGTTCCTATTCATCTGATTCAAGCAATGCATTTCTTCCTCCTACGTATCAACCATCGCATTATGACGTAACAATCCGAGTGGGAGAAAGGGCCATAGACGAATATTGGGAGATGCTTAAATTTTTCTTTATCAGTTGTAGAAGAATTTTCGATGATTATTTCTGACAAGTAAAACTCAGTAGGTTGTTAGTGTGAAGAGGTTGGTAAGTAGGATCAAGTCAGATTTTAACCTGCGGTCGACATCGTGATATTTAGAGACGAATATAATTCAGGATGTTTGCTGGTTATTGTAGCCACTCTCATTTGGTACACTAGTCCATTTACTTTATAACTGCGCCATCTTCCAATGTTACTGCGGACACAGTGCCCACATAAACAATATGGTCATACATAAATTACTTGCTACGTACATAACATCAGTAGCTCTATACGGCGGTATACATATTGATTTTTGAACAAGAGAAAGCTGTAGTTAAATCTTGGTCAAGTTCCAGCCCATTAGTGCAGTCATCGGAAATTAATCTGCAAATCGAATAAGAGTAATATAACCCAATTACTTATGGTTTTTTCAAGTCATGCCATGTAAACGACGGGATGGGTTATACATACTGGTCTGGAAGCTACTTTCTTCATTCTTTCTAATAATTACTTTTGTTATTATAGTTAATGTAGTTCTCATTACTTGCATTACATAATTTTATAATTCAATGCATCGATACTGATTATTTTCTTTTAATAAAATTCTGGATAGGTAATAATGAGACATTCTATTCAGGCGGAATAAAAGGATAAACAAATAAGTAAATATGTTTCATTGAGACGAAATTCCGATTAAATTAGAGAAGAAATAAAAATTAGAACATCTGCCAGTGTGTAAACAGGACACCAATGCGTAATTATAAGCAAAAGTACTAAAATAGGTAGAGCTTACAAGTTAAGATTACATACGATGTGACAAGACAAGTAAAACTTTTGTTGAGGTAGGAAAGGGGCAGGTAATATGTATTTCGAAAGTGTTAGGCGGCGTAGGTAGGTAATCGAGGAAATTGGTTGAACCTAAAACGTTTTTCGACATATTATTGAGTACTATTCATCTTTGTTAGATGTATTACAGTCGTAATGATTCCCTTACTCAGTCAAGTGAGATTGTTGATTGGTTAATTTAGGGAAGGGGACCAAACAGCGAGGTCATCGGTCCCATAGGATGAGAGATGGAAGTCGGCTACGGCCTATCAAAAGAATCATCCCTGCATTTGCCTGGAGCGATTTAGGGAAACCACGGAAAACCTAAATCAGGATGGCCGGATGCGGGTTGAACCGTCGTCCTTCCGATGCGAGTCCAGTGTGCTAACCACTGTCCCACTCCGTTAGGTGTGTACCATGTGGATGAAAGCTGGTGCAGTGTTTTGTTTATGTTGTTAAGGGTAACTGTGAAATGAAGAAAGGATGAGGGTAACAACGTTTTGCCGCACACAAAACTGTTCTCCTCGAACACCACGCAAGGTGAGAAAACAAGTTCAGCAGCCACATCGGTCAATTGAACACGATCAACAGGTCACATTCAGCTCTCTGCAGTAGGGGTTGGAATTCAAGCTACGACAATGAAGCATGCTCTGATGGTCAGGAGCGTTACACTGCTATCTCCTCGGACAACTACTGGATATGGAAATATCTTCCATCAGCAGGGCTCTAACCGATTATCCGCGAATTGAGCGTCATCACACTATTGTATATAAACGACCCAGACTATGTAGGTATTTCTAAGGCACATACCGGGCCAGAATGGCTGAACCGCCAGAGAAACGAGACAATAGAAGAGCAACAGTTCTAAAGAGACTGCTTACACTACACTTGTCCGCCCTGTTCTGGAGTATTGCTGCGTGGCGTCGGATCCGCATCAGGTGGGACTGACGGATGACATCGAAAAAGTTCAAAGAAGTATGGCTCGTATTGAATTATCGCGAGATATGGGAGATAGTGCCACAGACATGATACATGAATTGGAGTGGCAATCGTTAAAACAATGGCGTTTTTCGCTGCGACGGGATCTTCTCATGAAATTTCAATCACCGGTTTTCTCCTCGGATTGCGGAAACATCCTGTTGGCAGCCACCTATACAGGGAGAAACGATCAAATGTGTGTGAAATCTTATGGGACTTAACCGCTAAGGCCATCAGTCCCTAAGCTTACACACTACTTAACCTAAATTATCCCAAGGACAAACACCCACACCCATGCCCGAGAGGGGACTCGAACCTCTGCCGGGACCAGCCGTACAGTCCAAGACTGCAGCGCCTGAGACTGCTCGGCTAATCCCGCGCGGAGGAGAAACGATGATCACGATAAAATAAGAGAAATCAGGGCTCGCACAGAAAAATTTAAGAGCTCCTTTTTCTGCGCCCATTCGAGAGTGCAACGGTAGAAAGACAGCTTGAAGGTGGTTCATTGAACCCTCTGCCAGGTACTTTGTGAATAGCAGAGTAATGATGTAGATGTAGATGAGTAGCACTTACCACTTCAGCGACTAGAATCAAATTACAAATTATGTATTAAACGGTGGAGATGCGCCTGTGTTACGTATGTGTAGTACTTTGCAGTTGTACACAATCAAAGTCGTCCGTTTGATGTTCCAGATAATACCACTTTGTCCCTCGATTTGACAACCTATTTCCTCAAGCTTCTTCCAGGTTGCTCTTCGAACTGACATCCTGGTCATGGGTATTCAGAAGGCACCATTCATTCTGTGGCACGTGATAGTAAGATCTGTTGCTCTTCGTTGCAAGCAGTGCGTAAAAATATTACTGAATATAAGCGCGACGGGCAAAAAAACGAGTGTCTCCCACAGACATCATGTTAATACACTGTAACACCTGTCTTAGCGGTAATAGTGGTTCAGTGAGGAAGAGAATTTACAAGTTTCTTCGGGTATGCCTTAGGCAGCTGAAACCACTCCTACTTCAGAATGAAGAAGAATTTTCTCTGAACGCTCTCATTTTGAAACTGATGAAAGGTAAATGACATTTAGTTTTAGTAGGCGTTCTATTACCCGACGAAGTAACAAGTCAACGAGACAATTGGCACTGCTTATGTTTAACAACCGGTTTTGTAGAACGATGAAGCAGTTCTCAGTGCACGCGAGTGTGGCGACGTAAGGGAACACCTGGGGGCTCGTCTACGCCGACGTCTCTGACTCGTTGCTGCTTCTGGCAGCAATTTTCGTTGCTTTTGGTGCCATTGAGAGATACCAGCTTTCTAAGAGTCCTCTTTCTGCAGACGGCCCCAGGCTAACTATCCACATTGAAGGTAGACGCTTGTTGCAAAATATGCTTCCTCTGCACCACTCGTCTCTCTAGCGACATTTGCTTCATCGATAGCAAGCAGCGCCATTTAAAATCAATTAAACTGAAATGTGTGCACTATAAATAGGTCTACTGTTTGTAAGTCACTTGACTCCAAGACTGTTTACTTATAAAGTGACAGAAATTGGAAGATTTCAGGTTGCTAGGAGTCAGCCCACTGCCACTAATAATAATAATAATAATAATAATAATAACTCTGTGTAGGCCGTACAGGAGTGTGGTGGCCATTAAATAGTTACTGTTGTGCTGTTAGTTAGTGCGTTTATTGTTGTGTAATAAATGATGAAGCAATTTCTGTCCTATTGCGGGAACTATCAACAACTCGATAAATAGTACAATTCTCAAGGCTGTCAATTCAACTAAGTACCTGGGTGTTAAATTTACGAACAACTTCAGTTGAAAAGACCACAATCATAATATTGTGGGGAAGGCGAGCCAAAGGTTGCGTTTAATTGGCAGGACACTTAGAAGATGCAACAAGTCCACTAAAGAGACAGCTTACACTACACTCGTTCGTCCTCTGTTAGAATATTGCTGCGCGGTGTGGGATCCTGACCAGGTAGGATTCACGGAGGACATCGAAAGGGTGCAAAAAATGACAGCTCGTTTTGTATTATCACGTAATAGGGGAGAGAGTGTGGCAGATATGATACGCGAATTGGGATGGAAGTCATTACAGCAAAGACGTTTTTCGTCGCGGCGAGATCTTTTTACGAAATTTCAGTCACTTTCTCTTCCGAATGCGAAAATACACTCCTGGAAATTGAAATAAGAACACTGTGAAATCATTGTCCCAGGAAGGGGAAATTTTATTGACACATTCCTGGGGTCAGATACATCACATGATCACACTGACAGAACCACAGGCACATAGACACAGGCAACAGAGTATGTACAATGTCGGCACTAGTACAGAGTATATCCACCTTTCGCAGCAATGCAGGCTGCTATTCTCCCATGGAGATGATCGTAGAGATGCTGGATGTATTACTGTGGAACGGCTTGCCATGCCATTTCCACGTGGCGCCTCAGTTGGACTAGCGTTCGTGCTGGACGTGCAGACCGCGTAAGACGACGCTTCATCCAGTCCCAAACATGCTCAACGGGGGATAGATCCGGAGATCTTGCTGGCCAGGGTAGTTGACTTACACCTTCTAGAGCACCTTGGGTGGCACGGGATACATGCGGACGTGCATTGTCCTGTTGGAACAGCAAGTTCCCTTGCCGGTCTAGGAATGGTAGAACGATGGGTTCGATGACGGTTTGGATGTACCGTGCACTATTCAGTGTCCCCTCGACGATCACCAGAGGTGTACGGCCAGTGTAGGACATCGCTCCCCACACCATGATGCCGGGTGTTGGCCCTGTGTACCTCGGTCGTATGCAGTCCTGATTGTGGCGCTCACCTGCACGGCGCCAAACACGCAAACGACCATCATTGGCACCAACGCAGAAACGACTCTCATCGCTGAAGACGACACGTCTCCATTCGTCCCTTCATTCACGCCTGTCGCGACACCACTGGAGGCGGGCTGCACGATGTTGGGGCGTGAGCGGAAGACGGCCTAACGGTGTGCGGGACCGTAGCCCAGCTTCATGGAGACGGTTGCGAATTGTCCTCGCCGATACCCCAGGAGCAACAGTGTCCCTAATTTGCTGGGAAGTGGCGGTGCGGTCCCCTACGGCACTGCGTAGGATCCTACGGTCTTGGCGTGCATCCGTGCGTCGCTGCGGTCCGGTCCCAGGTCGACGGGCACGTGCACCTTCCGCCGACCACTGGCGACAACATCGATGTACTGTGGAGACCTCACGCCCCACGTGTTGAGCAATTCGGCGGTACGTCCACCCGGCCTCCCGCATACCCACTGTACGCCCTCGCTCAAAGTCCGTCAGCTGCACATACGGTTCACGTCCACGCTGTCGCGGCATGCTACCAGTGTTAAAGACTGCGATGGAGCTCCGTATGCCACGGCAAACTGGCTGACACTGACGGCGGCGGTGCACAAATGCTGCGCAGCTAGCGCCATTCGACGGCCAACACCGCGGTTCCTGGTGTGTCCGCTGTGCCGTGTGTGTGATCATTGCTTCTACAGTCCTCTCGCAGTGTCCGGAGCAAGTATGGTGGGTCTGACACACCGGTGTCAATGTGTTCTTTTTTCCACTTCCAGGAGTGTATTTTGTTGAGCCCAACCTACATAGGTAGGAACGATCATCAAAATAAAATAAGAGAAATCAGAGCTCGATCAGAAAGGTTTAGGTGTTCGTTTTTCCCGCACGCTGTTAGGGAGTGGAATGGTAGAGAGATAGTATGATTGTGGTTCGATGAACCCTCTGCCAAGCACTTAAATGTGAATTGCAGAGTAGTCATGTAGATGTAGATGTAGAAGGTATATTCATTAGTTTTTTAGGGTAAATCCGGCACAGATGCCGCTCCGGTAGAGACGGCGCGTACGCTGTAAACAGAGGTTCCCACCGTGCCCATTAGGTGGCAGTGTGCATGTTATATTAGTTTCTCTGTGATAACCTCTGTGTGCGGGTGTGGTGGAAGTTGGCTCGGATATTATGCATATTATAGTCGACATACGGAGATGAATACATGTTTCCTTCTGACAAAGTTTTTCTTTCTGTTCATATATTTACATTAAGTTGATTTCAAATCGTTAAACCAGTCATTCCAAGTACTGAAGACGTCATAAGCGTGACTGTGGTAGAGAGTAGACCTATTTTCGGCCACATGAGGGCTGAGGTACGACAACAGGAGGACGGCGTCACTACCCAAGACACTTGGAAGAGTTTCTGAACAGCGATCCAGCACAGATGCCTCACTGCTATCAGATTTTGTACGTGATCGGAAGCATTGAACACTATTCAAAGGTTGCCGGCAGTACCTCACGATTTTTTAAATACATAAGCTATTTTATTTCTTACATTGTTAACGTCATTGTGACTGTATACAATTCTATTGTTTACAGAAATACACAAATATTTATGACATGCCTACTCAATACAAGGGGAAGGGCACTGACAAGAGAGCTTAGTGGACGGAGGAAAATTTAAGAGAACCTGTAAAGAGGCTGAAGGCAAAGTAAATTTCATTCAGGGAGGCAGAAAGGCACTATGGTATTCCGGCAGGTACCTTCAGACGAAGAATGGAGTCCGGCAACATGGAAAAAGACGCACTGGGTCAAATATTAATAATCAGTAATATTAATATTAATAATCAGTAACTTTCTTCAGTTATATTTAATCAAAATAAATATTAATGAAATTTAAATAAATATTATCTGCTATGACTAATGGACAGGGTGTTTCAAAAATGACCGGTATATTTGAAACGGCAATACAAACTAAACGAGCAGCGATAGAAATACACCGTTTGTTGCAATATGCTTGGGACAACAGTACATTTTCAGGCAGACAAACTTTCGAAATTACAGTAGCTACCAATGTCAACAACAGATGGCGCTGAGGTCTAGGAAACTCTATAGTACGATTTTTTCCACATATCCACCATGCGTAGCAATAATATGGCGTAGTCTCTGAATGAAATTACCCGAAAACTTTGACAACGTGTCTGGCGGAATGGCTTCACATGCAGATGAGATGTACTGCTTCAGCTGTTCAATTGTTTCTGGATTCTGGCGGTACACCTGGTCTTTCAAGTGTCCCCACAGAAAGAAGTCACAGGGGTTCATGTCTGGCGAATAGGGAGGCCAATACACGCCGCCTCCTGTATGTTTCGGATAGCCCAAAGCAATCACACGATCATCGAAATATTCATTCAGGAAATTAAAGACGTCGGCCGTGCGATGTGGCCGGGCACCATCTTGCAAAAACCACGAGGTGTTCGCAGTGTCGTCTTAGGCAGTTTGTACCGCCACAAATTCACGAAGAATGTCCAGATAGCGTGATGCAGTAATCGTTTCGGATCTGAAAAATGGGCCAATGAGTCCTTTGGAAGAAATGGCGGCCCAGACCAGTACTTTTTGAGGATGCAGGGACGATGGGACTGCAACATGGGGCTTTTTGGTTCCCCATATGCGCCAGTTCTGTTTATTGACGAAGCCGTCCAGGTAAAAATAAGCTTCGTCAGTAAACCAAATGCTGCCCACATGGATATCGCCGTCATCAATCCTGTGCACTATATCGTTAGCGAATATCTCTCGTGCAGCAATGGTAGTGGCGCTGAGGGGTTGCCACGTTTGAATTTTGTATGGATAGAGGTGTAAACTCTGGCGCATGAGACGATACGTCATTTGGACCGCAGCTGCAACACGGCGAACGGAAACCCGAGGCCACTGTTGGATCACCTGCTGCACTAGCTGCGCGTTGCCCTCTGTGGTTGCCGTACGCGGTCGCCATACCTTTCCAGCACGTTCATCCATCACGTCCCCAGTCCGTTGAAATTTTTCAAACAGATCCTTTATTGTATCGCTTTTCGGTCCTTTGGTTACATTAAACCTCCGTTGAAAACTTCGTCTTGTTGCAACTACACTGTGTTCTAGGCGGTGGATTCCAACACCAGAAAAATCCTCTGTTATAAGGAATAAACCATGTTGTCCACAGCACACTTGCACGTTGTGAACAGCACACGCTTACAGCAGAAAGACGACGTACAGAATGGCGCACCCACAGACTGCGTTGTCTTCTGTATCTTTCACATCACTTGCAGCGCCATCTGTTGTTGAAAATTGTAACTACTGTAATTTCGAAAGTTTGTCCGCCTAAAAATGTACTGTTGTCCCAAGCATATTGCAACAAACGGTGTATTTCTATCGCTGCTCGTTTAGTTTTTATTGCCGTTTCAAATATACCGGTCATTTTTTAAACACCCTGTAGTTCGAGAAATTTATTTATTTCGTTTTCCTTTCGCAAACTTCGTTTTATTTGGACCACGAAATGAGAAGAAATTGATTGTCCATATTAAGGCTCTTGCAGCACCGGGTTTTCGCCTGACAGGTAGACGGTGAGAAGGGTTTCATACATAATGGCGCAGGAAATGGGACTACCAAGCAAATTCAACAACGAATCTGTAGCTGCTGGTTACGACTGGTTAGATTCTTTCCTACCTAGAAATCCACTACTGAATGTATGCCAGTCTGAGCGTGTTTACTTAATAAGGGCGACGGGAATGGGTAAAGAAATTGTTGGTAATTATTTTGAAATATTGATAGAAGTATTGAAGAAAAATGATGTGTTTGGTAAGACAGAAAGAAATTTTAACGTGGATGAGTCCGAAGTGCAGGCATACATCCAACCTAACTCTGTGATAACGGAAAAAGATACCATATCTGTTTATGCATTAACATTAGAAGAAAGGCGAAAATGTAACTGTTCTGGCTTGGTGTAACGCCGCCGGCCAATTTATGCCTCCTGTTCTGATATTTAAGGGAGTAAACAAGAAAGTGAAGTTTGGTGGTGGCTTGCCTCCATGTTCCGGCGTTTACGTGAACACAGAGTCATCGTAGATTAGTACAGGCTTGCTCTACAGGTGATTCACGGATCACTTCTTGCATCACAAGGCATCGGGAAAGGTCCTTCTCATTTTATACGGACATGCCAATCACAGCAGTTCTCTTGAAGTTGCTTCAGACAGCTGTTGACAACGATGTGGTAATGATCTGCCTGCCTAGCAACCGCACTCTTGCCTTTCAGCTTCTGGACGTGTCATTTTTCGGGCCCCTAAAAGTGTTGCACAAAACAGTCAAAGAAAAATTACTCGGTATCAAATGGGTCGACTAACTGGTGCAGCTGGCAGGAAAGACGCGTCTGTAGGAATAGCGATTAGTGGCTTTGAAGCCACAGCCATTTTTCCCTTTAACCTAAACCGAGTACCTGAACGCTTCTTCTCAATATCACACACAAGTGAATCATCACCACCATCACCATCAGTACAACAAACTTCCAGTTCTATTGATCCCTGACCTTCTCTCCACAGCCTTCCACATCTAGAGCGTCACCTGATAAAATGACACTAACGAAACTTGTCCAGGAAATAAGCCCGATGTCAAAACTTCTCACATCAACGTCAGTAACACGAAAACTCAACCTAAAATGCCTATTGACGGATGATACAAACATTGAAGAGAAGCGTGGAAAACACAGAAGAAAAAGGCGAAAACAATATCATCCGTCACTGCGCGATGCAAGACACGGCCAGCTAAGAGGACCATCGAAGAAACTGGACACTAAATTCAGAAACAAACCGCTGCTGTGAACGTTGGGAAAATTATTTCCTAAGCACAAAACAGACGACTTCATCCAATGTGTGAGTTGCAAACAGTGGCTCCATGAAACATGCTCTACATACGTGGGCATGTGTGTAGATTGTGGCAGGAAAAAAGCACTAAGAAACAATCTATGTACATTTATACCTTGTACTCTGTAAATCGAAATTAAAGTATTACGTGAATTAGTGTCGTAAATTACGATTCAGTTCATGTTACTAGTCAGTTGTATTTATAGAATTGTCTTGTTGTACGTTATAGTGCTCAGTTATATTAAACTAGAAGAGCTCAGCTTAAATTTCATTTTGTTATCTATTATTTTACGTGCGGTATCTCTCCCGAGAAAAGTCAGCATCCACACCGGGTTCCAGGAAAAGACGCCGCTCACGTAACAGTCCCCTCGTTCCTTCTTTTCTGCCTCTTATTTACACTTACCGACGTTTTGCTCATATGTGATCTAATGCATACATTTGAAATTTACGCTCTACCAATTTGCAACAGTATTTAAAGTAATTCTACAGCGGAATACCAAAAGATATAAAGTTTGCGGCATCTGTACGGATTTACATAAAGCAAAACTGATGTATATGTCTCACCTTTACTGTCATGCACTATACAAAGTATAAAATATGTCTGTAGTGGGTAGACTATGTAACGCAGATAATATTCAAACCTTCGTTTTACAAGTTGTAACTTCCACGACCTGGTGTCACGTGTTAATGCTGACACTTGAAGAAAAAAAAATTGTAACTTATATAACAGTATTATAGTTTAATAAAATAGTGATAATACACTGTCCACTCGCATTGTTGTGAGTACCTGTGAAAAGTCTGAAAACCACCTTTTACAGCGCGGAACACTGCGAGACATGCTGGATGAGATTCTGAAAGGTACCGCCAGGGCTTTGGAGGTATGCCGACTTCGATGCAGTGGCCAGGTGGGCTAGGTTTCTTGGTTGAGGATCCATGTCGCGAACAGCCCGATCGAGGTGGCCCCACAGGTTATCAGTTGGGTTTAAATCCCAGGAGTCTGGTGGCCAGAACTGCTGGTACATGCCATTGCGCCGAGGAAAAACAATCTGCATGGAGCGATGAACTGGTCCCCAAGAATAGATGCGTACTTGTGTTGATCCACTGTGCCTTCTGGAATGAAGAGATGACCCAGAGGATACCCCCTGGCCTGGACGCTTCCGATGATTGTTGCCGATCCACTGTTCCTTCTGGAATGAAGAGATGATCCAGTGGATACCCTCTGGCCTGGACCCTTCCGATGATTGTTGGCGGGGGTTTGCTTTCAGACATTTTACATCGCACGTGCCAACGGCCATCTGTCCGATGGTACATAAAACGTGATTCATCTGAAAAGACCACCTGTTGCCACTCAGTGAACGTCCAGTGGTGGTATGCAACTTCCAGCCTCGTGAACCAGACACCTAGTGTGGAGGCCCACACGCAGCAATGTCGCTGAACGGTCATTGAGGAGACATTGTTGCAAGCCCCTGGGTTCATCGAGGTGGTCAGTTGCCCAACAGTTGCACGTCTATTCGCTTGTTAACATCTCTGTAGCTGCCGTTCACCCCTGTTGCCTATGGCTCGTGGTGCACCACATTCTCCTAAGCGCCAGTTTTGGCTTTCGCCATTTTGCCATGCACGGTATATTTTAACAACGGCATCGCGAACAGTTTACATATCTAGTCATTTCGGAAATGCTTCCACTCTTGGCCTGAAAGCCAATGATCATTCCCTTCTGGACGTCAGAGAAATCGCTCCATTTCCGCATTACGACAACGACTGCACTGTATTCCGTGCCACTCCCGCGACACGCTTTATATACCCTCCACTGTTAGAGCTGTCACCTGTCGTTCGTGAGTGCTTATTTCACGTTGATGTCGAACGTAGACGGTGGTCACAATATGATTGGACCGTGCAATAATGATCTTTTAAAAAAGTATTTTAGTCGCGTGACCGAAACAGAACTGAACCCTTTTGCTTTTTACCTCTCAAAAAATTATGTTTTACCAACGATAGGGTAATTATTATCAGGTTGGGAACCACTCACGTAGAGCCATGCTGCAGCACTGATTCTATACAGTCAATTCGCTACCATGACTTACCGACAGCAGAGCAGATTCACATGATTCAGTGTTACCAGCTCTTCATGTACTGTGCTCCAAGGCAGAAAGTATGTCCTTGTGAGGGGTTGCTTAATATTTTGTCGCTGTGCTTACATGTAGCAACTTTTCAACACTATACACAAGAAATAATTGACACCATTTCGTGTTTTGTGGCCATAATTCGTAGATGCTAACACACGGGTATCTGGCGGTAACTTGTTCAACTGCATGCACCAGCTCGTGTTCGTCAGAACGGGAGTAGTTGGCGTGTAAAGCCCCAACAAACCGTTTCTCCATCGGCCATTCTGTACACAATGAACAGCTGGCTGTTCTCTACGGTCAGTTTACGACAGCGGTTGAGATGCCGTTTCGAGGGGCGTCGTTTTCTCGCTCTCGGCGAGACGCTGGTAACTGCTCAGGGGAGGGTGGGTTGGAGAGGGGGGAAGCGGGCAGACTATTAGACGGGCGGCTCTGTACCCAGGGTAATGGAATCGTGGCCGTTCTGCCGGCGTACTTTCCGAGATCCAATTAGAGAGACATTAAAACCGCGCCGGACACCTCAAAACGTTTCAGCGGTTATTATATGCCGGGGTGTTTTTTTGAGAAGCCTTACACCGCTCTCGCAAGCCATTATTTGCGCGCTGGAGCCACCGTGGCGTGCCTTCGCGGTTCCCTGACCTCCGACAACATCTCGTAATGAGGCGCCGCCGCCGACGAAACGCGCTTTCCACGAAACTCGGCTGCTTGCCGAGGCAAGGGAAATATGTCGGATGGAAGCCGTAATACGATGATACCTTCCAACTGTTATAAATACTTGTTCGTCCGATAAAGCAACAGGTAAATCCACTTGCAGCTAAAAATGGAATTTACTGCTGTGCAAGTGCGTCTTACGTATGTAGGAGTGGGCCATTACAAATTTGGGAATGGGGTCAAGGAAAAATTGTGAACTTGTGAACTTGTGAACAATGCCGTCAATGCGTATAGAAGTGACACCTCTCATTTTTTGTTTTTTGTTTTATGAATATCAACGTTATGATTTGAAACGATTTTTCTTGCTACAGCGTAATTTTTATTTGCGCTCGAGAAACGTTTCGCTTTTTGTACATGATGTTACGGGTATACCTTCAGAGAGTTTTATATGGCACCTAAACATCTACGCACACCGGTTACTTGGTTGGTTTTCCCCTGCATCGAACTATCGTCCCGCAAACACGTCACAAACGACCTGATGTTTTCTGCGTGACCCGTGCCAGTATAGAGTAACTGTTTTGAGGCCATGGTCAACACCTAATCTGCTGCCCAGGGGAAAACAGGCATTAATGGCTTGCTCTTGCCACACCTACTTGCAGGTTCTAATCAACCTAAAAACATGCGACCTGTAATATTATTAGTATGCAAGTGATATAAATACTGATGTAATGGTGTTCAGTAAAGCGTCCTCAGACACCAATAGAGAAATCTGCACTTGTAGCCTTTGCACTGCGTATTAAACACATCAGTGGGTTTTTTCTGTAGTAACACAGTGATAAAGAGAGAGCTGACACAGTTCACAACATAAGTTTTACATTAATGAAACGTTAGTCACTCGTCTGTCATGCCAAAATCTGCATTCCCTGCTGGTTATAGGCTTGTGGGCGTAGTTCCAATTAGGTAGTGAAAAATCGGCACATTTTAACCTCCACAACTTTTTCTTTTTTTCTTTTCGTTCTCGTTAGCTAAATTACATGAAAGACATGGACAGTGTCTCATTCACTAAGCACAAAGGCTAGCGGGCCTCTGCCTTTTTAAACCTGAAATCGTCCACATCCCGCGTCCTGAAATATTTACTACTACTACGAACACCCCCTATAGCTATGCAGCAGCTGAAACACTTCTGGTCTCTTCGGTACATATACTTCCTAAAAGCTAGGTTTCATAGCTAGCACTAGACGCAACGGACACCATTCTTCAGGAGCGTAATGGACTCGCGCGCCGCTTTGAAAAGTAAGCTGACGCATCACATTTTTCTCACATTAGCGTCAGAACTACGTCGCGTTCGTTGCGCCTCATAATCGACGGTTCTCTCACTTCTGTGCCACGGACATGCTTTCTTCGCCACAGTGACCCATCTTGAGTCAGGTGGTTATGTCTGACGTTTCTCCATTGGTCCCGCGGTATGGAGATCTTCAGTTATCGTTGCACATAGTAAGCATATGACATCCAATATACCACAGTTCTTTACACTACTATTCTAATTTTTCAGTAATTATTGTTATTTTGTCTTTGTTTCCCTGCGGTTACTGCTTAGTGCTACTTCACCAAATTTTTGATGAACAATAAATAATAATCTCTTCCTCTCTCTCTCTCTCCGAAAGATATGACTTGTTAATTATAACATACTGCACGCTGTATTATCTGGGATACTAACACAAATGACATGTCTTTGCAGAAGGGCAGTTGACGATAAGCCATAAGTAAACTCATAAGAACTTATCGTTATTCTTAAATGCCGTACTGTGAAGCGCTAAGTTGTTGACGTGAACTTCAGTAATATCAAGACGAGACAATTGTTTTTGTGTTATCACACTTTGTGAAGTATAATTAGTCTCACTGTTTGACACCATAAATCATCCTGTCCGAACAAACCTTATAGTTAACGGCCCTGAAGAGGACCGCAGTACGTCGACTGAAACGGTGGCAGTTTAGTTGCTTTACTGTTTTATAATGACGCAGCGTAATATCGAAAATAATTTTATTCAAAATCACGCTGGCCGTAGAAGCCTACGAGCTTAAATCTTCATAGGATTCAACAATAGAGACTTTCTAGAAGGTGATTTTCTGTTTTGATTGCAAGTAACTGTGTGGCGGAGAATGTCTAAACGGCACGGTAGAAGCCTTGTAGGCTGTAGCTGTTAGGCAAATCACCAACTACAGTAGTGGTGGAAATCATTTTCCTCAAGAGAACGTAGCCAGCGACCGCTAGATAGTTGAGGAAGCACATTTCCTGACCACAATATCGTGCGGCTCGCATTTCAAACGTATTTGCCGAGTCTTAGGAGCCTGGCCTCATAAAATGCTGTTGACGACGATTCGCCGACTTTAGGATACTCGGCGAGTTTTGGTAAAACGTCGGCTCCTTAAAGTGTTCCAATTTACAGCTCTTACACGCCCAGAGAAAAAAACACAGGTAACGTATAAATCGTAACAAAAACTAAGCGACATTTCACAGTGAGTGGCAATGCACCATCAGAGAGCCGTCAGAAATTACGCACACACCCACCTACCCACCACCCACCCACTCACTCACACACACACACACACACACACACACAGTTACATATCTCATGACCAGTTGTATCAATGAATTTCACTTAAAGAGGAGCGATATGGATGTTGTTCATAGACACTGAAGTGATACCCAACGACTACACGCTAAGAAGCATTTAGAGAGCCGAGAAACAGTTCACGGTAACTAGAAATGGCCATCTGGTTTATTACAGTAGCGCAACCCGCAATAAAGAAAAATGGTTTGATCTAACCATACTCTTCAAGTTCGATGGTACGTGTCAAAGTGAAACGGAAGTGTAAGGAAATAAATCAATGTAAGCAATAACACCACCCGGAAAGCTACGTCACTCCTTTGACGATATTGCCACCAGAGATCTCAGACGACAGAAAGTGTCAGAGTGCAACTTTGAAAGATTCACGCTGTATCCTGATGTTCGAAATGGGTCACCACATCTCTGTCTCTCTCTCTGGTTGTTGGTGTTTCGGTGTTAGTCATGTCTCAAGGGTCTGCTTACTCATCGCGGACTTGGCATTTACTTTATTTTTTTGCGCGGACTTCATTATTTTTAGTGACAGCACGTAAAGAGTTTACATGGTTAAAAAGGGAAAATTAGGAGAGTGAGAACCCTACAACGAGATGAAAAAACCAACCAATACAGAGGAAAGAAGTGTGTAGATATTTGAGAATAAGTATCGATGAAAGACGTTAATTACCTAGTCGTTCAATGCCTTAAATCCAGAAAGACCTAGTGTTCGACGAGAAATGGAACTTATACAATAACGTAGAAACCATCTGCTAAGGGCGTGAAATTCTTACAAAAAACTAGTCAGATTCAGGATGCATCGAGCCGACACCTCTCAACACCGCCCATATCCTTCTTTACAGCGAGGAAGAGATTCCACTAGCTTTTGCCACCTAAAATCACCAACAAACGCAAAACGCGTCTATTTAGAGAAGAGGAAGACAAAAATTCGCTTCACGCCTTTCTGTGAGAGAGTCTCCACTCTTTCCAGTCTTTGTCAGCATAGACCAGATGTGGTTTAGATTCAGTGAAACAATACCGACGGCAACTAAGAGATATATACCAAATAAATTAGTATGAGATGGTTCTAATTCCCCATGGTAAGCAAAACAGTTCAGAGTACTATTGTAAAAGCAACGAAAAAAGCATTCCAAATTTAAAAGAACGCAAAATTCCAAATATTGGAGACGTTTTACAAAACCTCGAAATTTAGCTCGTATTTCAATGCGAGACGCTTTTAATAGTTTCCACAACGAAACTCTGTCTCGAAATCAAAGAGATTCTGGTCATAAGTATGGTACACCAGTGGCAAAACGCAATTAACGCCTTCATTACGCCGGCCGCGGTGATCTCGCGGTTCTAGGCGCGCAGTCCGGAACCGTGCGACTGCTACGGTCGCAGGTTCGAATCCTGCCTCGGGCATGGATGTGCGTGATGTCCTTAGGTTAGTTAGGTTTACATAGTTCTAAGTTCTAGGTGACTGATGACCACAGCAGTTGAGTCCCATAGTGCTCAGAGCCATTTTTTGAACCTTCATCACGCGAAAACAATGGCGATGTTAGTGACGACAGTGCCACTAAAGCACAATCACTAAGTATCGTTTTCTGAAGTTTCTTCTCCAAAAGAAAGTAAATATTCCGGAATTCGAATCATGAACAACTGCCAACATGGGAAACTTAGAAGTAGATATCCTTGTGAAACCTCCCCTTAGAAATATTTATGAATTACTGTGCTGGTAAACCCCTTACGTTAATTGATTTTCAAACAGCTGAGCAAAACCGAACGTACTCAAACATTTCTCTCTTTACTTATTGTGATCATCACTAAACTGACACACAATATTTTTAGCGCAACGCAGTCTGACTTTCAATAATCCCTGCAAAAGAATGGCCCTGACTAACAATAACCTATCCCTTTCATGAATCACTTACCTCACAAAAATATTTGTTACTCGAACTACTGCAATACAGCGAGCGCCAATACTGCCAGCTAAATAAAAGATTTTAACTACTGAAGGCACTAAGTACTGATAGGCATAGTTAGCAAATGAAAGATTTTGATAGAGAACAAACAATGTATTTACCTTAATAATGTTCAAAAGTCATTATATATATATATATCGGTTCATGATATCCAGTATTACAAAATTACTCTTACTGGCGGACACACGTCCAGATCGTCCGCTTACAGCAACCTCTCAAAACTCTGGCATCTCTCTCTCCACATTCACCACTGCTGGCGGCTCACCTCCAACTGCGCAACGCTACGCGCTGTTCACATCCAACTGCCCAACACTACAATATCAAATATTCCAACAATGCAAACCAGCCACAGACTTCACACAGCACAGTCAGCGATTTTCATACGTGGCGTTACCAACATAAAAACCTAAACAGCCTACTTACACTTGATGTAAGGAATCAGCTTAAAACACTTAATAAAGGCAAGGCCCCAGGTCGAGATGTACGCCACTTACGTTCCTTTTTGAGTATTATGATATATTACCTCCATACTTAGCAATCATATACAACCGCTCGCTCGCCGAAAGATCAGCACCGAAAGACTGGAAACAAGCACAAATCCCGCCAGTACCAAACAAAGGAAATAGGAATGACCGGCTGAAATATAGACTCATATCGATTTGCAGTAGGATTTTGGAACATATACTGTGTTCGAACTTCATGAATTACTTCGAAGAAATCAATTTACTTACAAACAGCCACTACAAATTCAGAAAATGGTCTTGTGAAACACGAATATTTCTTTATTCTCAAGAAATAATGAATGTTATCAACACGGTATGATTCCATATTCTTAGATTTACACATGGCATTGACACCGTTCCCCACAAGCGACTTCTAATCAAGTTGTTAGTCTATGGAGTATCGTCTCAGATGTACGACTGGATTCGCGATTTCCCGTCAGAAACGTCGATTTCCTGTCAGAAAGGTAACAGTTCGTAGTAAAGGACAGAACGTCATCAACTAAAACAGAAATAATATCTGGCATTCCCGAGGAAGTGTGACAGGCTTTAGAGGGCTGCTCAGATAGTCTCCTAAATGGTTTACATTTAGGAGACTATCTGAGCAGCCCTCTTAGACTGTTTGCAGATGATGCTGTCATTTACCGTCTCATGATATCATCAGAAGATCAAAACCAATTGCAAAATAATGTAGACAAGATATCTCTTTGGCGCGAAAAATGGCAATTGACTCTAAATAATGAAAAGTGTGAACTCATCCAGGTGAGTATTATAAGGAATCTGATAAATTTCAGTTACATGATAAATCACACAGATCTAAAGGCTTAGGGATGACGGTTACAAATAACTTAAACTGAAGCGATCACAGATAAAGTTGTGGGAAAAGCAAACCGAAGATTGATTTACTGGCAGAACACTTAGAAACTGCAACAGCTCCACTAAAGAGATTGCTTACACTATGCTTATCCGCCCTCTTCTGAAGTACTGCTGTGCAGTGTGGAATTTGCATCAGACAGTATCAGAGGAGGACATCGAAAAAGTTCAAACAAGGGCAGCTCATTTTGTATTATCGTGAAATGGGGGAGGGTGGAGAGAGAATGCCACAATTATTAAATCCGAATAGGGGTGACAATCATTAATACAAAGGCGTTTTTCGTTGCGGTACGATCTTCTCGTGAATTTTCGATCACTAACTTTCGCCTGAGAATGTGAAAATACTTTGTTGACCCCCGCCTACATAGGGAGAAACGACCATCATAACAAAATAAGAGAGATTAGAGCTCGCACGAAAAGATTAAAATGTTCGTTCTTCCCGTGCGATGTTGGAGAGTGGAACGGTAAAGAAATCGCTTGAAGGTGGCTCGATGAACGATCTGCCAGATACTGCAGACTACACTGATGATTAGGTCGCACAGAGTGTTGATCGCAACACTTCACCTGCTGTTGCAGGTAGTTCCAGACATCAAATGCCGTTAAGATCATGTGATGTAGCGGGCCAGTCAATGTGCCATAGGATGTTTGAGTGTGTGTCAAACCAGGAACGTATGTTTGCAGCCCTATAAAAATAGCTTTTCGCATTTTGGAAAACGAGAGTATCCACGGCATACTCAACCTGAAGATGCCAAAGGAAAGGCAACTCTTGATGTTCGATAGACTTGCAATAAACATTCTGGTATGCGTCGAACTAACATGAATGAGTGGGTCCAACTCATGGTACGATTAGCGCCCCCAAAACATCCCAGAACCACCTCCAGCCTGAACTAGATTCACCACACACTGTGGCAATTGGGCAATTGGTTCACTCAACATCTTACATCATTTGAAAGGAAGCAAAATCTCGAATCTCAGACTGTATTACACGCCTGCAGTCAGCTACTGTCCAGTGTCTGTGTCGTCTCGCCCACTGAAGGTGTGTAACTTTATGTTCTACTCTAAGAAGTAGCTTTTACAAGGTACCTAACTACACATTTGCCTTGCATACATTTCGTTCCGCAATGTTTGCACCAACTGGTTTATGGACAAGCGTTCAGTGACAGCAGCAGTCCTGTCGAGTTTGAAGCTGGCTGTCATCGACAATGTATGATACTCATCTTCAGTCCCTTTTGGTTTTGGTCTTTTTACTACCACGTTCTTATAGCAAGCTGTGACTAGTACACCATTCCTTATAGAAACATTGGACTGACCACACTGATGTACAAAAAAACTGGGCAATTTAATTCAGCTGTATCTGTTATAGACATAATGCAAAGGGTACGTGTGTTTGTTTTGGATATCATCTTAAACACAAGGATCGATTTCAACGAAATTTTTCTCGAAAACAGCTGGCCTCACGATTTGCAGCACTATGGGGTTTATAGCCTCCTAGCTCCAATAGGAGTGAAGAAAGGACAAATTGTTTTTTCATCCCTTATCATATAGGCTGCCCTGCATGACAGGCATGTTGTGTGAGAACAGTATCGGCCTGCCAAACCAACCTGCTTTGCAGGGCAGCTACATGTCAGGGGCAAGAAACAGTCATCTGGGCCACAGCATGTAGGTTGCCCCACATGATAGGTTTGTTGTTCTGTAGTAGTATCAGCCTCCTTCATCAACCTGCATTACATAGGGCCTTTATGTCAGGGGCAATAAATAATTTTCAAGCCTCCAATCTGTAGCAGGTCCTGAGTGACAGGATGTTGTGGGATTAGAATGGGGCTGTTTTATTGCGCTGTACTGCAGCGGATACATGTGCTGATGAGCAAGGCTGGAGTCAGTTTGCGATGGATGGAGGAAGGAACGGACAGGGTGAGGGGGAGGAGGAAATAGCCAGAGAGAGGGGAGGAAGGAGCCATGCATGAGACAGGTGGAAAGTGGAAAGGGGTAGTGGGCAGTTGGAGGAGGGAGATGAAGTGGTGGAGGTGGAATGAGAGAGGGAGAGGAGGATATAATCAGAGGGAGGGAGGGAGGGAGGAAGATGTGGTCAGAGAGAAGGGGCAGAGGAAATGGACAAAGAGAGAGGGAGGAGGAGATGACGAAACAGAGAGAGTAGGGTGGAGAAAAAAAAGATAGAGATGGGAGGCTGAGTTGGACAAACAGAGGGAGTAACAGTTGGGCACAGAGAGGGGCAAGAGAAGGTGTGTTCAGTACGCGTGACGAATGTATATGCGAGCTATTTACGGGTCAATAGCTTCTTTCCTCAGAAAAACGACAAGTTGAGAGAACATAAAACTAACAATATCAAATCACATTAAACACTGTCCATGGAGTTACTTCATTTAAATGGAACACACTGATTGGAAAAAAGCACTAAACTGTGCAGCAGTGAAGGAAGCAAGAGAGAGAAACACTGTACAAGAGATGGATATGAAACCGTATCACTGACAATCCGTTTCAAACCAAACATGAATTTCTGCTGTTGTTGAATGCTCAACCGGTTTCCGAGTGAAAAGAAAGCTGCATTTAGAAAACATTTCAAGGCGATATACCTCGCAAAAGACTTGCTTACAGCAGCACAAACAGCTGCTCACCATCATGGTGAGTATACTGCACACACTCCCGTCTCCTAAGATGAACCAGACATATTCATAGGGCTGCACGCATATGTTTCTGGCTTGACCACCACTGAGCCACCGTACCTCACCTGGGCTGGTCCGTTAAATAATCCAATCTTAATCTTATACAAAAGTCTTAATGTATCTGACGATTCCGCAATGTGGCAGCTCTACAGGATCCCCTCATCGATGGTTATCTTCAGTTGCATGCCTGAACAAACTTTTTGACTCTCTCCCTCACCAGACTGAAATCATTATCATGGCTGGAGCTGCTGTTAATGTTGTCAGTGTAACGGGTTTTGCAAACAACGAGAGCGTGAAACCCAGCTCGTTCTGTTCAGCAAAGAGACCGACGTCCAAGTGAATGCCAAAACTCTCGATTTCTGGAAGGCGTTAGTTACAATTCTGAATTGTTACCTAAGGAATAAAATACGAGCTTACGAAACATCAGATCAGGTTTGTGAGTGTACTGAAGCATTCTTAGCTAACGGAGCAAAGCATGTCATTCTTAGCGTAGAGATATCTTCAGCTGTAAAATAATTTCGGGAGTCCAACAGTGGAGTGGTATGGAACCATTATCAAACTCTGTACAGTGTCACATTTATCTTGACTACAACAAAAAAATTTCTTCATTTCAGAATGAAAAGAAAAGTGACAAACTATTGTTACCTAAGGAATAAAATACGAGCTTACGAAACATCAGATCAGGTTTGTGAGTGTACTGAGGCATTCTTAGCTAACGGAGCAAAGCATGTCATTCTTAGCGTAGAGAAATCTTCAGCTGTAAAATAATTTCGGGAGTCCAACAGTGGAGTGGTATGGAACCATTATCATACTCTGTACAGTGTCACATTTATCTTGACTACAACAAAAAATTTCTTCATTTCAGAATGAAAAGAAAAGTGACAAACTATATACACCGAAAAGCCAAGGGAGCTGGTATCGCCATGCGTATTCAAATACAGAGGTACGTAAACAGGCAGAATAAGGTGCTGCGGTTGGCAACGCCTATGTAACAAGTGTCTGGGGCAGTTATTAGATCGGTTACTGCAGCTACAACGGCATGTAATTGAGATTTAAGTGAGTTTGAACGTGGTGTTATAGTCGGCACACGAGCGATGGGACATAGCATCTCCAAGGTAGAGATGACGTGGGGATTTTCCCGTACGACAATTTCACGAGTGTACCGTGAACATCAGGAATCCGGTAAAACATCAACTCTCAGACATCGCTACCACCGGAAAAGATCCTGCAAGAACGGGAGCAACGACGACTGAAGAGAATCGTTCTTCGTGACAGAAGTGCAACCCTTCTGCAAATTGCAGCATATTTCAATGGACCATCAACGAGTGTCAGCGTGCGAATCATTCGAAGTAACATCATAGAATTGGGCTTTCGGAGCCGAAGGCCCACTCGTGTACTCTTGACGATTGCACGACACAAAGCTTTACGCCTCGCCTGGGCCCGTCGACACCGACACTGAACTGTTGATGACTCGAAATATGTTGCCTGATCGGAAGGGTCTCTTTTCAAATTCTATCGAGCGGATGGACGTGCTCGGATATGGGGAAAACCTCGTGAATCCATAGACTCTGCATGTCAGCAGGGGACTGTTCAACCTGGAGGCTCTGCAATGGTGTGGACGTGTGCAATTGGAGTGATATGAATGGGACTCCTGATAGCCGGCCGCGGTGGTCTCGCTGTTCTAGGCGCTCAGTCCGGAGCCGCGCGACTGCTACGGTCGCAGGTTCGAATCCTGCCTCGGGCATGGATGTGTGTGATGTCCTTAGGTTAGTTAGGTTTACGTAGTTCTAAGTTCTAGGGGACTGATGACCTAAGATGTTAAGTCCCATAGTGCTCAGAGCCATTTGAACCATTTTTGGACTCCTGATACGTCTAGATACGACTCTGACAGCATACTGTCTGATCACCTCCATCCATTCATGTCCATTGTGCATTCCGACGAACTTGGGCAATTCCAGCAAGACAGTGCGACACCCCACACGTGCAGAATTGTTACAGAGTGGCTCCAGGAACACTCTTCTGAGTTTGAACACTTCCACTGGCCACCAAACTCCCAAGACATGAACATTATTGAGCATCTCTGGGATGCCTTGCCACGTGCTATTCAGAAGGGATTTTCGCCTCCTCGTGGTATTACGCATTTATGGACAGCCCTGCAGGATTCATGGTGTAACTTCCATCCAGCAATACTTCAGACATTATCGACTCCATGCCACGCCGTGTTGCGCCATTTCTGCGTGCTCGCGGCGGCCCTACACGGTATTAGGCAGGTGTATCAGATCCTTTGGTTCTTTAGTGTAGTTTACTTGGTACGGGAACACTAACGGTCATCACTGTCTTTATAACTTTGTTCTTTAGAACATGCGTCTTTTTTAAACAACACAATAGATTTTTTATTCGGCAATCCACTTCCTCTCCTCAAGACCTGTTCAAAAACCTATCACAGAGTGCCGTTCACGTAAAAATGACGATATTAAAAACATTAAAAAATGAATTTGGTGTTCCTGTAGTAGCAGGAAGTACAGGTTCCCTTCTGGTAACTACATCGTTCACTTGCTGTCATTGAGAGTAAACAAAGGGAAACGCACGGAAAATGCACACGTCATTCAGTTTACTGTGTTTAGCTGAAGGTTTGAGAGTACCATGTACACCAACGAAGATAAGGTAGACGTTTTAGTCATATACGGGGACTGTCAGTATGGTGATAACGCCACTGGACAGAGCACGGCAAGAAAATGGTTTTCTCTTTTTAAGGAGGATCGTTTTGGCATTAGTGGCTCCACATGTTGTAATGAATGAATGAACTGTCGGACTTTAATTCAAATGTTCGGTTCCGCATAATTTTCTACATCTACACAGATACTCCGCGAGTCACCTTACGGTGCATGGCGGAGAGTGCCCTGTACCAGTACTTGTCATTTCCTTTCCTGCTCCACTCGCAAATAGAGTGAGGGAGTAATGACTGTCTATGTGCTTCCGTATGAACCCTAATTTCTTGTATCTTATCTTCGAGGCCCTTAGCAGCAATTTATGTTGGCGACAGTTGAATCGTTGAGTAGTCAGCTTCAAATGCTTGTTCTCTAAATTTTCTCAATAGTCTTTCTCGAAAAGAACGTCACCTTCCCTTCAGGGATTCCAGTTTGAGTACCCGAAGCATCTCTGTAACACTCACGTGTTGTTCAAACCTACCGGTAACAAATCTAGTAGCCCGCCTCTGGATTCCTTACATGTTTTCCTTCAGTTCGACCTGGTACGGATACAAAACACTCGAGCAATACTCAAGCATAGGTCGCACCAGCGTCCTACATGCGGCCTCCTATACAGGTGAGCCACTCTTTCCTAAAATTCTCCCAATAAATCGAAGTCGGTCATGCCCCTTCACTACCACAGTTCTCACATGCTTTCGGCCTGACTTCAGTTAATTTTTACACTTACACTATACGTTTCATATCACCAAACACTATTTCTCTGATAATATAATTTTATTTTTCATATAGACCCATTTAGCAACATCGATCTTGAAGCATGAAAATTAGTAATCAAAATTGTTAACTTAAATGAGGAAAAGAAAGCAGTAATGCCCCGTACAGAGACTTGCGTGTGTCCACAAAAGATTTTGTTATGCATCTGGCGGAATAGCGACGGTGTGGTGTACTACGAATTGCTTTCCCGAAGTATAACGTCACTGATGACATTTACTGTCAAGAACTGAGACATTGTGCACACGAAATCCGAGAACGACGACCGGGAAGACTGCGTGAAGTGATGTAACTCCACGATAACGCCCGCCGTCCTTCTGTTAGACTCACAAAATAAATAAAATAAAAAATAAACTGAAAGGAACTGGGTTGAAAATAATTACTCACTTGATCTTGCATCCTCAGATTTTGACCTCTTCCTCTCTCTATTGAACAACTTCCAAGGAACTTCTTTTCCGGGTTTAAATGCGCTCCGAACATGGCTCGACGAGTTCTTCATCTCAAAACTACATGATTTATACAGTCGCGGAATCGAAAAGTTACCCCAGCGTTGGCAGACTGTTGTAAATAATGAAGGAAAATATATTACTGATGACAAAGGCCTCGGTTAAGTGTATCTGTTGTGTTTATTAGACTTACAGAAAAAGGCTACGAACTTATGCGAAACTCATTACATCTTCGTGACTAAGAATTGGCCAAAAGGCAGTCATACTTAACAACATTTGCTTCAAACATTCTTTTTATTTTGGATCTTAAGAATGAATTCTATATTTGTACAGGGTGTTGCGATTATAAGTGCAAATATTTCTATTGGTGTCTGAGGATAGTGTACTGAACAACATTACATTAATATCTACTTCAGTTACATACTAGTAATTCTACATCTACATCCATACTCCACAAGGCACCTGACGGTGTGTGGCGGAGAGTACCTTGAGTACTTTTATCGGTTCTTCCTTCTAAACCAGTCTCGTATTGTTCGTGGAAAGAAGGATTGTCGGAATGCTTCTGTGTGGGCTCTAATCTCTCTGATTTTATCCTCATGGTCTCTTCGCGAGTTATACGTAGGAGGGAGCACTATACTGCTTGACTCTTCGGTGAAGGTATATTATAGCTGTTAGGAGCAGCATGTTTTCATTTAGGTTAGTATCACCAAGAACTAGTGGCAAGAGCAAGCAATTAAGGCTTACTCTCCCCTGGGAAGCAGGTTAGGTGTGAAGGTGTGGATGCGAGGATGCAAAAGGTTAGTCCATACTGACAGTAGTAGTCCACTTAGTGGCACGAGAAGAAAACATCAGGTAGTATGTTATGTGATGTGTTTGTGGGAACACTGTTAGACGCAGAGAAAAAGCAACAAACACACCGTAGTAGATACATATTACGGCACTGATGATAACAATATCTGCACCTATAACCCTAACACCATGTATACCTACAGCGTGTATCGTAATTAATGGCATAAATGTATACAATTAAAAGTACACGGAACTAGAAGCAAAAAAGTCTATTGAACAGCGGCTCTCAAATGTATACCTTAAGAATATGAGCAATTCTTCATCTTCGATAATGTGAAACAAATCTCCTCTACTGCAAGCTCTTTGCTATCCGTATTGTGGGAAGAGATAAAGTGGACGAAAACAAAAAAAAAGTTGTGCAGTAAACATGAGCCCTAGCATGCATTCCACAAGAGCTATGAACTCTTGTTCAGTAGAAGAGATGTTTGGAAGGAGGTAGACGGCTCGTGTTGTTTGTAGTTCAACCATGCCTAGATGGTCAATACCGCAGTTCCAACGCGTCCGCCTTGTTACTTTGTGCCCGGAAGGGCTCTCAACAAGGGAAGTGTCCAGGCCTCTCGGAATGAACCAAAGCGATGTTTTTCGGACATGGAGGAGACACAGAGAGACAGGAACTGGCGATGACATGCCTCGCTCAGGCCGCTTAAGGGCTTCTACTGCAGTGGATGACCGCTGCCTACGGATTGTGGCTCGGTGGAACTCTGACAGCAACGCCACCATGTTGAATAATGCTTTTCGTGCAGCCGCAGGACATCGTGTTATGACTCAAACTGTGCGCAATAGGCTGCATGATGCGCAACTCCACTCCCGACGTCCGTGGCGCGGTCCATCTTTGCAACCGCGACACCACGCAGAAATGTACAGATGGGCCCAGCAACATGCCGAATGGACTACTCAGGATCGGCATCACGTTCTCCTCACCGATGAGTGTCGCATATGCCTTCAACCAGCTAACCGTCGGAGAAATGTTTGGAGGCAACCCAGTCGGGCTGAACGCCGTAGACACATTGTCCATCGAGTGCAGCAAGGTGGAGGTTCCCTGCTGTTTTGAGGTGGTATTATTTGGGGCCGACGTACGCCGCTGGTGGTCATGGAAAGCGCCGAAACGGCTGTACGATACGTGAATGCTATAGTGCAACCATATCGGCAGCATATTGGCGAGGCATTCGTCTTCATAGATGACACTTCGCGGCCCCATCGTGCACGTCTTGTGAATGACATCCTTGAGGATAACGACATCGCTCGACTGTACTATATATTCGTCGTGGCATACTGTCCACAAGTTCCTCAAGGCACTGTCCGTCCAAATTGTCCCATTCCTCAACGGCAATGCGGTGTAGATTCCTCACAGTGGTTGGTGGGTCACGTCGTCCATAAACAGCCCTTTACAATCTATCCCAGGCATGTTCGACAGGGTTCATGTCTGGAGAACATGCTGGCCACTCGACCAGAACTAATATAAAAATAAAATATAAGAATATGAGAATTTAAAAAGACTGTAACACCTGAAAATACCATACAAATATACTTGTATAATAAATGCATTACACATACTGTCAACCCTAGCTCTAATTTTACAATTCATATAATGCCCTTGTGCCCCCTTAAAAAACCTCACCATCCCGGTAGTAACCTTTTACGGACATGAGCAGATAAATGAAAAAAGTAAATAAATAAAAACAATAATCGGGTTTCGCTCGTGGGATGCAGTAGTTACAGGCTCGACGCAAGCCACTACTACGCCACTGGTTGTGCTGAACTTACTCCGCGCTAAAAGGCATCTAAATTATGTTGAAAACGTGACCTGTCACTTTCCCAGAAACGGTCGAGTATCTGCCGAAAAGTTGAGACACGCGTTCACTCATTTTGACTCCCCTTCCACTGAACGATGTTTCTGGAAAATCGGCTTATGGCACTTGCCGTGTTTTCCTCGTAAGGGGATTCCCTGGCATGCAACGCATTTTCTGTAATTCCCCGAAATCTAGTTTTTACAGGAAAACACATTTTCACTCTCGCCGAAAGTGGACGCTCATTATCCTGCGTTTCATAATTTTACGGTGAAACATCCCCTTAGAAAAATTTATAAATGACAATGCTGGAAAACCTCTACGTTGTTTGATTTTCAAACAGCTGAGCAAAACTGAACATGCTCAGACATTTCTCTCTTTACTTATTCTGGTCAACACTAAACTGACATACAGTATTTTATTTTAGCGCAACGCAATCTGACTTTCAATAATCCCTGCAAAAGAATGGCCCTGACTAACAATAACCTGTACCTTTCATGAATCACTTACGTCACAAAAATCTTCGTTACTCAAACTACTGCAATACAGCGAGCGCCAATACTGCCAGCTAAATAAAAGATTCTAACTACTGAAGGCACTAACTACTGATAGGCATAGTTAGCAAATGAAAGATTTCGATGCAGAACAGACAATGTATTTACCTTGTGCTCTCAAAACTCTGCTATCTCTCTCCTCACATCCACCACTGCTGGCGGCTCACCTCCAACTGCCCAACACTACACAAGCGAATATTCCAACAACGAGTCCATCCAACCACAGATTACACATAGCGCAGTCAGTGATTTTCATACAGTGCACTACTTGGCGTTACCAACATAAAAACCTAAGCAGTCTATTTATAACGTATTTATGTTGAGTAAACTAAGACATGACTCACCATTTGTAAAACCAGCCATGGAAGAGAAAGACTGGTCTATGCACTTGTCCCCAACCGCCTTTAAAGCGAAACGCGCGGTTAAGATCAGGAGCACCATCTGTCCAATGTCATCGCTCGATCTTCATACATTGAGGTGACAGAAGCCACAGGATAGCGATGTGCACATACACAGATGGTGGTAGAATCGCGTACACAAAGTATAAAAGGGCTGTGCATTGGCGGAACCGTCATTTGCACTCAGGGGATCCATTCCCCGGCAGCAATTAACACACTTTAAACCCAGAATGGTAGTTAGAGCTAGACGCATGGGACATTCCATTTCGGAAATCGTTCGGAAGTTCAATATTCCGAGATCCACAGTGTCAAGAGTGTGCCAAGAGTACCAAATTTTAGGGATTACCTCTCACTACGGACAATGCCGTGGCCGGCGGCCTTCACTTAAGAACCGGGAGGAGCGGCGTTTGGGTAGAGTTGGCATTGCTAAAAGACAAGCAACACTGCATGATACAAGCGTAGAAATCTACAAGGGACGTATGGCGCACGTATCCGTTAGGATAATGCGGTGAAATCTGGCGTTAATGGGTTTTGGTAGAAGACGATAGACACTTGTACCTTTGCTAACAGAACATCACTCGAAGCCCCTCTCCTGGGCTCGTGACCATTTCGTTTGGACCCTAGAAGAGTGGAAAACTGTGGTCTGGTCAGATGAGTCTCGATTTTAGTTAGTAAGAGTTGACGGTAGGGTTCGAGTGTGGCGTAGCAACAGAAAACCATGGATCCAAGTTAACAACAAGGCACAGGACAAGCTGGTAATGTCCTTATAATGGTGTGGGTCCAACTGAACCGATCATTGACTGGAAATGCTCGGCTACCTGGAAACCATTTCCATCCTTTCATGCAATTCACGTTCCAAACAACGATTTAATTTTTACGAATGACAATGCGCCACGTCACGAGGTCAAATTTGTTCACGATTTGTTTGAAGAACATTTCGGACAATTGGGGGAAATCGTTTGGCCACATTGATCGCCCGACATGGGACATAATCGAGAGGTCAGTTCGTGCATAAATCTTTCGCAATTATGGACGAGTGCAGAGACATCGTGGCTTAGTATTTGTGCAGGGGTCTTCTAACGACTTGTTCAGTCCATGCCATGTCGATTTGCCGCACTAGTTCCGAAGAGGAGGTCCGACACGATACTACACTACTGGCCATTAAAATTGCTACACCACCAAGATGACGTGCTACAGACGCGAAATTTAACCGACAGGAAGAAGATGCTGTGATATGCAAATGATTAGCTTTTCAGAGCATTCACACATGGTTGGCGCCGGTGCGGATACCTACAGCGTGCTGACATGACGAAAGTTTCCAACCGATTTCTCATACACAAACAGCAGTTGACCGGCGTTTCCTGGTGAAACGTTGTTGTGATGCCTCGTGTACGGAGAAGAAATGCGTACCACCGCGTTCCCGACTTTGATAAAGGTCGGATTGTATTCTATTGCGATTGCTGTTTATCGTATCGCGGCATTGCTGCTCGCGTTGGTCGAGATCCAATGAGTGTTAGGAGAATATGGAATCGGTGGGTTCAGGAGGGTAATACGGAACGTCGTACAGGATCCCAACGGCCTCGTATCACTAGCTGGCGAGATGACAGGCATCTTATCCGCATGGCTGTAACGGATCGTGCAGCCACATCTCGATCCCTGAGTCAACATATGGGGACGTTTGCAAGACAACAACCTTCTGCCTGCACGAACAGTTCGACGCCGTTTGCAGCAGCATGGACTGTCAGCTCGGAGACCACGGCTGCGGTTACCCTTCACGGTGCACCACAGACAGGAGCGCCTGCGATGGTGTACTCAACGACGAACCTGTGTGCACGAATGACAAAACGTCATTTTTTCGGATGAATCCAGATTCTGTTTACAACATCATGATGGTCGCATCCGTGTTTGGCGATATCGCGGTGAACTCACATTGGAAGCGTGTATTCTTCATCGCCATACTGGCGTATCACCCGGGGTGATGGTATGGGGTGCCACTGGTTACACGTTTTTGTCACCTCTTGTTCGCATTGACGGCACTTTGAACAGTGGGCGTTACATTTCAGATGTGTTACGACCCGCGGCTCTACCCTTCATTCGATCCCTGCGAAACCCTACATTTCAGCAGGATAATGCACGATCGCATGTTGCAGGTCCTGCACGGGATTTTCTGGATACAGAAACTGTTCGACTGCTGCTCTGGCCAGCACATTCTCCAGATCTCTCACGAATTGAAAACGTCTGGTCAATGGTGGCCGACCAAGTGGCTCGTCACACTACGCCAGTCACTACTCTTGACGAACTGTGGTATCGTGTTGAAGCTGCATGGGCAGCTGTACCTGTACACACCATCCAAGCTCTGTTTTACTCAATGCCCAGGCGTATCAAGACCGTTATTACGGCCAGAGATGGTTGTTCTGGGTACTTGTTTCTCAGGATCTATGCACCCAAATTGCGTGAAAATGTAATGACATGTCAGTTCTAGTATAATATATTTGTTCAATGTGCACCCGTTTATCATCTGCATTTCTTCTTGGCGTTGCAATGTTAATGGCCAGTAGTGTAGAAGATGTCCTGCGGCTTTTGTTTCCTCAGTGTAGAATCTGGTTACCACATGCTGACGACTGTTAAAGTGCGCTGTCGCGAGAGCGATGTCGTATCAGCGCTGGCAGCTGCCGCGGCGCCTCCCTACACGCCGCGGAACAATGAGAACGGCTGAGCTGAGGCGGCAGCTTTGCGCGGCGCGCACTGTTGCGGGGCAGAGGCCTTATGAATGGGAACGATCAGCGGAAGCGATCGCGCCGTCGCCGGGTAATTGCGGCGCGGCCGCCGCCCACGCGCCGGAGCCTTGAGCGCAGTGGCAGCGGCCGCGGCCGCCGTGGGAGTTCCGTATTTACGAGCCGTCGGCGGCGCTCAATGGGAGCCCGAGCCCGGCACCGCGCCCCGGCGCTCGCGCCCGCTCTCGCTGCCGGCGTCGGCTCGTTACTGCTCCTCCCTGCCGGCCGCTGTCGGTCAGTATATCAAGGCGAGCCAGCAACGCCCGCCCCGCCCTCTGGCACGCTCTCTGTCAATGCGTATGCAGCCGTACCGCACCTCGCCACTCACTGCTGCCTGTCTAGTCTCTCGCAAAACAACGCCGCCCCCGGCGCACGATCGAGTTCTCGTCTTCATATACAAAATAAATTAAAACAGGTGAGGAGCTGAGAGTACAAGTGCTACAAGTGCTTGCTGAGGAAAACTGGCTAAATGGCTGCCAAAGTTATATAGCTATTTATAAATTATGTGAGTGACTATCTGAACATCAGATATTTTTTCATAATAGTCACTTAAAATGGTTCAAATGGCTCTGAGCACTATGGGAGTTAACTGCTGAGGTCATCAGTCCCCTAGAAGTAGAACTACTTATACCTAACTAACCTAAGGACATCACACACATCCATGCCCGAGTCAGGATTCGAACCTGCGACCGTAGCGCTCGCGCGGTTCCAGACTGTAATGCCGAGAACCGCTCGGCCGCACTGGCCGGCAATGGTCAGTTAGTATCTGTATTGTTTTAGGTGTAGTGCCCCTGCATTATTTTTTATATTATACACATGGAGACGGTACGACGGTGGGGTCGGGGATTTGTCAGAAATTTTTGTGGTTGAGGAGGACCCTTACACCTCACGTGGTTAAAATATTAGGACGCACTACCCGGAAAATCCCGGGGAAAATCGATCCAAAGTTTCTTAGGTGCAGTATGAGTATAAAATGTTAGTGCACTGCCGATGTTTGCAGGCACGGTAGCTCAGCGTGTTGGGTTGGAAGGTTAGAAGCCCTCTGTAATAAAAGAACTGAGTTAATCGATCAACAACGAACTTAAACGGATGTCTTACGACGTTCGTCCCGAGCAGATACAACGGACAAAAGCGAACAAAATAAGATTTTAAAAAAATGATGAGTAGGGCTCGGACTATTACGCCAGAGGTCTCGCGTTCGATTCTTCCTCCGGCAGTTTTTTTCTTCTGTTTCATTTTCTTTTGTTATTCCACCAATTATTCAGAAAGTTTCCCAAACCTACATTATCTTTAACAAATTAGTTACATTATTGAATAAAAATTATTTCTTTTTGTCCAACAACACAATTCATGGCGGTGGATTTTCCATTTTGCATTGTAAACTATATGAGGAGAAACATTGAGTTTTTAATCAGAATAGCAAAGTCTATTGGGAAATATTCAAACATATTTATACACATAATAATTATAAACAAGAACCGCAATGGTAATCATCGTAAAAACAAACAAAGCAAACGTTTTTGCGACATCTTGAGCAACATATGAAAACGGATTTTTTACAATCACAGGGCGTTTGCAATAAATCTGTACGAAAACATGACGTATTAACATTTACGAAAATGTTTTGAGTTTCTGATAATTTTGAGGCAAACCAGGAATATTGAATCATGTCTCGGAATATTGGTGACGATAATTGATGGTGAATTATAGAATGAAATTTTATACAATCTTCCCAGGAATTAATTTCACGATCCTCCTGCAACAGTGCGCTGCAATTTTGCAAGCTACAGAAGAAAAAAAAATTGCGGGAGGAGGAATCGAACCCGAGACCTGTGGCATAAATTTCCGAACGATAACCATGTAGGCCAAACGGCAGCTCGGCAATGGACTAACATTTTATACTCATACGGCACCTAAGAAACTTTGGATCGATTTTTCTCGGGATTTTCCGAGTAGTGAGTCCTAATATTTTAACCAGGTGAGGTGTTAGGGGTCCTCTTTCACCACACAAAATTTTGGACAAATCCCCGACCCCACTGTCGTGCCGTCTCCTTGTAAGACAGAAAAACGCCGCACCGTGAAAGTGTTGTGCAAAGTGGTCAGAAATTGATAATCATACACGCATCGACAGAAAATGCAAGACTGTGAACTTCGGCAGCCGATGGATAAATGTGTGACGCCGCACTGCAGTTTGTCTGTGCACCTTCCGAGGGTAGTAATCAGAGGACATAACAGTGTCGTTCCGTGTACCCAGTTGTACAGTAACTATGCCTCGCAGACAGGTCGGTGAACAATGTACGCAGATCTCAGTATTTGAGAGGTGAAGTGCAATTGGGCCCAAAGAAGCTGGTTGGAGTAGTCGGCGAATAGCTCGACATTTAAATGGGAGCGTTGCCTATTCGACTATATTGGCGGGATTGGGCGAGTCATAGCTGAACACAGCGTCAAAAAGGAAGCAATCGACCTAGAGAAACGACAGAGCATGAGGACCGGGCAGTGGTCAGAGAGGCACTTGGGGCCCTGGGTTCATTATTATCGTCGATTCGATGTGCAACTGGTGCTTCAATGAACACTAGGTCCATCAATAGCCAGCTCATAGAAAGGGGACTGAGCTCACGGACCCCTTGCGCCGAATACCATTGATCTATGTACACCAACAGGCCCATTCACTCGCGTGTGGGGCACAGACTGGAATCTCATTGACTGAAGTAGAGTTGGCTTCACTGATGAGTCCCGCTTCGAACTGAGCTCTGATGACTAGGGAAGATGTGTCTCGAGAAGTCCCAGACTGCAGAGGGATACCAACCCCAATGTCGCCTGCCCTAAGGCACAGCCAGGACTGATGGTTCAGAGTTCCATTTCCTTTCTTATCGGAACCCCTCTGGTTGTCATCCGCGACAGCCTTACGGCACAGCGGTACGTCGACGATATTCCGCGCCTGTTTTGTTGCCCTTCATCGCAAACCATGCAGTGCTTACATTTCAGCAAGAAGATGGCCGCCCGCACACGGCGGGAGTTTCTACTGCTTGTCTTCGTGCTTCCAAACCCTACATTGGCCAGCAACGTCGCCGGGTCTCTGCCCCATTGACAGCGTTGGGAGGTTTATGGGCAGGGCCCTTCAATCCTCTCGGGACTTAGACGATCTAACGCGCCAATTTTGCAGAATCTGACATGATATCCCTCAGAGGACATCCACCAGCTCTGTTAATCAATGCTAAGCCGAACACCTGCTTTCATGAGAGCCAGAAGTGGACCAACGTGTTGACTTTGTGAAGCTCTTTTTGAAACTGTAATCATTTATTGTCTATACATCTACATCACACCTATCAATTTCCAACCCATTCGGATAATTCCTTTGTAGCACGCCGATTTTTTTCTTACAGTGTATATTAAAAATACATGTACTCTTTCGTCTTGAAACTTTTTAGAGTAAAACTGGTACAAGTGCAAACACATTCCCTTTACTATGCTACATTTCGAAGACTTTTTAGTACAATACACATGATATGTATATTACCACACATGTTCATTATAAAACAACGATACCTGAGTAATTAAATCGAAAATAACATACAAGCTGAGAAACAGTAAGTAAATAGCAAATAAGATTAAAATACCAAAACGAAAATATATTGCTGTTGTTCCAACACGTAGAAGAGATTATTCATAGTCACTTTCCGTAATCCCCTAAGAGTCAGTGTCTGTAACCATAAACATTTCCTTCTGTGGTATCTCTTGAAGAATGTCCTCCGCAGCATTCTGTTGTGCAGTGACGAAGTATTTTTCTTTTTTCCACTCCCTGTTCTTACACCGATCGTAACTCCTGTCTGGGAATAGATATGTTGTTATAGAACTCACAGTGAAGTGAGGGATGTCGTTCTGCATTCCCTAAAGATTTTACTGTTTTAAAATTTATTTCAAACTCAAGTTGATAGAAAAGCTGCAGTAGAAGTACTGACTAGGGAGCAATATTCGACCTCCTAAAATCCGCTTCTATAAACTCAACTGATTCAGGGAATACCTGACCTCCATTGCCAGAGGATTTCTTTGCTGATTCAGACAGCCACGTATTCCTCCGTTGTATTTTGTACCCTTCTGTGTCCTTAGCAGCTTTATCTTTTGCTATGGTATCCATGGCTTTAATTGAGAGAAATTTTCTGTTCCTTTTCCACTACGGGAAATTTTCTGATGACCTGCTTCACTGCTTACATCGTGTCTTGGACAACAAACACATGTCTGAAGTGTTTCTTTGCCTTTTCAAAGAGACCAAGATATTAATCACATCCCATATATGTTCGGCCAGGTTTAAAGACATTATGATGTGATGCTTCAAGATGCTGAGTTTGCCTCAAGATGCACAACCAGTATTTCAAAATATGGCCTATTTAAACATGCATTAAATATTATTGAAAGTACTCTTAAAAGCACACACATTAGGCTATAGCCATACTTTCCAAAAAATGCATACCTGAACCTTAAAGATAGCAGCAACTCTCCTTCTGTCCACCATTCCAGTTACACTACTTGTATTCTAAATGCAATCCAGTTACTAAGGTAGGAAATGTGTACTGTCTCGACAGCTAGTGAGTCCATTACTTTGGTCTGAAGGGGTGACTGCCTGCTGGGCTGTGCGCTTTGTCCGTTGGGGCTGGCCGTACCAGACGTCAACAGTCCGTCTCCTGCCGACCTACGTACTCACATCTTTCTAGCTGCTGAAACTTCCTGGCAGATTAAAACTGTGTGCCGGAACGAGACTCGAAATCGGGACCTTTGCCTTTATCTGGCAAGTGCTCTACCACTTGGCAGAGCACTTGGTCGAGCACTTGCCCGCGAACGGCAAAGGTCCCGAGTTCGAGTCTCGGTCCGGCACACAGTTTTAATCTGCCAGGAAGTTTCATATCAGCGCACACTCTGCTGCAGAGTGAAAATCTCATTCTGGATTCTAGCTGCTGTCTCTTTTCTACGCAGCAAGGCATCATCGGCATCGCAGACTACAAGCACTGCAAATTCAGGGAAGGTGCTTCATAGTTAGACATGGGAGACTGTACACAATCTCATAAAATTTGTCGGAAGAGAAGATGAGAGAGAAAAATCCCATTAAAAAGTGTGCTAGAGGTCGGCAGCAGTCACTGGCTTTTTCCCATCGTACAATAAAGACAATAAACGAGGAGTACATATAGATACAGGTACTTCCCAAGGCAATCTGCTCCAGGGAAGACGCGCAACAAGAATAAAATTTTACATTAACAATGTTTTAATGAATAGATCGTCAGGAGATTGCTCAAAAATTTCCATGTGACACGTCAACATCATCCGACATTCACTAGTTCCACTAATTATTAGATGAAATGCACAAGTTCTGCAGTACTCGAGTCACATACTACTGATTGTGACCCTTTGTGTTTGTCAACTACTGGTCATACTGACACAGCCTGTTAAGAAGACAGAGCACCGAAAGACGTTGAGTCGAAACAAGTAGACACCTTCCTTTAGAACTGCTGATAGTCTTGGGAGAGCCAGCCATGACAAAACTCTTCCGTCCGGTAAGCAATATGTTTGAGACAGGCGAAATACCCTGAATGCAAGAACAATATAATTATTCCAATTCCAAAGAAAGCGGTATTGACAG
Source organism: Schistocerca gregaria (assembly GCF_023897955.1). Taxonomy (NCBI): domain Eukaryota; kingdom Metazoa; phylum Arthropoda; class Insecta; order Orthoptera; family Acrididae; genus Schistocerca; species Schistocerca gregaria. Next base: position 655,188,369 of record NC_064922.1, read on the forward strand.
GTGTGAAAACTACCTAACCATGTCTAATAAGTCACGGTTGTAAAATATTAACACGAATTCTTTACAGACGAATGGAAAAACTGTAGAAGCAAACATCGGGGAAGATAGTCTGGATTCAGGAGAAACGCAGGAACACGCGAAGCAATACTGACTCTACAAACTATCTTAGAAGATAGGTTAAGGAAAGGAAAACCTACATTTATAGCATTCGTAGTCTTACAGAAAGCTTTTGACAATGTTGACTGGAATACTCTCTTTCAAATTCTGAAGGTGAGAGGGGTAAAATACAGGGAGCGAAAAGCTGTTTTCTATTTGTACAGAAACCAGACAGCAGTTATAAGAGTTGGTGGGTACGAAACGGAAGCAGTGGTTGATTCGGGAGTGACAGAAGATTGTAGCCTATCCCCGATGTTATTCAATATGTATATTAAGCAAGCAGTAAAGGGAACAAAAGAAAAATTTGGAGTAGGAATTAAAATCGAGGGGTAAGAAATAAAAACTTTGCGGTTTGTCGACAACATTGTAATTCTGTCAGAGACAACAAAGGACTTGGAAGTGCAGTTGAACGGAATGGACAATGTCTTGAAAGGAGGATATAAGATGAACATCAACAAAAGCAAAACGAAGATAATGGAATGTAGTCGAATTAAATGAGGTGATACAGGGAGAATTACATTAGGAAATAAGATACTTAAAGTAGTAGATGAGTTTTGCTGTTTGGGAAACAAAATAATTGATAATGGTCGAAGTACAGAGGATGTAAAATGTAGACTGAAAAGCGCTTCTGAAGCAGAGAAATTTATTAACATCGAGTATAGATTTAAGTTTCAGGAAGTATTTTCGGAGATTATTTGTACGGAGAGATAAATAGTTCCGACAATACGAGAATAGAAGCTGTTGAATTGTGGTGCTACAGAAGAATGCTGAAGATTAGATAAATGTTCAAATGTGTGTGAATTCCTAAGCGACGAAACTGCTCAGGTCATCGGTCCCTAGATTGACACACTACTTAAACTTACTTAACGCTAAGGACAACACTGACACCTATGCCCGAGAGAGGACTCGAACCTTCGGCGGGAGGGGACGCACGATTACTGACCTGGCGCCTCTAACCGCGCTGCAACTCCGCGCGGCGAAGATTAAATAGATAGATCACGTAACTGATGAGGACGTACTGAATAGAGTTGGGGAGAAGAGGAATTTGTGGACCAACTTGATTAGAAGACGGGATCAGTTGGCAGGACACGTTCTGAGGGATCAAGTATTTATTGTAGTATTTAGTATTGGAGGGAAGCATGGAGGGTAAAACCATAGAGGGACACCAAGAGATGAATACACTAAGCAGATTCAGAAGGATATAGGTTACAGTAGTTACTGGGAGTAGAAGATGCTTGCTCAGGATAGAGTAGCAAGGAGAGCTGCAACGACCAGTCTTTGGACTGAAGAGCACAACATCGACAACAACACACCTGTAAAACAGCCAAGACATAACACCCTTTTTGGTATATGTAAGACGAAGCGAGATCTCGTAGAATATACCCAATGAACTTAAGATAAACTTATCACAACAACAGGGCGCCGCTGTAATGGTTCAGTGCAGTCGGTCCGGACGTGTGGAGGCTCACATGAAATTGGTCGGTCGGTCAATGTGTCGGCTGTCAAGTTGGGGTATGTGTAGAGTTTAGATGGCTCTAAGCACCATGGGACTTAACATCTGAGGTCATCAGTCCCCTAGACTTAGAACTACTTAAACCTAACCAACCTAAGGACATCACAAACATCCATGCCCGAGGTAGGATTCGAACCTGCGACCGTGGCAGCAGCGCGGTTCCGGACTGAAGCGCCTAGAACCACTCGGCCACAGTGGCCGGCCGTGTGTAGGGGCCTCGAGAGTTCTGACATGAGATACGTGGCTGTGCACAGTCTTCAGTGGCCGAGTTTCACCTTCCATACAACGTAGTGTCCATGCACTGAGGTAGTCTCACCACTACCGTTGTTCCTTCCCCTACCACGCGTTCTACACAGGTAGGCGGCAAATTATTTCGCGTTCTCTCCACCTCCGGATCCAGTCCATTTAGTGGTCGTCCATATCAGAAGTAATCACACGTTATGGCCAGGAAATAAACACTCTGGATAAAAACTATGTAGCCACAAACCATCTACATCCGCACCAGCGAACCACTTGGCGATGGTGAGTGGCGAAGGCTGCTTTGGGCGCCAGTTTCGTTTTCCTCCTTTCTTGTTCCAGCTACAAATGGTGCGAGGAATGAATGATTGCTGGTACGTTGCCGTGTGGGCTTGAATTTCTGTAATATTACCTTCAAGAAACATACATGTACTTCCACATGCATACTCTGTAGACTGCTGCGGGGTGCATGACAGAGTGTATTTCCTACTTACCGCTTATGAAGGTCTCCTCCTTTCCCATTCATAAGGAGCAGTGGGAAGAATGATAGTATAAGTAGGAGAAAATTGCAGATACTGGCACAGCTTGCATTGTTGCCAGACTTGTGATGACATCATGCAACACTGCCAAGTTCCGTCGCTCATTACTCCCCCATCCCGCTGACATAATAGTGGAAGTAGGTTACTTCCGCTGAGAATAGACTCCAAGATGGTGAATATAACCTACTTGCCCCAAGTGTAAAACGGCGGAAAATCCTGTGTTGTTCTCTGATGTCACAGAGCAAGTAGGTCACTTGTTGCCTCGCAGCCTGCACCACTGTGTGTGTGTGTGTGTGTGTGTGTGTGTGTGTGTGTGTGTGTGTGTGTCTGTGTGTAAGAATACATTTGTTTGAATAACCACAGGCCCCAGTTCCCTCCCAACACTGCCATGGGCTGTCTGATAGCACACTACAGTGGTGGATGTACAAGTGACATTGACCAGCAGTGCATGGTACTGCAGACTATTCCGACCAACACACCTGGCTCAGTGACATTACCCAGTGCATCTCGTCTAGCTGTGCACATAGAGATGCTAGCAATCAGGAGGCCACTGTGAGATCACGCTTAGTTCGTCACCCACAGTCCACTAGATCCACACAGTTTCAATTGTTGTTGTGTCTGGACCGCTTAGTGATTGGGATCTACTTTCGCTATTCTATTGCTAGTGACTGACACTATTAACATTCCAATATTGAAAACCACATGTCATGGAAAAACACAATTCTCCTACTTTTCCGAGTAATAAATGAAACTATCATCTTTGAAGGTCAGAAACTTTCATATAATCGGTTCGACTGTGAAACCTATCCGATGACATTGAAAGAATATCGAAATATCTCACGAGTGAACTGCCGAATGCCAGTGCCCAACGGACTCAATATTTCGACAAACGACCACGCTGTCATCAGATGCGCCGATGAACTGACTGACTGGGGGGCCAGCGCTGCGCTCTTATTTCCTCCCCCTCTCCCTCTGATATGTCGCTCCATCGGCTGTCCGCGCCCAGCATCCCGCTGACAGTGTCCCATCCTAGGTTCGCGCTCAGTTGTGCGTGCTGGTGGCACTTCTGCTGTTCCTCCACCAGTACCCCAAAGTCAGTTCGTTGTCTGGAATCTCATTTCTCTTCTTGACCATTCTAATAGCGGGATTCCATGTCTTAACAAGGATGTAACCACTATCACGATTTATCAGTGGTTCCATTTCTCGAATCTCAATAGGAACCTTGGTATGGTCATAATGCTTTCCACGTAATTCCGTCAGGTAATGTTCTGTGACTGCTGTCTCTCGTTAGGCTGCCGCAATCTGGTGTGCTGTTGGTGTTCGCGGCAACAATCTTCAACAGAAGATATGTAGGTCAGACGGTGGGTACTCGGCGTATAATAATAACAGCCCTGATGGCAAAATGATACCTGCTGGTAAATACGGAATAAACAAATTAAACTGCTTTTCTTTTTTTAGTGCACCAACAAAAAATTAAAAATTATTGGGAGATGTTTGATATGTTCTTTGATCAGTCCCGCATAAGACGAATCGTGGTTAACGCGAAAAAAATATTGGTCGCACCTGGAATACATTAGTTCTTATGTTTTCTCGGGTAACACGCATTAAGGCGAATTACGAACTCTGCTTCAGTTCCTAGCGTAATTAAATTTCACTGTAACACAAACTTCCGACCTTAGAGTATTCTAAAGCGTAATTTTTTTCCGAAATGAATGCAGGAAATGTAGCTGCAAAGCTAATTATACTTATTGTTGATTCGTTTTTAACGTATTGTAGGGCGGTAGCTGCAATTATCACCTCAACAATCAGCGTACGCTGTACATTGTAAGACATTCAATAATGCGTGCAGCAGCATTTAGGAACGGTACTCGGTGCCAGATCTGATAGGTGTTCTGTTACTCGTAGCCGTATCGAGTTGGAATAATGAATAAAAACTATAGTTACAACCGGTACCGTAGCACGCGAAAATGGCAAAGAGGAAACAGACATCTCTAAATGTACAGTTAAAGCTTAAGATTCTAGATGAAGTGGACCGTGGTACCAAGAAAACAGCAATTGCAGAGCAGTTTGGAATACCTAAATCTACTTTATCTACGATTATTAAGAACTGAGAAAAAAATATTAATGCTGCGACATCAGATTCTGGAAACAAATCTAAACGACATCCTACCGCCAAGTATGAAGACATAGAGACGTTACTGCTAGAATGGTTCATTCATATGCGTGCATCTAACATACCTTTAACTGGCCCTATGATTCAGTCAAAAGCAAATGATGTTGCTAAAGATATGGGCATCGAAGACTCCTGTTGTTCTGCTGGTTGGTTGTATCGGTTCCAAAACAGACATTCAATTTGATCTGTGCAAATTTTTGCTGAAGCAAATAAAGTTGATGAAGAAAGTGCGAACAGCTGGTTGCATGAATTCAACCGAGTGAAGGAAAAGTATGCCTCGTGTGATGTGTTTCCCTTGGATGAAACTGGATTTTTCTACAATCTTTTTCCAAATCAAACCCTGGGGATAAAAGGTGATAAGTGTCATGGTGGAGCACGAAGCAAACAACGTGTGACTGTTGCTATGCTGTAATGCTGACGGCACTGAAAAGTTTCGTCCCTGGGTTATTGGTAAATCCGAGAAATCACGTTGTTTGAAAAACATAAATATGGACACTTTACCTTGCATCTACTCTCACCACAAGAGAGCTTGGATCGATAGCACATCATTTCGCAAGTGGCTTCTTCGTTTCAACAGTCGAATGGTTGCTCAAAATAGACATGTTCTTCTTACATTGGGCAGATGTACTGCCCATAACGTTCATGATCTGAACCTATCCAACATAAAGGTCCAGTTTTTTCGACCCGACGCCACAAGCCGCCTTCAGCCTTTGGACCAAGGCATAATCTCTCTCATAAAGAGAGCTTATCGTAAGCGACTTGTAAGAGCTGCAATTCGTGGTGCTGAAAACAATAGTCCAACCCCAAATAGGAGTCTTCTTGACGCAATAAAAGCCATCGCAGCAGTCTGGAACTCAGTATCGCCACATCATATAGGGAAGTGCTTTAACAGAGCTTGGGGACATTGCAACACTGAAGATGTCTACGAGTTAGAAGATGCCACTTCACCTGATGAATGGACAGTTCTGCAGGACGTTGCGAACCCTGGGATTAGTTTCGAAGAATTCATTGGTGTAGACGACGATGTTGCCGTATGTACTTCTGTGGAATCGATGTGTCAAAAGCTGTGAACGAGGTGCAAGAAGGGCCATCAGAAGAACGTGAAGAGGGAGAGAATACAGATACCATTCCACCTACCGGTCAGGAGTTGTTTATAGTCTTTGACTGTTTAGAACGGTTCGCTTCAACATCCGACGTCACTGCTGGGTTTACGGACGCTATCATTATAAATGGCTGTGAAATTGCAAAATATTATCGTTCCCATGAACGTCAGTGAACCATGACCTAATTTTTTCCAAGAAAGTAACGTACATAATTTGTGAGTACTTGTAATTTTACAATTACTTTATAGTGTTATAAGTCTACAATAACGTGATTGATAGTGTAGTGTATTACCAATTAGTGTACTGCTGTACATGTATACTTATTAAAATCTGTGTTTTTCACTTAACACGAACTCCTGATTTTTCAGTCCCTTCGGATTCGTGTTAACGAAGTTTTATTGTATAAGTATATTTGCTATTGGAACTGAGGCTGTAGATGAACCGATCAGCGTCAACAGAAACATTGCATTCAAAGTAAGAAAGGAATCGCTCTGTTAAACCCAACATCTGAAACAAATATAAAATGCAGCGACCACGTCAGGGCGGTAGTAGGGCGAATGATCGACTTCATTGTGTCGGGAGAATTTGAGGAAAATGTAGCTCATCTCTAAAGTAAACCGCGTACAGAACATGAGTGAGACCCATTCTCGAGCACTGCTCGATTGTGTGGGATCGAAGCAGTTTAGAGGCGTGCTCCTAGATTTATTACCTGTAGGTTCGAACAACACACGAGTATTACGGAGAAGCTTCGTCAACTTAAATGGGAATACCTGAATGGAAGGCGACGGTCTTTTCGCCGAACACTACCACGAAACCTGAAGAGAAACGGCATTTGAAGCTGACTGCAGTTCCATTTTACTGCCGCAAACGCATATTTCGACCGCGAAGACAATATAAGAGATATTAAGGCTCGTACGTAGGCACATAGACAATCCTCGCTTCATTTGCGAGTAGAATGGGAACTAGTAGTGGAGCAACGTACCCTGCGCCATGCACAGAACGATGGCTTACGGATATGTACGTGGATGTAAATATAGGTGAGCCGGATGGATTACGATCAGTAACGCCTCATGCTATAATTTCTTGAGTCAACAATGAAATATGTGTAATGCAGCCAAAAACATTAACAAACGACGTAGTGATTGACTGACACAACTTTACATCTGTTAGCCAACTTACAAACAAATTCGGTAAATTCTCCTAATTTGAAGCCTGGCGCTATCGCATCGCCGTTTGGTAACCAAAGCAGAGGAGCAGCGCCTCGGACAGCCGCAGGGACTAATCTAATCTCGCCTTCCACTTCGCAACGTCAGTCGTATGCAAATTACTGCAAGTAATTTTTAAGGTCGTCTTTGAAAACTTGTTCTTGGATTACTGCAAGTAGTTTTTCACAAAAAACTGAAGCTTTCTTTCACGGGTGCTAATGTAAGTGGGTCAGTGTGTATGTGGCATCATCACGAATATTCAGCAGTTCATTCCCGAGTGACACAAATTTTTGTTGTATTGGACAGCGATCTCCAATTAGTCCAGCGAACAGTCTCCTCTTCCAAGACAACCTCGCACTAGTATTGTAAAACTTAGTACCGTTTTAGAATAACCCCGCTTCCCTACATATTTCCCAAAGAATACAATCTTTTCATTTATCTGCCCTGCAGTCAGCTTCATCACTCATTTGTAATCTTTCACATTGTCTCTTAGAATTATTTTATACCGTAACGATGTTAGGTTTTGTCGTGGAATCAGCCCATTAGCGTGAATTACTGTTTAAATGGTTCAAATGGCTCTGAGCACTATGGGACTTAACTTCTGAGGTCATCAGTCCCCTAGAACGTAGAACTACTTAAACCTGACTAACCTAAGGACATCACACACATCCATGCCCGAGGCAGGATTCGAACCTGTGACCGTAGTGGTCGCGCGGTTCCAGACTGTATCGCCGAGAACCGCTCGGCCACTCCGGTCGGCAATTACTGTTTAGAAGTGTTGCAAATGGTGCACCGAATTGGGAACACTTCGACAGAGAGAACATTGCAACTTACGTGATCCCCGAATTGTCGGACTAAAGAAAATGGAAGGAATAGGCTACTGAGCACAGAATATGTTGAGGGGACTAGCATAAATTAATTCAATAAAATACTTACCATCAAAATTGGGGACCACTAAGTAGACGAAGTCATGGAATTCTTCTAGCTTCAAAACAAAATATCACAGAACGAAGGAAAATGGATATAAAGGCAGATTAGCACAGACTAATGAAACCTCCAAGCATCAGACATCTGTCTTAGTAGGTAAAAGAAATTTCTAAGGATGTGTGTTTGGAGCACCGTATGGTAGTAAGTAACGAACTGTGGGAAAACTGGGTAAGAAGAGAATCGAAGTGTTTGAGATGTGGCGCTGTAAAGGGTGTTATAAATTGCATGGGCTAATACGATATAATGAGGTTTTCCAAAGAATCGGCGATGAGGGGAAAGTGTGTAAAACGTTGACAGAGAGAAGGGACAGGATGATACGTGTTAAGATATACGGCTATTAGAGGGAGCTGCAGAGAGTAAAAGTTGTAGGAGAAAACGGCATCTGATCAAAAGTATCCGCACACTAGATGACAGAAGAGGCAGACCCGCCAGCACAAAACGAGTCGAGGAACCTTATGTTGTCAGTAGGGAAGCAGTGAGAGTAAAATGGGGCGGCCACGACGGCTCAGCGGCTTCGAGCGTGGACTAGTCATTGGATATCACGTGATGAGCAGTTCTATCAGGGACATTTCAGCCCTTCTGATGACTCCCAGGTCGAATGCTGGTGACGCGACTGTAGAAAGGAAACCCCAGGGAAAAATCACAGCCAAAGACCAGGCAGCCCGCATGAACTAACGAACAGGGACAAACGAGCATTACGGAGAGTAACTGTAAAACATCACACGAAATCGAGAGAATGAATCAGTAGGACACTAGTAAGTTCGAAAGAACTGCCGACAATCCAGCTAGCACACTGACTGTGCATAAGGAGTTAAAAAGCAATGGTGTACAATCATCGAGACGCTACCCATAAGCCACATAGATTTGTAGTCAGTGCTAAGCGATGCTAGACTTAGTGCCAAGAGCGACGTCGCTGGACACTGTATGACCGGAAACGTGTGACTTGTAGTGATGAATCACGTTGTAGCCTGTGGCAATATGTTGGAAAGGGTTTGCGTTTGGCGAATAAATGAAAAACGTTACCTGCCATCACACCTGAAGAATGGAGGAGGTGATGTTACGCTATTGGGGTGTTTTTCGTGATTAGGGAGTGGTCCCCTTACTGTACTTAATAAAATAGTAAATGCTGCATCATATGAATACATTGAATACATAAATACAAGCATATTTTACACCAATGTGTTCTCCGTATAGTGGAGGAACAGTTCCGACGATGATGTCTGTATCAGTATCACAATGCACCCTGCTATACTGCAGCATCTTGTAGGCAATGGCTTTTAGATAATAACATCCTGATATGGACTGGCTGTCTAGAGACACGACAAAAACGCAATGGGACACGTTTAGGATGAGTTACAACTTCGCTCAAGAGCCCAGCGTCCCCATCACTACTTCATCTGGGTTCGGCTTCTGAGGAAGAATGGGCTATCATTCCTCCATAGTCATTCAGACAGCTCACTGAGAAGATTTTCACCAGAGTTCAAGCCGTGATTAAGGCGAAGGTTGGACACATCCCATATTAATGTATGCTAATAGGTATATCAATGTCCGCTAATAGGTGTCCGGATACTTTTGATCAGACAGTGTACCCAACAAATATTGGATACTTTTGATCAGACAGTGTACCCAACAAATATTGAGGACGTATGGTGTAAGTATTACTCTGAGATGAAGAGGTTGACGCACGAGAACCTGTGACAGCCCGTATAAAACGACTCAGAAGAGTTACGACTAAAGTAAAACGATTATGTCGGCAACATAAGCAATCATTTTTCAGAATTATATAACTTGTTTCAACTTGCTCATTTATGATGTAGTAAGTGCGCAGATAACAGAACACACTATGGTACTATGATTACGGGTCAGTCTATTATTCAGCCTTACAAACACACCTGTCAGAAGAAAGGCGCTACAGTGATTCTATCGGAATCGCTGGGCCCTGGAACAAACGAAGAACCTAAAAATATCCTAGAAATCAGTTCGTCCCTATGTGAAAAAGAAGATTCATACTTGACGTTCATGAAATACGTGTTTAGTTGGTGAGTATTGATGAGTGAGGTTGCATCTGCTAATTCTTTCATTGCATTATGCAGGCAGACCAGAAAGAGCACTCAGTGCACCGTAATGCATGTGTCGTCTGAAATGTAAACTGAAAGAACAGCGTTGTGGGGAGCTATCAACGACCCCCTTCATCTTGTCTCTAAGCCAAAAGGAACCTTTGCGTCCACCACTTCCATACGACAGCGCGTTGGACGTGATTTCGTTAAAGTATGTAGTTACAACAATTATTTGTCGATCTCTTCAATAGGCCCTGTTTTGCATCGAGTTGTACCCACAATTATAGCTGCGGCTATAGGTGCACCAGTAGCCCACAGTCAAAAACCACTTCAGTCATCCGGCGGTCAGTCAGGTTACAGGTAGCGCTGGCAGTCACGCGGAGGAAGTGTCACTGAAACATCCTCATAGAGGGTGTTGTTCCGGAGTCCGAATTATCCTAACCGACTCACTGTCAAATCCAGGTTACTCGAGGTTCCCACCCAGGATCCACGTAAGTTGTGGTAACTCGTACCAGTATAGCCTACTCGTGTTGGCTAAATTTATTTCCCCCAGCACTCACCTACTGTAACTTCTCCGCGATTGGCTGAGAAATTTTTTTGTGGTGGAAGCAATTTAACCTCCCGCATGTCTATAAGGGCGCCAGAATCACTTTGACCTTCAAGAAAAGGTCAATTAATCTCATTTCCCACGCCAGTAAATTTAAGATTACTGTTACCAGGTTGGGCTTTAAAACACTCCAAAAACGAAGAACGGTGTGAGAGCCGACCATATACAAGAGTACTTTAGTCTCCACGAATATATGGCTGTTTCTTTCTACTATAACGCAACTCGTCCATGTTGTTCATTAGTCCCAACACATCATACAACTAGGTACTAGCTCTATCTGCAAATAGTGGGCTTCCGGGGAATAACTGATGCTAAAATATCAGAAAGTATCGCCAGAGGCTCCTTTATATAACACCATTGTGGAAGGAAACATGACTATGACATTCTCTGCATTTAAAACTTAACTCTGGCCGTCCCTTTGTATCAATAATTTTCACTCAAAAAAAAATCGATGAAAAGCACAGCCTTTTCGCGTTCTACAGAGTAGCGTCCCTGTCTTTTCGTCCACCAGAGGGGCCGATTCCTCGATTTCGAAACCCCCTTAAAGCACCTTAACGTATCTACCATTTAGTTCATTATGGTGATGCGGACTGTATTTTGCTCCATCAATGGACGTCTGTCTCCTCTTTTACTACTTACCTTCCTCTGCCGGGTTATGGCTCATGACAAGATAATAACAACCAAAAGGTTTCCACCAGTGAAGCAGGTGTGTGAGAGGCTCTACGGAGTCAGTACACGCTCCACTTATCACTGACAGGGGTGAGAAGAAAGATTTACCAAAATCGCAAAACGTGAGGAACACTGGCTTTCAAGCGTGGGGACGGTCTTTTTGAAATGACGAAATGTGTTGGTGAAACAGTGTGGTAAAAGACAATCGAACAGATCAAGACAACTGAGTGGACCATGAGCCTGTGTGTTCGAGGCAGACAAGTGACAACTGAATCCATAATAACGACGCTACATTAATGGAAGAGACCGTGTTCTTGTCGATGTCAGAAACTAATCAGAGCTGCCTCCTCATATGAGGCACGTCTTCTTTGCAGTCGTCGGCGTGTCAGACGAGAAAACCACAGATGGAGACTTTCCTGTTGTGGTGACTTGAGGAGAATACAATAGATTCCCACATTTGGGTACATATTGCCGATCTGGATCCGTATCAAAAGCTGACAACAAAAGCAAACGAATAAACGTATTCATCCAAAACGAAATGGTAAAATGGAAAAGTGATGAAATGGACAGACTGGACATATTTAAGTTTCCTTCGTACTGAACTTGAATGTTTTCGGTAGCTTGAAATTTCTTCTGGATAAAGGTACTTGGAACTGAAGTTCGTTATTGTAGACATTATTCCCTTTAAACAATTTCCGTCATCCGTCTGTTTTGTAGAGTATATAAGACAACTACCTATTTTTAAATTTTGCAACAGAGATATACACGGTCCAATCAGATTAATGTGCTCACTGCCTGTGTTCGACGTCAACGTGCAGTTACTCCTCACAGTGGCGCTACCATTAGTGATGTATACATCGTCTAAGTGAGTCGCGGAAAACAGTGCTGCCTTTATACACTACTGGCCATTAAAATTGCTACACCAAGAAGAAATGCAGATAATAACCGGGTATTCATTGGACAAATGTATGTTACTAGAACTGACATGTGATTATATTTTCATGCCATTTGGGTGCATAGATACTGAGAAATCAGAACCCAGAACTACCACCTCTGGCCGTAATAACGGCCTTGATATGCCTGAGCATTGAGTCAAACAGAGCTTTGAAGGCCTCTACAGGTACAGCTGCCCATGCAGCTTCAACACGATACCACAATTAATCAAGAGTAGTAACTGGCGTGTTGTGACGAGCCAGTTGCTCGGCCACCATTGACCAGACGTTTTCAGTTGGTGAGAGATCTGGAGAATGCACTGGCCAGGGCAGCAGTCGAACATTTTCTGTATCCAGAAAGTGCCGTACAGGACCTGTAACATGCATTATCCTGCTGAAATGTAGGGTTTGGCAGGGACTGAATGAAGTGTAGAGCCACGGGTCTCAACACATCTGAAATGTAACGACCACTGTTCAAAGTGCTGTCAATGCGAACAAGAGGTGACCCGAGACGTATAACCAAACTGCTTTCACCGCGATGTCACCAAACACGGATGCGACCATCATGATGCTGTAAGCAGAACCTGGATTCATCTGAAAAAAATGACGTTTTGCCATTCGTCGATCCAGGTTCGTCGTTGAGTACACCATCGCAGGCGCTCCTGTCTGTGGTGCACCGTCAAGGGGAACCGCAGCCTTGGTCTCCGAGCTGATAGTCCATACTGCTGCAAACGTCGTCGAAATGATCGTGCGGATGGTTGTTGTCTTGCAAACGTCCTCATCTGTTGACTCAGGGACCGAGACGTGGCTGGACGATCCGTTACAGCCATGCGGATAAGATGCCTCTCATCTCGACTGCTAGTGATACGAGGCCGTTGGGATCCTGGACGACGTTCCGTATTACCCTCCTGAACCCACCGATTCCATATTCTCCTAACACTCATTGGATCTCGACCAACGCGAGCAGCAATGTCGCGATAGGATAAACAGCAATCGCGATAGAATACAATCCGACCTTTATCAAAGTCGGAAACGCGATGGTACGCATTTCTTCTCCGTACACGAGGCATCACAACAACGTTTCACCAGGAAACGCCGGTCAACTGCTGTTTGTGTATGAGAAATCAGTTGGAAACTTTCCTCATGTCAGCACGTTGTAAGTGTCGCCACCGGCGCCAACCTTGTGTGAATGCTCTGAAAAATTAATCATTTGCATATCATAGCATGTTCTTGCGGTCGGTTAAATTTCGCGTCTGTAGCACGTCATCTTCGTGGCCAGTAGTGTAATAAAGCGGAAACGGAACGATTTATCTGATGTCCAAAAGGGCATGACCACTGGCTTTCCAGTTAAGGGTGGAAGCATTTCCCAAACGGCTAAGTTTGTAAACTGTACGCACGCCGCCATGGTTAAAGTATACAGCGCGTGGCAAAATAGCGCTATCCAAAATTGGTGGCAAGGCAGTTGTGATGCATCACAGGCTTTAGATGACAGGAGTAATCGACGGCTGCAGAGATGTTTGCGGACGAATAGTCGTGCAACTGTTGTGCATTTGACCGCCAAGATGCACCAGCGGACTATCAACAGTGCCTCCTCAATGCCCGTTCAATGAACGTTCCTGCGTTGCGGGCGCCTGGTTCATGCACCCATACTGACTGCTGTTCATCGGCAACGAAGGTTGGAATTTGCTCGCCAGTACCGGAACTGGATGTCCACTGAGTGCCGAGAAGTGGCTTTTTCAAATGAATCGCGTTTTATGCTCCATCGGACAGATGCCCGTTGGCATGAAACGTCTGAAAGCAAACAACACAAGCACAAAAATGCTTCCGTCCATCCCAACATGCACTTTGTTTTTTCCTCGACACGATGGTATCTACCAGCAGGGCAATGCAACACGTCACACAGCTCGCAGTGTACGTTCGTCGTTCGAAGAGCACTAGGATGAGATAATCGTAGTCCGCTTGCCACCAAACACCCCGAATTTAAGATCGGTCGAGAATCTGTGGACGATCCCGATCGAGCTGCTCACGCCATGGATCCTCAACCGAGAAACCTAGCACTGCTGGCCACCTAACTAGAGTCTGCATGGCTCCTCAGCCCTGCAGGGACCTTTCAGGATCTCATTGACTCTCTTCCTGCCTGTCTCGCAGAGGTCCAGGCTGCAGATGTTAGTTGTTGAGGCTTATGACAGGTGATCACATTAATGTGCCAAGGCAGCATTAATGTCTCCATCGTTCCAGCAGGTGGCTCAGCTCGTTTCAGTCATAAACTCGCTACAAGTTTGGAGAGGGGTCACGCCAACCAGGTGAGCAGTTTTTTCCATGCGGAATGCACCCGTCTCGTTATAGCGCAACCAACTCCCTCATTGCCCGCTAGAGGCTTAGTCTGCGGATAACTACCTCTTCAAAAATGATGCTGTCCTTATGTGTATTCCTTAAAATGTGTGTGTGTGTGTGTGTGTGGCGGGGGGGGGGGGGAGGGTGGGGGGGGGGGGTTGTGGTAAGTATTGCTTTCTTGAAATTTTCCGTTGCTGGGTGCGACTATCGATCTAGATTGAACGGTTCTGGCAAGTACTGTTCCACTGTGCTCTTACTGCCAAAGGCAGTAATAAATTCACTGTTTTAATTTACAAATATAATTTTTGTTTGTTGATTGCCTGTGGAAGGAAAGAGATTATTCTGTTGAACCATGGACAGTATGAAAGCTACTGCAATAAAGGTACGGAACGCGAACCTCTCCTGCTTCCGTGGAAACAGCTTCATCGCTGGTTCGTTGTACAGACCACCACGGTATTACGATTTCTGCTATCCGTCATATTTACAGATCAGGTTACCTTTACGAGAGATGCTTTCGTCAACCTTCCAAAGACCCACCTGTGAGCCACCAAGAACCCCCATGGTATGGTGGTAGCGGAACATCACCAT
Organism: Schistocerca gregaria; assembly: GCF_023897955.1. NCBI lineage: Eukaryota > Metazoa > Arthropoda > Insecta > Orthoptera > Acrididae > Schistocerca > Schistocerca gregaria. Next base: position 655,203,469 of record NC_064922.1, read on the forward strand.
CCGTTCAGCCTAAATGTATGGGCAGGGATTATTGGCAACCGCATCGTGGGCCATTCCACGAGCGTCAGAGGTGAGGCATAGCCGCGCTTCCTGTGGGTGACCCTGCCTCCACTGCAGAAGCGCGTGACTTCGGTGGTACGAAGGTTATTGTGGTTCCTCCATGATGGTACCCCAGCTCATTGCACTCTTGAGCACAGAGATAAAACACAAGTACAGACAGATCATTTCACCTTCCCTGCTGTGTTCTTATATGTGCTTTGAATCTATGAGACATACTTTGTCAAAGATTTCATCGCCACCTTAAAGTGAGTGTAACTCACTTGGAGCGGCAAACCGATATGACATTTCTTACTCCTTACCCTCTCTGGGATCGTTTCCTGCAGTTTGTCCCCATATAGAAACATCATCCTGTATATGCTGGGAACTGCGTATAAAGCAGAGCTGGGTTCAGAACCTTAAACCTAAGACAAATGCTGGTGATGGTGAGTACACAATTCGATTTCGTACAGTATTACTTTTGAAGTTGTCAGATTTGTGGAAGTTTGTTATAATTATAGTTCTTAAGACAACTGTGTGACGCAGGTATTTCTAAAATTTTTGCACAAATAGTTTTTAGATGGTATATTTATCTGAATTTCAATTTCATGAACGATATGCTGAATTGACATTCTACTCACTGCTGTAAATAAGTTGTATATAATGTTTTACTATAACAATAATAATTGTAATTATTTTTAATACTTTCCAGTCCAGAGCGTCCATTTGGATCCCTCACAGGTTTTGGATATTTCCACAATATCCACGAAGGCCCACTAGTTCCACATGGCACCACTGCGTTCTGCTGTGAAAACTAGATCACCAGATGGCATTACCAACGGGATCATGAATATTAGGTCCAAATTGACCCATTGGAAAAAAATTGCACTAAGTAAAAAAAAATTGAAATCATGTTTAATGAGTTGCTACAATCATTTACAAGTCCAGAACAATATTAAATTTATGTTCTAGAGCAATACAAAATTTGGGCCGGCAGGTGTTAATATATCAAGCTTCCGTAATACGTAAAAATTGAGGGTCACTGTAAGTCATATTTAAAAACAATATTCTTTATCCAACAAATATAGTGATACATGATAACCCACCACGTTACACATTTGTGGATGGCCGAGTGGTTCTAGGCGCTACAGTCTGGAACCGCGCGACCGCTACGGTCGCAGGTTCGAATCCTGCCTTGGGCATGAATGTGTGTGATGTCCTTAGGTTAGTTAGATTTAAGTAGTTCTAAGTTCTAGGGGACTGATGACCTCAGACGTTAAGTCCCATAGTGGTCAGAGCCATTAGTGGATCTTAATTATCTACAATACAATTGTCTTCTTAGCAGCATTTGTTACTATTCTAGATTTCCTAGTTTCCTGCTTACCACAGGATATGAGGATGTAAGTTAAGCTATGGGCAGGTGTTATTGTCTACTGAAATACTATACTATTGTTACTATCCTAGCGAGCTAACTCCTGCAGCGTTACAAGCGTGCCAGTAAATCTATAAACCTACTGTGTTTGGCCGTGCCCACCGAGCTAACCCCCCTGTGGTGTGCCCCTGACAGTGGACTGGCCTTAATCGGAAGTCGCTGCAGGTACTGTTGGTGATCGTTCAAAAAACTACATTCTACTTAAAACTACGTAACTGCTATTAGTCATCATCAGTGTGTTATGAGTCAAGTTCAGGATGGTTTCGCGCCTTCCCCCTGTTCCAGGACGTGGCGGATTCAGACAGTCCCGGCGATCGGCCATTCGACGCCTTGGCGGAATGGGATAGGTGCGGGGAATGTCAAGTTGTGTGTTATGCATCATTGATTCTCCCTATGGCATTCTTGCAAGACTTTTGCTGATGCCCCACTGGCAAGACTGTCAATGATTCTGAATTTAGATAGATACCTGCTTGGTAATTGACGTCTTAATTCGGTGGCAATGTCATCGAAAACGGGAAACTCGTAGATTAAGTGGTCCGGAGTACCTATTCTAGCACCACAGTCACACGAGGGGGTAACCCTCCTCCCGAACCAGCAAAGATACGCCAGGTACGGTCCATGCCCCGGAAGGAAATGCAGAAATCCTTTACTTAGTTTGAAGTGTGTAAGTTGGAGCTGTTCCCTGATGTTAAGCAGCAGCTGGTAAGTTCTTCTTCCCGTCACATCTTCATCCCAAAGTTCTTGCCACAATTCTTTCCCCCTTTTTCTGATTGGAAATTTATCCGCTATCTGCACCACCAGAATATGTTCAGTTTTTTCAATTTCCCCTCTTTTGACCAAATACCAGGCTACCTATTCCCTAATTTTTATATCTAGGGGATACAGCCCCATGGGAATCAGTAGTTTTCCCTCTCCTCCTCCCCCCCCCCCCCCCCCCAGGAGATGTTCGGTAAGCTCCAATGGAACGTAGAAGCATGTTGCGCTGCACCCTCCTCACGGCTATGGCAGGCACGAACCTCGTGAGCCTGTGTGCCCAGACTCCAGAGCCGTAACCTACGATGGAGGTAAGAATGGTGTTATGATATAATTTGATCAGGTCTGGGGGTAGGTGAAATCTCCTGCGCCCAATCATGAAAAGTTATTCAGTGCTTCTAGAGAGCTTTTGGTCACCGTTTCAATGTGTTGGACGTAGCTCCACGACGCCAAATAACTGGTGAGCCCTCTATCCACACTGTTGGATTTCTGGCATATTGGCCCTCCAATAATACGTATCTTGATTAATTGGGCGCTATTTTCATTTTTGATTTCTGGCACCATTGTGTCAGTATAGTCATTGCAAAAGAATTTTGTTTCCTGGTATCGCTCATGAAGAAATAGTGCTCCTGCAAGCGGTTGCTTTTATAAAACGCGCGCGGTGCTACGAAAATTTGTGCTTCGGTTGTTTCTATGATAAGTATAACCCACAATATTGTTCTGACACGCCGGCCAGTGTGGCCGAGCGGTTCTAGACGCTTCAGTCTGGAACTGCGCTACCGCTACGGTCGCAGGTTCGAATCTTGCCTCGGGCATGGATGTTTGTGATGTGCTTAGTTTAGTTAGGTTTAAGTAGTTCTAAGTTCTAGGGGACTGATGACCTCAAATGTTAAGTCCCATAGTGCTCAGAGCCATTTTTTTGTTCTAGCACATCAAGCTATGTGGACGTTGAAAAATAAGATTATGTAATATCGTATGACAGAAAAAATTGATAACTGAATATATCTTTATAATTTCGCACACGTTACATTGTTTGTTGATGTTCTTTGAAATAAAATTGATAATTCGGTCAATTTTGTAAAAAAACGAAAGTACACGAGCAGTATTCGAACACGGTGTCTCAAAGGCGGTAGTCGTGAACCTTTACCGTTGCGCTATGCTGACTTGCCCGGAAGTGTACAATGTTACGTGTATACAAAGCGCACAATGAAGTTTAAAATCGATTTTCTGCAAAACCAAGGTCCGTCGCTAAAAAACCGGATAGCCAGGTACTCAGGGTAAGTGCTTCTACAACATATTTGGAGCGCATCAAAATCCGTGATTTACAATATGAGGGTCCCCTTGTTAGAAACATTGCCGTCTTTGCGACACGTTAACTATTGTCTCTGTGTTAGTTTGGCTTTTTGGTGCAGCTTGAGCAGGCAGTCGTATTTGCAGCCGGGGGAGAGTAACAGACTTTGACCCTTCCCTCCCATCCCACGCCCTCCCCCAGTTTCTCTGAATCGAATCTAAGATCCGCGTCTCATTACCACAACCGTATGGCTGCCTGCGGGGAGACGGTCGACATCGCACTGACTACAAACGGCAGCTTTCGTGTTCGTGCATGTCAGCAGGCGGTCGTAATAACGTGACCGGGCAGATGTCGCCTTTGTGGGCGCCATTACGGGTGTAATCTCACCGGCACGTTTAAAAGACAGCGGTCGAGTAGAAACGCAGCGTCGTTTAAACAGCAGCGCTCCGGCACGAAAGGCGACCGGGCTGCCGGTTTGCGCGGCGTTGAGCGTTGGCGTGGAGGAGACGCGGAGAGCAGAACAGACAGCGGTGTTCGAATAGCTCGCTGCCTGGCTGGGAGACGGCCGCCGGCGTTGCGGAAGGTCAGCGAGGCAGGTGCGCCCGGCTCCATTGATTGTTGTTTAGTCTAGACGGTGGCGGCGGCGACGGCGGCGCTCCTGCGCAGAGCGCGGCCGGCCAGGGCAGCGGCGCCCCGCCCTGTCTCGTCTCTGCTCCCCTCTGCACACACACTGAGAAAATGTCGCACACAACTATCGTGGCCGCAAGGAGACGAAATTACATCGTGCGAGGGGAAGCCACGACTTTGGGACCACGGATTTATTTAAGACTATATTTCTGAAACTAATAAACGTGTACAACATATTTTGTGTTTTGGTGAACGGGAAACCGGAAAAGTTCTTTTTCAAACTTATTCATAGGTGTTCAGTATGTCCCCCTTGAGATGCAAGGCATATGTCAATGGGGTATTCAAATTGTTTCCACACTGCAGTGGGACCGATGACCATCGCAGTCTGGTCCCTTCAATCTCACAAACCAACCAACCAACCACACTGCAGTGAGCAGGTCTTGAGTTAAGGTTGGCTCTGAGCACTATGGGACTCAACTGCAGTGGTCGTCAGTCGCCTAGAACTTAGAACTACTTAAACCTAACTAACTTAAGGACATCAAACACATTCATGCCCGAGGCAGGATTCGAACCTGCGACCGTAGCGGTCGCGCGGTTCCAGACTGTAGCGCCTAGAACCGCTTGGCCAACCCGGTCGGCAGTTACAGCTTCCACAGCTGCTGTTACGCGATGTCTCAGTTCATTCAGTGTTGTTGGTAACGCATGATGATGATGATGATGTTTGGTCTTATGGGCGCTCAACTGCATAGTCACTAGCGACCGTACAAAATCTAATTTTTACACAGTCTAATCAAGCTCCTATTACGAATGATGATGATGATGATGATGATGATGAAATGATGAGGACAACACGAACACCCAGTGCCTGGGCAGAGAAAATTCCCAACCCGGCCGGGAATAGAACCCGGGATCCCGTGATCCGTTGGTAACGGAGGCACATAAACAGTCTTCTGTAAACACCCACAAGACATAATCACATAGTCAGGTCCTGTGACCCTGGAGGCCAGTAATGTAAAGCTGGATTATTTGATCCAGTACGGCCGCCCCATCGTTCAGTTATCCTTTGATTTAAAAATTTCGCACTTCAGATGCCAGTGTGGCGGTGTCCCATCCCTATAGCAAATGAAGTCATTCGAATCAGTATCCAACTGTGGGAAAAGGGAGTTCTCAAGCGTATCGAGATATACGTTCCTGTAACAGTTTTCTCCGTACAACTTTTCCCGTCAACCTGCACGAAACACAATAAATTTTGGAGAGTCCCTCTTGTGTTCTGCAACTTCATGTGGTTGTTCCATATTCCACATTCTCACATTATGGCGACCCATCTTTAGATTTAAATGAAATGTTGCATCGTCACTAAACATTAAGCACGGAAGAAAACTGTCATCCTCCATCTTGCCAAGAACGAAATTACGTAACTCCACACGTTGTTGTTTGTCACTGTCACGAAAAGCTTGCAGTAGCTGAATTTTGTATAGTTTCATGTGTAAACATCGACGCAGCACACGCCAGACGGACGTCGGGGGCTGTTGAGCCGTCGAGCTGCATGGCGAATGGATTTCTGCGTGAGAAACTATGGCGGATGCGTTCGACGTCTGTCAGACACTTGGACCGGCGCGGCGATTTGCCTTGTTCTGTTTCAAGGACTTTTTCATGCCATCGCCTAATGCTCTGTGCTGTAGGAGTATCCACACCATACCTAGTACGAAAGTCAAAAAGTTCAGATGTGTGTGAATTCCTAAGGGACCATAATGCTGAGGTCATCGGTCCCTAGACTTACACACTACTTAAACTAACTTATGCTAAGAACAACACAGACACCCATGCCCGAGGGAGAACTCGAACCTCCAGCAGGAGGGGCCGCGCAATCCGTGACATGGCGCCTCAAACCGCACGGCCACTCCGCGCGGCACACGAAAGTTAAGCTGAACAGTTATTACTGACCTGCACTGCGCAAAAATTAGAAAACAAAACGGTTTCTGTTGTCCTGACACCATTTTTACTAGAACTGAAGTGGGCGCACCGTGCTGTTACCGAGCGGGAACCATGGAAAACTCGAGAGTTTGCTGTTTTCAACAGTACGTCGTTCACGCACATATCTCAAGTAATATAGTAGTCATGATTTTTTTTAAAAAAATGGATGATTCTTTGTGATACACTCTCGGCTGGGGGACACAGTACTTCTCCAATCGCCACTTCATCTGCAGACATCGTCAGTGATAGTCCTGTATCAATAAGGTCCGCTTCTTGAAGAAGGCTTCCACAGTACACGAACGCATCTTTTAACAGACGTTTTTTAACTGTATTATGCACTGAATACTCATGACATTCGTTCTCTGCAGTAGTCCACGAACAGGGAGTCACCTTCATTTTTGTAGTACAAGTGTAAATTCTGTGATATTAAAAAAATTGCTCCTACACAAATCGTTCTTGCTACATAAGCAACGTCTCACCGCTACGTAGGTTAACTGCCAAATTGGCCTCTGGGTCTGCAGCTCGCAGCGTCGAGATGCAAAGTAGTTCCGGGTATCTTACGAGATTGCATGTCTAAGGGATTTCGCAAATCACGACAAGCATACATTTTCGGGAAAACTCTTCGCGTTTCTTCGTTTACTTGTTGATAATTATAAATCTGTTTGTCATGGTAGTTATAAATACATCTGTTCTAATAACCAAATTTGACTAAAAATAGTAAGTAGTCAAACAACACGAAATTGACTAAAAGTCATGCTAATACAAGTGGTTTTTTAAATTATACACTCCTGGAAATTGAAATAAGAACACCGTGAATTCATTGTCCCAGGAAGGGGAAACTTTATTGACACATTCCTGGGGTCAGATACATCACATGATCACACTGACAGAACCACAGGCACATAGACACAGGCAACAGAGCATGCACAATGTCGGCACTAGTACAGTGTATATCCACCTCTCGCAGCAATGCAGGCTGCTATTCTCCCATGGAGACGATCGTAGAGATGCTGGATGTAGTCCTGTGGAACGGCTTGCCATGCCATTTCCACCTGGCGCCTCAGTTGGACCAGCGTTCGTGCTGGACGTGCAGACCGCGTGAGACGACGCTTCATCCAGTCCCAAACATGCTCAATGGGGGACAGATCCGGAGATCTTGCTGGCCAGGGTAGTTGACTTACACCTTCTAGAGCACGTTGGGTGGCACGGGATACATGCGGACGTGCATTGTCCTGTTGGAACAACAAGTTCCCTTGCCGGTCTAGGAATGGTAGAACGATGGGTTCGATGACGGTTTGGATGTACCGTGCACTATTCAGTGTCCCCTCGACGATCACCAGAGGTGTACGGCCAGTGTAGGAGATCGCTCCCAAACCATGATGCCGGGTGTGGGCCCTGTGTGCCTCGGTCGTATGCAGTCCTGATTGTGGCGCTCACCTGCACGGCGCCAAACACGTATACGACCATCATTGGCACCAAGGCAGAAGCGACTCTCATCGCTGAAGACGACATGTCTCCATTCGTCTCTCCATTCACGCCTGTCGCGACACCACTGGAGGCGGGCTGCACGATGTTGGGGCGTGAGCGGAAGACGGCCTAACGGTGTGCGGGACCGTAGCCCAGCTTCATGGAGACGATTGCGATGGTCCTCGCCGATACCCCAGGAGCAACAGTGTCCCTAATTTGCTGGGAAGTGGCGGTGCGGTCCCCTCGGCACTGCGTAGGATCCTACGGTCTTGGCGTGCATCCGTGCGTCGCTGCGGTCCGTCCCAGGTCGACGGGCACGTGCACCTTCCGCCGACCACTGGCGACAACATCGATGTACTGTGGAGACCTCAGGCCCCACGTGTTGAGCAATTCGGCGGTACGTCCACCCGGCCTCCCGCATGCCCACTATACGCCCTCGCTCAAAGTCCGTCAACTGCACATACGGTTCACGTCCACGCTGTCGCGGCATGCTACCAGTGTTAAAGACTGCGATGGAGCTCCGTATGCCACGGCAAACTGGCTGACACTGACGGCGGCGGTTCACAAATGCTGCGCAACTAGCGCCATTCGACTGCCAACACCGCGGTTCCTGGTGTGTCCGCTGTGCCGTGCGTGTGATCATTGCTTGTACAGCCCTCTCGCAGTGTCCGGAGCAAGTATGGTGGGTCTGACACACCGGTGTCAATGTGTTCTTTTTTCCATTTCCAGGAGTGTATTACCTATCAGATGTACAAAGTAACAGAATCACCAGTGATGAAAAAATAAAGATTAAAAACTAAGTTTGAGAGGGAGTCGAACCGTCGCCTCGCACATTCGTTTTGCGCAGCTCGAACGCTAACCATTTGTTTTTTGTTTTTTTTATCGTATTTTGTTCGTTGCACTTGTTCGGTGGGACGTTCCCTGACACCCGTTCAAGTTCATCTGTGATCCATCCACTCAGTTTTTTTTATTTTTATTTTTATTACAGCTAATTCTCTGACCAATTACGTTGGGCTATCGTGCCTTCAACCACTTGACCCCCATGGAATCTAACGTCCGGTACCCACGCACAGATACATACCGCACTAATAGATGCATAAAACTTCTCTTGCCATTTTCAAGGAAGTGCCGGAGTATTCCACCTTACTACTTGCATATCATGTTGTTTTAATAGCCTACTAATGGTGTACACAGTTTGAAGTAAATCTGTGATTCCAACGTAGTGTGTACCTTCAGTAACTACGACGCGCGTTCAATAAGTAATGCTATATTTTTTTCTGTAATTCCCCACTTTTTTATTTCTACAACACCCTACTTTTCAACATAATCTCCATCAAATGCGACAGCCTTACGCCATCATAATGGGAGGACCATTATTACCGCACAGTGGAACTCTACTGGTCGACGTCGGAGATGGAAGTGAAAGAGATGGGAGTCGGAAAGCGCGAGATCTGGGCTGTAGGGCGCATGAAGAACAGTCCAGTGTAGTTTTGTGAGTTCCTCTGGGGTGTGCAGACTTGCATGAGGCCTTGTGTTGTCACAGAAGAGGTGAAGTTAGTTTGCATTTTTGTGGTAACGAATACACTGAAATCGTTTCTTCAATTTCCTGAGGGTAGGAAAATACACTTTAGACTTGATCGTTGCACCACGAGACAGGACACCGAGCAGAATAACTCTTTCAGAGTTCCAGAAGACCGTCGCCACGAGCTTATCAGCTGAGAGTGTGGCTTTGAAGTCTTGCTTTGGAGGAGAGGTGGCTTGGTGCTACCCCATGGACTGCCGTTCTCTTCCGGTGCGAAGCGATGAACCCATGTTTCATTCTCTGCGACGATACTCGACAAAAACTTGTAACAATCAGTTTCCTAAACCGCAACAACACCGCACATATGGTTCATCGTTACTCTTTATGGTCTTCCGTTAGGTGACGCCAAGGTTGCAGGATTATGGGAGCAGTATTATGCTATGTGACACATTCTCCTGCGCTTGCATGGGCGCCGTGGTAGCAATTGAAGACATGCTGACAGCTACGAACCTCCTGCAACCCTTCATTCTTGATGTCTTCCCCGACGGTGAAGTCATCTTTCCCTAGTGTAATTGTCTGTCTCGGATCTAGAACCGTGCTATAGTGGTTTGAGGAGCATTATAGTTTACTCACGTTGATGTCTCGGCGTCCAGATTCGCCTAATGTAAGCTCTATGGAACACATCTGGGCCGCTAATGGGCGCCGTCAGTGCTTACGAAAATCAGTGGACCATTAATTACGCGAATTACATGACTTGTGCGTAGACATCTAATGCCACATACTTCCATAAACCTACCACTAAACAATCTGAACCTTGATGTGCTGTACCAGTGATGTACTTCGTTCCAAAGACGGACAGACGAGCTATTAAGCAGGCGGTCATAATGTTTTGGCTCATCAGTGTGTTGTTCGCTTGGCGGTGCAGGTAACTTGAGTCGAGAAATGAGCATTTTTGCAGCAAGACAGATAACCATACGAGCTGTCGGCCTGGTGACCTTTGTAGCAGCTTCCCTTGACCAACAATATAGAGAAACGTGTGCCGACAGAGACGGCACAGGGAACAGGAGTGTCACCATATGGTCTTTTTAGACGACAGCCATTCCTGTGAATAGGATCACGATGGGAAGGGGGGTTTCAAACCTCTCTACGCGGACTTACTTCTCTCTCAAAATATGGTCAATAATAATAAAACTGTGCTCCAGGCATATCTTAACTCACATGACACACTTATCAGTGCGTATACATAAGACGGATATGTCGGAACTTTAACAGAAGGTTTTCAGAACACATTATAGCTCTAAAAAGAAACAGCAACCACAGCACATTTGCTGACCACTTAATAGCCCACAAGCACCACCCAACTAAGCTACGATAGAAACAGATTTAAAAATACTAAAATCCAGCCAAACCTGTACAGTAAACAAACAACAGAAGAAGACTCCCACACACAGAAGGCGATGGCAGAAGGAAAACAGGTTTAATTGAATACATTAACTATACAAAGGCGCACTATTTAACACATTAAAGGAACTTTACAGAAAGACAATAAACAGCTAAAAATCTCTCTCTCTCTCTCTCTCTCTCTCTCTCTCTCTCTCTCTCACACACACACACACACACACACACACACACACACACAGAGAGAGAGAGAGAGAGAGAGAGAGAGAGAGAGAGAGAGAGAGAGAGAGAGAGAGAGATACAGTCAGTCAGAAAGTAAACAAAGTTCAAATTCGGAGGCAAAAGAAAAAGGATCATCCAGAGCAAAACTTAACAAGAAACATATGCGCGGAATATCTTGGCGCAACAAAGCTACATTTAAACAAAAAGTGATGTGTTAAGTCGCCAACCAAATACACATTAATTTCGTTTGGTTGTAGATGACAAGCTACCAGTACTTGATAATGCACAAATGGTCCTGCATAACTGTGTAAAGTAAAATTAAAATAACTTCAAAACAAACACAAGCCCCAATTTTAGGCCTAATTTTTGTAGATTAATTATTTATCACTTAAAACATGTTCACGTTTCACAGTTTTGAATTAAGAAAATCGATTGATATTGATTAAGAATTTTCCTAACCCGTGAGCATGAAAATGCCTACTACCAACAAATTAAATGCAGTAATATTCTCATTCCTGTCGGAGCAGGCGTGTTTACTAAATGATGTGCTCACAAAATCACCAAAATGTTAGATATACTCATCAGGCAGTAGGAATACCGATCACTCGAGGTGACGTATATCTTATCTAACAAATATCTGCGTTGGAATTTTAATAGCAACAATTTACTTACAACTGATAAAAAATAGATAAATATTTGAAAGTTTTACTGTACTACTCATCATCATTGTGTATAACCAGTTACCAGCAATATGGTAGTTGTTGGATACCTTTAGCAGCACAGAGGTACTGAAACGCGTTTGGGTCATATGAAGCCCAAATGATGAATGTTCTAAAACCAGTTATCTTATTACTTATGTGCAACAATGTTGAATACCTAATATAAATACCGAGTAAGAAGGAACAATGGTCTCATTTTCCGGAGGACACTGCTCAAATGTTCGTCCATTCATCCAGATTTATGTTTTCTGTAGAATCTCTAATATCTTAAGGAAAATCCATGTTGGTTACTTTGAAAAGGTACCGTCAATTTACTTTCCCACATTTCCCCTTCCGGAACTATCTAATGACTTCATTGTCGACGGGGCGTCAAACAATAACCTTCCTTTGCGGAAGACTGCTGATCTTCCTGGACAACTAGTCTTCCCTTAACAAATCCCTTTCATCACACGGTGTCAAGGTTGACATGCATCTAATCAAATGATGTGAAACTCACATCTGGGCAAAGTACTTTTAGTCTTTTCAGTGTGGTACTGGTTTGGAGTAGTCACTGTGGCGGTGGCCAGTGGTATGAGTATTTGATCGCAGTGAGGGACATTAGGGCGCTACAGAATTCATTGATATTGATTAAGTATTTTCCCAAACCGTGAGCATGAAAATGCCTACTACCAACAATTTAAACGCAGTAATATTCTCATTCCTGTCGGAGCAGGTGTGTTTACTAAATGATGTGCTCACAAAATCAGCAAAATGTTAGATATACTCATCAGGCAGTATAAATACCGATCACTCGGGGTGACGTATATCTTATCTAACAAATGTCTGCGTTGGAACTTTAATAGCAACAATTTACTTACAACTGATAAAAAATAGATAAATATTTGAAAGTTTTACTGTACTAATCATCATCATTGTGTATAACCAGTTACCAGCGATATGGTAGTTGTAGGATACCTTTAGCAGTACCAGTTGTATAGATAATTCGAATAGAGCGGTCCGTTTCACATAGAATCTCTGTGACAGTTGATAGGACTCAAATCGAAACCACACGTGCTTATGTCTAGGTACAACAGTGAATGGTATACAGAACTTCCTAGCTTTACCGGACGAACCATCACTCACAGCTTGCGCTGTAAGAATGCGACCATTGTCCTACAAAATGATGAGTTGATTCTGCGGATGTATCATTCTCATAGTTAGTGGTATACTGTGTCCATTTAATTACTTAAAAACAAAATTTTACTATAACACTTTTTAAGTCGCACTAAAATTAAAATAAAACCTCCAACCAAACAGGCATCAGAAGGCCAAACGGTGCTTACCACTGTGTCATCCTCAGCCAACTGTTTATCCACAGCTTCCCTGTGTACGTGTATGTCATATATTGTACACATTTCCTTCTCCCACTCTCTCCGTCCATCTCCTCTTACCCTCCATTCCCCCTCTTTCTGCTCAGTCATGCCTGTACACTTGCATACCACGTGGAACACTTTCCGGTACTACCCACACAACACTCCAGTCCAGCAGTGCAGCCGAAATGTCAGTCGTTACCAAACGTTTCCAACTTCCATTCTACCCAAAGGAGCGACAAGAAAAAAATGGCTCTGAGCATCTGGGACATCTGTGGTCATCAGTCCCCTAGAACTTAGAACTACTTAAACCTAACTAACCTAAGGACATCACACACAACCATGCCCGAGGCAGAATTCGAACCTGCCACCGAAGTGGTCGCGAGGATTCAGACTGAAGCGCCTAGAACCGCTCGGCCACACCGGCCGGCAGAACACCGAGGTCTGTTCAAACTTAATTATGTATACAGACAGTTCCTCTATCCCAACAATCGCGAATTCCTACGTTTCTTACCTCTTTTCGACATCGATACTGGCAGGATAGTAGATTCAAAACTTTCGAGAACGTTTTAATTTTAAATTTGATGTGGGGGTAACTAATGACAAAAGAAATATTTTTCGTGCGATTTAATTACAAACTAACGACTTTCTGAATTTTTTATTTTACTTGTGCTGTGCAACCTTGCTTCCTGCCTAATTTTACGATTCTGTGTCAACGGGAAGTACACTGTAGTTTTTGGTGATTGTGTTTGCAAGTATGAGAATATGTGACGTAAATGGCCGTGGGCCCAATACTCTCGTAGGTGACATAAATCTCAACTTGATATCGCTACAAGTTCCTGAAAGAAGTGAATCTTAACAGACTGACGGACAGACTTACAATTGGATAACAAATGACATTTTTTTGCGTAATGTAATTACAAAATAAGTTTTTTGATTCTTCCTTTATTTGTACTGTGAAAGCTTGCTTCCTGTCGTATTTCATGAATCAAGGTCAAAGGGAAGTACCCTATGGCTTTTGATTAATGTGTTTGCGAGTATCAAAATATGTAACACTAATGGCCGTGTCCTTTTGATTGCATTAACTTAGAACCCTCAACTTTTCTTTTCCACCGACAAAGGGCCGTGCACCCTAGCATGTGACTTAAATTTCATCCTGGTACAGTCAGACAGACAAATGGACAACAAAGTCATCCTGTAAGAGTTCCGTTTTTACCAATTGAGGTAGGGAACACTAAAACGAGAGTTTGTGTTCTAGAAGGACTGCGGAGAGGTTCGGCTTGTTTCATCGCATGTCTCCTATACGGTTCATGCGAATGAAATACAAATTAAGGCACGCTCAGTGCCAAGAAGTTCACAACAAAATCTAAAAGAAAGTGTGTCAGACAGATGTCAAAGACGCGAAGGGTAGCGTTGAAAATTCCCTTATCTGGGATATTCCGTTTGTGCCCTATCGCAGTGGTCTGCGCAAACAGTAGAAGTAATGGATGGTCGGCGATACAGAAACAACTGCTGTGGGTACCCCCAAAGAGCTGACTAATACGTATTGCCAGACTATGACGTCTGCTGCGACATGATGACTGTTAGTCACACTGACATTTGACGTTGGCGTGCGGTTCATCACAGGAGATAATGTCCGGCAGCCGCTGCATTCCATTGTGATATTCATGTTGCTATTGACGAAAGCTCTGAGAGATCAAAGCTGGTATCAGAACGCAAGAGTCAGACTGCGTCTGCGGTTTGATACCTTTCAAACAGAGACATCTGGATGCAAGTAAACGCAGCCAAGTCCAACAGCGCACTGGATGTCTCTGGAAATCACACCAAATAGCAAGAGAAACTGCTCTGTTCCATTCCGTTTGCGATAGCGTTAGCGCGTAATACGTATGCGTTGCTGTAAAGTAAGCTAAATTACCTTCTTTTTTCTCCAAAAGCAGGTTGAATGTAGTTTCGTACCAATGTGGCATTTATTCTACTCATCTGCCAACCGCATATTTATAAATTAAAAACATTTTAGTCAGTTGAGCTTGAGTAATTACGTGCGCTAGGAACTGAAACAAAAAGAGTCTTCGTGCATTGTAACAACTAATGTGTTTGCAGTGATTCTGGAAAAGGAACGATAAGGTTTAAAACTCTGTCGACAGTGAGTCACAAGCTCGGATGGGGAAAGAGAAAGGAAAAGTTCTAAGTTCGAGCCTCGGTCCGGCAAACAGTTTTAATCTGTCTGGAAGTATCCTCGACTGAAAGTAATCGATCGTTATCCTTAAGGGGACATTGTATGTCCTATGCAGCCAATGTTAAATTATCGAATTTTGTGATCTGTTATCGGGGAACCTTTTTAAGACACCAACTTAAAATTTTCCATAATTATTTAATGCACCTTTCTAGATACACTGAACTAGAATTATTACTAAAACTGTAATGTGGGGCATGTTATCTTTTTTTCCAAACACTCAATTTTTTGACAGAATTTTGTAAATAAATGAACATAAAAACAAAAGAAGTCAGTATATTTTAATTATTCTAGTTCCATATGTGCTGAATCGCAGACTTGGCATGCTGCGAAAAAAGTTCATGTCTCTATCACCAGTATGTTTTTAGAAAACTGGTCATTTATTGTATAAAATGTAGTTCAGAGATATTGAGATATAAGACTTTTTAATTACAAATTCTTATACAGAGTTGCATTTCTGCGTCTTTTATCTACTATAACTGCCCTGGCCCACAGTCTGTGTCTTCTTCAGTGTCACAACAGCTCAGTGCTTGCCACCTCTTATTTCTTTCTTCTTTTGTCATTTGTTGAGCAGCTAACTCTGCTTCACGTACTCGAAGCTTGTAAGTAGGCTGTTTAGGTTTTTATGTTGGTAACGCCACGTAGCGCTCTGTATGAAAACCACTGACTGCGCTGTGTGCAGTCTGTGGCTGGTTTGCATTGTTGGAATATTTACTATTGTAGTGTTCGGCATTTGGATGTGAACAGTGCATAGCGTTGTTTTTGCTCTTCGCATTGTGCTTTTCTTATTATCGTGTGAAATACGTGATAATTATGGCTTGTGAAAAACGTAACACTAGGCTCGAAAGTAAATTGAGAAATGATAGTGACGACGAGAGTAGTTTATCAGCACCACCGTGTAATGGATTAACAGACATTCAAAGTAGTTCAAATGGTTCAAATGACTGAGCGCTATGGGACTTAACTTCTGAGGTCATCAGTCTCCTAGAACTTAGAACTACTTAAACATAACTGACCTAAGGACATCACACACATCCATACCCGAGGCAGGATTGGAACCTGCGACCGTAGCAGTCGCGCGTTTCCAGACTGTAGCGCCTAGAACCACTCGGCCACTCCGGCCAGCATTAAAAGTAGTAATTTGGTAATTGTGCATAGGGAAATCGACCAGTCGGCAAATAATGGTGTAGACAGTGAAACAATTAGTGAACAGGGAAGCATTATCGATCGATCGGTCGGCAACAGCCCGCCTCAGGAATCCGAAATGACAGGACACAATCTTGTAAATACTGTAAATTTAGGTTTTGCGTCCTCACTGTTTTCTCAAATAAGTAAAGATACATTTGCTGCTTTTCAAAATGCGAATATTGCCGGTTCAAATGCACTCCCGAATAGCACTGAGGAACATGTTTCAGACACCAGTGCATTGTTATTACAATTAATGCTACAAATGGGAGAAAAGCTTCAAACGTTAGACACAATGGAACAAAATCTTCAAATGTTTGACACCACGCTTGAACAAATACGTGAAGCTTTAACTGTTAATTGAGAACATCATTGGTGGGAAACTTTAATTATTATGCACTGCAATCCACAAACAAGTAAATGATCCCTGACTGGAATGAAATTAACGTCAGCACTGACGAATGAGTGATGAGCTGCCTTGAAATGTCGGAGCTACAAGTTTCGACTTCACGTTGCCATTAACTGATTATAAATGCCTTTATTGTTTCACGAGCAGTATCTTTAATAATATGAGTTCACAGCGTCATTAGAACAAAATTATTCGATCTTTATTCCTAGTGTCTTCCAAATATTGCTAGATAAATTATAACCGTTAGGTCAACACATTTAGTTATGTGACAACTACGGAAAGATCTGACACTGAAATTGCCCGTAACAGCGCAAATAGAATGTTAATTTGAGGTGTTACTGAAGGAAAAGTATTAAAAGGTAAATCGAAAACTTACTTGAATCTATGTAAAGCGCTTAATCAGTATTTACCTATAGGAGTTTATTTATATTGATGCTTCGCAGCAATGAAATGTCTGTTGACAGTCGACAGTGTGATTGCAGATATGTGCGTTCGACAGCTTCCTACACGACTGCCGCAAGATCTCTGGTGCCGACTCTCCGCTGTCTCTCCGATCGCCGTTCCGTCGCAATACACCACAAATAAACCCTCACTGATCCAAAAGCAGAACGGGACAAGGCCAATCGAGTTAATTTAATAGCAGGA
Organism: Schistocerca gregaria; assembly: GCF_023897955.1. Classification (NCBI taxonomy): domain Eukaryota; kingdom Metazoa; phylum Arthropoda; class Insecta; order Orthoptera; family Acrididae; genus Schistocerca; species Schistocerca gregaria. Next base: position 655,220,731 of record NC_064922.1, read on the forward strand.
ATGTAGAGTTCCAGAAACAACAGTGGACGGCCGGCCGAGCTTCGACATCGACGTGCAGTCAACCCGTTTATTTTTCACTTCACCAAAGTTAAGCCGTTCAGTATCTCGGTCCTCCCAGAAATTCAAATATAGTCGTCATCATACCAAACCAGACCAAAGATCGCTCACTGCGCCAAACAAAAACAGTCAGTTTTACTCGTAACATTTAGCTTTACCCACAGTTGCAACGCAACATAGCTCACCAACGCTCCTCAACTGTCTCTTCGTAACATTAATCACAGATATTAATTTTCTTAATGGGCCGAAGCTCCTAAAATTACAACGAAATTGGATACATACATGGAATTAACATTACACAACAAATAAGAATATTGATTCTATGTAATACATTAATTGCATCTGTACACACAAAATCGTAATAATGCATAATAAGTAACGTTAACCGAGAGAAGAGGAAAAAACACAAAAAGTAATAAAATATAGATTGACGTCATTAACGTTTTAAAAAACTCAAAACGATTAGTAGTAGTAGATGTACAATACAATAACGTAAGCCAAATTAGCCTGTTACAGATTATTTGTCTTAGATTCGAACTGCCAAGAATAATAGACTTTACCCTGGTTCCTCCTGGATTTGCCTAGTACAGAGTATTAGAGGATTTTCAACAGAAAGTGTGTCGCAGTGAGTCAAACTGACAGTTTAGGACAGCACTTTGCAGCCATTCGTCAGAAAGCTGAGTTAAGTGCAAGAGTGTCTCCCCTGACACTGCTTCCGCAGTACATAGGCCCTTGACGTACTGCTGACGGGCTACTCCATATATATGAATCTCGAGTTACGCTTACCACTTGAGGCCAATAATCTACATGAATAAAATTTCACAGTTAGGCAACTCGAAAAAAAAATTATATTTAAGACTATAATTTCAGTACCATTTCATATTACACAGGAGGCACACATTATTAAAAAATATATAAGGAAATGTCTTTGCTGTATTCATTTCGAGCACTGCTTTGATGCAATTCTATACGGCACTCTATCCTGTGCAAGCCGCTTCTGCTCTGCATAACTAATGGAACCTACATTCATTTAATACTGCTCCCTGCAGTCCAGTCTTGGTCGTCCATACACACACACACACACACACACACACACACACACACACACTTATTCCCTCAAATACCAGACTAACAATTCTTTTAAACCTCAGAATGTGTCCTATCAACCGACCACACGAGCATTTATACTTCACGACAGTTATGATATCAATTGAAACAAAAAGTTTACTGTTAACAATCACAGTTTCTTTTACTTCCATTAAGCGTTTCTTAGATTTAAACCTCCGTCATTAGGCAAATTCATTTTAATTAATACATGTATATGTTGTTTAAAACATTGGGGTAACCTGAGGCGCTGCCTAGTAGCAGAAGACAGAAACAAAACTATTTCAGTAGATGGTTCATAGTTTTCAGTGCCTCTTATTCGGTTACTCGATTTACCCAACAGATCTTCATAGTTCTTCTGCAGCACCAGATTTTAAAATCTTCTGCTCCCTTCTTGCCTGAACTGTTTATCGTCCACGCTTCACTTCCGTACAAAGCTACAATCCAGGAAAATATCTTCAGAAAAGTCTATGTAACATTTAAATTTATATTCAATGTTGAGGAGTTTATCTTTTCCAGACTGATTTTTCTTGCTCCTGCCAGTCTGCATTTTAATCCCCTCTTCCTCAGACTTTCTCAGTTATGTCCCTTCGCAAATATTAAAAATCGACTACTACTTTTAGTCTCTCATTTCTGATCTCGTTCCATTACTATCGCCTAATGTGATTGAACTATATTCTATTCCTCTTGTTTTACATGTACTTGCATGTCTAATAGAAGAGACACTGGTGACGGTTCACAGCTGTACAAAATATTTCCAAACTTCTTCGCTGACTGCCAATTTTTTTGACATCAGCTGTATTATGTATAGATATATAGATCTACTGCCCAAGAGTCACATATGAAAATTTATTCCGGATCGGATCTCGAACCTAGATCCCAGACTTCCCATTTATCGCGAACGGCCGCCTAAACGACTTTGCCTATCCGTGCAGGTTCCCCGTATGGAGCCAAACAGCCATGCATGTTTCCCCACATCCCACTTGATGAACATCGGTTTGGTGTCCGCCTCGGACACACACCACCAAAAATTTAGAACACTTTCACTCACACTTGCATACAAAACATACTCTTTTCGCTTACTGATTGGATACAATGCCTTGGAAATGAATAGGAGCATGATGATCTTAGCTGTTGGGTCTCCTTAAACACTCAGCAGCAGAAGCAACAGCAGCAGCCGGCCCAAACTTGTATACACCTGTTACGGAAGTTTAGGTCAGTCCGGGAAGCGTGGACAGATAGCCGAAGTGGTTAAGGCGACTGCTGGCGACAACCGAGATATCTGGATTTCAGACGATACAGCATAAATTTTCAAATGTCACCGTTGGGTAGTGCATCTATACCTAATAGAACTGATGTCAAGGAATTTGCGGTCAGTGAATAAATTTCGAAGTGTTTTACTTTTGTTAATTTCATTTTACGTTCGATTTTCAGTATACTGTTCCGTTTTACTGATCTTCCAAGTCCTTTGTAATTTCAAACAGAATTAGAATGTCATTTACAAACCTCAAAGGCTTTTCAATTTTCCAAATTGCTCCTTGGTTTCCTTTATTTCTCGCTCAGTTAACGGACAGAATAATATTGGGATGACCTGAAACCTTGTCTCGCTTCTTGCCGGCCGGTGTGGCCGAGCTGTTCTAGGCGCTACAGTCTGGAACCGCGTGACCGCTACGGTCGTAGGTTCGAATCCTGCCTCGGGCATGGATGTGTGTGATGTCCTTAGCTTGGTTAGGTTTAAGTAGTTCTAAGTTCTAAGGGACTGATGACCTCAGAAGTTAAGTCCCATAGTGCTCACAGCCATCTCGCTTCTTTCTCAGCTAGAGCTTCCTTCATGTCTTTCAGCAGCACCCATCAGAAATTCAAAGCGTGTGTGCTTGGCAAAAACTTACTCGAAACCTCAAACTGCTATAAATGTTGGTTTGGCTTCTTACGACCTGTCTTGTAAGAAAAATCGTAGTGTCAGTGCTGCCTTGCGTGTTGCTACATTTCACTGGAATCCATACTGATTTCCTCGATGACAACTTATACAATTCTTTCGAGTCTGCTGTAAAGAAGTCGTGTAAGTATCTTGCAAACATGACCACGACTGATGGGTCTGTAATATACGAGGGAGTGCTGAAAAGTAATGCCTCCGAATTTTTTATGTGAAAACTCTTAAACCTTTCAAGTAAAACAAACGTCATTAACATTCTAAGTCTTCATTCTGTAGCGTTACGCGTGTGTAGGTGAGCGCTTTGGTCACCTGCAGGTGGTACGAGGGGAGATGAAATTAATATACAGTTGAATGCTAGTGAGCCCGGGGCTCAGGACACGCCACAGCCAGGCTGCCAGGACGGGCGAGTCCAGGTACAAAGACGAGCAGCGCTGCCGGAAATGGGTAAATTCCAAAGCTGGGAGTTTTGACTTTTGGCAGGATCTGGCTGACTGTCACACAAGCTAAAATATGGCTTCTTACAACTCTTTATCAAGCTATAACTGTTAGCAGTCGAGTAATAATGCATACTGAATACATCATCGACCTCAGACAAATGAGGTACATCCAATACCACATCAGTATTTCCAATATCTTTAAAACTACAGAGGTTAATATTTCACAGTGATTAAACATTTCCACAATGAGTCTCTGAATTAACAACTTTTAAATGTTTCATGCGATATCAAGGCACGATACCTCAAGTGATACCATTGCACTATGGCTATCATCTCTGAAACCTACCTGTCTGAATCTGTTTTATTTCCTGATTTATTAAGTTTTTATATCTTTCATTATGCAAATGTTTCTCAGAATGTCATATTCTCCACAATTACACAGCAAATAATTACAGTATGAAAAACTCATATTTTGTCATACTTGTGTATTTACTTAATGAAAAGTTTACTATTTTGCCACTAACTTTATTTAAATATTAATTACAACTAATAATACAAAATCACAGTAATTTAAGAACTGGTCATTCGCATGTGGTCTCTGACACCACCTTTTTAAACAAATGCCAAAAGTCGTTTCTGACAAGCAGGCATAAATAACTGTTTAAACAAAAATGGTTCAAATGGCTGTGAGCACTATAGGACTTAACTTCTGAGGTCATCAGTCCCCTAGAACTTAGAACTACTTAAACCTAACTAACCTAAGGACATCACACACATCCATGCCCGAGGCAGGATTCGAACCTGCGACCGTAGCGGTCGCGCGGTTCCAGACTGTAGCGCCTAGAACCGCTCGGCCACTTGTAACGAAAATCTGTTGTCATTAATCGTGAGCGCACTTACTCAAGAGTACTGGCTTATTTATTTATGGGCAAACTTTTATTTACGTATATTGTGAATCCTCTGAGAGTGACTGAATGGTTATAACATCTCTTTATTTAAATATTGTTGTAATATGTTAGTTTAGTCCAAGAAGTGATCAAGTGTAGTCAAATGATGTCTGTAGATCGTAAGAAAGTTGTATTTTTGGTGGGGACAGTCTTCAGCCAAAGGAAAACCAGACACTAGCGGAACACTGCGGGAGCTGGGGCTTTTAGATTGAGGAGCTCAGGGAAGCGATCCGGTACACTTTTACACGATTCTGGAAGAAGGAAGACCTGGCTATGGTAAGGATTGGTATTGAATCACGAATGTATTTGATTCTGGGCGGAGAATGGCCGCTATCATATTTTAACTTCTGAAAGGACTTTATATTTCGGAAGGTCTGAATCTGCTCCATGGTAGAGTTTTTCGTTTATATCACGAAACTGAGGATAGACAGAGTCTGAGTTACTATTCTTTGTATCATGGGTGATAATTTGTAAATCACCATATTGAATTCAACAGTTTTGAGCTGGCGAATCTTTCGTGTACTGCGAACGCCAAATAGACTTAATTTTCGCAAGTCTTTGAGGACTATTTAGTTTGGGGATTTTGCTACCATTCTCATAACGCTCTCAGTTGATAAGGCTAAACTGCCTGTATTTTAATTGATTATCGTACTACCACTTCCCGTTTATCTGAGATGTCCTTCCTTGAATAAACGTTATTCGACGTTATTCTCTGTCGTCTGCGTCAATTACAGACTTTATAACAGAACCGTCTTTATTATATTATTCATTTAAGTTCTGTTTTGTATTTCTGTGTATTTTATTAACTCGAGATCCTAGCCAATCCATAGACTATTATACTGCCGGATCACAGCTACACGTTATTATCTGCAGTGAAGTAGCCGCACGGCATGGAAGCAGACGAGCGTGGTTCGACACTATGAGTACGTCGATCTATTTATTCTTTTAAAATAGCGCCGTGCCGGCTGGTGTGCCGTGCGGTTCTAGGCACTTCAGTCTGGAACTTCGTGACCGCTACGTTCGCAGGTTCGAATCTTGCCTCGGGCATGGATGTGTGTGATGTCCTTAGGCTAGTTAGGTTTAAGTAGTTCTAAGTTCTAGGGGACTGATGGCCATAGATGTTAAGTCCCATAGTGCTCAGAGCCATTTGAAATAGCGCCGTGCGTAATCCAAGTACCTAGAGTACGAGTAACCGCAGGTAAAGAGGCAACTGTTTCGCTCGTACGGGATGCTGTTTGGAAGAGCAACTACACGAGCAGCAACTATTAGGTAACGTCGCAATATGTCATGTCTGTCACTCGTCACCCTGCTGATGAACACATTTCTCCCAAGGAGAGACCAGTCTGTTGTCGTCACTGTAGCACGTTTGACTTTGTTGACGGAGTCGCAACCTGACCTCTGGGCGCACTGCTTCATCACTATCAAACTGAAATCCTCGAAAGAGTTCTTTAAGCTTTATAAACAAATGAAAATTTGGTGGGGCCAAGTCGGGACTGCATGTAGGATGATCGACGAGAGTGAACCCAAGGTATCGGATTGTGTCAGATTTCGTAGCGCTCATGTGTGGTCTGGTATTGTCATGCTGAAGGAGAGAGTGCTCTATGTGTAGACGAACTCTTCGATTTCAAAACTCGATTACTCTCGCATCGACATACAGGGTGGCACACGAAATGTGTTACCAATTCTTTCTTTCACAATTTACGACGCACTTTAGATATCTCGCTGGGATCTCTGCAGCAATACCAGCAGAGCTTGGAAAAACAAATGAGCTACGAAATGACGTGTAATTCACGATACTGCCGCTAGGAGACTAGTAAGCAGCAATGGCTGACAATGGAATGATGATGACACAGCAACGATCGGCAATTGTGTTACTTTTTCATGAAACGAAAAGCCTTGTTGCGACTCAGAAGCGTTTTCGACAACGGTTTAACACACGATGGGTCCCTTGCAAGAAGACCATCCACAGGTTGTACGATAAATTTGTACAGGAAGGAACAGTGTTGGAAGCGAAGCAACCTCAGCCTAAGCCTGTTTGTTCGCCGGAGAATATTGAAACGGTACGAATTGCTGTACAGAGGAGTCCCGGGAAACCGTGTAGAAAGGCAGCAGTGCAACTGGGAATATCCAGACGCTCCGTTCAACGCATTCTTAGAAGTGACCTCGATACGTACCCATACAAGATGACCTGCGCACAGAAGCTCACTGAAGAACACAAGCAGCGGAGACTACAGTTTGCTCAATGGGCGGAGGATAAGAAAGAAACTCTCAACACCGTTTGGTTTTCAGACGAGGCGCATTTTCATTTAGACGGTGTGGTTAACAAACAAAATGTACACTTTTGGGCCACTGAAAACCCACAAGTGCTTCATGAACGACAACATTAAGCTCCGATGATTACAGCGTGGGCAGCAATTTCCAGTCACGGACTTATTGGACCCATTTTCTTTGAAGAAACTGTGAACAGCGAGCGTTATTTGAGCATGCTGCGCAATAGCTTCATTCCACAGCTTCTTGCTACTGCCTTGCCCTTCAACACGTAGTGGTTCATGCAAGACACAGTTCCCCACAGTCGTTTAATGAACAAAGTAAGAGCATACGGACTATCAGATCAATTGTGTGATTGGATTGAGGAGTTCCTAGATAACAGAACGCAGCATGTCATTCTCAATGGAGAGACGCATGGTGCACGGAATGGCAATTGAATCTCAATGTAGACAAGTGTAATGTGATGCGAATACATACAAAGATAGGTCCCTTATCATTTAGCTACAAAATAGCAGGTCAGTAACTCGAAGCATTTAATTCCATAAATTATCTGGGAGTACGCATTAGGAGTGATTTAAAATGGAATGATCATATAAAGTTGATCGTCGGTAAAGCAGATGCCAGACTGAGATTCATTGGAAGAATCCTAAGGAAATGCAATTCGACAACAAAGGAAGTAGGTTACAGTACGCTTGTTCGCCCAATGCTTGAATACTGCTCAGCACTGTGGGATCCGCACCAGGTAGGGTTGATAGAAGAGAGAGAGAAGATCCAACGGAGAGCAGCGCGCTTCGTTACAGGATCATTTAGTAATTGCGAAAGCGTTACGGAGATGATATATAAACTCCAGTGGAAGACTCTGCAGGAGAGACGCTCAGTAGCTCGGTACGGGCTTTTGTTAAAGTTTCGAGAACATGCCTTCACCGAAGAGTCAAGCAGTATATTGCTCCCTCCTACGTAAATCTCGCGAAGAGACCATGAGGATAAAATCAGAGAGATTAGAGCCCACACAGAAGCATACCGACAATCCTTCTTTCCACGTACAATACGAGACTGGAATAGAAGGGAGAACCGATAGAGGTACTCAGGGTACCCTCCGCCACACACCGTCAGGTGGCTTGCGGAGTATGGATGTAGATGTAGATGTAGAAGATGGAGCAAGGCCACATACTGCAAACACTGTGTTGGAGTTTTTACACGAGCATTTCGACATGCGCATAATTTCACTCAGGTTTCCAGGTCGCTTCAATGACGGACAAAACTGGCCCCCCAATAGTCCAGACCTCAATCCATGTGACTTTTTTCTTTGGAGGTACCTAAAGGAAAAAAATTTCCCGAAACGTCCACGTGATTTAATGGAGCTCAGAAGACTCATTCTTCAAGCTTGCAGTGAATTTACGAAAGACATGTGCCGTAGCGTAATCACTAAGTTCAGTGTTCGTTTGAAGGAAGTTAGGAAACGAAATGGTGGACATACTGAGCATGCGCTGAGTTACAACAAATCTCCATGGATGGCTCTTCATTGTAGTATATGTTGCTTTCAGATTGTATTGACAATAAATGGTAACATTTCGTGCGCCACCCTGTAGTCCTTCGCCACCCTGTAGTCCTTTTACATCTAATTTCTGATAACAAACCATGCTGCCGGCCGGAGTAGCCGTGCGGTTCTAGGCGCTACAGTCTGGTACCGAGCGACTGCTACGGTCGCAAGTTCAAATCCTGCCTCGGACATGGATGTGTGTGATGTTCTTAGGGTAGTTAGGTTTAATTAGTTCTAAGTTCTAGGCGACTGATGACCTCAGAAGTTAAGTCGCATAGTGCCAGAGACATTTGAACCATTTGAACTAAACCATGCTAAAACATTATGGTAGTTGGCTACAAATGCCATTATTGTTGACTATTGACGACAAATATGAAGAATAATATAAATATTCCATTGTGAATGAAGAAACTGACGACACTGGTGTAATGTTATACTGTAATTTTAGACTCATTAAAATGCCACCTAATCCTCTGGTAACAGAATGGATTTCATAAGCTCTGCTGCCGGCGTCATTTGCTGTGAGCGATGTCGTAAGGGATGCCGCGCCGCTGTGGTAGAGAGCTGCAGGTCGCGCGAATGTGAAAGCCGTCTTATCGAAATTCCGAAAGCGACATTCCAAGAATATTCGAGCAAATTTCTCCCCCACAAAACTCGGGGAATGACCAATAATTAAAATTATAAAAAAAATGTTGATTACAGATTACAAATTGTAGGTCGCCTCTGCGAAGAGGGAACTCGGCTTTGTCGTTAGAAAGCCAGGAATCCGAGGCTACCAGCGTGGGCTGTCGTTTCGTGCGCCAGCGCGGCACAGCACAGCTATGCACAAGCGTTGCCCAATGCTCCGCACACTTCTGCGCAGGGCGGATTCTTTGAGCGACAGCAGAGCCGCGGCAGGGCAGCCCCCCACACGAAGGCGTGACTTGTTTCCAGCTCGCGGTGTACCAGCGCGCCGGTACGCGTGACGAGTTCCTAGACAGGCTTCCACGTGCGCACGAGCGAGTGCCGGCCCGGTCTCCCAATACCGCACCCACTGGTCGGGAAGTACGAAACGCAAGATCCCTATCGCAAGAGATTTGTCGCTTTCCACAAACAGATCTCCCTTACGATAAGCACCAACTTAGCTAGTTTTGCCTTTAACGATGTCATAAGTCAGCAATGAGACTTTCTGGCTGTTACGCTTGCACTCAAAAAATTTAAACTTATTTAAACATTTATGCTTCTATATTTACACATGCAGGTCTAACGCCCTGCTTTCCGGGCGGGAAGGCGTGCCGGTCCCCGGAACGAATCCGCCCGGCGGATTAGTGTCGAGGCCCGGTGTGCCGGCCATTCGGTGGATGGTTTTTAAGGCGGTTTTCCATCCGCCTCGGCGAATGCGGGCTGGTTCCCCTTCGAGACGCCCGCTAAACCCGCAGGGCAGAACAGGTGATTAGGATTGTGGAAAGGGCCAAATAAGGTGACGTTTACTTTGTAATTTATTATAACAACACCTTTAAACCTTTAGAACTACGAGTTTCCAAAGGGAATTATTTCACGGCTGAGGGCCTCCAAACAAGAAATCTTAAAAGTCAAAATTAAAATCCAGTTAAAACAGAAATACAATAATTAAAATATATACGATATCACAGCTAGGTTGGAAAGCCTCAAGGCAAAAGTAGATAGAACAAACACATGCAAGGTGCAATACAAGCGGCTGAGAGCCACAATTAAATTTTAAAATATGTTACCTAATCTTTCAAGGCAGAAGCCCGCTATGTTTTGCTTAAAGGGTAATTTCAAGAATAAGATTTTAAGCGGCTTAAGGCCCACAATTGATTTTCCAACATTCAAAATACGTAAGGTCCAGTGAAAACAAGAATCTTTAAATCATTGACTATGATAGATTATAAACAAACAAGTAAACACCGATGAGAAGGAGAATAAAGAAAACGCCACGCAGAACCCTTCAGGGAGGTCGGTGTGCCCTCGTTCCACTTAGGTGAGACAGGTGGTGAGCCCAATTACACTTGATCCATAGGAAACCAACCAGGGGACAGCCACGGACCGACCGACTCAACGACTTGCTTGCCACCAATCACTACATGAGAACTCAAACACCAAAGGTTACGAACGTGATTATCCACAATGAAAAATGTATCAGCTGTCAAAACTACACACCTTGTTGGACAGCGACAACAGGTGAGGAAAGGACGCTGCCAGAAATTACGTTAGTGGCCAGGGCAGGTAACCAGAGCACTAACGGCCACAAGGCAGAAAATGGCGCTGGTGCACTCGAATTGTGGTCAACCAATATAGTTAATTGCACCGCATAGTGGCTAAATTTCATCAATAGAAACACTCAGTGTTGCTCACACGAGGACCTCCCCAACAGTGAACTACCGAAACGAACCACACAACATGAATGGACGTGGCTTTGGTAGTTGAAACCACTACTCAACTCTGACGCCCCGGGTCGGTGAACCGCGAAGCTCGTAGCGATCGGACAGCTCCACATACGCTCCGACGCTGCGCAGGGACCGCCAGCGGACCCAGCCGACTGCTCCGCGCGGATATAACTTCCCTGGTCCGCAACAACCGACCGACTCCCTCAGAATGCCGACAATGTCTAGAACAGTCGTCAGTGGAAATAATGCCAACTGCACACACAACCTGACAAACACTTCCACGAAGCCTTGAACGATACCCAAAACTAAGTATGCACGGAAACAAATCGGGAGTCGATGCGCACACACACACACACACACACACACACACACACACACACACACACACACACACACACACACACACGACCGACTGACGATCCACCGAGACCATGTCACTGCTGCTCCAACCCCACTGCATTAGTGCCGCATTGCAAATCCCGACTGGCGGGTCCGGACTGCACTTCAGGCGCGTTATAACTGACTGGGAGACCCGAACTCGCGATCCGAACTAGCTGACGACAGAGAACAACCGGGAAGTAGCAGTCGAGCAAAGATACTACGAGAGGGGATATATCGATACGCGCTGCTAACGCGGCTCATGGTCAGGCAAAGCAGCAACTCAGTGACAGTAGTAATTTAAATTAACGTAGTGAGGTGGAAGTAAGTTAAAAACAGGGTGTAAAATACATGATGGCGGGAACATGAGCCACGCACGGCTCGCTCTTATTCCGCCTCAGTTACACTATGCCGGCGGTTGCTGCGCAAACAATTTCAGGAAAACTGGTGATTTATTCAAGAGAAAGAGCTTCACAAATTGAGCAAGTCAACAACGCGTTGGTCCACGTTTGACTTTTATGCAAGTACTTATTCGGCTTGGCACTGACTGATAGTTGTTGGGTGTGTTCCAGCATATCATGCCAAATTCTGTTCAATTGACGCGTTATATCGTCGAGCTGGTTCGAGGGCCTGATCACAATACTCCTGGCTGGCCAGAGTAGGGTTTGGCAAGAATGAAGACAAGCAGCAGAAACTCTCGCCGTATGCGGGCGGCCATTACGTTGCTGAAACGCAAGAGCAGCATGGCTTGCAGTGAAGGTCAACGAAACGAGGAGTAGAATATTGTCGACGCAGCGCTGTGCTGCAAGGGTGACGAGAATGAAAACCAAAGGGGTCTTGCTATGAAAAGAAATGGCACGTAGACTATTACTTCTGTTTGTCGAGTCGTATGGCTGGCGAGTCAGGTTGAAACTTCCTGGCAGGTTAAAACTGTGTGCCGGACCGAGACTCGAACTCGGGACCTATGCCTTTCGCATACAAGTGCCTTGTCAAGAGAGCTACCCAAGCACGATTCACGCCCCGTCCTCACATCTTTACTTCAGCCTGTTTTAATGTTCCAGGAAGTTTCACATCAGCGCACACTCCACTGCAGAGTGAAAATCTCATTCTGGAAAGTCAGGTTATTTTCCCATCAAAGTCTGGGGCGTCTCAAGACACGACTCTGCTGGTCATCGGCGCTCATTAGGAAGCTTGACTCATCACTGAACTCAGTTGTACTTCAGCTGATGTAATTCCAGACCGAACAGCCCGACACAACTGCAAACGGACATGTTGATGTACAGTGGTCAGTAGTAATCATGGCAAAGGGCGCAGTGAGCTCAGCTCCCATTCTCTGAGTCTCCCATAATGGTCCTTGTTGTCACTGAAGCGCAAACGTCACGTCAGATCGATGAAGATGATGAATCAAGAGTTCTGAGTGTCTCTCAAACGATTGCTCGGCCCTAAGGTTCTGTTATCTCTATAGGTCGACTACTTCCTTCTTGACGCTGAGTTCGGCCGTGGTTCACCCCTACCTGCCAACAATGTCGAATAGTGGCATAGCTCCTATTCAAATGTCGAGCGATTCGCCAATTACTCCAACCGGCTTCTGTGAGCCCTACTACACGCCCTATCTCAACATGTGACATCTGCGTACATCGTTCACACTCCTATTTGCCATGCATAGTTACTGTTCAACTGAATACAGGTAATGAAATTCGCAAAGACATTGTGCCCTGGTATCGACACGTCCCCTGTTTACTGTCCATGCCAGCTGCGTGCTGAATTTGCGCTTCAGCGTCACTCTTTAATCTACCGTCCTCCAAAGTTTAGAATTTTGCATTCTCCGTCGATAACTGTATGAATATAAGTTTGTGACCAATTTGCACAATTGTTTATTGGTGTGTCGTCTTCTTTTTGTCTTGGAGTGTATTACGAGAAAACTGTATGTTCTAGCGCACTTGGCCGTGTGAGTCTCCTATCGTTTCTTATGCATATTTTGTCATATAAGCATTTATTTCCTTTTTTTTCTCATTACTCTTCAGATTTTTTAACGCGCCCCGACATGATTTCCTGTCACGTGACGAGCTCTTCATCTCAGAGTAACAGTTACACCTAACGTTCCATTACTTTTTGAATATACGTAATACTATCTTTACCTTCCGCTACAGTTTTTAGTCCTCTAATGCTCCCTCTAGTACCGACGAAATTATTTTCTGTTGTTTTAGCACAAACCTCATCATCCTGTCCTTTATTCAGGGACAATGTTTTCCGTGTATTCCTTTCCTTTGCGGCAGACAACCACCTCATTTCTTATCATTAATCTTAATTTTCAGTATCTTTCTGCAACAAACATCACGAAAACTTCGATTGTCTTTTTTTCTTTATTTGTCACAACCCATGATTCGCTTTCGTGTAATGCTGTGCTCCAAATGTACCTTTTCGTAAATTTCTCCTCAAGTAAATATCAGAATTAGATGTTACTGGGCTACTTTTATCGAGGAAGCCGTCTTTGCCTATGTTATTCTGATTCCTATGTCCTCCACATTTCACCTCTCATGCGTTATTTTTGCTTCCAATGTAGTAGAATTCCTCCACTTCCTCTACTATATGGTACCTAGTTTTTACACTAAGTTTACTGCTAATTTTTACTATTTTCCTCTTTCTTCGGTTTACTCTCAGCTCATATTCTGTGCCCATTAGCCACGCAACAGGTCCTTTAAGTCTTCTTCATTTTTTCACTGAAATAGCAATGTTCTCATCGAAGCTTATCATTGATATTCTTCCGTACTAAATTTCAATCCCACGCCTGAGTCTACCTTTTTATTTACGATATTGCTTATTCGATGTACAGGTTGAATGTTAGGCGAGAAAGACTTTATCCCTGCTTCACTCCCTCTTTAATCCTACCACTTATCTCATGGTCTTCCAGTCTTACTATTCCCTCTTTATTATTGTACATACTGAATATTTATCACCTTTAGCTATGGTTCAAATGGTTCTGCACACTATGAGACTTAACTTCTAAGGTCATCAGTCCCCTAGAACTTAGAACTACTTAAACCTAATTAACCTAAGGACATCACACACATCCATGCCCGAGGCAGGATTCGAACCTGTGACTGAAAGCGACCTTTAGCTGTAGCTCATACATATATTTCTGAGAATTTCAAAAATCTTGCACCATTCTACATAGCTGAACACTCTTTCCAGGTAATAAAGTCCTAAAAATGTGATTTTTCTTAAGACTTGTCTGAATATCAAGCGCAACCTTCGAACTGTTTCTCTCGTGCTTTTACATTTCCTAACACCAAACTGATCGTCGTCTAACAGACCCTGAAGTTTATTTTAGATTGTTCTCCATGACGCAATACGACAAAAACGATCGACGGTAACCAATACTTTAATTATTATACAGGGTGTTACAAAAAGCTACGGCCAAACTTTCAGGAAACATTCCTCACAAACAAAGAGAGAAAATATGTTATGTGGACATGTGTCCGGAAACGCTTACTTTCCATTTTATTACTTCTCTTCAAATCACATTAATCATGGAATGAAAACAGACAGCAGCAAAACGTACCAGCGTGACTTCAAACACTTTGTTTCAGGAAATGTTCAAAATGTCCTCCGGGGTACATGCATCCGCCCTCCGTCGCTTGGAATCCCTGCTGCGCTGATGCAGCCCTGGAGAATGGCGTATTGTATCACAGCCGTTCACAATACGAGCACGAAGAGTCTCAACATTTGGTACGGGAGTTGCGTAGAGAAGAGCTTTCAAATGCCCCCATAAATGAAAGTGAAGAGGGTTGAGGTCAGGAGAGCGTGGAGGCCATGGAATTGGTCCGCCTCTACCAATCCATCGGCCACCGAATCTGTTGTTGAGAAGCTTACGAACACTTCGACTGAAATGTGCAGGAGCTCCATCGTGCATCAACCACATGTTGTGTCGTACTTGTAAAGGAACATGTTCTAGCAGCACAAGTAGAGTATCCCGTATGAAATCATGATAAGGTGCCCCATTGATCGTAGGTGGAAGAACATACTGACGAAAGTGAAATGAGCTCTAACATGGAAATTAAGCCTTTCCCGCCACATGTCCACATAACATCTTTTCTTTATTTGTGTGTGAGGAATGTTTCCTGGAAGTTTGGCCGCACCTTTTTGTAACACCCTGTATAACAAGAAGACCATTAGTAAATTTAGTTGATATGACGGACACGCAACGGAAATTAGTTTCACCCAGCTGGAACACCTGTTACCATGGAGGAAAATCCCTTCTATCACAGTCCATTGTTCAGCCACTTTCTTGAAGTCATTCTTATTTTCAGTAGTTCTGGAATAACCTCCCGAATTATACTAGACAACGAACAGCACCTCCAGTTTCAGAAGACAGTTAATGACATATCTAATAAAGCAATAATAATGATTTCCGTTGTCCTTATACGCACTCGTTACCCTTGTACACCCTTCTTTCCAACCAGATAGTCCACATTTACAAGTATCTCAGTTTGTGCAGTCTCCCTAAACTTCCTTTCCCCAGAACTCGCTCAGAAGACGTCTGTTTTGTGCACCTACAAATTCTTTCTTTATCTGTCACTATCATATTATTATTGTTGTTGTTGTTATCTCTATTAGTGGCAGCAGCAGCAGTAGTACACGTACTTCCAGTATTAACCTTATTAGTTCACAGCCAGTAGTATAAACTCTCATTGTCACTATTAGACACTCAGTTAATTTTAATGCCCTTTGTCATATTAAAATTGTTATTTCTTAAGTGCCTATGATCTAAAAAGATACTATAATTGTGATATCCTGGTCCTCTGTAAGAGAGGGCCGCATGGCCCTAATGAGATCTGGTTAAATAAATAAACAAAATAACTTAGAAAAATAGTAGCCTAAAACTTGGATGACAGAGACTCGCCTAGGAACGGAATAGGACGTATTTTGAACAAGAGTCAGCTATTCCACTAGAGCGCCTCCTTGAACAGTGAGACTGAGCAAGGCAGCGGTAAGACAGCGGCCGTGCATTCAGGAGGAGCAGAACTGAGATCCTCGTCCGGAGACGCAAGTTTAATTAGCAAACACGCTGATGGTTCTTTAATCGAGATCACGCCTGATAACCTTTTCGCAAACTTGTCCCCATCGAGCATCTGTTCAGCCTGTAATGACTTCGGCGTCGAAGTGACATTAGTATTTAAGCAGCTGCTTTTCTTCGACCAGTGGGATGCTTTTTTGCAACAGTTGCTTATAACAATTAGTGCTGATTTTTGGCATCCTCCAGTTTATGTGACCAATATTAACGAAGGTAATACTGAAACTGTAAGCAGTCGCTATTCACTTCTCTTCATCACTGTTTCTTTCATAGCCAGCAATCTAACTTCAAGTGTTTCACCTGAGGCTATCTCCTCCAACATAATATAGATGTTTTTCTATATGAAAGAAAAGATTAACCATAATTAACTTCTCTACAAGCATTTTAGATAACATTTTTAACACAATGAGCGTCGCAACAACTAGACGATTTTTATGATAGAAACATCTCCAGATGCACATTGGCGTTGACGCCATATTGCCCCAGAAACAGGATAAGGACAAAGAAATAGTGTTTCGCTTAAGTTTTGTTACCAAAGCAAAATGTTTAATTTGTTAAACTTTTGAATCACAGGGCATGTGGAAAGACTGTAGAACATGTAAATGGTGACCGGCAGACGATTCCAACACAGCGACTACAAAGAAGGTATTGCTACAGAAGTTTCCTTAAAAGTCATGGAGCTGCATCGGTATCATATGCAAAACATGTGCCAGTCCACATCATACGGGACGAACTCTAACAGCAGAGAGGTATAGTTACGAAATACACATAACATTTTGCAGTAATTATCTGTGTCCAATGTCTGAAACAATGAATATAACTGATCAGTGGTAGCGCGCGCTTGTATTGCCTGCAGCAGATATGTTGTTTCGTGTGATTGGAGTAGAGTGGCAACAAGCAGGCAGTGCACGTTTCACTGGCTGTGTTCGCTCTGTCAGCTCTGCTGTATTTACGAATGGATAAATCGCTCATAATCTGTGCCTGATTATTTTTTACTCATGAATGCGCCTACAGCTCTCACAGGTCTTGAGTGTGCTGGGATAAAGCCCAGACAGAAAAAAACAGCACAAAAAGGACAGGAAACCAAACGATTTCCTGTTTACGACCGCTCAATCGATAGACTTCACGAAGTGACTATTGGCTAGTCCGTCTACCTGATAGGATTATGTCATGCTGGAACTGTATTATTTATGTTACGGTTAGGCCAAAAGAAATTATGAACAAGCCATTCACTAAATAACTACATTTTTGGTCTATTTCATAAGTTGTTGACAGTCTCATGTCATGTCAGAGTACATAACCTCCGACAGATTTCTTCATAAAGGAAGATGTCACCAAACCAGTATGCGAAGAACTACTGTATGAACAGTTGTAGGAATGCAGTGATCACTCCTTCCTACAGTACTTCAGTGGTGGAACAGCGTTTATGTGGTCAGCTCAGCATTTTCAGACAACGCAACTGGTAAATGTCCAGCGATTTATTCTGAAAACGCACCGCTCTTTTGCGATGGAAATCGGTGGCTCTTTGTTTCTCGCTCTTACGAGCAGTGCTACTATTGTTGTTATTGTCCCCTTTCAGGGCGCTCAAAACTTGCAGCTTTTGATGCTTCATTTGCGGTACCGGTCGGAAAAATTAGCCATTCGTCAGAGTTTCCTCTTTGGAGTACACAGCGATTTGTGCTGGCCAAGGCGCAAGGCCCTACTACTTGCGCTCCGGAGAATTATTCATATTTATGCCCAGAATCTTGCATATTATTCAAGCAGTTCCTTCTTCTTCTTTGTCGTAACTCATTGTTTCACACAAACATAAACATACCGACTGCATGACAATATTACCACGATTTTGGTCGGCTACGTATACGGTGAACAATAGGTTGCCAGATTCAAAAATAGTAGTTGCACTTCCGCTTTGTATTTTCTCACAATTCAATGGATTAGAACCTGTATTCAGTGACAGAGTTACTATCGAATTGTTTTCTAAAAATTCTTGGGAAAAACTCTGAAACATACAAACGTAACAATTCGACCTCAACTTGGGGCTGGAGTTGAATACACAGGGGGTGTCATTTACCTTTACACTCCAAACTTTTTGTCCAGAAGCAAATAAAAATATATCAAGCAAATTTTGTTTAGCTAGCAGGGTGACATCAGACAGCACGGTTGCCTTTCTTGTAACTTTGTTCATTACAAATATGTTAACAGTGGTATGTCTTTTTCAAATTGGACGCCACAATTTCTTCGATAAACCACTTCTTCCCTCAGTATCTGTTCAAAAATGTATCACTGTGTACAGTTCAGGTAAAAATGACGTCATTAAAAACATGACACAAAACTGGTTTGACTCTCCTGCACTAGCAGACAAAGCATGAACCAGGGATGACTTATCTCGTCTGCTTGCAGAATTTGACAGTAGACAAATAGAAACACAATTACAGTTCCATTAACTTACATTCTCCAGAGGTTAGTAGCGTTTCCACAATCTCTTCGTCGATGTGCATTGTACACACACAAATATTCAACAGAAGGCGGTTAACTGAATGACAGGGTGCATTTTTCTTATTTATTTACTGTCACCTCCGGCGAGTGGACACGTTTCGCTGTCCTGGTTACCTGCGCTCTGTGCTACTTCAGGACAGTCCAGATCAATTTTGTGTCAAATTTTTAATATCGTGTATACGTGAATGATAGGCTGCGATACGATTATGGACAAATTTTGACGAGAGGAATTGGATTACCGAATAAAAAATATAATGCCCTGCTTTTTTAAAAAAAAATAGAAAGAAAAGAAAACACATACTGCTCTCCATATGATCGTAATGAAGAAAGCTACAAGGAAGGCCTTCATGCCGGTTAATGTTTCCTCGTTAGGGATCCAACACGAGCCGAAAGCTGAGCAGTTTCGCGGGCTGTCACCTACGCTATGACAACAAGTGACACTATTTGACGTGTTCTATGGAACAACGAGTCAACAGAAATCGAAATCAGTAATTCTTAAGTATAACAGTATCACATCATATATTCTCAAACCACGATGTTTAGTTTATGTTTGACTGAAATTTCGTCCATGTAAGAGACTTTGAAACGAATTAAAAAAAAATACTTAAAACGTTTGATGCACTGTATCCAGATCTCAATATATTGTAGTTAGGCAGTTTTTTCCGGACAACGCCTCCATTGTATCTGAGGGTCCACTTGAATTTACGCACGCAACGGCTTGATTGGCTAACGTCAGTGATAATTTACTCGCGAACGGCACAGCGTATCAAATTTTTCTCACCACAGGTGATGAAAAAGTTTTATTTTAGGGCGATGCTGCAGCTTATATGCAACCCAACGTGATTCCCATGCGGGTATACGAACACCGACATGTAGGCAGGCGGTTTGTGTGGCCTTCGAACGGAAGTCCGAGTAACGTCCCGCAGAGCCTACGCCGATCGAGCGTGCGTACCTTTTTGTATCTCCCTACAGCGCTGCTGGTTCCAGCACAACACGGAAAGAGCGGTTGCGTCGTATTCCAAAGTGCGTGTGTTACCAAAAGTCACAGATTACTGTCTGAATGTTGTTGTTGCTGTGGTCTTCAATCCAGAGACTGGTTTGATGCAGCTCTCCATGTTACTCTACCCTGTGTAAGCTTCTTCATCTCCCAGTACCTACTGCAACCTACATCCTTCTGCGTCTGTTTAGTGTATTCATCTCTTGGTCTCCCTCTACGATTTTTACCCTCCACGCTGCCCTCCAATACTAAATTCGTGATCCCTTGATGCCTCAGAATATGCCCTACCAACCGATCCCTTCTTCTAGTCAAGTTGTGCCACAAATTTCTCTTCTCTCCAATTCTGTTCAATACCTCCTCATTAGTTATGTGATCTACCCATCTCATCTTCAGCATTCTTCTGTAGCACCACATTGCGAAAGCTTCTATTCTCTTCTTGTCCAAACTATTTATCGTCCACGTTTCACATCCGTACATGGCTACACTCTGCACAAATACTTTCAGAAACGACTTCCTCACACTTAAATCGCTACTCGATGTTTACAAATTTCTCTTCTTTAGAAATGCTTTCCTTTCTATTGCCAGTCTACATTTTATATCCTCTCTACTTTGACCATCATCAGTTATTTTGCTCCCCAAATAGCATAACTCATTTACTACTTTAAGTGTCTCATTTCCTAATCTAATTCCCTCACCATCACCCAACTTAACTCGACTACATTCCATTATTCTCGTTTTGCTTTTATTGATGTTCATCTTATATCCTCCTTTCAAGACCCTGTCCATTCCGTTTACCCGCATCTCGTGGTCGTGCGGTAGCGTTCTCGCTTCCCGCGCCCGGGTTCCCGGGTTCGATTCCCGGCGGGGTCAGGGATTTTCTCTGCCTCGTGATGGCTGGGTGTTGTGTGTTGTCCTTAAGTTAGTTAGGTTTAAGTAGTTCTAGGGGACTGATGATCATAGATGTTAAGTCCCATAGTGCTCAGAACCATTCCGTTTAGCTGCTATTCCAAGTCCTTTGCTGTCTCTGACAGAATTACAATGTCATCGGCAAACTTCAAAGTTTTTATTTCTTCTCCATGGATTTTAATTCTTACTCCGAATTTTTCTTTTGTTTCCTTCACTGCTTGCTCAAAATACAGATTAAATAATATCGTGGATAGGGTACAACTCTGTCTCACTCCCTTCCCAATCACTGCTTCCCCTTCATGCCCCTCGACTCTTATAACTGCCATCTGGATTCTGTACTAATTGTCAATAGCCTTTCGCTCCCTGTATTTTACCCCTGCCACCTTCAGAATTTGAAAGCGAATATTCCAGTCAACATTGTCAAAAGCTTTCTCTAAGTCTACAAATGCTAGAAACTCTGGTTGGCCTTTCCTTAATCTATTTTCTAAGATAAGTCGTAGGGTCAGTATAGCCTCACGTGTTCCAACATTTCTACGGAATTCAAACTGATCTTCCTCCAGGTCGGCTTCGACCAGTTTTTCCATTCGTCTGTAAGGAATTCGCGTTAGTATTTTGCAACATTGGCTTATTAAACTAATAGTTCGGTAATTTTCATGTCTGTCTACACCTGCTTTCTTTAGGATTGGAATTATTATGTCGTTCTTGAAGTCTGAGGGTATTCCGCCTGTCTCATACATCTTGCTCACCAGATGGTACAGTTTTGTTAGGCCTGGCTCTCCCAAGGCTGTCAGTATTTCTAATGGAATGTTGTCTACTCCCGGGGCCTTGATTCGACTTAGGTCTTTCTGTGCTCTTTCAAACTCCTCACGTAGTAACATATCTCTTATTTCATCTTCATCCTCTACCATTTCTATAATATTGTCCTCAAGAACATCGCCCTTGTATAGACCCTCTATATACTCCTTCCATCTTTCTGCTTTCCCTTCTTTGCTTAGAATTGGGTTTCCATCTGAGCTCTGCATATTCATGCAAGTGGTTCTCTTTTCTCCAAACGTCTCTTTAATTTTCCTGTAGGCTGTCAGCAAACAAGCTAATATTGACTTTTTCGAATCTGTCGTCCTATTAAACTTGCCTATTGTTTGTGTCTCCTTATTATGTATGGAGTTAGAGGAGACTTGCTTCTCTTTTGACGAACTTGCAGCCCATTTGCCAAAACCTCCTCTAGATCAATCCTCGAGGCAATCAGAAACATAGCAGAAACATAATAGAGTTCATAAAATATTTTCTACTTCCTATAAAACCTATTGTAAGCAGATCTTATTTGATTATATTAGCTCTACGAACGCTCGGTATTATAACATAAACATTTTTCGAAATTTAATTTTGGAAGATAGATTAACATTTCCTTATAAGATTAGATTGTTGCTGCCCGATTTTTAATGTAAATCGAGGGGGCTGTTTAATTTCGCGTAGAATACACTGTGACGCACGTGTAAGCCTCTAAACGTCGTATCTGTTCAGTACCATTTACTGCAGCACTAACGAATTACCAAATCCCAGACGTACTCGATGGCCGACTTATCAGGTAAATGAAAAGCCAGGCAAACGAAGGCACTCCACAGCAACTCATGTAAATAGATTTCTCTCATTAAGATAGCCTCTAACACGTGTGTGGCCATCACATTTCAAAGTGGAACTGTGTGAAAGTATTACATTTAGCTATTTAGTAAGCTAGCGGCATCATGTACTCGCCTATTGCAATATGAAGCGTTTATTGTTCTCAGGACATTGAAAGGCAGTAGTATTCATGTCACCATGATGGCCGTGGCAGACTACGCAGACCCGTTGACGCAGACAGGACCACTACCGGCCGAGCTAACACTGAGGACTCATTACTGTAGTCACACTGAAACGTTCGCACAACGAGGAAATGTAGCTGCTCCCAGGAACAGTCTGCTCTAGGGACCACAGTGCGGCCCAGGTGGAATTCAATGCCATCAGCGTCCTATGGGGGCCCAGTAGGTGACAAGCATCAAAACTGGGGACCATGTGCCAGAGGAAAACAAAGATTGAAGGAAAGAGCAAAGAGGGCGTAAGAAGAAAAGTAGCACAGACTTTGAGTGCATTTCTATCCAAAATAAGTCCGCCTGAACCAAACATTGGCCTTAATATAAGGGAGAAATTTCTGAGAAAGTACCTACGTACGTCTACGCCGGAGAACAACAGACTCGAAGCTATGAAACGTGGTGTTGCTGAAGGATGCTGAATATTATGTACGCATAAAAAATGAGGGTGTTCTCCACGGTATCGGCGAGGAAAGGAATATCAGGAAAACAGTATCCAAAGAACTGTGGCGATAGGACTTTTAGTAGGACATATGTGAATAACTCCTACGGTACTGCACAGGACAAGAAATGTATTAGAATATGCATAAAGACATCTTGGGTCTAGGTGTTGCCCTGTGATTAGTAGACGTGGGGAAATAGTGGTGGTTCTAGGTGCTTCAGTCTGGAACCGCGTGACCGCTACTGTCGCAGGTTCGAATCCTGCCTCGGGCATGGATGTGTGTGATGTCCTTCGGTTAGTTCGGTTTAAGTAGTTCTATGTTCTAGGGGACTGATGATCACAGATGTTAAGTCCCATAGTGCTCAGAGCCATTTTAACCATTTTTTTGAAATAGTGGTGGGTCATACGAAATAAGCCATAATACCGTTGTCTTCCCCCTCCACAAACAGAAGGTGAAAACAGTTCCATTTTATCTCTTGGGCTGATGTTGCGGTAGTCTCTTCGTCGCACTGATGTCTTGCCCAGGTATGAAGATGAGGGGCATGGAGTACTTATTGAGACAGCAGACAATATAACGCCGTCAATAATGTGTATGTAACATTTTAGTGCGACGGATGGAAATACAGTTCTCGCAACTGTCAATCATCAATAGGAAATGGTAGCTTCGATTCTACTGACAGCTCCTTTAATGGAATATATGCAAGGCAAGGTCAGTAGTAGCTTAACACTGTTGACTGACCACTGTTAAGCTACTGGTTCAGATCCAAAGTCTTTTCAATTATCTGGCTATTGCGCTTCTTTACCGTGCTCGTCAAAAATGGTTCAAATGGCTCTGAGCACTATGCAGCTTACCTTCTGAGGTCATCAGTCCCCTAGAACTTAGAACTAATTAAACCTAACTAACCTAAGGACATCACACCCATCCATGCCCGAGGCAGGATTCGAGCCTGCGACCGTAGCGTCGCTCGGTTCCAGACTGCAGCGCCTAGAACAGCACGGCCACTCCCGCCGGCGATGTGTCGTCGATGAATATAAAGTAAAATAAAGTAAATTAAACGAATAAGCCAATATGAGACTTCAAAACTGTTAAGTCCTTTCTAATACACCCACATGACATGTGTCTCGCAGTCATCATCAGTAGATGCTACATACACGCAATTTTAAAGAACAGATGTTGCCATGTAGACTAGAAACTATATACTTGGTATACTCAGTCTAAGTAAGGTAACAGTGATTTGGCTCGTCTTATGCTGCTATGGAAAAAACGCCCAAGAAAAGCGCTCTTGTTCTGCTAACAACGTTTACGCGTCCGTGTTCACCGATGGGACAGGCAAACACGACTCCGCTCTAGCAGTAGAACCTGCTTCTGCAAACTTTTCCTTGGCTGACGAGATCAGTCTTCGGTGCTCTTTCTACCACGCTGAATAGTAAGGCGAACCTACACTGAAGAGATGGGCCACACAGCATATAACTTCGGTAAGCATGCACATCGATCCTCCGCCTCCAATTTCAAGAATCACGAAGACGTGTATTTAGGCAGCTAACAGTAAATTATTGTTTGATACGTACTGTATTCCAAACCTAAAAACTATGAAACCAAAAATTCACATCAAGATTAATTGACCAGGATGCGAAAACGAAACTCGGCTGGACATGGAGAGATACAAGACGAATTCTTTGCAATGGCCATCAATAGACGGTTATGCACCAAAGTTCCCGTTGATATGCTTGTAGTAAATATAAGAATTTTCAAACGTTTCTAGTTGCACATCTCGTACTCCATGTCACGTAACCTACTATATAGTATTTCTACGTACATAATTTTTATTGTCTACTAGCTTAGCCTCCGCTGCTTAGCTTTCGTTTCTGTAGTAACTACTACAAAAATAGTTTTACAACCACATATTAGGTCCACTGAAAAATTAATGAATTAAAGATCCTTTTATTTTTCAATGCAGTTCTGACAAAGCCGATTTTATTTAGTTCAAAAATGGCTCTGAGCACTATGGGATTTAACATATGTGGTCATCAGTCCCCTAGAACTTAGAACTACTTAAACCTAACTAACCTAAGGACATCACACACATCCATGCCCGAGGCAGGATTCGAATCTGCGACCGTAGCCGTTGCGCGGTTCCGGACTGAGCGCCTAGAACCGCTAGACCACCGCGGCCGGCTTTTATTTAGTTCTCAAATTGCGGAACCTTCTGAACTTTTTACGCTACAGAAGGCCGTAGAAGCATGGTCTTTTCCGAATGAACTTCTAACCAAAAAACGATTCTGGTAGCTGCAGACCGAAATTTTTGTTAATAGTGCCTTTTGAGTTCTTTCTTGTGGTGATGTTTCCATAAAAACTTTAATTCCCAAACACATATTTCTTTATTTCTAAGTGAGAAGTTAAATACCAATATGCACAGATTCAGCAATTTTGAGAACATTTCTCGTGGAGAACAGCGGTTTTTTTTAGTACTTTTAAAGGAACACAAACGGTCTTGACCACAGAGATTGTTTTGTTTATTTCATAGATTTAGCTTTAAACATGTTTTACTATAACGAAATATTTTCATAAACATTTCCATCTCCTATTCGTATCAATGGGGATTGATTTTTTATTTATTCTAACCGAGAAGTCAAATACCAATTTTCTTAGATGTAGTTTTATATGTGCTGCAGTAGGGCTTTAATAATGGTTTATTTTCAGAAAAATGTTGCACCTGGAGATAGTAACAGCAGTAATTTCCATAACACACTCACTCTCATCACTAAGTAGATATCAACCGTTTGGATTGGTTAACGCTGGAGTGAAATGTCTCATATCATTATACTAGTTTTTACTTCTCTGTCAACGGTGAAGGCAACCAACCGCAGAATACAGAGTGTGATCTGAACAACAACATGGTAAGTAAACAGAAAACGCTGACAAACAATATTATTTATTAAATACATTTCAGTGATCTGATACAGTTCAGCAGCCCATGATGGACTGAGTGACAAAACAACATTCCTTCCTCAAATGGCTCTGAGCACTAAGGGACTTAACTGCTGTGGCCATCAGTCCCCTAGAACTTAGAACTAATTAAACCTAACTAACCTAAGGACATCACACACATCCATGCCCGAGGCAGGATTCGAACCTGCGACAGTAACGGTCACGCGGTTCCAGACTGTAGCGCCTAAACCGCATTCCTTCCTATTGGGGCTAGGAAATCTGTTACCTCAGCAGTAATACCACGTCTGTGTTTCGCAGAAGTTGTAATAATTATGTTTCGCAGATTATTCGTAAGGGTGAGAAACATTTTCCTGACTTAATACAAGAATGTTTCAGTTACTTATGCGCATCTCTAATACTCTCCTCTTGTCACACATCCTGGGAGGGAATTTAAGCTTCCATCTAACAGTATCAGTACCCGAGATGGTATCTACATAGTTGTCTCTCGTCCTACAGTAAATCAATAAGTACGCTACTGAATGTTCTAGCCTGGAATACATCTATTTAGTAGTAGTATATGGGACTGCAATTAAATTTCCAAAAAATATCAGTCGTGGCTATCGTCATCTAATATTAATACCGTTCAGTTGTGTTTGGATGTGTGTAGCTGTTTCATCTACGTCTACTCTGTGAAAGTCACGGTAATGTGAGAGATACAGGATACCTTTCATTACACTATATCTGAAATTTACTTCCCGACAGATTAATGGATGAAGTGTGACTGATTATATATCCCATTGCTCGCTACTGTAAGCCTAATTTATATTTATGGTCACTACTGGAGAGATAAATTGATAATTAAGTAGTATGACATAATATTAATTGATTTCTATCTGAAAACAGTTTCCTGGAAATCTGAAAGCAGAATCTGGAGGAGTATCGCACACTTTTTGTCGTCTTCCTGAACTGATGTTACATCTCTTTCCCCACCTCGCGCGAGTCAAACAATCCTCTGACAATTCTGATCCCTTTCATTGGTACACGCTCCATGCCCCCGTTGCTACTGTCTCATAGTGACTACAAGTGTTCACTTGTTTTGTATCCGTCATGTAAGCATACTAAAATCAGTCTGATTTGGCTACAAACTAACAATTCATAGAATGCTACGAATGAATCAAAGACAGCTTCACCTGCGTTATCAACGACTTAGCGTAGTCGTTCTTTCACGGTACAGCGTAGCACATTGCTACTACCAGATGTTCGCACAACACGACTGAACGCAGTTGTGATTCTATAAACGCATGATCATAGGTAACTACAGTTTTATGTTTCGTGAGGTGCACACCTTTACATTTCACTTCATTAAGTGATACTTATCAGTTTTCCAACAGGCTGATATGCTCTTAAGATGTGACTGGTGCCGCTCAAATATCAGCTTCCTGTCAAGAACACGCTTTGCCATTCAAGCAATGACTGCACTTAACGCGAAAACGTCCTGACCAGTAATATCAAGTGCTGCGCCGAACGCTGGACAATAGCAAACAGTAGCTTCTCAAATTAATTTATGTTCTAAGAAAGATGAAAAATTCACTTTCACAGATGGAGATTTTTATTTTTTGTCGTCTTTTTTGTCGCAAAATGTCCCAGCCATGATCTTCTTCACGGTAAATCCTTTCTCCGGAATTTCTGTGCAAACATAGCTCTGTGGGCTGTTCTTGCAGAGGATCGTGCGTCCGTTGCTAAGGTCTTCTTCTTTCGATGTCCTCTTTACTGCTGATCGAAAAGTGTCATTTTAGAAGCTTATTTTTCAAGCAGTATTTTGTAAGGAAACGGAGGAAAACCTATATGCACTGAAAGCGCCAAAGAAACTGATACAGGCATGCGTTCTCAAATACACAGATATGTAAACAGGAAGAATACGGCGCAGCGGTTGGCGACTCCTATATAAGACAACAAGTGTCTGTCTCCTATTTGTGTTTTGAGAAGAATATAAGTTCATATTTAGTAAAACTGTGTTGGTGTTCCTTATTACCATACATTCAGTATTATAGTATTGAACAGGACGAACTTGAAAGTAACAACTTCTGCAGCAGTCAATTCCGATTACCAGCCCCCTTAGGTTCACGGTCATGTTAATAATAAATATTGGTCTGCTATTCGATCAGATCAGGTCGGCATAATAACGGAGGTGTTACAAAATGCATGCTAAGTGAGGAGCCAACACTGCAGAGTACTGTTTGTAAAAACGAGTCGGGATCCCACGCGACCTGGCGAGTTATTTGTTTTCAAACCTTTCAGTTGTTTCTGTCACCCAGATTCAAATGGCTCTGAGCACTAAGGGACTTAAATTCTGAGGTCATCAGTCCTCTAGAACGTAGAGCTACTTAAACCTAACTAAGGACATCACACACATCTAAGCCCGAGGCAGGATTCGAAGCTGGGATCGTAGTGGGCGCGCATTTCCAGACTTAAGCGCCTAAAACAGCTCGGCCACACCGGCCGGCTGTCACCCAGGGATGCGTATTACTATGTCTGCCGGCCGCGGTGGTCTCGCGGTTCTAGGCGCGCAGTCCGGAACCGTGCTACTGTTACGGTCGCAGGTTCGAATCCTGCCTCGGGCATGGATGTGTGTGATGTCCTTAGGTTAGTTAGGTTTAAGCAGTTCTAAGTTCTAGGGTACTGATGACCATAACAGTTGAGTCCCATAGTGCTCAGAGCCATTTGAACCATTTTTACTATGTCTATCATACGGGAGTTTGTGCGGTAGTCTCTCCTGCGTGAACTATTTGTCAAACGCAAAATTTAAAACTTCGGCTTAGCTTTTGCTGTTTTCTCCTGCCACAACACACAGGTCAACGAGGGACTGGATAGAAGCGTGAGACCGGCTTCGCGATTTTAAGTAGGACCAGAATTTTCTCGGGTTCTCGGCAGGTTCGTTCACTGTACATCGACGGTCCTGCTGATGTAATATTTTTATGTACCGTGATACGCACGACTGGCCTAGCGGAGCACTCCTGTCGACGTGAGCCGAGTCGGCGGCAGCGTGCGTGTGACAGGTGGCGGCCTACCTAGGACGGGACAGGGCAAGGTGCGCTGCGAGGGGCCAGTCGCGGGACGCGAGACGCAGTCGGCGGCGGCGAGCGGCGCTGCGCCACTGCAGCTGCCGCGCGCCGCTCCGGCCAAACTAGTTTCTCTGTTTCCTTTTGTTCCCGCACGGCTCACTATTTTATAGGTTTTACTTGTAAATTGTTTTTGTGGTGAGGAGCAGGAAGGGGCGGCAGTAGAGGGGTACGGGGAGGGGGGGCAGGGGGGGGGGGGGCTGCGCCGAGGCCGGCTAGACAAAGAGCCCGCCGCAAAATGGCGGCGCCGCCGGAATGTGAAACCGGCCGCAGCCCGGCCAGCCGGCCTGGCATGGCCTGGCCTAGCTCGAAACTAGTTTTCCGTTGCCGACGCCGACGCCGTCCGGTCGCCACCGCCGCCGCTGCCGCCTCGCCACGTTTCGCCATCCCTAATTCATGTGTGTGTGTGTGTGTGTGTGTGAGAGTGAGCTCGTGTGGGTGGCTAGGCACGAGGCCGCGGGAGCGCGGAAGTGCGCTGCTCGCACGTGTACACAACTGGCCACACACAGAGTCCTGCTGCCGGCTAGATTCTCCTCCGCCACTAAAGCCACTGAGCTTGTACAGCTCTCCACTCCGAACGAAACACCACAAATTACTCTGCGTTGTTCGAAAAACACCCTCCTCCCCTTCCCCCACCCCCCTCTCGTCGCAACGGCGCATCAACATTTTGGCACATCTGTTCCGTCCTCAACGGGTCTTCCCTCACATCGACCGAATTCAGATACCGCACAGCTAGGGCCGGAATGGCCCATACGGACGTTTAACAGAAAAGCTTAGGTAACTTACACTTATGTGACTTAAGTCAGAGAACAGACACGTACATATACAGGGTGTTACAAAAAGGTACGGCCAAACTTTCAGGAAAAATTCCTCACACACAAAGAAAGAAAATATGTTATGTGGACATGTGTCCAGAAACGCTTACTTTCCATGTCAGAGCTCATTTAATTACTTCTCTTCGAATCACATTAATCATGGAATGGAAACACACAGCAACAGAACGTACCAGCGTGACTTCAAACACTTTGTTACAGGAAATGTTCAAAATGTCCACCGTTAGCGAGGATACATGCATCCACCCTCCGTCGCATGGAATCCCTGATGCGCTGATGCAGCCCTGGAGAATGGCGTATTGTATCACAGCCGTCCACAATACGAGCACGAAGAGTCTCTACATTTGGTACCGGGGTTGCGTAGACAAGAGCTTTCAAATGCCCCCATAAATGGAAGTCAAGAGGGTTGAGATCAGGAGAGCGTGGAGGCCATGGAATTGGTCCGCCTCTACCAATCCATCGGTCACCGAATCTGTTGCTGAGAATCGTACGAACCCTTCGACTGAAAAGTGCAGGAGCTCCATCGTGCATGAACCACATGTTGTGTCATACTTGTAAAGGCACATGTTCTAGCAGCACAGGTAGAGTATCCCGTATGAAATCATGATAACGTGCTCCATCGAGCGTAGGGGGAAGAACGTGGGGCCCAATCAAGACATCACCAACAATGCCTGACCAAACGTTCACAGAAAATCTGTGTTGATGACGTGATTGAGCAATTGCGTGCGGATTCTCGTCAGGCCACATATGTTGATAGTGAAAATTTATAATTTAACCACGTTGGAGTACATACTGACGAAACTAAAATGAGCTCTAACATGGAAATTAAGCGTTTCCGGACACATGTCCACATAACATCTTTTCTCTATTTGTGTGTGAGGAATGTTTCCTGGAAGTTTGGCCGTACCTTTTTGTAACACCCTGTATAGATGACGGTAGTATCGCGTACAAAAGGTATAAAAGTGCAGTGCATTGGAGGAGCTGTCATTTGTATTCAGGTGATTCATGTGAAAAGGTTTCCAACGTAGTTATGGCACCAAGACGGGAATTAACAGACTTCGAACGCGAAATAGTAGTTGGAGCTAGACGCATGGGACATTCCATTTAGGAAATAGTTAGGGAATTCAATATTCCTGAGATCCGCAGTGTCAAGAGTGTGACGAGAATACCAGATTTCAGGCAGTAACTCTCACTACGGACGACGCAGTGGCCTACGGCCTTCACTTAACGACAGAGATCACCTACGTCTGCGAAGAGTTGTCAGTGCTAACAGACAAGCAAGTCTGAAATAACTGCAAAAATCAATGCGGGGCGTACGACAACATATCCCTCACGACACTGCTGCGAAACGTGGTGTTAATGGACTATGGCAGCAGACGACCGACGCGAGTGCCTTTGTTAATAGCACGACATCGACTGCAGAACTCCTGGTGGGCTCGTGACCATGGCTGTTGGATTCTAGGCGACTGGTCAGATCAGTCCCGACTTCAAGATGGTAGCGTTCGCGTGGGACACATGCCCCACGAAGCTACATCTACATCTACATGGATACTCTGCAAATCACATTTAAGTGCCTGGCAGAGGGTTCATCGAACCACCTTCACAATTCTCTATTATTCCAATATAGAATAGCGCGTGGAAACAATCAACACCTATATCTTTCCGTACGAGCTCTGCTTTCCCTTATTTTATCGTGGTGATCTTTCCGCCATATGTAGGTCGGTGTCAACAAAATACTTTCGCATTTTCTGTGACACTTACTCCCATACTTCGCGATAATACAAACCGTGCTGCCTTTCTTTGAACGTTTTCGATGTACTCCGTCAGTCCTACCCGGTAAGGATCCCACACCGCGCAGCAGTATTCGAAAAGAGGACGGACAACCGTAGTGTAGGCAGTCTCCTTAGTAGGTCTGTTATATTTTCTAAGTATCTTGCCAATAAAACGCAGCCTTTGGTTAGCGTTCCCGACAACATTTTCTGTGTGTTATTTCCAATTTAAGTTGTTCTTAATTGTAATAGCTAGGTATTTAATTGAATTTACGGCTTTTAAATTAGACTGATTTATCGTGTAACCGAAGTTTAACGAGTTCCTTTTAGCACTCATGTGGATAACCTCACACGTTTCGTTATTTAGTGTCAACTCCCACTTTTCGCGCCATTCAGATATCGTTTCTAAATCGTTTTGCAGTTTTTTGATCTTCTGATGACTTTATTAGTCGATGAACGACAGCGTCATCTGCAAACAACCGAAGACAGCTGCTCAGATTGTCTCCCAAATTCTAGGCGCGCAGTCCGGAACCGCGGGACTGCTACGGTCGCAGGTTCGAATCCTGCCTTGGGCATGGATGTGTGTGAAGTCCTTAAGTTAGTTAGGTTTAAGTAGTTCTAAGTTCTAGGGGACTGATGACCTCAGAAGTTAAGTCCCATAGTGCTCAGAGCCATTTGAACCATTTTTTGTCTCCCAAATCGTCTATATAGATAAGGAACAGCAAAGAGCCTATAACACTACCTTGGGGAACATCTGAAACCGCTTCTGTTTTATTCCATGGCTTTCCGTCAGTTACTACGAACTGTGACCTCTCTGACAGGAAATCGCAAATCCTTTCACATAACTGAGACAATATTCCATAAGCACGCAATTTTACTACGAGCCGCTTGTGTAGTACAGTGTCAAAAGCCTTCCAGAAATCCAGGAATACGGAATCGATCTGAAATCCCTCGTCAATAGCACTCGGCACTTCATGTGAATAAAGAGCTAGTTATGTTTCACTGGAACGATGTTTTCTAAACCCATATTCACTGTGTGTCAATAGACCGTTTCCTTCGATGTAATTCATAATGTTCGAACGCAATATATGTTCTAAAATCCTGCTGCATATCGACGTTAACGATAGTGGATTACTCCTACCACCTTTCTTGAATATTGGTGTGACATGTGCAACTTTCCAGTCTTTGGGTACGGATATTCCTTCGAGCGAACGGTTATATATGATTGTTAAGTATGGAGCTAATGCATCAGCATACTCCGAAAGGAACCTAATTGGTATACAGTCTTGACCAGAAGACTTGCTTTTGTTAAGTAATTTGAGTTGCTTCACTACTCGGAGGATATTTACTTCTACGTTACTCATGTTGGCAGCTATGGACCCAAGATGTTAACAAGGCACGGTGCAAGCTGGCAGTGGATCAATTATGGTGGTGCTATGTTTACATCAAATGCAATCGGTCCTCTGGCGCAATTGGAAATGGTTTGCAGACACCGTTTGTAGCCATTCATGGACTTCATGTTCCCAAACAAATAAGTCGTGTCATTGGGCCACAATTTTTCGCGATGTGTGTGAAGAACATTGTGGAGAGTTCGAGCATATGATTTGGCCACCTAGATCACCCCATATTAATCCCATCCCAGATTTATGGGACGTAATCAACAGGTCAGTTTGTACACAAAATCCTGCACAAGCAAGAATTACGCACTTATGACGAACGTAGATGAAGTATGGCTCAATATGTCTCCAGGCGACTTCCAACGACTTTTTGAGTCCAGGTCACGTCTAGCTGCTACACGACGCCAGGCAAAATGCGGTCCGCCACGATATCGCTCAAAATGCGATTGGAATAAAAAAGAAAGTCGACAACATTTTTGCTTGTACCTCACACCATGCAATGAAAAGTGGTCAAATTTGTGTGAAATCTTATGGGACTTAACTGCTAAGGTCATCAGTCCGTAAGCTTACACACTACTTAACCTAAATTATCCTAAGGACTCGAAACTCCGCCGGGACCAGCCGCACGGTCCACGACTGCACTGCCTCAGACCGCTCGGCTAAACCCGTGCACACCATGCAGTGGAGTATATAGGATATAAAGGGTGTAATGCAGTTATTTCTGCTTGTGACTGAGGCCGCTGTACTGAAAAACTTTACATCAGTATTTACGTCATTTGCAGACTAAGAACTACACCCATTACAAGTCGTATGTTTTAGGTTGGTTAGTATCTCCAAGTTCATGTGGCAAGTGCAAGCCATTAATGTTTATTTTCCCCTGGACAACAGGTCAGGTGTTGAAGTGTGGATGGATGGACGCAAACGTTTAGTCTATACAGATAGGCGGAGTATAGTGCGACAGTACAGAAAACATCAGCTCGTAAAATTTTTGACATGTTTGTAGGAAGACTGTTCGACACAGAGAAAAAACAACGACCACACTAATGTATGTACATATTAAGGTACCACATACTAAACTACCTTCATATATACCAGTCACACACTGTATATGTATATGTATATGTAGATGTTGGGGAGATGCAATGACGTAAATATAAAAAAGGTCCAAGAGTGGGATTAAAATTCAGGGTGAAGGGATATCAATGATAAAGTTTGTTGATGACATTGCTATCCTCAGTAAAAGTGAAGAAGAATAACAGCAACTGCTGAATGGAATGAACAGCGTAATGAGTGCAGAATATGCAGCGAGGGTTAACCGAGGAAAGAAGGGAGTAGCTGACACAAGAAAATCAAGAAACTTAGCATCAAAACTGGTGATCACGAAGCAGATGAATTTAAGGAATTCTACCACCGTGGAAGCAAAACAACCTATCATAGATGGAGCGAGGACATAAGAGGCAGACTAGCACTGCCAAAAAGGGCATTCCTGGCCAAGATAAAACTACTAGTATCAAACATAGGCCTTAATTTGAGGAAGAAATTACCGAGAATGTACGTTCGGAGCACTGCATTGCATGGAAGTGAAACATGGG
Source organism: Schistocerca gregaria (assembly GCF_023897955.1). Classification (NCBI taxonomy): domain Eukaryota; kingdom Metazoa; phylum Arthropoda; class Insecta; order Orthoptera; family Acrididae; genus Schistocerca; species Schistocerca gregaria. The sequence goes on from NC_064922.1 coordinate 655,255,180, forward strand.
CTGTAGATAAACGAAACAGATTATACTCGAAATATTTTAGATGTGGTGCTACAGAAGACTGCTGATCGTTAAGTGGACTGATACGGTAAGGAATGTGAAAGTTGTCAGCAGAATTGGCGAGCATAGGAATATATCGAAAGCACTGACAAGAAGAAGGGATAAAAGGATAGGACATATGTTATAACATCAGGGAATAGTTTCCATGGTTTTGAGTATAAGACCAGTTCAGCTTTTTGTCCTTTATACAGAAGCAGGACCTGTTCGGCAGCATTTTAAGCTGCATCATCCGGCACAATAAAATCAGGACATGTTTTGATCGGGAAAAGAGAATGGGATGACCCAGCGTTCATTTTTCGCTAATCAGCGGACGTCAGATATAAAATAGCATAAAATAGTATAGAACGTCCCCGTGATACCGTGAGTACCAGTATATGGTGAGCTAACGCGTCCCCATACCGGAAACGTGATCACGGGAGCGTTCTGTGTTACTTTAGGCTGTTTTATATTTGACGTCCGCTACTCAGTGAAAAATTTCTGACCATGAACGCTGAGTCATCACATTCTCTTTTCCCGATCAGAACATGACTTGTTTTTATTGCACCTGATGATGCAGTATAATGGTACGAAACCGGTCGTACTTACAAATAAAGGATTTACAGATGAAGCGGTCTTACGTTCAAAATGATACATCCAGGCTGTGGCTGCCCTATAAAGTCTGCTTCGTAATTTCCATGGTATTAGCGAGAGCCGTAGAGGTTAAAAGCTGTACAAGAAGACAGAGATTGAAATACATCCATCGAATAATAGACTTAGGGTTCAGGTGCTAATGTAAGATGAGAAGGTTGGAATAGGAGAGGAAATTGTGGCGGGCTGCATCAAACCAGTCAGAAGAGCAATTGAAAAAAAAGTGGGGTGCAAGCATGGGGCGGGAAATGCCTCAGCTTATTCTCCATAGAGGGGTCAATCACACTCTGAAGTCTGACCTGTCTGCTGTGCTGCTCCTCACTATTATAATAATTTTTGTGGTGTTAGTTTTACTTATGTGAGGCAAGTGGCCAGTTTATGTATTTACTGTGGAGACGGATGTGCTTTTATGTTTTTAATGTAATTCTGTGGAAATGTCATCTTTACTCCATACTGCCACTTCTGTTATTCAAAGTGCACTCATACTATTAGAGGGTATACAGATCTAATGTAATGGTGTCAATGCCGGCAAAGTGGCACACCTCGGCGGTAGCTTCTGACCACTTTGTGTAGGCGGAGAACCTAAAGGCAGCGGCGAAGAAAGGGCTCCGCGGCGATATTAGAAGCTGATCTTTATAACAGTGGTCTACAAGCGGCAGGTAAAAAACAAAGTGAAAAGAAGGAAAAACGGAAAGCAGTTGAAAAGAACACAGACAGAAATAAGAAGAGTGTCAAGAGCAGGAAACTCATCCCTAGAAAAACACTTTTTGATGACAATCATGAAGACAGAGAGAGCATGTACTGGGAAGAAAAACTTTCAAATTCAAGGCCAGAACAGCAGTGGATTTACTGCCTATTGTGCTCCCTCTGGGACCACGACCTCTGTACATGGATTGAGGAACACCGTTTGATATTTATTAGTGAAAAGTGTAAATAATTTAATTCAAATCGTGTTTTACAGTGAAATATATTTAATTATTTGTTAAAACAGTTTTTATACCTTATTTCTGAGATTAAAATGAAGTGGCCTCTTTCTGAAAACTCAGTTGTTTAAATTACAAAATTTGAACCTGAAGTAATTACCCTATTCGATATTATGCTTCAACAGTTGCCGATTATAACCATTCATTTCTGTGCATTTCTGTCTACTGCTCCTCAGATTGAAAAGCCGGAATACCTTAGCCTGGCCATTTTGCCCGGCTATACTCTACATGTCCCCATTAATGTGTTGGCACTTCCGACCCGTCGTCAGCAAGTCCTTAATTAAACCCGTGCCTGTCACTTCTGGACTAATGCATGTGGGCAGGGACGCAGGGGAAAGCGTAGCTCTGCGTCATTATCGCCAAGTGTTCGTATACTGTTCTATTACAGGCGGTAGACTAGCGAATGAGACAGAGATTGTGAAGATCTTGGTGCTCACAGGTAATATTACTGAGGCTGTTTCCAAATGTTCTGGAAATTAAGCTCAGAAAACGGTGGCAGCATCCTCTCTGGATAATGTGAAATAATTTATTGCCAATTCATTCTTTTGAACAAAGCAAACAACTAACAGTCACTATAACTATAATTATCGATGTAGCGACACTGATATGTAAACCCTATATCTATGACAACCAGCTCCTTTCGTTCTTTCGAAATATTTATGGTATATTACTGGTATCAACTTTTTGCAGAGCACTCTTCATATTAGCACGTTCTAAACATGATACAACAGCGTATAACGGGTATGAATCTTCTCGCCGCAACGAATTAACAATGAATACTGCATGCTCGCGCCACATCATCAGCAGATTGCGAGTCATATGTGTAGACATCGTTTGGGTTAAGAAAAAAATGCAAGAGAAAAGAAACAGCGGTCGCAGTGAGGTTTACATTATTGAGTTCTGGCTAAATGGAAATGTGGCATAGTTTCAGTCTCGACTGCCACTTAACTGAACCTCAGAGCGAAATTCCAGCTTCCAGGAAAGTTCTCGTTGCACAGAAAGTCGTACGATTGCGGTCTCAGTGTTAAATTCCAGATAATCTTTCTGCATGTGCTAAAAGCATCAGTTCATATTCCAGGTATTTGGGCAGAGCTTGTATCCATGTGGAAATTACCAGATGATGAAAACTGCTAATTCGCCTTTTCTTTTTTTCTTGCTGTGAGCAGTGATGTGCCTGAAGGAACTCATGAGCAATTTCCTAAATTTCAGTCATCCGGAATTTCGTTGAGAACAACACTCCTATGAAACAAACTGATTTCATCAGTGTTGCGCACCGGCAATTTGCGGAACTATGTGTTTCGTCCAGGACGACGCTACGCTGATTGGTTGGAAGAATGTGTGTTTTCTTTTTTTCACTTGCACGGGCGTGGTGCCGTTTCACTATTCTGTATACGTTATGTGTTTATTCTCTAGTATCACTGATGACATTTAATATTTTATACGTCAGACTCATACACATCTTATTTTTATTGTCAACTGCACAATTACCTAAATTAAATTGTCCCGGAAATCACTCACTAAATACCTGCTTTGATATCTGAAAACTGTGTTCAGTTTACTGGTTGGATTTTCTAATTTGTACCGAAATGTGTCCTGAGAATTCACATTCATGGACCGGCTAAATCAGGCCTTACCTGGAATAAACAAAAACGAAATCTGAATGTCCGGCGATCAGTTAACTGAGAAACATTCGGCAGAGATAAACACGAGCAGATTGTCCTGAAGCTCTAGCTCGTACTCAAGAGTAAATTTGTATGGATAAACCTGCAGATCCTTCTTGATAATGTGCTGACATGATAACCTTTCAATTCCCATTTGCACAGCCGCCAGGCGTTACTCTTTCTTTTTTTACTTTGTTCCTTGTTAACTGTCATATAACATTTTAAAATTAGCTATTCAGATTAAGTAAATAGGAAATGCTCATTACACTGTTGAGTCAGGATTATTTTGACCACACAGGACTTTCCAGGTTACTAAGGCATATCAGTAGAGAAATTATACTTAATTCTTAGTATTTCATTGCTTATGTCTCAAAATATTTATGCATATACGTAGGATTCATTGGTGCATCAAATGTAGCAGAAGTGACTTTTAATCGGTCAAGAAAGAAAGCACAGGAAAATTTAAGAGCTGACCATAAAGAATTCCGTGCTTCAGGAGAAAAAGACTGAAGAAGAGTATAAGACTGTACATCCAGACTTATCAGCAAGTCTGACGTAAAGTTGTATGCAGTGACTCTGTGAGTGCCTTATTATAAACAGTTAAGTCACCATTTACCGAAATTATTGTGACGAAATCCAGTAACTGATTTATGAAAATATATGTTTGGGTAGAAAAGCAATTTGAAAAAAAAAAAAAAAAACTGCAAGGGATCTGTTGTATTACAGGTTGTACAACATCCCTCGTGTGGAAAAACGATTGCCTATAGCAGTAGTGACAGTTTTCAATTTCTCTATTTTCACTCTCATCCATCTTATGATATCATATTTTGGAGTCACTATGCGCATCCACAACGGATATTCTTAGGCTATAGAAGAGGTGATCCAGTTTAAAAACACCAGAGAGAAAAAAGTAATATGAATTCCTTCATACCTTCTTAATCTCTGGGCAGAGATTGTATTTTGTTGTAGAGGTTGTGAAAAATGAAAATATCGTCAATATACCTCTGAGTTCAAAGCGTTATTTGGAAGTTTTGCTGGCAAAACATTCCTTTTATACCGTACGAGAGTTTCCCGCTGTAGTGTAGAGCCTTGACTGTAATTTAGTACACACGTGAAGCACATATATTATTGTTTTATGACCACGTGTGATTGGTTGATATGATCCCTGAGAAGAATAAATAAAACTACCTGAAGTCCCACATTCCCGTACAACGAAATCAAACTGCACCAGAAAGCGGTGTCTGTGGTTAACTGTGAGGCGTTGTAGACATTATAACTCGGTCACGTATTGTAATTGCACGCTACTTGGGTCATATGATTCGAATTCAGTTGTGATCATGTATGAATACTGTCAAGTACATCAGTGCCCTGTAGCTTGGAAAAACGACTTACTCAGACAGGTGACGACGCATACCGGTGTAGTTATCGTTAAAGCGGAGTATTTATGTGGATAAGACGCCGTATACTAACCTATTTTGTACATTTAATATAAAATATACTGTAAATCAAATGCAAATATTTTTATTTGGTGGTGTGCTTGTCAGGATACCGGAAATACTATCTGCCTTTTTTATGCGCCTTCATATGAGAGCAGAATTGCTTACTGTTTGCTTCGGGTATGTTGCACCTCCTGTTTTATAACGTTTTGTAAGGTTTGACGAGCTCGTTTCTTGACCAAAGTTCCTTTTAATCCAGTCTCTCATTTATTCATTGTGTTCCATAAAACTTGTCATGAAAGAAAGTCTTCTAGAATGCGGAATAAGTGAAGACAAAAGCAAGAAGAGCATTCGATTTGTTTTAAGCACACTAATAGTCTGTTACTACTAATGTTGATCTACTCACCTTAATTACCACGGATATTACTTCTAGACTACTATGCAAACGGAATAACAGCTACTCTAAGGAAACCCACTCTCTTTCTCTTATACTGCTCGACTGCTACTATTTCACACCAAAGACGTATATAACTGTAATGATTTCAACAACATATAATGGATAACTGTTTAACACGAACTCCATTCCTATTTTTTAAATACCGAAAGTACCCTCCGCCACACACCATTAGGTGGCTTGCGGAGTATGATGTAGATGTAATACATTTGATGTTCATTTTTTCCTCTTAATCACAGAAATAGCACACTCAATTTTAAAGGGCAGTTTAGCTAACTACAGGAGCTATGTAGCAAGTCTTTGTTTCGTTATGATAATTTGTTATTGCTTGTCAATACAATTAAAGATTACTCTAGTGTATGGAATAACTCATCTGTAACTTTGGTCTGATTTACAGACGACTGGCTGCAGTGGAAAAGTAAGGTACCATTAAAGACATTTCCTTTTTGAGATGTACGATTTTGACTATACGATTTCCATTCTTGTAACTTTTTTTATTTGTCGTATGCTAGCAAGAAGGATGTTTACTATTGTTAGACATGTGTAAAGAGGGATGCCTATGGTATGTCTGAAAGATGAGTAATAAATTTATAAGCAATATTTTACACTTTAACTTCGCTGAACTTACTTCTTTAATGTAGCTAACTATTAAAGATTAGTACAAAAAAGCGATTACTTTACGATCTCTAATGAACGTCTTAGGGAAGAAAACAGAATTAATTCTCACATTACGCTAACAGCTCCAAGGACATTGCTCATTAATAAACATTTCTTCTTTCAGGCAGCTTGTAGGGAAAGAGTGGACGAAGTTACTTACTGCAGGAACAAAATGTGTAGAGCATACAATGCTTGCAAACGGATGGTTCCTATTAATATTATCTACAAACCGTACTTTTCTGGAATATGGGCAGAATATTTGCAAAAATCATGCGGTTTTAGCTGTCCCACAGGCAGATGCAGCTCGTGATAATTAGAAATCTTTAATTTGACAGGAAAGCGAATAGCAAATTTCCAACTAGTTCTTCGTTGAAGAGCGTTTCCTGCTTCTCTTGGCCTCCTGTGTTCGCCGTGAGACGTAAAGTATACTTATTTCGAAACGAAATTTTTCACGTTTCACGGTCCCATCATTATATCACCTACGAATTACGGATTTTTTTAAGCTGTTCGTACATCAAAGATAAGCTTTTCGTCTAGTCTGTCTAAACAAGTTTTACCGCGACGTCAAACAGCAAAAATATATGACAAGGTATGGTTTTTACAATACGCGGTTTGAGGTTTTGTATTTAGGGTGAGTTAACTTCGAGGTTAATAGTGCTCATAGAGAAACCATTCACTTGTTTTTTATTTTGTTTGAATATGCATTGTTGTTTTTCTGTGATTTTACTTGATTGGGAAGCAAACAAATTGACTGCAAGTGAATCGAACTGGAGAGAAAAGGAATTTGTGGCAAAACTCGAGTATAACAAGGGGTCAGTCGGTAGGGTACGTCACGAGGCATCAAGAAATCATTCTGGTAATGGAAGAAAGTGAAAGAGTTCAAAATTGCAGAGTGAGACCAAAGCTTAAATACAGTACCCAAGTTCAAATGGATGTAGGTTGCAATAGTTACGCAGAGTTTAAGAGACTTGCACAGGGCAGACTAACGTGAAGAGCTGAGTCAAGAGTCTTCGGACTAAAAATAACAACAATAAAAACATAAAACAATGTGTACCCAGTAGCATCATTCGTGATTTGTGATATTCATATTGACTCTAGAATATATGAACAGTCGAAAATAGCTATAATTCGAAACTGGTTTTGTATACGACGTTACAAAGATGAGGTTTAGCAAATATTACAGAGTCGAAAAATGTCGCCTTAATTTGCCTCAGGTATGAGGGGGCTGTCTCGTCGTACATTAATATGAACAGTAGCAGCTCTATCACATGAAAATTAATTGTAGCAACTCATCATTGTGGCAGAAAGGTAAACATTCCTTTTCAGCAAGTGAAATATATCCGATTCCCGTCAGTAAAAAGATATACACACTGCTCTTATTAATATGAGATGAACATGTTCAAGCAGACAATAAAATGGATTAATGTCTTGATAGGCTTCCCAGGTACCGAGAAAAAGAGATCGCCATCGAGACATTATAGAAAGTTAAGGCCTGCTGACGACGGAACGTAAGTGCCGAAACGTAACCGGGCACACTTACATCTACATCTGCATCTACATTTACATATACACGCTGCAAGGCCTGTACAGTTCATGGCCACGCTTTCCCCTCCACGTATTCTCCAACTCCCACAAATTAACCAACAAGTGACAGGCACTGGTTTCAATCAAAGAACCATCCTAGCGCAGCAAACACTTACAAAAACGTTGTGAATGTTTTGGAGGACAGACAACTGCTGGAAGCTGCGGACTGTGGGTATCCGTGTCAGTCAGTTGACAATGGTCGAGCTATGCACTCTCATTAAAGTCGCGGGCATAACCCACCATCTCTGTGAACTCTAGCTACAATAAGAACCCTGCGTAGTGCCGTCGACATCGCTATATTTTAAATTAGGATACGCTGGACCAGCAGTTTTAGAATGAGTAGGTCAAGCTGTTTCAAGGTTGTGTTCAATTAGTACGCGAATCACACAATACAGGCACTCACGGGCGGTGTTTGCATCCTTCGTGATTTTTGTTTTATCACAATTAGGCAACGGCACAAGGCATATTTCTGTGTGTGCGTTCCGTCACATAACGCAAGGTCGTCGGCATAGGCCTCATGACGTCACTAAGCGATCGTTGCGTGGAAACATACGAACAGTTCGGCTTGCTGAGCTTTTTTAAGTTTGAAACTGCTATCTCAGTCTTCGCAGTCTCTGGTGATGTTTCCGGAATTAGGAGAAGTAAACTTAATCAAAGAATCATGCCTTGAATCGGGATCTAATGCCCATTAAACAAAAATTATCTTGCAGATGCCTTGAGTAATGTGGGCGGCATGAGTCGTTAGGGGATTGCCTCACCGATTCTGATAATTATATCTGCGAAGAATGGAAGAGAGAAGACGGCAAAAGAAATGTGGATTTAGAAGCCCGCAGAAAGAAGAAATGAAAATAGTTCGGTCAGAGCATGGAGGCAATGGATGAAGTATGAACACTTGGCAGATGACGGACGACTGTAGGCGTAGGTGCAATGTATGCAGCAAATGTAGAATCCAACTGTATAAATAAATAAACCTTTTTCTGGGCGTGAACGGCATTTTCCGATGGTTGTGGCAACAAATTATAATATGAAACTGTGATATTAAAGCTGCAAACGAGTGGTGAAGCGTAAAATCTTCTTACTCTTCAAGGCAAATACACAGCGAAGGAAGAAAGATTAGTGATTGATATTCTGAAGAGATAATTAGAATCAGAGCACAAGCTCGGAACGGAAGAGAATGAGAAGTAGTCCAGCACTCGTTTGAAGTGATACAGAAAAACCGCTAAAAATTTGACTTATGAAACCCACTCACACTCAAAGGCTACCGGCCCTTGATGAAAATAAAAGAGAATACATTAGAATTTCAAACTTCCTGTGGGAGCCTAGAAACGTATATAGACGAAAAAGAACACCTCTAAGCACTATAGACTATTTTCTACGTCTGTTTCCGTTTCTTAGTCAGTAATTTGATTATATTGTTTTCTTAGTATACGTGATTCGACTCTGTTAATAACCAGAAAGCTCTTTGCTTGTCTGTTATACAGGTTTCGCTTATTGTATTTGTAACCAATAGCGGAAGCATGTAGTAGATATTTTCTTTCTGAACATAACACATTCAAAAATTTGATAATGGACTTATAAACAGGCCTCAGTATTGCAGTTTTTAGGTGAGGTTTCTTGTTGCCAGGTTATATACAAATTTTTGATCTTTATGTTACTCGAAATTTGAATATTTCTTGTTTCTAGTTACGTTTTCATGAAAAGAGTGCATCGCGGCAGTTGACAACGCTTAGGACAGAAAATACATGTTTATAACGCAAATGTTAATAATAGGGCGAACTGGACAGTACATGACAACAAAATAAAGTTTCACCGCGGCACAGATGCGAAGAAGGGACTGTCCAAAACCATAGTGGAACCAATATACTTGACAACGTCGGTTACTATTTGCACTAAAACATAGGAAGCTACCTCAAAAAATGTGACACTGAAAACTTTTGAAAGTAATGTTTAGCACAAATTTAGCTCTTTTAAGAAATCCCACGATGATGCTTCTTAAATAAAAGTAACGAAATGCGTAAAGAATACACGCAAAGAGCCTTATGTTTAGCTAGAGAGACGGGCCCAGATACTAAAAAGATACTCATAATACTATAGATTCCTGGTTGCACGCATGAAAGTTATTTTTCTTAAGGAGTTCATTGAATCGTTATTGTAATATCTTTGGAGGGTTTAGCATGTACACACCGGAGATAAACCTCTCTAAGAAGTCCTAAGAAGTCTTGCGAAGGGGAAAGATGCCGGAATGATAGACAACAGCAATACCATGCACAATGCAGTGACCATGGGGAGTAGTCTGGACCTTACAAACTTGAAGCCGACGTCCTCCAAGTTAGTAGAGCCAAGCATTAGATTCTGGTGGGAATGTTATGATAAAAAATAAAGAAGAGTGCCAGGTTGCATCATTTACAGGTTGCCAGCCGTTCTGTTTATAGGCTAAAGAATGGGTTCCCAGATGGTGGTATGTGTATCACCGGTGGTACGCAAGGACATCCAGGTGGTGGGCGTATAAGTAAATATTTTAAATGTCATTGCTCTCTCATTCACTGAATATTTGTATCAGAACCGCTTTCATTTAATTACATGTTATTTGCTACAAATAAGTACCACATGTGAACATGAAAAAACTCTGTAGAAAAGTGCCTCCATGAAACCTTATTACTTGTGAGTGTCAGATTATCCTACCATGCATAGTACTTGATCGGCACCACACAAAAATCGTATGTATGTTGGCAGCACTGAGGAAGATGGCGAAAGTTATTTCCCCCGTACCGTTGCCAACCTCTGCGGCAGTCGTCGCTGAACCTTTCGCAAACCCCTCCCCTCCCTCCCCCCACCGCTTACTCCACCACAGCGTTCATTAAAAAGTGATCAAGCTATAGTGGTACGCTTAATTTTCTAAAGATATCAAGTGGTACGCAGCGAAAAATGGTCTGGGAACCGTCGTCTAGAGTGCAAATGAATCACATTCCATTTGCAAGTGGACTCGTTCAAGCAATGTTTTGTTTTCATACAAGAACTTTAGTTAAGGTGGCTACTTTTACTACATTGCTCTTATATCTCTAACTTGACTTAATATTCCCTACCAGTACAACTGTAAGCGCACTCCGATTGAACGGTGTGAGCTGAAAGGTGTGAGAAGGAAATATTGCAAACTATCCAGACACAGCAAAATGTGTTCTCAGTATTTTCGGGAAGAGTACACAGACGGAACATCAGTTTTGTCATTCCGTATTGAAGAAAATGGTGAACTGCGAAAGCAGCCTTTTCACATGACACACGCCGATAAGCCAAAACATTATGACCACAGCCTACCGCAAGGTTGAGCGCCTCCTGGTGGTGTTCCGGGCACGTGACGCAGTAAGGAAAGAATGTAAACAGAAGAGAGACGAATGGAAACTCATAGCTAAGATGCGGGCCGCAAATGTGGAAATCAACTGATATGAGCAGTTCTGAGAAAGGCCACACTGTTGTGGCACTACAGCCGGAAAGGACAATCCCTGAAACGGTGAAGATGGTACACTGTTTGTTTACTACTGTCGTGAGCACCTATGGAAAGTGGCTGACGGATGGTGGCCGTAGGCGGTATGGTATTGGACGACCATGTCTCATCACAAAACGTCGAAGGAACCGTCCATTTTGTAATCCAGCATAGGCCCCCATGTGTTGACCCAACGACACTGTCAGTTACGAGTGCAGTGGACACGGCATCACTGAGTTTTCAACGTGAAATGTGGTGCCTGTCTAATGGATCGCATTTCTTGTTACACGCCGTCATCCAGGCGAATATCTACTTGAAATGCGCACCCCTCCACAGATATAGGCCGCTAAGAGCAGAATTATATTATGAGGTACATTGTGTCGGGGTTCCGTGGGACCTACGGTAGTCCTCGAAGACACCGTGACAGAAGTGGACTAAGTGAACATTATTGCCGACCATCTCCACCCCTTCATGGTTGAAGTCTTCTCGGCCATGACATCTTTCAGCAGGATAACGCTCGCCGGCCGCAGTGGTCTCGCGGTTCTAGGCGCTCAGTCCGGAACCGCGTGACTGCTACGGTCGCAGGTTCGAATCCTGCCTCGGGCATGGATGTGTGTGATGTCCTTAGGTTAGTTAGGTTTAAGTAGTTCTAAGTTCTAGGGGACTGATGACCATAGATGTTAAGTCCCATAGTGCTCAGAACCATTTGAACCATTTTTTTGAATCCTGCCTCGGGCATGGATGGGTGTGATGTCCTTAGGTTAGTTAGGTTTAATTAGTTCTAAGTTCAAGGGACTGATGACCTCAGAAGTTAAGTCCCATAGTGCTCAGAGCCATTTGAACCATTTGCTAACTCTCGGCGTCACAAGGCCAGAATCGTGGTGCAGTGGTTTAAGGACCATGGTAATTAACTCACATTGATGTCTCGTCTAGCAAATGAGCTTTGGAACACGTATCGGGCTCCAGCTGCATGCCCACAAACCACCGTTCCGTAATTTGCGGGAATTTAGTGACCTGCAAGTAGACATGTGGTGTCATATAATTCTGCAGATCTATCGAGGACTTGTAGAATCCATGCGAAGCAGAATCGCTGCTGTACTGCATTTGCAAAGTGTACCAACACGCTACTAAACAGGTGGTCATAATGTTTATGCTCGTCGGTTTACTATGCTTCTTGGTTATGCTCACCTTTTGAAAATATTGTAATCTAACTATGTACTTAATAATTTAAATTTTGAAACAAATATTTATTGTTTTTAATGGTGTCTAGTACCAGATTTCAAAATGTTTTTGAATTTTTCAGTTAAATGTAACCCAAAAATTTAAGACTTAGGTAAACGTGACTTTTCGCAACCAATCTTATATTCTTATCTTCAAGCTGAAGTCGCTTCTCACACGTCGTATGTCTTTAAAAGGTGCACTGAGAATATAAATTAACGATAATTTACGAAATCTGTATTTTTTAATTTTTTTGGTGGTCGTAAAGTTCCCGTCCTGTCTATGTGCACATTACGGAAAATGCGTAGGTTCTGCTAAGGTTGCGCTAAAAGATATAATTCAGCTCCTGCATCCTTCTTATACAGCAGTACCTATTTAAAAAGGAAGTTGTCAATAAAAGTGAAAAAAAAATAAAGAATTTTTTCTTTTTAATTTTTTTTCGACATGAGCATATGCTAGGGTTAAGACCAAAAAACGTCAGAAAATGCCTTGCTGACACCGTGTTATTCGCGAAAGACCTGTAATATATACTGTTTGAAGTAGCTGTTGCGTGGACACGACAGAAATTATGAACAAGAAACAGTTGTCTGCTAATGTGTGTGTCAAATCTTATGGGACTTAACTGCTAAGGTCATCAGTCCCTAAGCTTACACACCACTTAACCTAAATTATCCTAAGGACAAACGCACACACCCATGCCCGAGGGAGGAGTCGAACCTCCACCGGGACCAGCCGCACAGTCCATGCCTGCAGCGCCGGAGACCGCTCGGCTAATCCCGCGCGGCCGTCTGCTAATGTTTCGAGGATACTGACACAGCGGCACCGGCTACAAAGAATGTACAGCCTATGTCTTTAGTGCCAGCTCCCTCATGCGCGGCTATGACTAAGTTACTCGAGTCTGAAAAAATTATTTTCTGTCTATTCTGCACGGTAGTACAGAGATGACTTCTCGTTACATTATCTCGCATGTGGAGAGGATAGCAAAATACAAGGTGACAACCCTTTGTTTTCCCAAGTTCGCTAGCGCTAGCCTCCCAGGCAGAAGAAATGGTAGAACGTCGCTGGCTGGAAGTTCTCGATTGATGCTCCATAGCAGGCCAGATGTATACCCAGAGCGAGTGCATAAGCCGCACGGATGGCAGTAGGTGGACCGTTGAAAATTCCAGGCCTGCAGCAAACAGCTGTTGTCGCTTTCTTGCAGCGGCGGCTGCAGTTCGGCGCAGCGTGCAGGCGGTGCGTCGCAGCCCGGCCGCCATTGGCGGAGGGACGGGCACAAAAACGCGCCGGAGCTGGTGGGAACGGAACCCGGGACCGCCGCCAACAAAGACGGCGCGGCGGCAGTGAGCGTGGGGGGCGCAGCTTCGCCTCTCTTCTCTTCGCTTCTCTTCCCCCCGCGCGGCTTGCGAGTTACGGCCAGGCGGAAGGAAGGCGGCGGCGCTCGCCAAGCCGTAACGTATTAGAGACGCTTTAAATTGTAAATAACGCCCAGCGGACGAGCAAAATGTCGCAAACGAGTTTCGCCGGGCGGTCAGCGAAGCGCGTGCCCGACCTCGTGCTGGCGACACTCTGAGGACGGTCGGAGACCCAATTTCAACATTTCGACGGCAGTGTCATTAGGGCCGGACAGTGCACGCGGGCGGAAGGCAGTCGGCCATAACCATATTCCTCCAACGATTGCGGCATTCGCAACACATTGAGGGAAATAGGTTGACCGGACGAAGATCTGAAGCCCGGTCTTTCGTCTTCCAAATACGAATCTGGAAGAGCACTGCCTTGTACGCTCGTTCTGTTGGCTCCTTGAGTGTAAAAAATTTTCTTCCCAGTTCTCATAGTCGAGAGTGTGGACCGTCCATGGAGCACCAGTCGCCCCTCCTAGCTGCGATCTACCTGTTTCTATGCGCCGTTATTTTAATCACCCGAAAATCGTACGTCGTCTCATAATTACAACACAGACGGACGACGGTGCCCTCATCTGAGTTTGTGTGCGGATTTGAAACTAGTGCGATTGTCAAACTTGTTTTATATCCAAGCGGAACGTTTCCGGACGTGAGATCCTTATCGAAAGTTTATTTACTAAGCCCTTTCCACAATCCCATGAAGCCTGTAATACGAATATGGAACAGCAAACAACTATATTCTGACGTAAGCTTCCCATCAGAGAGCACTTATATTTATTCGTTAACGCAGTAGTATCGGGCACACGTGACCATCACTCACACCTGCGCACAGAAGACAAAATATTTGTATCTCTAATGTAAATTATGGCAACTACACCTACCATTTCATGGCATGTAGGAGGAGAGACAATGCTGGTAGTTTCTACGTTCAATTATCTCGGTTCCCAGATTTCTGCTGACGGCCGGCCTAGGTGGCCGAGCGGTTCTAGGCGCTACAGTCTGGAACCGCGCGACCGCTACGGTCGCAGGTTCGAATCCTGCCTCGGGCATGGGTGTGTGTGATGTCCTTAGGTTAGCTAGGTTTAAGTAGTTCTAAGTTCTAGGGGACTGATGGCCTCAGAAGTTAAGTCCCATAGTGCTCAGAGCCATTTGATCCATTTCTCTGCTGATGGTCACTGCCGCCACGAAATCAGGAGACGTTTGCTGCTTGGTAGAAAAGCAATGTCGAACCTTGATGAGGTATTAAGGAATAGAGGTATAACATTAGCAACAAAAATCAATACTATTAGGGATATGGTCTTTCCACTTGTGATTTATGGATGTGATACCTGGACCATTAGAAAGGCGGAATGGCGAAGAATAGACTCCTTTAAATTGTGATGTTGGAGGAAATTTCTTAGAGGGAACGAATAGGTCAGTATCAGAGCAAATTAAACCAGAGTGCTCCCTTGCAAATAAACCAAAAGCTCTGACCCACTTTGGAAACATCTAAGGAAGACTTGTTTTGCTGGAAAAAATAGTTACGCTGGTGAAGATCGAAGGCACTAGAAGAAGAGGATGTCAGAGGATGAGATGGGTCGATGGCATCACAAAGCAATTCGGGAGAAAGTGCAGCACAGAGTGCTTCGGTTCATGGGGTCACGGAGAGTCGGAACCGACTAAACGAATAAGAGAGAGAGAGTGAGAGAGAGAGTGAGAGAGAGAGAGATAGAGAGAGAGAGAGAATGTACAGTGTCTTGTATTACTACTACCAAAATATGTAAACAAGGGAATGTATTTCAGCATTAAACATTTATGAGAACACTGGTGGAATTTTCAGTTCCCACTTATGTGACGAAACATCTCGTCATTATTTTGAAAGAATGGACCGCCCTAGAAACCCAAAAGTTCATAGAAAATATTGTGACACACCTTTGGTGTAGAAATACATTCCCGTTAACACAACAGATACAATTTACAAGTGAAACTGTATAATATTTGATATAAACAACTCAGTCATTATATTTGGATGTAGAGCATATCATCATTGATGATTACATAATATCCCAAATTATTATTCTGGCTAAAGCTATTACATAATTGGGTGAGTGTTAGGTGTAAACGTCTTTGCAATTGCTAAGAAACCGTTACACTAGGCAAGTTAAATTATGTGAAAAACCCGCAGACACAATAAGACAAAGCGGTATGTACTAGAGATTCACATATTTTGAAAAATATTTTGGCTTCTGTAAAGCTGGGTGCACCCCCATATGGTGAGAGGTGGGAACACATAATCCAGCCGACAACACTGTTGAACTGTGATCACTTTGTTAGTTCAGGTGTTATGCTAAGGGAAGGCATAGTGTTGCATGAGTGTACTGATCTCCAGATGTTTGAACATGATACACTCACTGGTCAACATTACTGTGACACTGTATTCCTTCCGCACGTGCGTCTCTTCAGGGTTGCATTCGGACGTGACTTCATTTTTATGGATGGCAATGTTCCACCGCACCGAATGGCGCAAGTGGAGGAGCTCTAGGAACGACAGGACATTCGACGAACGGGCAGGCCTGCCCGATCCAACGACTTAAATCCTGTGGAGTACGTCTGGGATGCATCGGAGAGGTGTGTTACACCACGTTCACATGCATGGTGTAGGAATGGAAAGCTCTACCAGCAAGGACGCCTTACCGACCTTGGGTCCAGCATGTGAGCACTTGAAGAGCAAGCTCTGCCCTTTGTAGTGATCACAAACACTATTAAGAACCGTGTCCCATTGCTTTTAGTGTCTAGGGGACGATCAGGAGTCGCGGTAACTTCCGTGTAATTACGAGGGCGTTTGAAAAGTCCGTTCAAAAATAAAAACTACTTACGCGTTTGGGGTAGATCTTTTTTATTTTTCGACATAGTCTCCTTTTAGACTTATACACTTCGTCAAACGGTGTGCTAGTTTGTTGATTCCTTCCGAACAATAGGAATTGTCCAAGTCTGCAAAATAGCTATTAGTTGCTGCAATCACCTCCTCGTTTGAATAAAATCTTTGTACCGCCAGCCATTTCTTCAAATTGGGGAACAAATAGTAGTCCAAGAGAGCCAAGTCTGGAGAATAGGGGGGATGTGAAATGAGTTGGAATCCTATTTCCATTAATTTTGCGACCACAACTGCTGAGGTGTGTACTGGTGCATTGCCGTGATGGAAAATGTCTTTTTTGCTGTCAAATCACCGGTGTTTTTCTTGCAGTTCCGTTTTCAAACGGTCCAATAACGACGAAGAATATGCACCTGTAATAGTTTTACCCTTTTCCAGATAGCCGATGAGGATTATCCCTTGCGAATCCCAAAAAACAGTCGCCACAAACTTTCCGGTCGCAGGAGTGGTCTTCGCCTTTTTTTGGTGCATATTCTCCCTTGGTAACCCATTGTTTGGATTTTTCTTTGGTCCCAGGAGTATAGTAATGTATTCATGTTTCATCGACAGTGACGAAATGACACTTAAATTCCTGCAGATTCTTCCTGAACAGCTGCAAACTATCCTCACAACACTTCACACGATTCCGTTTTTGGTCAAGCGTGAGCAATCGCACAACCCATCTTGCGGATAGCTTTCTCATGTCCAGACGTTTCTGCAAAATATTATGTATCCGTTCATTCGAGATGCCCACAGCACTAGCAATCTCATGCTCTTTAACTCTTCTGTCATCCATCACCATACCATGGATTTCATCAATATTTCTGGAGCCGTAACCTCCACAGGGCGTCGAGAGCGTTCAGCATCACTTGCGCCCATATGGCCACTCCGAAAATTTTGAAACCATTTGTAAACCGTTCTAATCGAAGATGCAGAGCCACCGTAATGTTTATCAAGCTTCGCTTTAGTCTCCTGAGGCGTTTTGCCTGTCATAAAGTAATGTTTAATCACCACACGAAATTCTTTATCGTCCATTTTTTGAGAATTATTCGACTTCCTTGATCCACACGAATGCCAAACACAAAGAAAGAGACCAATATGGCTGAAACTTGGTGTGCGTTCTTTCTAACGATGCTACTAACTAAACATGACCTCGATACCCACCGGTGGTGCCATCTCTCGGCCACTGCACGGACTTTTCAAACGCCCCTCGTATTATCTTCGAATAAAAGTACCATTTCTGTTCGTCTCACTGCGTATTTCTTTCATATACCTTCTGTATTACATTGCGGCAGTTCTCTCCATGTATGGTCCAAGTTTCATTGGGGTACGTTACTTGGCAGTGACACATTATGAGACAGTTACTTTTGGTCTAAGGTTTTGCACGGTCGTGTATATTTGCAGACTGCAGATAACAACACGTACAAGACGTTCAGCAAATCATTTCAACTTTCATTTGAGCATCCAGTATTCAGTCTGCAGTCTTCTCTACAGCCACATTTTTTTCCTCGATCATCTTTCATCTAGGCTCTTGCGGAATCCCCTCATTTAATTGAGATGTGAAGTGTAAGAGAAATTTCTTATGGTATGGCTGTGCATTTGACCCCTACTACATGGTAAATCCTTTATCGCCCTTGCTTTACCCGAGAAAACTATACGGTCTCCAAATAAACAAACGCCGAACGGATGTTAAACTTCGTTCTCCTGCTTCTAATTCATTACCGTGCGAGCAGTCCATCAGCGTGCACGTGTGGTAGGTAACACCTGTGCTAGAACCGGTATTCAAACGTTTAGCAGCACTGCTGTTTTCTAGTACTCGTATGTTCGTCTAATGTTTCCATTTGTTTATTACCAACTCCAGCAAGTAGACGGGTTACATTTTGCTGCGTACCTGCACTGTGTGATAGTAGTAGACAAAGTCAATTTTGTGTTACTTTTTCTACTTCTTTAATGTATGCGTCTTACGGCAGGTTTCAACTGAAGGCTATTCGTCGTGTCCTGTTCTGAGCATCCTTCTTCACCTGTCTGTATGTTCACCCTCTTCTAATGTCATCCGTCATTCCGATTACCTTCGTAGGCCACCCTCTCATTCCAGTTTCCCTCTAATTCTTTGTTGCAGACAATTCCTACGCAATATATGTTCCATCCAAGATATTTTCCTCTTTCTGGTCAAGTTTTTTAAATGTTTTTTTACGGGAACGGTACACCGTTATAAGTTTTTAAACATGTTTTGGGGAGAGAAAGTGGATTACAGAATAAAGAATACAGGGTACTATTTACCAAGGACGTACTGTTGTCCATATCCTTGTACAACCTTAGTTACAAGGAATGTGCTCCTGGTAGCTAAATAACGTCTGTATGATATATATTTTTTCTGGGCAAAAAGTTATTGGAGGTGATCAAGGTAAATGGGACACGCTATATCTTATGAAGTTTAATGCGACACACTTCCCGTACACTTGCAGTGATTTGCGAAAGACAACGTCAGGCCAAGGTATCGTCATGTGCAACGGAATATTGGTGAAGACATCTTATGAAATCATTTTGCCTCTACATAACTGCGCTTGTAACTTATTAGCCGTCAATTTATTAACTAGGTAAACTAGTCATCAAGCCACAATTTATTTCAGAATGTAATCATTTACTAGATAAGGTATTTTTGGTGATGGTAAGCAAGAGCTCAGGAGCGAAAGTTTGTGTTAATATATTTCAAGGATGTGTTACAGCTTTCGTCACTATTGTCCATCATATACGTCGAAGAAGTAACGAAGCAAGTGTTCAAATAAGTTCCGAACCGCTGACAAACTGCAAAGTGAACAGATACAAGTACTATGTCCATCCACAAAATAGAAGCCCTGTTGGCTGGAAGTGAGCGAGATACAGAAAAAAAAGGTAAATTATGACGGACTGACTGTTAATAACAGAACTCGATTAAGAACGAACAAAGAATGGACACCAAAATGAGGCGCTGTAGATAGGAAATTGTGTACAACACACTGGAAGAAATGGAATGTATGTACTACCTAGGAATCAAATCTGCACAAGATGGATGATGTAAGGGACAGATGAAGAGAATATTGTCTTAGGGGAACGAAGGCTTTAAGAAACCTTTACACACAACGCTTCGACAGTAAAAATACTTACAAGTGAAATCTAGACAGCGGATAAGTTACGGAATTAGAAGCTGGACAAAAGTTGTAGTCGGCTGATGAAAGATGAAATGAAGAGATACTGCAAAGAATAAGTGAGGAAATATGTATACGGAAAACCATTACCAGATGATTGGACAGGTTCACCAGACGTGTGATAAGCAATCCACGAACGTTTAGCTTCATATGGGAAGAAACAGCAGAGGAGACATTGGAAGTTCAGGTGAAGATGGGCAAATGTGAGAAGTAGGTATGCAGGAACCGCAAGATTGGCAGTAGATCGAGGGCCAGGCAGAGATTAAAATACATAGAAGATTTTGAGGACATTGTGAACAGTAGATATGTTGAGATTAAGGACTACCAGTAACATATCGAACGACTTAATGACGACTGAAAAAAAAACCGCACTCAGCATCAAGCCTAATCAAGCTGCTAAAAATACGAACATAAGCGCCAATAGAACAGTTCTGATGCTGTAGGGAAGTTATCTCTGCAGGCACGAATTCAATCCTACAACTGGCGAGGTATCACTCATAAATGTAACTTTTTCAACAGAGAACGCTGAAGTGCATCCAGTATCTCTTGAAAATCGCTAAAGACGGAAAATAGTTGGATACTGTGATCCTTACCAGTTAAGATACCACGTGCCCAGAGACCAGTTTGCTTTTCCCACAGTCACTCATTTTGCAATGCGGGTTGGTTGCCAGAGAGACAGCCATAATTACGCAAGTAGGATAACATGACGTTTGACGAGTTACGTAGACATTCGCTAAAAATTTTGGGGAGGGCAGTAGTGGTCTCCTATTCTCCACTGTTACAGAATAACTTTACTGTCAGTACATCCATCGGCGACTAATAGCCAATGTGGGAATATTAAGAAATGCTGCTGTTAATAATCCTTTGACATTTGTTGTTAACGTCTTATTAACCTAAGAGGAAATGTAAGAGAAATGAAGATCCAGGGCTTATATACGTGCACAGTATAACGAAACCGACATGTTAAAGTGTTGTCACACTACAGAGTACGATTAGCAACAAATGTGTCGGAAACATATTGAATAATATTTTAGCACTCAACTTCACAAATTCGTCTCGGAGGAACAAAGTGTGGGGAAAAAATCCAGAATTATTGTACAATATGTTTTAGTCATATTTGTCCCAAGCAAGGTTGTGAAGGATAGGAAAGACCCGACAAGATTCAATAATCGTATTAGGAAGTTTCTGCTAAAGCGAAGAAAGCTTCAATTTAAATGCGAACATTTTAGGCAAGGCTTTAGCGTTACTGTTACTGAAAGTGAATGAAACAACTAGTTTACTCTTACCAGTCACTAATTTATTTTCAACCAAGATAAATTTCGAAGATTTAAACCTCCATAATCAGGTGAATTTAATGTGTTAGTAGGACATATGTGTGTATTGTGTTACGATTTTTGGGTAACTTTTGGTAGTGGCCAGTGGTCACGGTTTCCTTTTTCTGTCGTGACGCATCCCATATAAACTGTCATATTTTGAAAACTATATATGTCATACTAACGTATGTAAATACACATGATGATAGAGGTTTAAACTTTCAAACGCGTCGTGCATATAAATAAACAGTGACTGCCAACAGTAAACTTGTTGCCTCATTGTTAGACAGGTTCATCGTGGATTTATGTGAAGTCCAAACGTAGCCGACAAACAAAAGCTGAACGAAGACAAAATGAACGTAAGGAGAGCAAGTCGAGAACCGTTCAATGTGTCAGAAATTGAGCTTTAGCTCACCGATCTGACTAATAGGCGTGCGAAATTTTAGTCTATTCCAAATTCAGTAAAAGCATCAAAATCAGTCTTTCAGTCACCATACTGGCAGCGAAAAGCAGGTCTTTCGAACTCGTTTCACTGCAAAAAGTCGCAATTCGATTGCTTTCTTCAGTCACACCACGAACGCAACAGGTTTTCATGTAAGTGGTGCTAGAACTAAAGACCAAGCAAAGTGGCGCAGAGGTAAGGCACGATAAGGGTTAGGTCCCCTTTCGACCATCCAGATTTAGATGTTCCGCGATTTCTTTAAACTACTTAAGGCACGGGCAAATAGACATGCAACTGTTGAGCAACAGACCGTCGAGATGAACCGAGGGGCTACCAAAGACGGTTCAGCGAACGTTGCTGCGTATGGGAATCTGCAGCAAGCGCAAGGTTCACGCACTCTTGCTGACTGCTTTTCATGGGCGACGGAGCTCGGAATCTGCCCTCCAGTGCTGTAACTGGCAGTCCACTAAGTGGTGACAGGTGGCCTTTTCAGATGAACCACGTTTTATACTCCATCGGACTGAACGCAAACACCCTGTAAGAATTGTCGGAACGGTCCACGTCGGAGGAGGGAGAATTATGATCTAGGGAACCCTTTTCGTGGCATCCCCTCATCGTCCTGGAAGTCACACTGGATCAACGTAAGTGTTCATTCATCCTTGTGGATCGTGTCCACCCCTACATGCAGTTTGCCTTTCCACGGCACGATGGCATCTAGCTGCAGGGCAATACAATGTGTCACACATCTCGCAGTATACGTGCGTGGTTTGAAGAGCGACGGGATGAGTTTACCTTGCTCCCCTGGCCACCAACGTACCCGGCTGATGGAGCTACGGAGGGTATGAAGCCATTGCAAAAGACTTAGGTCACTCCTGTTTCCAAGTATCGTCGTCGGACATGTGCCCTTAACTGTAGGCCTATATGTCTGAGCTCAGTCTCCTGTAAAATGATGGAACGAATCTATTTTCACGGCTTAAGACATTCCCATAAGGTTAAAAAACTTCAACAGTCAAGATGGAAGTGAAAATATATTTGGAAATCTGGCTGTAAGAAATACGGAGGAAACTAGATAGGTAGACAAAGTAAACAAAGATACAATGTTTGAAATAGTGAAGGAATAGAGAACTCCTCTGAACTCTGTAAAATGAAGAGGAAAGTAAACTCGGCTCCACAAATTCTGGGGAAAACTATTGGCAGCAAACTGTCAAAGGAGGAAAAAAGGAGGTAAATGATGCAGAAGTGGACATGCTGACAGACCTGAGAGAAGGAATGTCTTATCAAGAACTAAAGCAAGGAACAGTACATCGTTAGGGTAAAGTTCAACGGAAAGCTGTGTTTTGAGAGATTTATGTTTGATGATTATTCTCTTGTCATTGGCAGAGACGGCGAAACGTTTGTAGCTTGCAGTAGACAAGCACTTCAGAACCGGCGCGATATTTGACTCTAACCGTACGCAGTATCTATTTTAGACGTTATGTCGCTACGCATTACTCTGGTCTTTGTGACAACGGCTGGAGTGCATCCAGTAGCGCGCGCGCTCAGTTTCCCAGTGAATTCAGCGACGCCGACAGAATGTCACCTGCATTGCAATCGCAATGCGGCACCGGCGTTGTGCAGATACGTCAGGGATGGACATTGGCTTGGAATTGTGTGTAGCCAGACGCACTGTCTGCCATTTGCCTCCCGATACCGAGGTCGAGTTCCTCTAATGGTACTGTCCTATCTTCACTTCTGCTTCGAACATGTTCCTCCCTGAGGTTCTTAAGATATTACTTACTTTCAACTAGCTGATTCCGTTTATCGCCCTTATCTGGAGGAGTCAGACATGGCATCTGCTACCGATCTCTGTAGCCTTTTTTGTAACCGCGTTTATTAGATATATAAAACATACGATGCATGTTATGAGACACAAGATGGTTACCAACAGCATACAAACAAGGAAGCATGACGTAAAAACGCACTTTCACTGGCTTCCACTTCAATGTAATACTTATGATCTCGCTTTTCCTAAATTTATTCGCAACGCAGGAGCAAGGAACTTGTGTTGCATGATGCTGAATTAATGTGGCCGTAATTCTGAAAGCTTATGTGGAAGACAGGAAAAACTGTTTACATTTGCCCGCCTTCTAATTTCATCTAATATTTATAACTGTGCTATACAGAATCCTGTTACAGTAAGAATTGTTTCCTACACACAAAAGGCTTCTACGTGAATTCTACGCTTGAACATACTCACCAGTACAATACATACCGTAAATGTAGATAGATTGAAATGATTATGAGGTGAAAAAAAATTGCAGAACCCGAAATGTTAGACATAAAAGGTTGTAGGATTCGCTGAAGTTGCATAAAATAAATTAAGAAACATTTGAGAAAATGAGAGGTAATAGTGATAATTTGAAAACTGCAAATGAGAAAACTACTGCTTGCAGCGAAAGGAGCACATACAGGGTGACAGTTACTGAACTATATGAACTAAAATTATCATAACTTCCGAACGGTTTGTGCCTTGTTGTTGTCGGCCATATGCTCGTGGAAATGTCACGGTACAGCGTGCCTGAGCGTTTGTGAAGGCCTACAATGCGAGCAATAACAGCCAAACTGCGCCTCAAAGGAAGTTTGCGATCGAGCTCAAGCTAAGACAACCGGTCCAAGGATGATAACAATTAAGAATCTGATTCACAGGCTTAAGAGAACGAGTCGTGTTTGTGATGACAGGTGGCTTGCGGAGTACGGATGTAGATGTAGATGTAGACAGTGAAGGCAATGCCGGCCGTCCAAAAAGAGCGAAAACGCCTGAAAACACCACTAAGATACGCGCTGTGTTTCAAAGCAGCTCCAGGATACCGAGCAGACGAGCTGCACTACAGGTGGAAATCAAAATGGTTCAAATGGCTCTGAGCACTATATGACTTACCTTCGGAGGTCATCAGTCCCCTAGAACTTAGAACTACTTAAACCTAACTAACCTAAGGACATCACACACATCCATGCCCGAGGCCGGATTCGAACCTGCGACCGTAGCGGTCGCGCCGTTCCAGACTGTAGCGCCTAGAACCGCTCGGCCACTCTGGCCGGCTAGGTGAAAATCAACCGGGAGACACTGCGACGTGTTGTTGAAGACCTGCACCTCCTTCAATACAAAATGCAAACCTATCAGCCATCAAGCCGTAGGGCCATAGAACAGCTGTTGTGTTTTGCCAACACTATTGTCCACAGAAATAAAGAACAGGACTTTGATGTGAATACGGTTTGGTTTAGCGACGAAGCCCACTTTTATTCGGATGGGTTCGTCAAGAAGCAAAACTGGAGCATTTGAGAGGCTGAGAATCCGCATTTCGCGATCCAAAAGTCTCTTCACCCTCAGCGGCTGACAGTGCGGTGTGCAGTGTCCAGTCACGGAATACTCGGAGCGATATTCCTTGATGTCATGGTGACTATCGAACGGTACTTGAAGGTTTTGGGTTTCATCCCCATTATCCAAAATGAACCTGATTTAGACAAGATGTGGTTCTTGCAAGACGGAGCTCGAACCCATCGAAGCAGGAGAATGATGTCCTGGAGGAGCGCTCTGGGGACCGCACTCTGGCACTGGGGTACCCAGAGGGCACTGGCATGGGCCTCTATTGGCCGCCATATTCTCCGGATCTGAACACATGCGACTCCTTTTGTAGGCCTACATTAAAGACTAGGTGTACAGCAATAACCCCAAAACCATTAGCTTAAAACAGCCATTCAGGTGGTCATCGACAGCATAGATATTTCGACACTTCAGCGTGTCATGCAGAATATCGCTATTCGGGTGCGTCACATCGTCGCCAACGAAGACACGCATAACGAACATGTCATAAGCTAAATCCGAATATCTGTAGTGAAGTTTACATATTGAATAAAGTGCGTGCACGGTGTAGTTTGTAACAAATTTATGTATTTCTTTCCATATTGTTCAATAAGTATCACCCTGTAGACGGGAAGATAATACCAAATCTCATTGAAAAGGCGGAAACTTGTTTAGTAGCGCGAGAAGAGAAAAGAAAATACATACACGACTTCAACAAAGCTCTGCAAGATTTGAGCCCTTCGAAGGCTGCAGGTGTCGACGAAAGATCGTACTATTTATAAACTCAACGATAGATTCAGGAGTTACAAGGCGTCCAAAATGTATGAAAAAAGCACGCACCGCTTGATTTCTAGGAACATTCCTTTCTTACCCTACTGAAGAAAAGTGCTACTAAATAAATGTAAGAAATATTGCATGATCAGTTGACAACTATTTGAAGGTTAAAACCATTTTCTGATATCGGAGCATGGCCATTCTCAAGTGCTTCAATAATAAAATATTCGCTTATACGACGCAACCACTGGAAGAAGACGGAGTGTAAACAGAAATCTCCGCCTCATTGGTTTCATCGCCCATTTATGATAATGGCGACAAGCTGGAATCGACAAGCTTATCCTGCTTTTAGTTTAGTGATAAACCAGCAAAATTTTTTTCTGTTGTGCTATTTTAAAATCTTCCGGCTGAATTTTTCATTTTTATCAAAAATTTTAGCAACGGCCGTTAACATGATTGTAGTGTGTGGATGTGTGTGTGTGTGTGTGTGTGTGTGTGTGTGTGTGTGTGTGTGTGTGTGTGTGTGTGTCCGGCACATAGTGTTCAGGGTATTGCTATATTTTTGCGAATTTTTTGTTGTTTTTATCACTTTCAGTAACGCCTGTCTCATTCTAGTACGAGTACTAAAGGTCTGGTAGTCGTGTTCCAAAAACAACGTTTCCTCTTTATTGTCGAAATCAGTGTACAGGGGAATGATGAACTAAACACGTCTTCATTCCAAAAATTTTAAACAGCTGAATATGGCAAAATCGTTTTAATTCAAAAGGCTGTGAACCAGTCCACAAAGAAATTCAAGGATTTGATTACAATTAGTTCAATTTTTGAATAAGTAAACGTACCTGGGAAGTAGTTTTTAAGTTGGTTTGGGTTGGGTAGTTTGGGGGAAGAGACAAAACAGCAAGATCATCGGTCTTATCGTATTAGGGAAGGGCAGCGATGGAAGTCGCCCGTGCCCTTTCAAAGGAACCATCCTGGCATTTGCCTGGAGCGATTTAGGAAAATCACGGAAAACCTAAATCAGGATTGCCAGACGCGGGATTGAACCGTCATCCTCCCGAAAGTGAGTCCAGTGTGCTAACCACTGCGTCACCTCGCTCGGTCCGGTTTTTAAGTGTCAGTAATGAATGGATCAATTTAGAAGAAGACAGTTCTATCTTAATTAATATGGTTCGTATGTTTTGTGTTCACGACTCTAACGTAACATGTGGCACTGTCTTCAGTGATCATTGGTCCCTTTTTATGTCGCGTCACACCACATGTGTCACACGCACTTTGTCAAAATTGTATGTATCACTGCATGTGATTATGTATGTTATGTAACAATATAGAAAAATAAGTTTGTGACCATTGGAGACAGGGCCAAAGTCGTAAACACAACATATATACGTATATATTTACATAAATTAACTTGGTGATGAAATTTTAAACTTCTGAAAGGCATAGTATAAATAAAATATATAGCAACAGGTAGCGGCAAATAGGTTTTTCAATCGACATGAGTAACAGTCACGGTAAAGCACAACCTAAATGCTTGCACTTAAAACGTAGCATAAAATCAATCACAGTTATTAAATCGCAGCATAAAATCAATCAGAGTAAGACTTTTAAGGCACTGAGGTGATCAGTGATGAGGGACAAAGTTGGACGAGTAATTTACCATATTTAACAAACAATGATTCAACTAACAGAACTATAAAGGCTAAATATCGAAGTCTTGTGAAAATAGCGTAACACGTCGTTCTGACTTAATGCCAGTGTTGTTCATCCAGGCCGTATACTGAAAGAGGCAATTATCCAGATCAAGAAAAAAATCAGGAGAGTATTAGGAGCGCAACGCAATGGGACAACTTATAAGTTTCGTGGGTAACTTTTCTCACCGCTTGGAGGTAAGTTACGTTGACAAGAGTACGACAACAAGATGGAAAATAGGCCTAATTTTTCCTGGCACAGAGATGTACGTGATATCGATGCAACTACGGTTTCCTTGCTTGTTGCGGAATACTATAAGAAAGTTTTCAACTATTGTATACATGCCTCCATAAAGTGATTTGTATTAGGACGGTTTACTGCCAACAGTAATTCTAATAAACTTAGTACATCATGCTGACTGAACCTTCTGTCGGTTAGTATAGGTTTATAAGGCATGTACTGCTTCCGACCCATTTGGCAGATCTGGAGTCTTTGGCTTCTACTTACTCCCACATCAAAAGAATGTAGCCAGTGTAAAATAAATATTTTCTATTCTCTGCGTTCCAATGATACAGTCAGCGAAGCAATAGAAGCGTACTTTGCCAGTATTTCAGGAAAAATCTTCCCGGAAAAAAGGGTTTTTTTTTTTCTCAGGCTCTGTAGGATCACATACGCCAAAGACATTCGATCACGGAAGTGATTAACGCATAGTTTTCAAAATGTCGAACAACAATAAAAACAGAAAACACTTGAAATAATAAAAATGCGTTATCAGCCTTATTATAAGCAAATAAAGGAAAAGTCGCTGAAATACTACTAGGAGTTCTTAGACAGAATAAAACGACTAGCTGAAGACAAATTTCCAACTTATATTTGAAAATCTTGAATTTATTCTAGAATTGCTCCAATTGTTTCAGTTTTACTGGAAGCGCTCTGCAAACTAAACCTGCACGTGTCTCTACAATAGTCAAAGAAGTGTTTCCCAAGTGCCAATCGTTTCTACCGTTTAGCGTTCACTGAGAGAATATAGCAGCTCCTTTTGAACGGGGTTATATTATTAATTAGAAATTAGTAGGCACATGGTTGGCAAAAACAGGATTATTCTAAGGCGTTTGAACAACAACCTGAATCAAGATCGCTTGATGAAATTATAGACTGTTCTGACTCTTCTTTTGTCAGCACAGAATAGTTTTTTGTGAATGCTTTGATGTGATCCAAAAATACAGTGCGATAAGACATGAAATAGCGGTAAAGGTGGTTATAATTATAATAACACAACAGCACTAATATTTATACAAGAGATAATAAATGTCATACTTCTGATAATATTTTGTACTTATCATCTTAGAATTTAAAATGTCACTTACGATGATTACGTAATTATTTCATAATAACAAAAGTGCACTTTAGTGGGAAAAGTGTTTCACAAACCGTACATATTGTTTGTCTAAATTAAGTTAGCTTCCAGTCTTTCAAAATGGTACTTGTGTAACTACAAACAAAGAAAAAATTAACCATTAATTACGTTCAGTCATGAATCGTACATATATATTAAGAAAAGTGATGTCAGAAGAACTGTTCCTGTGGCACCCCGATTTTACAGGTTCCCTAACAGAATCAAATTTGTTTCCTATTTGTATTCTTCTTCCCGTTTACTAGATACTAAAGTAACTACTGTTAATCTTTTCCAATAATCCCATGTTACTCCATTTTACGCTCCACACAATATAATCATTCAAAGAGGATACTAATTTCATCTTTTTCGTTTCACCTTCAGAGTATCTTGGGCTCCTTATCTACAGCCAAAGTACGAGTCTGGTACAGAGCAATGTTGCTTCTCCCGTATACGCAGTTTTCCCACAACATGTAAATAAGGAGATAATACGGAAGCTATTCCTGTACCTGTCTATATTATTTCATTTTCTCTTTTAATAAAGTGCTTTTACTTACACGTATTTTAAACCGTCTGGGAGCTGACCAGACCACTGACCACTGTACAGGCGCCTTATTACGCAGCTAACGTTGGGTTCACTGACTTTCTTTAGACTATTTGATACATCGTCGTATCAGTGAGAACATTTAGTTAGCCGTTGCTTGACAATTGATGCCCATCCCTCCTTGTTTTCCGTAATTTCTGGGGAAACGTTGCACGAAAAGTACTGATTTGAAGTAATATTACGAAGTAAAAGCGTACTTTTCACATGAAAAACAACATATTTGCTCTCAAGACCGAGAGCTTTCCATCTTGTCCTCGTTGACAGACAACATAATACATTATTGCATTAAGGATAGACAAAAGAAGGAAAAATGCCATTAAGAGCACAATAAGTTAGAAGGACCGTCAAGTACACGTAGAAGCGGGGAAACACTCGGAAATGAATGACGGGAGTCTGTTTGCTGTGCTTAATTGTAGCATAGAAAGCATGGAAAACATAACAATGTTTACTTTGGTATCTAGGGTGCAAGGAAGCATTTGAAATTTAGTGCTGTCAGGAGTTATTTCTCGCCTACTGTAAGTTGTATTAACAGTGCTTGTAACAAATAATTGTGGCAGTTTGTCAGTTTAATGTCCCAGTGACGTATTAAACTAATTAAAAATCTAAGGAAGCACGTGAAAAGCCTTTAGTGTGATGAACGTACATTTTAGTTATGAAGTTCCTCGCCTAGTATCGCAAGTTACTAGTACCGGTTGTTTCACAGGAGCAACCAACCTGACGATGTAGCGGTTCGCTGAATTAAAAAACCACATGGTATGATATCGGAAAGTAAATGCTACCTCTTACTTGCGTTTGACAGTTGACCCAAAATATGCGTTGCTACACCTGACACAGGTATCAGTCTCATCGTGTTTGCTGCGGGCATTAAGAGTCGCTTCAGTACTTCCCGTAAGCGCCTGCATGCAGAATTCCAAAATACAGAACTGACACACTCTGGAACAAACGGATGTTGATAAGGATAGAGCTCCTTCAACACCACGTAAACTTCGTCATTGACATTTACCCATATTCCTCCTACCTACAGCAGAAAATTAATCTTAAAATTGTTAAGAACGGGATGCAAATTCACTATTCCGTATTATGTTCAGTAGACAGGTAATTAGTAATGAAATTCCGTCGGTATCTGACGTAATTTCCCCACAATGTATCGTACGAACCACACAGGAGTGTAGTAAACTATAGCAAAGATTGTAAAATATGCCACGGTGAGAAGCTTAGACGTGGCTAATGTGACCTTTAGTAAATATTATTTACACACGGTATATAGCTGATATAACGAAGATTAATTACGATTATCGCATATGTACAGGGGGAACCGGAACAGCCGGCCGATGTGGCCGAGCGATTCTAGGCGCTTGTCTGGAACCGCGAGACCGCTACGATCGCAGGTTCGAATCTTGCCTTGGGCATGGATGTGTGTGATGTCCTTAGCTT
Source organism: Schistocerca gregaria (assembly GCF_023897955.1). Classification (NCBI taxonomy): domain Eukaryota; kingdom Metazoa; phylum Arthropoda; class Insecta; order Orthoptera; family Acrididae; genus Schistocerca; species Schistocerca gregaria. The sequence goes on from NC_064922.1 coordinate 655,285,796, forward strand.
AGTTAGGTTTAAGTAGTTCTAAGTTCTAGGGGACTGATGACCTCAGCAGTTAAGTCCCATAGTGCTCAGAGCCATTTGAACCATTTTTTTGAACCGAACACCACCGACAACATTTCGAAGGTTGCAACTTCCTGGTAGATTGAAACTGTGTGCCGGACCGAGACTCGAACTCGAGACCTTTGCCTTTCACGGGCAAGTGCTCTACCATCTGAGTTACCCAAGCACGACTCACGCCCCGTCCTCACAGCTTCACTTCTGCCAGACCTCGTCTCGGTCCAGCACACAGTTTTAATCTGCGAGGAAGTTTCCTCTGCAGAGTGAAAATCTCATTCTGGTATAAGGGACCCACGGTCTCCGGTGCCTAAATACAGAGTACCTGTATTTAGTTTGAGTTCTTATCCCGATTTAGATTTGCATCTGTCTTGCACTGAACATATCTGCATAAATCTGTACAAGTGGTAGGATGTGAGCTGTGTGTCTTGTACGGAATGAAACTTGTGCGGTTAACTCACCGTACGTGCTGTTGACAACAGGAATGCTTACTTTACTCTTCGCCCTGAATCTTGTGTTCAGTACTGCTCAGATTTGTATTTGCCGGAGAGTTAGTTGTTCTTTAGCAGTGATTTATTAATGAAGAGATGGCAGAGATGCATCTCATGTAAGGAATATTGAAGGGCAAAGAAAGAACGTCTCAGCGACATAGCGACAGTAACTACACCACAGTAGTTTTGCTATTGCAGGTTTTTGAGATAGTTTCACAAAAACAAAGGTGATTGGGGTAACAAACTGAAAAAAATCATAACTACACTATCAGACTGTACCGTGATAACAGAGACCACGAGTCCCTTACATGAAAACTTCAGAAAATACGGCTAAACAGCCTCCGAAATTATGTCGGCAGAGTTTGGGCTCACACTGATCTGCCTTACTATGGGATGTGGAGCTGTCTGAAGTAGGGGTAGTAGGGTTTTGGAATCTCCACGATGTAGCAAGTAACGGATAGATTGAACCTCCTATACGGAGTCGAGATCACAGGTTGTATCCGATGAGAAGCATTGCACTTCAAGTATTCGTCCTTTATGCCGCTCCTGGATGCAGGCTGGCAAATTTCCGTCGCTTCGGAACTGTGGTACACTTTTACAATCATCGCTGGAGGAGAGGTTGAAGCAGCACTGGTCTGTAACCACAGGACTCTTTGTCTCCCGCTGCTGAAGCCACGGCTAGGTAAGCCCTCTGCAGTCCAAGACGTTAGTGATTTCAGGACTATGGAAGGCAGCGCAGTGCGATGCTTGCCAGGGCTCCAGAGGAGATACAGAATTTAATTGATGAAATGAGAAAATATAAAAATGCAGGAAATGTAGCATGCGGAAGGAAGTACAGACGTCTAAAAAACGAAAGCGCAAAACGGATAATGGGGATGGCTAAATTACAAATGCAAGTATTTATGACTATGGGAAGAATAGCCACCACCCATAGGAAAAATAAATAGGCCTTCGAAGAAAACAGAAGTAGCTGTATGAATATTAAAAGGTCAGATGGAAAACAAGCACTAAGGAAAGATTGGAAAGCAAAATGTGGAAGCAATATATACAGGAGCTATACAGGGGCAATGAACTTAAAGGCGATGTCATAAAAAGGGAAGTACATGATAATGAAATGGGAGCTATGATATTGTGAGAAGAGTGTAACAGATCACTGAAAGACCTAAGTCGAAACAAGGCCTCTAATGTAGACGACATTCCCTTAGAATTACAGATTTCATGGCGGGAGCTGGCCATGACTCAACTATCCCATCTGACGAGCAACATGTATGAAACAAAGAGAATACCATCAGTTTTCAACAGGTGCTGACTGGTGTGAATATCAGTTTAATAAAAAATAGTTGCAAATACGTAAATGAACTTTTTACAGAAGAATGGAAAAAACTGGTAGATGCCGACCTCGGGGAAGATCAGTTTGGATTCCAGAGAAATGTAAGATCACGTGAGCCCTTACTGACTGCATGACTTCTCTTAGAAGATTGGTTAAGGAAAGGCAAACCTTCATTTAAAGCAATTGTACGCTTTCGGCTGTGTAGAAACCAGCCTTCTTTCCCTCTTTCCTAAAACGAATCGATCGATGCTGGTCTCTCTGTATTTTTCCGTCGGATAACAGTTTTGATCGATTTGTGCGAATCTCGGTTTGTGTTGGAAAGCTAGGTTTGTTAATGTACTTCTCAGTTATTACTATTCCTTTTTCGTTTTTGAAGTTAATGAGAACATTCGATATATTTCCATGCAATAATGCGAGAACTCCAAAAAGTTATTCATCCTTTTTTGTCCAGTTCAAATAAAAATAAATAAAGTTATTTACTTTGCAAAGTAAAATTATTCGAATGTAATCAATCAGTGAATAAGTAATAACTTTACTGTCAACATTCAGAATGATAGTGACACATGTATACCGATATGAATACTTAAATATTCATCTTTGATACAACTATGTCTTTGGATTTGTACTCACGTCATTACTGCATCTTTGTAACTGATTTGGTTATCTGTTCTGGAAGAAGCCATTTGTAATGTATTAGGCCCAAAGTTTATGTAACTGATTTAAGAATGCAGTTACAAGATTGTGTGAACTATAATTCCGTATCTGAAAAAAAAGGAACGGATTTGTTAATGTTGTTATGGAACCATGTCGTTGAAACCACGCTTAAAGTAAGATAACGAACTCTTGTTTCAGTCACAGAAGTACAACCCGGACCTGATTTTTCAAAACTTGTTTTGGACCATTGCAGCTTCTAGACACTGTTGACGGAATCAGAATAAGTAGCACTTGTTTGTTTTCTACCACCTCTCCGGTAAAACTGGCATAAATAATGTACAAAAGTGGTTTTTCACTTTGTTTGTAATGTGCAAACTTTTACAATTTTGACATTATTATAGCCAACATTGAAGTGGGTGCTTAGATCTGGAATACACTATTTAGAATTCTGAAGTCAGTGAGAAAAAATACAGGAAGCGAAAGGTTATATATGAACGAACAGTAAGGGAAGCCAAAGAAAAAAATGGAGATGGCATTAAAGTTCAGGGAAAAGAAATAAAAACTTTGAGGTTCGCGGGAATTGTATTGGGAAACGTGGTAGTAAAAGTAGCAGATGAGTTTTGCTATTTTGGGAGCAAAATAACTAATTATGGCCGAAGTAGAGAGGATATTAAATGTAGACTGGAAAAGGCAAGAAAAGCACTTCCGAAGAAGAGAAATTTTTAACATCTAACATAAATTTAATTATTAGGAAGTCATTTTTAAAGACAATTGTGTGAATTGTAGCGGGAACGCGGAAGTTAAACAGTTCAGACAAGAAAGACAAGAAGGGAACAGAAGTTTTTGAAGTGTATTGCTATACAAGAATGTTGAAAATAGATGGGTAGACAGCGTAAGTAATGAGGAGATAAGTAATAGAATTGGTTAAAAATAATTTGGGGCATAACTTGATAAAAAGAGGGGCACACCCTGACACATCAAGGAACTACCAGTTTAGTGTTGGAGGGAAGTGTTAGGGGAAAAATTGTAGAGGGAGAGCAAGGGGCGAATACAGTAAGCACGTTCAAAAGAATATAGGTTGCAGTGGTTATTCCGAGATGAAGGGTCAACCAGTAACACTGTCTTGTGCTACATAGACTCCATTTATTCAGTTACCCACATATATTTTTTTGCTGTAGTGTATTATTTACGTATTCAGGACGTTCTACACCGTTTAGTTAATCATAATGCAACTGCTACAGGATGCTATGTGCAATGGAGAGGAAGGTAATGAGTTCCTCTCGCGAGTGGTCGCTGGAGAAGGGACATGTGTCATCACATCGTATGGGAGTCAAAAGAGCGAACTCTTCAGGGTCGCAACATGCATAAAGTACAAGGTCATCGACCCAAATGCGAGAACGATTATGCTCACATTTTTCTTTGACCAAAAGGGCTCACTTCTTATCGACTTCTAGGAGCATAGGACAACGGTGAATGTCCAGCGATATTCACAAGCCTTGACCACCTGTCTGAAAGCGATAACATCTAAAAGTCCTCGGCACCTCCCCCGCGGAGTCATTCTGCTCCACGACAATGCAAGGCTCCGTACAGCAAATGCAATCATGCAGTCTTGCGGACTTCAAATGGGAGGTGCTCAGTCACCCTATACACGTTCCGAGCCTTTCTGCCCGCGACGTTGCCATTTTTGGTGAGCTAAAGAAAGTTCTGAGACGCAAACGATTCATGTCGGGTGAGGATATCGAGTAGTAAATTCGCAACTGATTCGCAACGTACCCCCAAGAATTTTACGGTACGGGCATTAATGGCCTTGTAGTTCGGTGGTGCAAGTGACAGTCATAGGTTACGCTATGAAATACATGTATCTCCATCATTTGATGGACTTTTTCTAACAAAAATAGGGACACCGTAATGCAACTTGCAAGGGAAAATAGTTGCCTGCCGGCCGCTGTGGCCGAGCGGTTCTAGGCGCTTCAGTCCGGAACCACGTGACTGCTACGGTCGCAGGTTCGAATCCTGCCTCGGGCATGGATGTATGTGATGTTAGTTAAGTTTAAGTAGTTCTACGTTCTAGGGGACTGATAACCTCAGATGATAAGGCACATAGCGCTCAGAGCCATTTGAACCAAGAGTTGCCAAATTAAGTGCGACAAGTAAACACATGTATACATGAGTACGACTAAATCGACTCATGAAGACTTCTACAGACTCACTGTGCACGTACGTCTTCCGAAATTCTGTTTGGAGACAATAACTTTGATGTGAAGTCAAAATGTAACCTGTCCTCAAACTGACGGATACTAGCGGCATTCCCTCAGTGTTCGATGCTCCCTGTTGTACACCCTGTGCACAGAGGATTTGACAACATGTTTACACGTTCAGCCCCCGCATTACGCGGACGACAGAGCATCATAAGCGCTCCATGAGCTTATGCAATACTTACACTCCTGGAAATTGAAATAAGAAAACCGTGAATTCATTGTCCCAGGAAGGGGAAACTTTATTGACACATTCCTGGGGTCAGATACATCACATGATCACACTGACAGAACCACAGGCACATAGACACAGGCAACAGAGCAAGCACAATGTCGTCACTAGTACAGTGTATATCCACCTTTCGCAGCAATGCAGGCTGCTATTCTCCCATGGAGACGATCGTAGAGATGCTGGATGTAGTCCTGTGGAACGGCTTGCCATGCCATTTCCACCTGGCGCCTCAGCTGGACCAGCGTTCGTGCTGGACGTGCAGACCGCGTGAGACGACCCTTCATCCAGTCCCAAACATGCTCAATGGGGGGCAGATCCGGAGATCTTGCTGGCCAGGGTAGTTGACTTACACCTTCTAGAGCACGTTGGGTGGCACGGGATACATGCGGACATGCATTGTCCTGTTGGAACAGCAAGTTCCCTTGCCGGTCTAGGAATGGTGAACGATGGGTTCGATGACTGTTTGGATGTACCGTGCACTATTCAGTGTCCCCTCGACGATCACCAGAGGTGTACGGCCAGTGTAGGAGATCGCTCCCCACACCATGATGCCGGGTGTTGGCCCTGTGTGCCTCGGTCGTATGCAGTCCTGATTGTGGCGCTCACCTGCACGTCGCCAAACACGCATACGACCATACGACCATCATTGGCACCAAGGCAGAAGCGACTCTCATCGCTGAAGTCGACACGTCTCCATTCGTCCCTCCATTCACGCCTGTCGCGACACCACTGGAGGCGGGCTGCACGATGTTGGTGCGTGAGCGGAAGACGGCCTAACGGTGTGCGGGACCGTAGCCCCGCTTCATGGAGACGGTTGCGAATGGTCCTCGCCGATACCCCAGGAGCAACAGTGTCCCTAATTTGCTGGTAAGTGGCGGTGCGGTCCCCTACGGCACTGCGTAGGATCCTACGGTCTTGACGTGCATCCGTGCGTCGCTGCGGTCCGGTCCCAGGTCGACGGGCACGTGCACCTTCCGCCGACCACTGGCGACAACATCGATGTACTGTGGAGACCTCACGCCCCACGTGTTGAGCAATTCGGCGGTACGTCCACCCGGCCTCCCGCATGCCCACTATACGCCCTCGCTCAAAGTCCGTCAGCTGCACATACGGTTCACGTCCACGCTGTCGCGGCATGCTACCAGTGTTAAAGACTGCGATGGAGCTCCGTATGCCACGGCAAACTGGCTGACACTGACGGCGCCGGTGCACAAATGCTGCGCAGCTAGCGCCATTCGACGGCCAACACCGCGGTTCCTGGTGTGTCCGCTGTGCCGTGCGTGTGATCATTGCTTGTACAGCCCTCTCGCAGTGTCCGGAGCAAGTATGGTGGGTCTGACACACCGGTGTCAATGTGTTCTTTTTTCCATTTCCAAGAGTGTATTTCAATGCTCCTACGAGACCTCGTGTGCAGCAAAATTGTGAGCCTTCAGTGCAATGAAGAGCCAAGCAAATGTTCACTCGCTGTGAAAATACGGTATACGTAGACACCCTTCCTGTAGTTGTACATTTAGAAAGCACAACCACACATCTTCCGATAGATGAGTCGAAGGACTGAGGGGCAAAGTGACGGGATGGCTGCGCCATCTGTACCTGATAAACACGCCAAAACTCCCTCATGGCGTCAGAGTTATTTTATACAAGATGCCACTGCGTGCAGGTCTGGAGTATGCAGCTTTCTCCCGCTAGATGCGGCCGATACATGAGTCGATCGTTTGCAGAGATGACAGTCAAGAACAAAAATCAGTAGTATTGGACCACGAGCATGTCTGTAGTAAGAGGCCACTAGCATAAGCCTTCGTAGACGATCGGGGGGACGAGGAGTGGCGCCAACACGTCCCAGGCCGGAAAGGCACGACAACATCTCAAGGGTGAATTAAGTGTAGTGAGATGAGCTATAGCGCCTACTAACCAAGGAACAATGGACGTCATAGATTTTTCCATCTAGTTGCAAAATCGTTAAAGGTCGATGGTGTAACTGAATTTGGACAAGTATGCGGAAAGGTATAGGCTGATTTCTAGTTGGAGGAACAGCAGGCGCCTTAATGAAATGATAAACAAAATGGTAATGAAATTTAGAGAAATCACTGGAAAACAATATTCGGTACTCGTGTCTGACCGGTATGCGAGTTCAACATTTCTGCCTGTCGATTTGTTGCTGAACTGCATACCGCTGTACAGCGGATAGGCACTAAGCAGATGGTATCAGTATTCAGTAAACGTCAGTAACGTACCAAAATGTTCTCACGCAGGCGAATTAGTAATCGAGCCGCAACATCACGATTCCTTCCTTGTCTCTCCTTATTGCTCGCGTAAATCTGTACAAGTTACCATGTCCCATGTGCGGAAACAGCGGCCTTCACTTTTGTTTTCCGCGCAGCTGAATTACTATCCAATACGAACGCACCGAGCGCTGGGCTTTCCATAGCTCTTTCGTAATCTGCCGAAGCAGTTTTTCCTTTTACCGAAGTGCCGCGTTGTTTTTATTTGTATTTAATGCGGAGAGCTAGGCTTCACATTAAAACAGAAGTTCTCTAGAAGACACCTTCACTTTATCAACCTGTATAAGTAATGATCGTCAGCAGACTAATTCCCTTAACAAACTGTAAATGTTTACACGCCAATCGTAAGGTGCCGTGCAGACTAACAATGTATATTAATGACCTCGTCAGAAATACAGTGATCAATACATATGCGACGGACTAGTCATGTAACTGAAACCAATCAGCTGAGGCGAAACTTGATAATTGGCGTTATCTGCAGTCACGAATTCACAAGAAGAGCTCACCTCTCCCATGTTACATTGTGACATTAGGTCCGCTATTAATCATTCCGTCTTGTGGGGAATTTCGTCTATCCATTACAGATGTTTGTCTGTAACATCAGAAATGTGGTGGGAAGAACATTTTGCATTTCGGCGGTGACCATCGCGCGAGTAGAGGTTCGAGACACTCGTGGGCCGTGAATTTTACCTTCTCTGTCAGTCATGTGTGGGATGCATTATGCCGTCTGGCGGCTGATACGCATAATGCTGATTTGATCTTATTGCCTTAGGGCACCGCCATAGTATCAATACTCAAGTATCTGGTCTGAAACACGGAAGTTGTAAATATTAGGGTGATTTTCTCTGTACTTCCAATTTAAATCAAATTTCTAATAAATTTTCCTAGGGAACTATATACGTTCAAATTTTTAAGGATGTATGCAACATGCTGGACAAAATTAGTAGCGCTCAGGTGAATACGTTTTCTGAACGACCTGCAGAGGTTATGTTGTTGATGTCATACAGTGACAATCTTCCTCAATGCGCTGTTTGAAGGCATATAGGGTTGTGGTTTGCACACCTTTGGATTAAATGCAGCAGCTATATGGTACAACGAAAATCATTTTCTCTTTAACAAATTATAAATTGGTGCTGTAGCTATCTGGAAAGTTGTTGTTGTTGTGGTCTTCAGTCCTGAGACTGGTTTGATGCAGCTCTCCATGCTACTCTATCCTGTGCAAGCTTCTTCATCTCCGAGTACTTACTGCAACCTACATCCTTCTGAATCTGCTTAGTGTATTCATCTCTTGGTCTCCCTCTACGATTTTTACCCTCCACGCTGCCCTCCAATGCTAAATTTGTGATCCTTTGATGCCTCAAAACAAGTCATACCAACCGGTCCCTTCTTTTTGTCAAGTTGTGCCACAAACTCCTCTTCTCCCCAATTCTATTCAGTACCTCCTCATTAGTTATGTGATCTACCCATCTAATCTTCAGCATTCTTCTGTAACACCACATTTCGAAAGCTTCTATTCTCTTCTTGTCCAAACTAGTTATCGTCCATGTTTCACTTCCATACAAGGCTACACTCCATACAAATACTTTCAGAAACGACTTCCTGACACATAAATCTATACTCGATGTTAACAAATTTCTCCTTTTCAGAAACGATTTCCTTGCCATTGACAGTCTACATTTTATATCTTCTCTACTTCGTCCATCATCAGTTATTTTGTTCCCCAAGTAGCAATACTCCTTTACTACTTTAAGCGTCTCATTTCCTCATCAAATTCTCTCAGCATCAACCGATTTAATTTGACTGCATTCCATTATCCTCGTTTTGCTTTTGTTGATGTTTATCTTATATCCTCCTTTCAAGACATTGTCAATTTCATTTAACTGCACTTCCAAGTCCTTTGCTGTCTCTGACAGAATTACAATGTCATAGGCGAACCTCAAAGTTTTTATTTCTTCTCCATGAATTTTAATACCTACTCCGAATTTTTCTTTTGTTTCCTTTACTGCTTGTTCAACATACAGATTGAATAACATGGGGGAGAGGTTACAACCGTGTCTCACTCCCTTCCCAACCACTGCTTCCCTTTCATGCCCCTCGACTCTTATAACTGCCATCTGGTTTCTGTACAAATTGTAAATAGCCTTATCTGGAAAGTAACTATATAAAATATGTGATTCTTGAGTTTCTCCCGGCGTATTTGATATTCAAAATATCCACGGGTGTACTGCCGGTCTATAGTGTCCAACGGGCACAATATTTCGGCGATCAAACATGTCGCCATCATCAGGTGAACTGACGGACTGAGCTCCTGTGAACGTGCCGGCACGGAGATCCGTACGCCACAGTCACGGCTACAATCTTAACAAGGCTTGGGAACCAGCGATTGGGTTAATCAAGAGTAAATCGAGCAAACGCATAGTTGTGACGACCACGGCGAACAGAGCCATCACACCGACGTCATCTCAGACGCCGTCGCAATCTGTTCCATCGCGCTACCGTGGCGCGGGGCGCGGACGGCGGAGGGGGCGCGCCACGGGCGGAGGGTATTTAAATCGGCCGCCGCCGCGACCGAACCCAGTTCCCCCTGAGCAGCCATAGCGTACGGATCTCCGTGCCGGCACGTTCACTGGAGCTCAGTCCGTCAGTTCACCTGATGATGGCGACATGTTTGATCGCCGAAATATTGTGCCCGTGGAACACTATAGACCGGCTGTACACTCGTGGATATTTTGATTATATAAAATATGTTCACAATTTCGCAAAAATACCAACAGAGCTGTAAAAACTATAACAGGAGGGCAACGAGAGTTCTGACCAAAATCACATATGTCAGCACTTTCTGGCGTCGGCGTTATTGATGTCAGCATTAGAGTTATTTGAATTCTCTCCCCCTCCCCCATTTACCGCAATTCTCTCTCCCCCCTCCCCCCCCCCCCCCCCAACCTGTGGCCAACGGTGTCACATATGCGCATCGATATCATTGTGTTCTCAGCGTTGGTGAAGCTGAGCGATGACTTTTCGGGCACTGGGGTACAAGTTCAGAACCACACCCCTTGAGCAATTTTAATTTTTATTATTCGATTGCCTGAGCGCAATCATTTGCTATCTGGACTTGTTATAACAAATTAATTAATTATTAATACGCGAATCATTCGCAGTAGTGAGATAGAGAGTTAATACATTTGACCCCGAAGTGTGTGGGGCGTCGTAGTAGCTTCCGCAAAATGTTAGTCGAGTGGCACCAAATACAGTCAGAGAATCTGTGCTCAAAAGCATCCAAATGATCTGATGGTGTCGCGCCACATCTGTGTTGCCCCGGCATCACACCCATGTCATGCTGACATCGCGTCGGTATCGTGTTACGTCAATGTCATCGTGCCCGTAATGAATCTAGTCCTGAAAAGTACCTGTATTATTTACAGATAATGTGCTGTTGGACTCCATTCAAGACCTGTGATGTGTAGTGAGGGGTTTCAGGTGATGTCGTGAGATACAGCAAAGAGTGAATAGGAAAGATACTTTGATACTGCAGTGTGTGTGACGTCATAGCATATTCCACAAAAAGGGGGTAAATATTAACGTAAGCTACTTTGACGGTATGGTGTGTGTGACTCCTAAAAGAAAATATTAGTCCTCTAGGCGAATTGTGTGTGACAGAACCTAAAAAAGAAAAATAGTTGTCAATATTACGATAATTAATGGCTTTTGTAGCTAGTAGCAAATTATGGAGCCCTCCCTGTAACCTTCCCCAAAAAATCGAGTCTCTGTAACGACTGCAGGAAGAAAGCTGTGAATTTACTTTAAATATTAAAGGGTTGCGAGTATGCGGTAGAAGGAGCGTAAGACAGTGTACACATCAACCAAGAAGAATATTGTAACTACCTGGCAGATTAAAACTGTGCGGCGGACCGAGACTCGAACTCGGGACCTTGGGCTTTCAGGGTAGGAGACGAAGAACTGGCAGAAGTAAAGCTGCGAGGACGGGGCGTGAGTCGTGCTTGGATAGCTCAGTTGATTGAGCACTTGCCTGCGGAAGACAAAGGTCCCGGCTTCGAGTCTCGGTCCGGCACACAGTTTTAATTTGCAAGGAAGTTTCGTATCAGCGCACACTCCGCTGCAGAGTGAAAATCTCATTCAAGAAGAATATTGTTCTACAAATATTGGCAACTGAACAGAAATTCAAAGAGAAGCATCACTTAATTGGGTCGTGCAGCTTATCAGACAGCCACCGAGTCACAAAGTTCTTGCATCATATTTCTTCTCCATGAAGAAGTTTCTTGACAGTTTGGGCTGATATTCCGCATTCTTACAGAGCTACCAAAGTTCTTTACACCTAAAAGACTGAGAATTATCCATTTTGTTAGTCACGTACCGCTTTCAGGGGCATCGACCAACTTGAATATTATAGAGTACCAGTGTTTTGATTTATTTCAAGCTTTCCTAACATTACTACGTGTTGTTCTGCATCACCAGTAGTGTGCATTTGCCAAGTAACTAATAATAAGTATTCAACGGTATTGTAACGCCATCTTAAAGCAAATCAGTTATTTTGTTTCACTGTGTTGAGGAGCACCATTATACATAAATGTTCGTAGTGCACTCCCATCGAATTGTTCCTCTCTCTCACATTGCCGAAGAAGAATGTCAAATGCCATCTCTCCCTGGTCCGGACGCACGGCATTTCATTACTCGTCGTAGTTATCCCATGATTAACAAGGAAAACATCTGGTAAGTGGATGCTGATCAACTTCTTTCATTCCAAAGCCCATGAAACTTCTGTACATAGGATCGCCAGTCTTGCTGTGGCCCGTGACAAACAGGTCGCCCTGCCTCGTCTCCTACATCACTGATTAGAACTCCGTTGTCCACAGATTCGAGAAAACTTTCGACTCGCTCACTAGACCGGGTGTTGTGTGCCGCTGGCTGTCTCCATTTAGCCGCTACAGGATTCAATCAAAATCTTCGAATTTGTGGAGAAAAAGGGCAAAGGACAGCAAGGCGCGTGCAACACAAAATAATTTAGTTTTTGTCGAAACTTTACATTTTATTTAACGAGTACTGGTATCGCCTCCAGGGGGAACAGCGACTGCTGGAAATAAAATGTGGAGCAGTCACAAGTAACTTAAGACTTTTCTTTTTGGCTTGTTTCACTCGTCAGACGAGAGAATCTTCAGGAATTTAGTAGCCGACGGCCACTCTTTAAATATATGTGGTTGTGGACAGTGCGGACCTCTGATGTCGAATGGACGGTAAGGCACACCCAGACATGGATACAGAACCGGGTCATCATTTAGTAATGTTGCAGATTAGACAGAATTTAAAAGATTCTACCGAAAGAAAAGTGAGGTACTGCAGTACTAAGGATGATGAAATGTGATTCGCTTTCTCTGAGACTATAGACACTACAACAGGGAAATCAGATGAAGAGGTACGGACGTGTCTAAAAAGGGGCAACCTCAGTAGTCTGACAAACAACGATATAAGTAATGTAACTGCGAAGAAATCTTGGCTAACGGAAGAAATACTTCAGCTAATGGACGAAAGAAGGAAGTACAAAAATGTTTAGGGAAATTGAAGAATACACAAACATAAGTCGCTTGCAAACGAAATAAAACGGAACTGCGTGGAATCCAAGGTGAAATAGCTACAGAAAAACATGAATAAATCGCAAAAGAAATCGTCGTCTGAAGGACTGATACAGCAACTATAAAAGTCAAAACAATATACGGTGAAATTAAAAGCAAGAGTTTCAACATTAAGTCTGCAATATGTGGAGAGGTCTGATGAGCTGATAGTCGAAGAAATGACATTTGGTATGGACGATTTGGGGATCCAGTGTTAGAGATAAAATAAGGTAGAAATTCTTTCAGAATTTCTTAACCCATTGAGGAAGTGGCAACGAAGACACTATTCAAGTTGGTGTGTAGAATCTATGAGTCTGGAGATAAAGGAAAAGACTTGTCGACTTGGAAAAGGCGTTCGACAATGTAAAATAGTGCAAGATGTTCAAATATTCTGAGAAAAATAGGGGCAAGCTATGGGGAAGGACGGGTAATGTATAGTATGCAAAAGGACGTCAAGAGAACAATAAGATTAGACCAAGAACGAAGTGGTCGAATTAAAAAGGGTGTGAGACAGAGACGCTGTATTTTACACCTATTGTTCAACCTATTCATCGGAGGAAAAATGGCGGTAATGGAAGAAATGTTAAAGAGTCGAACTAAAATTCAGTGTGACAGGATATAAAAGATAAGTTTCGCTGACGCCATTACTATCCTCAGTGAAGGTGAAGAAGAACTGCAGGTTCTGTTGAATGGAATGCACAGTCTAATAAATAGAAAATATGAATTGAGAGTAAAGCGAAGAAACATGAAAGTAATTAAGATTAGTAGACGTGTGACTACTGCTAAACTTAAAATCAAAATTGAGGACGACGAAATAGACGAAGCGAAGGAATTCTGCTATTCTGGAACGAAAATAAAATATGATGAACGAAGCAAGGAGGAGACAAAAAGCAGATTAGCGCAAGGAAAGGGGGCATTTCTGACCAAAGGAAGCCTGCTAGTGTCAAACATGAGGAAGAAGTTTCCGGGAATGTTGCTTTGGACAGCAGCATTGCATGCGTGGTAGTGAATCATGGATCGTGAGACAACGAGAAAAAGACAGAATCGGTTAATTTCAGATATGGTACTACAGAGGGACGTTTATAGAAGGATGGTGAAAATCAAGTTGACTGATAAAATAACGAATGATAGTGTTGTCCACAGGATCGGCGAAGGAAGGAAACTATGGAAAACACTTACGAGAAGAAGGGACAATGTGACAGGAAATGCGTTATGTCATCAGGGAGTAACCTCTGTGGCACCAGGGGGATCTGTAAAGCGTAAGAACTGCACGACAAGACAGAGACTGGAATACATCCCACAGATAATTGAGGACGAGAGTGGGATTGTTACCGTGAGATGAAGAGGTTGGCACAAGAGAGGAGTTCGTGGTGGACCGTATCTAACCGGTCAAAAGTCCGATGACTAAAAGTAAAATAAAATGAAATAAAGTTTAATGAGATATTTTTCATATCTTTTCCTTCCCTTCTTTTCGCTTTGATTGTAAAACTTTTACTTTATGCTATACTTCTACAAAATTGCGTAATTTACCTTTTATTTTTCTTCTTTACAGCTTTCTGACGTTGCGTTGTAAGATTTATATAGCAATCTAGTTTACATTTATCATTTTCTTTTAAAATGTAGTACATTGTCTGTATTTTTAACCAGTTAACAGCATTTGTCTTGGTGTTACGGCGCGGGATTTCGTCAGTTTCGAAAGGCAACTTTCAAAAGGTCTTCCCCATTTTTATGCCAGCCTTTCTTCATTATTTACTTTACACATGGGACTTCTTGGTGAATGGGATAACTTTATCTTCAGGAGCTTGGAATTTGCAATATTGTTCTGTGCCATGCAGACTTCACTGTCGATGGGAGTTCTCGACTACGGATGTCTGTCGAGACTGCTAACCAGTCTTCATGTTGGAATTTCAGTTCGACATCATCTCTGTTCTTACTTTCTATTAATTCCTACTTCTTTACCGTTAGTCATTTTCTTTTCCGGGATTCCGAAGTGAATGTAACTGTGCTCGATTAGGAATTGTTTCACATGGGAGAGTTGATAAGGTATGTCCCAAGCATTCATTGAAGGATTAAAACTAACTGTGACTGTTTCATGTGAGAAGTGTGCCTTTAGGCTATACCTGCCTATACCTGGGCGTAGAGGGGGGGGGGAGGGGGCGCTGCACACTCTCTCCCCCTCCCCCCCCCCCCCACAATCTCTCAGGGAAAGGAAAAAATATAGTGTAATCAGATGTTTTTCTTTTAAGAAAATGATTTAAAAGTCAATATTACGCAGGTTTTTAACAAGGTTGTAACTGAAACTCTTTATGGCTACTTACAAGTCGTCATTCGTCTTCTGAGGTAATAAAAGTATTTCATGCACCCCGCTGCACCGGGTTCACTTCCGAAAACTATCGTATACCCTTGGACTGTTTGGTGTACATAAGCTACGCAAGCAGGCGGTATGTCTTTCCATCCTATAAAGATGAAATATGTTTCTCTTGAACTAAGTAAAATTACTGACTAACTTTCTGGCCAGTACAATATTCATTTTCCTACAGTCCACACGAAATCACGTAGTCCATACTAAGCCGGCCGCGGTGGTCTCGCGGTTAAGGCGCTCAGTCCGGAACCGCGTGACTGCTACGGTCGCAGGTTCGAATCCTGCCTCGGGCATGGATGTGTGTGATGTCCTTAGATTAGTTAGGTTTAAGTAGTTCTGAGTTCTAGGGGACTGATGACCACAGACGTTAAGTCCCACAGCGCGCAGAGCCAAGTCCATACTAAGCGACATTTTACAAGGCAAACAGCGATCTGACAAACCAATTGCGACTCAAACGTGGTAGAAAATTTACAAAGACTTTTCGGAAAGTAAGAAACGATCGTTCACGAAATGAAAACCACAGTGAATATCCGATGAAACTTTGCACAGATGTGTTGGGCAGTTTCCCTAGAATGTAGACAGCCTAACGTCGCTCTTCTCAGTTCTGAAAGCATAGTGAGCACGTAAAGAGGCCTAGAAAATAGTGTCTCCCGCCAAGTCTGGTTGCCTGCCAAGAGATTTCGCCTGATTTCAAGTAATCCCACATACTGTAACAGTCATGCAGTTCCTTCTTCATGACAGTTGTCGGCCGTACACTGCAGAGGCAATGACTCTGCTGCTCCATTTTCCATGGGAAGTTTTTGATTACCCACCAGACGACCCGATCTTGGGCCCCTCTGATTTTCATCTCTGTTCAAAGGAACCGCTGGCTATGAAGACAACATTTTGTCACAGACAACGAGCTGCAGTCCAACGTAGAAAACTACGGAAAGCACAGGAGACTGCCTTCTATGACGAGGCTATTGGAAGGTCGGTACAACACTACGGCAGTGTGTACGTAGGAGCAACAACTATGTAGTGAAGTGGTTGGCGGGTGTTGAAAGTAAAGCAGTTTTGAATTTCACTGCGGTTTCTGAATAGCCCCCGTACCCGTAGCGAAAATTGATCGCGTCCAGTGAAATCAGGCAACCTCCGGAATCGACATTGCAGTATCGGGATATCGCCTCACTGTTTCGAGAGCGGCCGAAAAGGCGGTGTAGGCCGCCGTCAACATCCGCGTCGTTAGCTGGCGACCCGTGTGTGACCCTTGCGAGAGCCTGGGCTGCCGCTGTCGGCCCACTTGCTACGCTGACTGCGTAGCGCCAGAAATTCCAGACCCGCTCATCCGTGAAGGGCCCGCAGGGACGCGCCGGGACAGTACCGGCAGCACGTAACGGCAGCACGCTCAATGGGATGAGGCTGGATGGCCTAGGACAGGCCAGAGCGGCAGCTAGAGCTAGACGATTTCAGAAAGCGGCGGCGGACGTGCCCGGAATGGGGAGGACCCGCTAGTCCGGTTAGCGACCGCCGCAGCCCGGTGCTCGGTTTTTGCGAGACTCGGTCCAGTCTCCAGGCTCCAGGCTCCAGCCTCCAGCGGCCCCGCCCGGACCCCCAGTCACCTCCATCCCGCCACTTACATCCTGTCCTAACGGTGCGCACCGCGCCACGCTACACAGTGGAAAAGTCCTATCTCTGGACAAGTCGTAGGGACGCTCTTTAGGTCCATACGACCTCCCAGGCGTAAGACTTCGGTTGAGACTTCACACGAAGCCAGGGAATTTTAATACTTATATTAACTAGCTGAGTAACCGGTGTCGGCCAGGTATGTATTTATTCCAATTGTCCGTTAGTTCATATCTTCCTTCCATCTCTCTCTGTCAACCCCTCCTTCCCTATCTCTCCATTTCCTCCATCCCTTCTTTCTGTCCATCACCTCCTTTCCTCTCTCTTTGACCATGTTCTCCTTCCGCCTCCGTCCTTCTCCCCCTCTAATTACATCTCCTCCTCCTCTCTCTACATCTACATGACTACTCTGCAATTCACATTTAAGTGCTTGACAGAGGGTTCATCGAACCACAATCATACTATCTCTCTACTATTCCACTCCCGAACAGCGAGCGGGAAAAACGAACACCTAAACCTTTCTGTTCGAGCTCTGATTTCTCTTATTTTATTTTGATGATCATTCCTACCTATGTAGGTTGGGCTCAACAAAATATTTTCGCATTCGGAAGAGAAAGTTGGTGACTGAAATTTCGTAAAAAGCTCTCGCCGCGACGAAAAACGTCTATGCTGTAATGACTTCCATCCCAACTCGTGTATCATATCTGCAGCACTCTCTCCTCTATAACGCGATAATACAAAACGAGCTGCCCTTCTTTGCACCCTCTCGATGTCCTCCGTCAATCCCACCTGGTAAGGATCCCACACCGCGCAGCAATATTCTAACAGAGGACGAACGAGTGTAGTGTAAGCTGTCTCTTTAGTGGACTTGTTGCATCTTCTAAGTGTCCTGCCAATGAAACGCAACCTTTGGCTCGCCTTCCCGACAATATTATCTATGTGGTCCTTCCAACTGAAGTTGTTCGTAATTTTAACACCCAGGTACTTAGTTGAATTGACAGCCTTGAGAATTGTACTATTTATCGAGTAATCGAATTCCAACGGATTTCTTTTGGAACTCATGTGGATCATCTCACACTTTTCGTTATTTAGCGTCAACTGCCACCTGACACACCATACAGCAATCTTTTCTAAATCGCTTTGCAGCTGATACTGGTCTTCGGATGACCTTACTAGACGGAAATTACAGCATCATCTGCGAACAACCTAAGAGAACTGCTCAGATTGTCACCCAGGTCATTTATATAGATCAGGAACAGTAGAGGTCCCAGGACGCTTCCCTGGGGAACACCTGATATCACTTCAGTTTTACTCGATGATTTGCCGTCTATTACTACGAACTGCGACCTTCCTGACAGGAAATCACGAATCCAGTCGCACAACTGAGACGATACCCCATAGCTCCGCAGCTTGATTAGAAGTCGCTTGTGAGGAACGGTGTCAAAAGCTTTCCGGAAATCTAGAAATACGGAATCAACTTGAGATCCCCTGTCGATAGCGGCCATTACTTCGTGCGAATAAAGAGGTAGCTGCGTTGCACAAGAGCGATGTTTTCTGAAGCCATGCTGATTACGTGTCAATAGATCGTTCTCTTCGAGGTGATTCATAATGTTTGAATACAGTATATGCTCCAAAACCCTACTGCAAACCAACTTCTCCCTCTATCCCTTTTCAACATCACCTCCCCTCTTTCGCCGTCCATTTCTTCCTTTCTCTCTCTCTCTCTCCGCCATCTCTTTTTCCACTTCTCTGTTCTTCCACTTCCCTGTGTCTGCCCATTTCCTACTCTCTCTGTCCATTACCTTCTCCCCTCTGTCTGTTAATCTCCTCCACCATCCTCATTCTGTTCACCTCCTCCTCTTTCCTTTCTCAGTCCATCTCCGCCTCTCACCTCTGTGTCATTCCCTCCCCCCCTCCCCCTCCCTGGCTGTTCCTTCTACCCCCGCGGCCGAAGTGGCCGTGCGGTTCTAGGCACTGTAGTCTGGAACCGCGAGACCGCTACGGTCGCAGGTTCGAATCCAGCCTCGGGCATGGATGTGTGTGATGTCCTTAGGTTAGTTAGGTTACTAGGGGACTAATGACCTCAGAAGTTGAGTCCCATAGTGCTCAGAGCCATTTGAACCTTCTACCCCCACTTATCACGCTCACCCCATTTGAAAGCTGGTGGCTTTCTTACCATTTCGTAACTAGCACACGTACCACATTTGTTTTGAAATCGTTCCTAGGGTTTGGGGTGAACTTTTCACCTGTGGCTTTGCCAACGTATGCACGTGACAGATACATTTCACACACATTTAACGCACTTATGTGTCAAATATATTTCACATACGCTTAACACGTTACACATGTATTTGCTCTCATCTCTTGCTAATTTCGCTCTGCAGTTTTCAAGCAACTCAATGTTTATGATATCATGCCTCCTGAATTATGTCCTGTATAATGATATAATTTTGCAGGCAAACTCAGTGGTATATGTACGTACTGTCCGCAAAATACGTCAGGAATACCATTAGCAGTAAAAAAGATATAAATTAGAACATCGTACTTCATGCGGCAGTTTTACTGCATGAAAAGTGAAAATGTAGTAAGTGATAATTTTTTTCCCTTTCATAATTCCGGGGGGGAGGGGTTTCCAGAAAGAAGAAGTTTCTTATAGGTCTGAAATTATGTGTAACGTTTATTGCAAGCCCCTAAGTGCTATCATTCTCAAATACTGTGTGAACGAAGTCCAGGTTCTCGCAGGTCGTAATCTACACTGTATTTTCACGGACACCCCCACCCCTTCGATTGGTACGCTGTTGTTACCCCACAGCAATTCTTGTATATCAAGTTTAGCGGAGGAGATGTGGGACGTACATATGTGGGTATGTATACACACACTTCCATTTTTATAATATATATATATATATATATATATATATATATATATATATATATATATATATATATATGGGTTTGGACAGCCTCCATAGCCGAACCATTGGCGTTGCTTCGTGGTGGTAGGACCAGAGTTCGAGTCCTGGTAGCTCCTAGGATTTTTCTGAGATGGGGAGGTCAGGAATGACGTCGAATGAGGAACTGCTTGAATAAAGAAGTATTGGCATCACCAGCATTCATTTACTGGCAGTAACGGCTACAGGGATTGTTGACATGCCGTTCACGTGTCTCACGATCATAGAGCGCTCCTCGTATTGCCTTTAGGCAACAGTATATATATATATATATATATATATATATATATATATATATATATATATATATTGGTAATCTCTTTTTTTCTTTTCTGGACACTGAATTTATTTTACAGTGCCTGCATAGTAATTTTTCCTTATCTCTGTTCGTTTGTAGTACTGTCTCTCTAATGCTTAGATGGCTACGCATAGGTTACTCTGAATGCAGTTACGAGATCTTTTTCCACACTGAACCGGGTGATCCTTAACTGTGAACAGAAAAAGAACAGAAGACTTTCGGTATTTCAGTCCATTTTGAAATATTTTGCAGTTATTTTTATCACCTACTGCTATTAACGCTGCTACAACAGGGTACACTGCTATTACAGTAACAAATAAGACTAATATTACGAGTGTTAAAGGTCCTGTTACTAATTATCGTTACCTTGGTTTTTCTACAACCTCTACTACTGATGCGTTAGTAACACTAATCCTCGTAACACTACTACGGTTGTTGATGATAATGTTAAGGTCGTCGATACAGAACAATTAAGTAGTATGTTGAAACTTCCGAGTTTTATATCAGCGCACACTCCACTGCAGAGTGAAAATGTCATTCTGGAAGTAGTATGTTGTCTTGTGCCGTTTTACTGCTTCTCTTCTGTTTAGTCTAAGAACAACTGACACACACACACACACACACACACACACACACACACACACACACACACACACATACATACTCTTTATTATCACCAGACCACACACACACTTTACTATCATCAGACTGTATTTTGTTTCTCTCTATGTTCCGAACAAGGCTGGGCAACAACATCTTGCTGCCTCTAGAATGCAAGGCATCGGATCGGGGAGCATCTTTTATCTTCTGTTTCTTCTCGCTATTCTCAGCTACGCCTGTGGTCCAACAACAGTAAAGGCGATCTTAGAACTATGGGGCTTCGTTCCCGTTCCATACGCTTGTCTAAAGACGTTACTCGTATCTGCTGCATCTGCTGACTGTAACTACAGCTTACTTTTCCCGAGACAGCATCAGCTAGAAAATTTATAATGTCAGACCCTACTTTACCCTAATTTTGTTGTAAACAAGCCAGGGAAGAGTTGGATGGTCCGCTATTAAATCCTTCTTTCGCTGAATTACGTCGAAACAATCTTGCTCCTATGCTGTTGTGTCCCGCAAGCAGCGCGACGAGAACATGGAGTGCCAACTCTGCTACGATAAGGCCATAGGACCCCACGATGCCTATGATGCAGCTGGAAACACTGCGATAACGTCAGAAGCGTCGTGACACTGCAATACTGTAGCGAAATGCAGTAAGACCTGCGGAGAATTATCACTCGCTCCAGGGGTTGGCAATTGATCCTTAAGACAATTAAATATAACGTACTTGACTTAAATATGCGTAAAGAACTTTTATTATTTGATCAATCGCTGGTGACTGTCACAACTATTAAATTCCTCAAACTTGACGTATGGAACAATTTAGGGTGAACAACCTTGTAATATTTATCACTAGCTGAGAAATCCGGCGTTCTCCAGGTATTTATTCACAGTTGCGCCCAATACATGGAATTTATTTTTGATTTATATCACCCAAGACATGGAATTTATATTTGAATTGTAACACCCATGACATTGAATTTGTTTTTGATTTATGAAGCTACTTTGGGCACAGTGTTTGAAGCAGGGTGATTGGGGACATGAAGAAAGAGCATGTTTGCTTCACGAACACAAGCGATCCACTTACAGTTGTCCATATGAAAAGCAACTAACATTAAGATCCACGCAAGCGAAACGCAGCGTCAGGTCTTGTGCTTCTTTATGGTCACGGTATAACATTAGCCACCAGGAATTGTACATGTTTAAAGCGAAATGGCAAATTCTGTCAAAATTCCTGTCTCTACGACGCTACATTGGAGAGAAGTAACTTTAAGCCTGCGTGAGTGGAGATTACGAAGAGTGGGACAGTGTGTGATTCTATCGCTCACAGTTATGCGCCTCGCTTTCAGAAGGAGTTTCGAAGGAGCGAGTTAAAGCCTGATGTTCTCGAGACGCCGCAAGACTCACTTCATGATCTTCACTGGATTCTTGAGACGCAGGTAGCCCTCAATCGTTTAGTTATTTCGGTGTATTCATAAACTAAAGAAAATCAACATCTACAGTATTTTACGGATTATAAGACGCTTCAAACTATTGAGACGCACTTGAATTTTAATCAGTTTTTTTTTAAATAACATTTTTACTGTTTTGTTATTAGATTGCAAAGAAAGACTAAAAACATTCTTAGTTTATAAAACCGAATTGACTTTTAAAACCCTTGAAAATCGTTATCTTCTAGTTATGGCCATCTTGAATTCCGTCCTCTAGTTGCACATTTAGTTTTCCTCATTTTCTTCAGTTCTTGTTTACTAGTCCGCCAATTGCGAATAGTTTTTTTTTTTTTTGTTGGTGGTGAGCCCAAATACCGCTCAGTTGCTCTATTTCCATGTTTTTCCAATTTATAGTCCGCATCATATGAATACCTTTTATTTTTTTCCACTACGAAACTAGCTAGCAACAAATATACTGTCCTGCTACCGATAACACGAATCACTTACAGTTCAACTTCATTGGCACCGTACACTGCAATGACGCATCATAGGCTAGACAGTTTTCTGGGTTTGTGTTGGTGGAGGGGGAGGGAAATAGTGTTAGCCAGCTTGTCAATCTCAGCGTCTCATTTTTGTCGCATCGGTGCGCTGCTGCCGACAGTTGAATCCAATGTTGCCAGATATAGATATGGCTATTTTTGAGACTGGCGGGAATCTTAAATAAAACATAGGACATTTTTATATAAATTTCTCGTAAAGACGCGCCCTAATGTTGGAAGCAACGTTTCGAAGGAAAAAGTAAGTCTTATAGTACGTAAAATATGGTACTGAGTAGTCATCCAAATCACAAACCAAATTTAATAAATTCATTTTTCCTAGCAAAGGATACAAATAAAACATGGCGAAAGAAGCAAAGCAATATCACTAAGTTTTTATTACACAAAGCGAAAGGTAACAGTGTCAAAAATTTAGTGTAAAAATGCGAAATATGAAACAGAAAATATTGTGCTATTTCTATGTGTAAATTTTTTTCTGTAATAAAGCATTTCGTATGCCTGTATGAAACTTTTGATTCAGTAGTTATGTGATGTGTTGCGAATAGAGTTCGTAGTGAAGAAGCAAGAAGCATGCCCGATGCTGAAATTTGTCTACAAGAACAGCGAAAATGTAGAAACGTCAAATTTTTTTTCCATTCATCGTTCGTGGGGCTGACAGTGAGAAAAGTTTTGTAAGGGTTTGAAATTATACATAAAGTCGATAAGTGCTTTCATTATCAAATACCTGATGCAAATAGTCCGAGCATTTGCGCGCAGTTTCTATTTGTAATGCTTGTTTTAGTGTGTTAAAATCTCTTAATGAGTAGGTTATGACAGCATTTTAAATTTTTAAAGTCGGTCAATAATTGCGGGAAATATTGAAAATAAAATTTTTGTTGCCACCTGCAGTTGGTGCCGGTTTGCGGGATAGCGGTTTAATTACACAGTGAAGTCAAAATCCACCATAAGTTTAAATGGTCAAATTCAAATGGTTCAAATGGCTCTGAGCACTATGGGACTTAACAGCTGTGGTCATCAGTCCCCTAGAACTTAGAACTACTTAAACCTAACTAACCTAAGGACATCACACACATCCATGCCCGAGGCAGGATTGGAACCTGCGACCGTAGCAGTCGCACGGTTCCGGACTGCGCGCCTAGAACCGCGAGCCGGCTTACAATGTTCATTTATGTAGAATATGTACTCTTGTGAAATGGGATGAATCTTCTTAATACTCCTTGCACTGATATTGCACGCAGCAGTTCTTCACGACACACTCTTGACAAACAAAGAAACGATTTGAAAGTAAAACTGGGTTCCACGTCAGTGATGCGAAGAACAGAAGATGAAAGTCGTACACCACACAGGTCTTTACAGACGGTATACCAGCTGACTTCCTTCAAGGATGGAGAAGGAAATCCACTGTGGCTTCATGGTAGCAATCAAGACAGTATACACCAGAAATATTTTGAAAATCACAGAACAATGTACTGCCATAACAAATGTTTTCAGAGGTTCTCTAATGACCCTTTTCCACATTTCAACTGACATAACGCCATATCGGTTGCTAACGATGACTGCAACTATTCAAATTACCAGTTACACAGTGGAATGGGTATGTGGCTAAGATACAGTCCGGGAATACAGCTAGATCATGAGAGCCTTGTTAGACCTCTGCCTATGAGGTGTGATTTTAAAGCATATATCATCGTATAGAGTGACTGTAAAGTGCAGTGTCTGATGCTTTGTTGCGAGTTAACGTGAAGATAAGAGACGCCCTAACTTTGTTGCTGGAGAATTATATGTCTTGGGACCGATGACCGTAGCAGTCTGGTCCCTTTAACCCCCACAAACCAACCAATTATATGTCTTATTATTCAAGGAAACCATCCGATGTTAATATCCAGAACAGATGAAAGAATTGTTATCAATATTATCGTCAACGTGCTATGCCCTCGATTTGAAAGACATTTCACAGAGGTTTGCGAAGACGAGGAGTACACAACTACCACGCCGTTTATCTCTCTCCCTTCCTCTCTCTCTCTCTCTCTCTCTCCCCTCCTTTCCTCCCTCCCTCCCTCGCCTCTCTCTCTCTCTCCCCTCCCTCTCTCTCTTTGTTTCTGTGCTTCACTCGTCACCACTGTTACACGATCATAATCATTGGAATGAATTATTACCGATGACTACCTAGTCGTAGTAAAGAAGACATATGACTATCCTCCTGGTCTTCCACTTTCTTATCTTGTTACTGTAAAGTATGCAGCTAATGAGCCATTCCTCATCGTAGCCGTGAGAGTTGTTTCTGTCACCAAATCACTTTCATCAAAGGGGGGCTGGGGGGGGGGGGGGGGGGTTCGCTCATGTATCAAGTGACCACATTCAGGTGAGTTTGCACATTTACCCAACGTACAGTCGCATTTATACGATAGAGCTGTATTTGTCGTAACGTGTTTGGAACCGTGGCTAAAAGTAGAACTGCACTTCGATTATTTATCAGACTGATGCTGTTGGTTGGGCAAAGGGATTCTATCCATGTATAACTTACTATCTTGTTGCGAAAGCAGGTAATGGACACATTACGGTACACGGTCACACAGGCATAATTTTTGACTATGGACAATCACAAAATTTGAAGATGTAAGCGTCATCCGTATCAAGTACTGATTTTTTCTTATTACAAGTATAATTATTGGTTACTACATAAGCTTAGTCGTACGCAAGGAGGTGGCAGTCTTCGGTTCATTATCAGGATATTTTGAAAGTGCTGTCAGTCTACGACATAGCTGTGCGTCCCTTCTAAGGATATTGCTCAAGTGTGTGGAACCCACATCAGATAGGACTAACATGGGATACTGAACGTATACAAAAGGCAAGAATCATCAATGGTAACAGGTTAATTTTACTCACGGGGGAGCATCATGGGAATGCTCAAAAACCGGAATTGGCAGACGCACGAAAATACAGTAAGGTGACAAAAGTCATGGATAGCGCTACGTACATGTATAGATGGTGGTAGTATTGCGTACAAAAAGTATAAAAGGGCAACGCATTGGTGGAGCTCTCATTTGCACTCAGATGATTCAGGTGAAAAGTTTCCCGACGTGATTATGGCTGCATGACGGAAACTAACGGACTTTGAAAGCGGAGTGGTAGTTAGAGCTAGACGCACGGGACATTCCATTTTGGAAATCATTAGGGAATTCAGTATTCCGAGATCCACAGTGTCAAGAGAGTGCCGAGAATACTAAATTTCAGGCATTACCTATCACCAAGGACAACGTACGGCTTAAAGTTAACAACCGAGAGCAAAGGAGAGGTCATTGCAAACAGCAAACAACACTGTGTGAAATATCCACAGAAATCAATGCGTGACGAATGACGAATGTATCCGTTAGGATAGTGTGGCGAAATTTGGCGTTTCTGGTGTATGCAGTAGATGTACGACGCGAGCGCCTTTGCTAACAGCACGACATCACCTGCAGCACCTCCCAGGGGGTCACAACTACTTCGGTTCGACCATGGACGACTGAAAAAACAGTAGCCTGATCAGCTGAGTCCCAATTTCAGTTGGTGAGAGCTGAAGGTAGGGTTAGAGTGTGGCGCAGACCCCCCCCCCCCCCCCCCCTCAGCCTTGGAGCTATGTTTTGACAGTAACGAACTGTGCAAGCTAGTGGTGGCTCCATAACGGTGTGGGCTGTGTTTACATGAAACGAACTGGATCCTCAGGTCCAATTGAACCGATCACTGGCTGGAAATTGTTATATTCGGCTACGTGGGGACCATTTGCAGCCATTCATGGACTTCATGCTCCCAAACAAGGATGGAAATTTTACGGGTGACAATGCGCCCTGTCAATTGGCCATAATTATTCACGATTGGTTTGAAGAACATTCTGGACAATTCGAGCGAATGATCTGGCCACTCAGATTTCCCGACGTGAATGTGGCTCAAATGGCTCTGAGCACTATGGGACTTAACAGCTGAAGTCACCAGTCCCCTAGAACTTACAACTACTTAAACCTAACTAATCTAAGGACACCAAACACATCCATGCCAGAGGCAGGATTCGAATCTGCGACCGTAGCGGTGGCGCGGTTCCATACTGAAGCGCCTAGAACCGCTCGGCCACCCCGGCCGGCGACATGAATGTCATCGTACATTTATTGAAAATAATCGAGAGATCAATTTATGCACAAAATCATTCGTCGGCTACACATTCGCAATTATGGACGGCTATACAGGCAACATAGCTCAGTATTTATGCAGGGGACTTCCAACGTCTTGTTGAGTCTATGCCATGTCAAGTTACTGCTCTACGCTTGACAAAAGGAGGTTCGACACGATTTTAAAATCGTATTTCGTGCACAAACTTACCTCTCGATTATGTCCGCTAAATGTTCGATGGGATTCATGTCGGGTGATTTGGGTGGCGAAATCATTCGCTCGGACTATCCAGGACGTTCTTTAAACCAATCGTGAACAACTATGGCCTGGTAACATGGCGCATTATCATCCACAAAAATTCCATCGTAATTAGGGAACATGAAGTCCATGAATGGCTGTAAATGGTTCAAAAAATGGTTCAAATGGCTCTGAGCACTATGGGACTTAACATCTTAGGTCATCAGTCCCCTAGAACTTCAAACTACTTAAATCTAACTAACCTAAGGACATCACACACATCCATGCCCGAAGCAGGATTCGAATCTGCGACCGTAGCAGTCTCGCGGCTCCGGACTGAGCGCCTAGAACCGCAAGACCACCGCGGCTGTAAATGGTCTCTAAGTAGCTGAATATAACAATTTACAGTCAATGACCGGTTCAGATTTACCAGAGGATCCAGTCAATTGCATATAGACACAGCCCATACCAACACGGAGACACCATCATCTTGCACAACGCCGTGCGAACAACTTGGGTACAAGGCTTCGTGTGGTCTGCGTCATACTCCGGCCATAGCATCACCAGGTCACGGTTTTCCAGTCGTCTGGGTTCCATCCAGTATGGTCACAAGCTCAGGAGATGCGCCGCAGACCATGTAGCGCTGTTAGCAGAGGCACTCGCGTCGGTCGTCTGCTGCTACAGTCCATTAACGCCAAATTTCACCCCACTGTCTTAACGGATACGTTCGTCGTACGTTCCACACTGATTTCTGCGCGTATTTCAGCCAGTGTTGCTTGTCTGTTAGCACTGACAATTCCCCACAAACGCCGCTGCTGTCGCCAAATAAAGGCCGTCGGTCAGTGAGGTATCCGTGGTGAGTGGTAGTACCTGAAATTGGTTTTCTCGACACACTCTTGGCACTGTCGATCTCGGAAAATTGAATTCCCTGACGATTTCAGAAATAGAATGTCCCATGCGTCTAACTTAAACTACTACTCCGTTTTCAAAATTTGTTAATTCCCGTCGAGAGGCCATAATCAGATGGGATCTTTTCATATGAATCATCTGAGTAATAGCTCCGCCAATGCACTTCCCTCTTAAACCTTGAGTACACGATACTACCGCCATCAGTATATACAAGGTGGTCCATTGATCGTGACCGGGCTACATATCTCACGAAATAAGAGTCAAACGAAAAATCTACGAAGAACGGAACTTGTCTAGCTTGAAGGGGGAAACCAGATGGCGCTATGGTTGGCCCGCTAGATTGCGCTGCCATAGGTCAAACGGATATCAACTGCGTTTTTTAAAATGGGAACCCCCATTTTTAATTACATATTCGTGTAGTGCGTAAAGAAATATGAATGTTTTAGTTGGACCACTTTTTTCGCTTTGTGATAGATGGCGCTGTAATAGTCACGAGAATATGGGTCACCATTTTAGAAGAACAGTTGGTAACAGGTAGGTTTTTTAAATTAAAATACAGAACGTAGGTACCTTTCAACATTTTATTTCGGTTGTTCCAATGTGATACATGTACCCTTGTGAATTTATCCTTTCTAAGAACGAATGCTGTTACAGCGTGATTACCTGTAAATATCACAGTAATGCAATCAGTGCTCAAAATGATGTCCGTCAACCTCAGTGCGTTTGGCAATACGTCTAACGACATTCCTCTCAACGGCGAGTAGTTCGCCTACCGTAATGTTCCCACATGTATTTAAAATGCGCTGACGCATGTTTTCAGCCGTTGTCGGTGGATCACGATAGCAAATACACTTAAACTTTCCCCACAAAAAGGAATCCGGGAACGTCAGATCCGGTGCGGGCCATGGTATGGTGCTTCGGCGACCAATACACTTGTCATGAAATATGCTATTCAGTACCGCTTCAACCGAACGCGAGCTATGTGCGGGACATTCATCATGTTGGAAGTACATCGCCGTTCTTTCATGCAGTGCAGCACCATCTATCCCAAAGCGAAAAAAGTGGTCCAACTAAAAAATTCATATTTCTTTAGGTACTACACGAATATGTAATTAAAAATTAGAGTTCCTCTTTTTAAACGCAGCTAACATCCGTTTGACCTGTGGCAGTGCTATCTAGCGGGCCAACCATAGCGCTATCTGGTTTCCCTCTTCAAGCTAGACGACTTTCGTTCTTTGTAGTTTTTTTAGTTTGATGCTTATTTCGTGAGATATTTGGCCCGGTCACTATGAATGGACTACCCTGTATACTTAGCGCTATCCCATGACTTCTGTTACCTCAGTATGCTGGGCAAGTTAGCTGCCCGTCCGGCTATCGTTTTATGCGACACTACTATACCTGACCTTCAAAAAACCACTCGCGAGGTTTTCATAGTTTCTCGCTCGCTATGTGCAAACTATTAGCCCTACAGGAAAAATTATCGAGATTTTTTGGTAGGAAATTTATTGTAGCTAAATATTGTACTGCGGTTCATTTTCGCTACAGGCCGTAATTTTCGTGTGGTTCAAGAGAAACGTACAAAATTGATCTTCAGATGCACCTCCGCTCCTACTCTCACTCACTCCTACAATTGCACAAAAATTTGCGACTGTACGAATTCGACTGTTTTTATCCTTATTTACTAATCATGTTACGCCACCGGCTTAGTTGAGCACTTACAAATCGTAAAACTGACAATTTCGTCAATTTTATGTAACAATTTTGCAAATTTTTAACAGCATAAAATAAACAAATAACATTATGTTAATTGAATCGAATGTGGGTTCTTGTTCAAACGTTGTAAAGTAACTAAAGAAACACTATTTTCTGCGTTGTTTCTCAAACTTTATTGTGGTTACTGCACAGCCTAGGTTCCCGGCTTAAGCCCACATTCAACTAAATTACTAATTCCAAAGATGATAACGCAAAGATAAACGTGATGAAAAAGCAAAGATAAACATCTCAACTTCTTAATGCATCGATCTCTATTAATGTAAAATTACTTCAGTGACCATTTCTTGAGGAATTACATATGGAATTACACAATTCAGCAATTACACTAACATGATGAAACATACCTAGAAATTAAATCATGCACCATCCTAGAACTTTTTATCTATTGATGGATTGAGGTCCAAAGCTCTATTTCGGTCTAGGAGTTGTGATATCATTTAAAAGAGGTGAATAACTGAATTGGGTTTGCTCGTTAAATAATGGGTGTGGGGATATATACATCAGTTTTTCAATTTCAAGAATTTCTAACTGGCTGAATGTTGGCCCCTTTTCCTCTTTGTTTAAGACTTGTACATGTGTAATGTATTTGTGGTTTTTGTTAAGGCAATATTCTGCAAAGGCTGAATCAGGCTCCTTCAATCTCCAGCTTCTATAATTTTCTTTAAGCCTGGTGCAAATTGATCTCTCAGTCTGTCCAATGTAACAAGACTGACACTACAGGCATATGATCTCATGAACCCACTTTTTGTTATGGCTAGTTGTTTGTCTTTGCCGGCCAGTGTGGCCGAGCGGTTCTAGGCGCTACAGTCTGGAACCGAGCGACTGTTACGATCGCAGGTTCGAATCCTGCCTCGGGCATGGATGTGTGTGATTTCCTTAGGTTAGTAAGGTTTAAGGAGTTCTAAGTTCTAGGGGACTGATGACCTCATCAATTAAGTCCCATAGTGCTCAGAGCCATTTGAACCAATTTTGTTTGTCTTTTGCATTGAACAAGCAACTACCTGTTGTCTGAGGAACATAGAACAGCACCGAGAAACCCTTTGCCTTTTGCATTGAACAAGCAACTACCTGTTGTCTGAGGAATATAGAAAAGCACGGAGAAACCCTTTGCCTTCAAAATGTAACTAATCCTGTTTGACGTTTTCTCTATAAAAGGCAGTCTGCACCATTTCTTTTCCAGTTTGTTTGTGTTGCTCATTGGCGACAGTAGGGGCCTGCCTTCTTCTTCATGTTTTTACTGACGATTTTGTCAATGATGTTGGGACCAAATTCATTATTTTGGCTATTGTTTTTATTGTATTAAGTTCCTGGTCAAAGTCTTCTTGGTACATGCAAGGATGAATGCGTCAGTGAAGAAGTCTCCTGGATAAATTTTAAATTTATGGTTGCTGTCTTCTATCTTTAAGCTAATGTCCAGGAAATTTACCCTGCTGACCGTTATATTAGTGTGCCACTGGTTCATATTTTCCACAAATTTATGGAGTTGTCTTTCGGAACCTTTACACATACAAAGAATACATCAACATACGTATCTATAACAATACACAACATATTTTGAAAGTTGTTCTCTCTTAAAAAAATTAGTCTCCCAATTGTTTTTGCACATTACTGCTAGTAAGGGGGATAAAGGTGAGCCCATTGCCAGACCATCTGCTTGCTCATAATAGTTCCCTTGAAAACAGAAATTATTTTGATTTAAACAACACTCCACTGTACTAATGAAATGTATGTTGCTGTTATAAGAATGTTAGATAGTAACTTTTTATTTCACGAATCATATGACGGAAAATATGTTGAGAAACAATGAAAAAAGTGAATAATATACCGATAATCAAGGAAGAGCGTTTTTAACGCTTTAATGGCAGAACATGTTGGTTTATACTTTCTGTAATCATACGTTAAGTTAGAGGAAGGAGAACCCAGCGTCTGCTGGCATTAAAAAGCTAAAAGTGTTCTTCCTTGAATTTCGCTAAGTTTCTCACTGTTTCTCGCTCTTTCTCATCGCATCTTTCGTCATTTGATTCGCGAAATATAAAACTTAACATTTAACCTTCTCACAACAGCAACACACATTTCGCATTATCCTACTCAAGAGCAGAAGTAAATGATGTATTAAGGCGATATGCACCTGATGATGGACCCACAGGATTCGAAATTCGTCCTGTAATTCAATATAACACGAAAAAAATTGTGACTGAAAGCGTTATTATTCACACTTTCTGCCATCGTACCTAGTTGTTGGACGAGTGTGGGAATGACATATCGTCCAAGGAATAATAACTACGTTTGCTTCACCTGTTCCTGAACCTTGTAACACATGGACAAGAAGTGCAGAGCACTTCACTCATCAACAAATTAATTACAGACAACTGCTACGGAGGAGAGAGAACGTTCTAGTCACCACAGAGCATGGCATATTTCCGACGCGCTACCAACCCCACAAGTGCATCTCCGTTCAGCACACGCCTCACAAAGCACAAATATTACCTTGGGAACAAAAACAGCACCACTGGTCTCAAGCATGTGTACCGCTAGTCTGATTGATGCGTGGCGTTTGCTGGCCCACGCCGGTAATTGAGTACGACTACGTTAACAACCGCGTGTCACAGCACGACACTGCAACCACCTGAGGGATAGGAAACGCTAACCGCTGCTAGGAAGGTAAACTCAACTGCTCATTAGTGCATGTTATCGGATATGGCATTATCTTACATTGTACTAACAATATATGCTCTTACATTGAATATCAGAGTGTATTAAAAGTTGAACGTTACATATTCTATCTCGCTGGATGGGTGGATGCTCTAACTCCTTTGATGTAATTTGCAACGTAAACAGAATGTACCTGGGTGTCACTTAAGGCTTGTTACAAAGTGAAATATGCAAAAGTAGCATATCACTGTTCTTTTCCAAGCCTTCTGCTTCTGAAGTGTTACAGGACCTGAAAAATTCGAAAAATTCTGAAGGTTTTTTTTTATAAGCGTACCAGCATGGGAATGCAATATTTATTCCAATCTCCTGTTAGTCCATCTCCTCCTTCAATCCGTCTCTGTCTATTTACTCCTTCTCCTCTGTCCTACTCCTCTTCCTCCTCCTCTACTTCCATTTCCTCCTTTTCCTATCTCTGTCCATCCCTTCCTCCTCCTTTCTTTGTCCATCTCATCCACTTTTCTTTATCTGTCCATTTTCTCCTGTCCCCTCCCACCTCTCTCTATCTTCTCCCCCGTGCCTGTCCTCGCCTCCTCTTTCCCCTCATTGTCTGTTCATATCCTCCTGCCACCTTCCCTCTCAACGTTATGACTCTCACCCCTGTAGGAGGCCCGTGGTTCTTATTCTCAAAGTGTATCTTCCCAAACTGTAACTAATATGTGTACCAGATTTGGTTGGAAACATTCCATGGGTTTAGAATGTGATTTTTATCGGTGGCGCTGCCCAAGTACAAGGATGTCAAATATATTTCACATATATTTAACTTATTTACACATATTTGAACACGCATTTCAGCTGTATCTCTAGCGAAACTTGCTCTACAACTATCTTCACGCAGCTCAATGTTTTTGACGTCGTATCTACTGAACTGTGTGCTGTAAAATACTACAATTTTACAGTTTTATTCAGTGGTTTTGTTGTAAGTCTCAAAGTGCTTTCATTCTCAAATGCTGGATGACTATAACACGGTATTCGCACGTTGTGGGCTACACTGATTTTTCACCCCTTTGATAGGCAGATTGATCTTACCTCCACAGCGATGTTTACCACATAGTAAGTGATACGGGTGCCAAGTTTAGTTTAAATCGGTTCTATGGTTTAGGAGGAGAGGTGGAACATTCATACATACATACGAACAGCCATTTTTATAATATATATGGTTTTTAAAGCTTTGGTCGCTCCTGGAGAAACAGGTCAACAGTAAGATTACTGATGTCTTGTTCTGTTTCAGTGAACTGTTTAAATAGAACATCTTCTAGAAAAGGAAGCTATTGTGATGTACAACTTTTGCTAACATTCTGACCACTACAATAGAAAAACTAACAAATTTCAATTAAAACCCCTAGGGTAATTTTTCTTTTTTTGACGACAGCGTATGCTCGGTGTGTGCTTTATCGATGAAAAGCTTCACCTGGAAATGAAAGCTAATAGAACCGTGACGTTCGTAAGTCATTTATACACAGTCGGCTAGATGCAGGGTCATCGCTTTCCACTCACTAATTTCTTTATTGTTTCATCTCTGGCGTGAAGTGGTGAACCCACAATAACAAACCGGCAAACAGTAGAAGTTGGATTCTTTTTAAAGCCGTTCGAGCTTCCCTAA
Organism: Schistocerca gregaria; assembly: GCF_023897955.1. Taxonomy (NCBI): domain Eukaryota; kingdom Metazoa; phylum Arthropoda; class Insecta; order Orthoptera; family Acrididae; genus Schistocerca; species Schistocerca gregaria. Next base: position 655,319,889 of record NC_064922.1, read on the forward strand.
CATACTCAGTTTTGTATTTGCATTCGATCGTCGTTTAAGAAATGCGACATCCATATTTCATAAAGATCTCTCATTATTAACCTTTAATGAAACCATCACCGTACTTGACATTTTCTCCATATTTTCATCTGTGTATCGAGTTTACGGACGACATTGACGTGTACCAGTATTAAGATAAGTATGGCCATTTTAGAATTTTTTTAAAATTTAATTTATTGTCGTTTGGTGTGCGTAGCATATAGTCAGCATAGCACTGTACTTATAGCACATCTGATGAGTGCAATAAATTTAGATTGGTATGTACAAAGTATACGGTACCTGATAACTGTAGGTGCATGTTACAACGTCTGAAAAGTCAAATATCACTCCGTAAGTTGATGCAATTTCTGACGTGAAGGTAATGGTGATATTAGCCCTTCGACAGCGTGTACGAGTTACCTCATCATGCCCCACTACTCCCCAGGTGTTGACGATGTGTTTTAATGAGTTCTCTGTGTTTTCCTTAAATGGTATTGATGTGTTTACACAACCCGTTCTGCCCACCCTCTAGCTTATGTGGACGAGTCACTTCCATAGTTCGGTGAATAAATAAGGTTCTAGTACTCATCATACAACATACGTGCCGTTCTGCTTGCGAACGTTTGCAGAAATCACCCTTTCGGTAACTTGAACCATTTACGAAAAGTGGTGATTGTTATGATTACATGATTTCCCATGCACAGGGACAGAATTGGACGCGCTGCTCTCGACTGTCCACTGGATATAGGAATCAATAACTGGAGGACGAAGTGAGATATCATTCTGCTCTCAAATTTAAATAAATTTTCAATGTCTCATCTACATTTCATACCGAGCAATGTATGAACTAAAATCAATCATACGCTTAGTTAGACAACGCGTTTCTACATCTGCGAAATAGTTAAAATTTCGTGTAATGCTTTACTTACTGTGGGTGATTATTGCAGAGAACGTGTGCAATATTTACTGAGAAAAATAATGTTATGTGGTAGGATTTTGCCATACCAACGACATGTAGAGCTCTGATTCATCGCAGTGAAAGGACTTGGCGAACAAAACGGGAACGTTGAGATGCATCGGTAGAGAGAAATGTTTCTAGCAAAAATGGCTCTGAGCAATATGAGACTTAACTTCTGACGTCATCAGACCCCTAGAACTTAGAACTACGTAAACCTAACTAACCTAAGGCCATCACACACATCCATGCCCGAGGCAGGATCCGAACCTGCGACCGTAGCGGTCACGCGGTTCCGGACTGTAGCGCCTAGAACCGCTCGGCCACTACGGCCGGCTACATCTCATTACCATTGTTTTCTTTTGCTGGTATTCACCTTGTAATCCCTTGTCAAGACATCTATTTTGGTCAAATGATCTTCCTCGTCATTTACTGTCGCTAGAAGAATAATTATTGTGTCATCAGCAAACCTTCTGTTTTTATTTCGTCTCCATGGCCTGTAATTCACATTACAAATTTCTTCTTTACTTGCTTCGCTTCTTGCTCAATGAATAAATTAAGTAACATCGGAGAGAGGCTCTCTCTTCTGATTTTCTGCTTCCCTTTCAAGTTCTTCGATTCCCACAACTGCAGTCTCGTTTATGTAAACGTTTTATATAGCCTTTCGCTCCCTACATTTTATAGCTGCTACGTTCAGAATTTCAAAGAGTGTTGTCCAGTCAGTAGCTTTCTCTAAATGAACAAAGGCTTAAAAATTGTGTTTCCTTTCTTCAGTCTACTTTCTAAGATAAGTCGTAGTATCAGTATTGTCTCACTTGTTCTGTAATTTCTCCGGTACCTATACTCATCTTACCTTCTTCTATCAGTCTTTTCATATCTCTGTAAATAACCACTGTTAATATTTTACTACTTTGACTTATTAAATTGATGGTTAAATAATATATACAACGTCTTTGGATCTAGAATTCAGACATTCTCGTTAAAGTGTGAGGGCATTTCATCCGTCTCATATATCTTGCATGACAGGAGGAATAATTTTCTCATGACTGGTTCCCTCAAATATCTAAATAACTCTGAAGGAATGTTGTCTACTGCAGTGGCCTTGTTTCGACTTAGGTGTTTTACCGTTCTGTCAAGCTCTTTTCAAAGTATAGTATTTCTCCTTCCATATTCATCTTCCTCCTCTTGCCCTTTTTAACATGTATTTAAATACTTTTACATGCCTGTATTCCCTTTTGCTCGCTTCATTTGATACATTTTTATACTTCCTCGTTAGCCAATTAATCACTGTCTTGTTTGTCCGAGGATTTCTATAGCGTTCTGCCTTTTTGCCTAGTTGTTTCACTGCCTCCTTAACTACTTCACCTTTCAAAGCCGTCCATTCGTCTTTTGTTGTATTTCTTTACCCCGTTGCTGCCAATCGTTGTTTAATGCTTCTTTCGGAGCTCTCAACATCCTATGGTTCTTTCAACTTATGTAGATCCCATCTTCGTAATTTTCTACCTTCCTCCAATTGTATCAATTTTATTCTATTGCTCACAGCCAATAAATTAATGGCACTCCCTAAATCTGCTTTTGGAAGCGGTTGCATTTTAAAAAACCGGTTTGGAAATCTATCTTGAACTTCCTGTTGTCTCCATGTTTCTCCTACTTATGTAAACCTCTTTCATCGCTCTTAAACCAGGTATTTGCAATTACTGAATCGTGTTCTGTGCAAAATTCTAGCAGGCACCTTTCCCGTTCAGTCCTTTTTCGCAATCCATGTTTACATGCTAATTTTTCTTTTCTCCCTGTTTCCAATATCAAATTCCGACCCCTACACATCTCATACAAATTACTTTTTTTCTTTCTTATCGCACTACGACAATTTTTTTATCTCGTAATTCACCATATGTAGAGCTAGTAGGTACATATACTTGTTTTGCTGTGGTGCGTCGTTACTTTGTGTGTATCTTGGCTGTGATAATGGGTTCACTGTACTATTTAATATTAATTCAGTTGCATTCCAATTTTCTTATTCATTGCTTGATGTTTTACGAGGTCAGTAGTTGTCGATGTTCGATAAAAAACAAAAAAGGAAAGATGAATCAGAGTTTAACATTCCGTTAACTACGAGATCATTAGAGGGGACACAAGTCCAGATTCGCCAGTAACGGGCAGAAAACCGGGTGAGTCAGTTTTACAGAAACTATGCACGCAATAGCCGGATCTGGTTTAGGAAAATAATGTAAAGCCCCCACTGAGTGAAATGGCGCAATGGTAAGGTTCTGGACCTGCTTTCTGGAGTCGGAGCTTCGTACCCTATTCGAGCCATCCAGATTTAGGTTTTCTGTGGTTCCCCTAGCCTGTTGTAAGCAAATATTGGGAATGACCTTTTGAAGAGGACGAGACCGATTTTCTTTCCCACATTTCCTTACTTCGAGTTTTTGCTCCATCTCTAACGACCTCGAAATATTCGTACGGGACATTTAACCCCTAATTTCCATTAAACCTCTCCTCCCGAATAGGAGTTAAGTGCTTGTTAAATTATGTGACCTCAGTTGGTATGAAGAAAATGAAGAACAAGAAGGAGGTTAACTTAACAGTTGGAAGTTTTATAATGCCGTGTCACCTGAGCTTAGGAATAATTCTAAGACTCATCACTCAGTTTTGCTCCCAGTAATTGATGGGAAACTTATTTCCAGGTGTCCATCTGGGATCACGTTTCTGTTCTTATACGCAACATTCCGACTGTTGAAATAGTCATCTGTTGCCAGAATATTGTGGAAAAAACGGAATTTTTAAACCAGTGAGGCACAGCGACGAAGTTTCTAATTTTTGCAGTATTCTAGTTTTTATATGATTGTGAAGCCACGCTCGTTAGCAGGTCACTTGCGGGCTTCGGGGGGGAGGGGGGGGGGGGGCGCCGTCCCTGGACTGAACCCATCCGGCGGATTAACAATGAGGACCGGTGTGGCAGCCATCCTGAATTAGTTTTGAGGAAGTTTCCCACATCCGTCTCGGTGAATACCGAGCTGCTACCCACGTACCGCCTTAGTTTCACGATTCGCAAACATTTCGAGAAGCGTTCTCACACTTTCAGAGACAGGCAGATCGGTACACCGAATTTCGTCCCGGTGTTGAAGAGGTGGCGATAGGGACGACATCTGGCCGCCATCTAGCACTAACATTGCCACAGCCAGAGTAACATGCCGACCCCGTCAAGATACGGGATAAGATCGTGAAAACGAAGAACAACCCTGCATGTCTTTCACGATGTAATGTAATTATTGAAAACGAAGTAATCTATGTGTGCCTCAAACGTGCATTCGGGTCTTTGCGAAACACATAAACTATTTAGTGGAGTTGCCATGAAAGACTTATAATATGACTTGAATGACTCTCTGCAGTGCCTCAGGATAATTCTGCAGCCATGGACGTCACTTTGTTTTCAAGACACACGAGCTATCTATAAATGGCCATCTGTTTGCGATACAGACAAAATCTAAATGACTTAAGTTGCTATTAAACTTCAAAGAAGACTCCAGTAGTTTGTCTGGCAGGTGATGCTCCGAGAACGCGTGTGAAAGAACCAACAACAAAGAGAAAAAGAGGACTTAAGCGTGCCGTACAGCACTCGATTGTTTACATGCAAAATAAGTTACTAGAACACATTGATGTCCAAACGATATTCTAACGCTGGTATGATTTATCTTCATTCCTATTTGTTGCGCTGAACATCGAGAAATCCTTATGGACAACGAGGCCTGGCAGTCTAAAACAAAACACTATAGCCTAAAAAACTAACAAAATCCAATATTCACAAACTCGTGTGCAATACAAACCTTAATGGATATCTTGAACAAATTCGGGGGAGCTCGCCTAGATATAGGTTGTCTCCAGAGCTAGTATACCGTTTTTAGCCAGGGTATTGAAATACCACCAACTAAGAATAATAGTATTGCAGAGCTGTTGAACCAGCACATGTTTCCATCGCACATTTTTTAGAAGAATTTAAACTCTTCTTGTCCCTTGCAACGCACTAACGAAATTTCATACTTATATGTTTTCCGCTTTTACTAAATTATGTTCTGGGCACATGGGTTTACTTGTGTTTGAGAAACAATTCAATTGAATCTATTTCAAAAATAATATATTCTGGATACGGCTAATTCTGCTTTCTAGTAAAGGAACGAAGCAAGTCCATATAAACGATACTATGTGGAATACGATATCATCTACGCTTACTCAATCGCTATTTTCATCATATAAGCTGTTGCATATTGAAATTATACCCTTCAGCGTCCTAAACGTGACTTAGAAAATGAAAAGGTTGCAACATACGAGTAGAGATCCGAAATGACTTCTGCATACTCGCTTTAATCTCAACAGGGTGTCCTATATCTCCATCTCCGAACTCGCAGTCTTCGTACGCTCGGAGCCTCGACTCTCCAATCTCCACCGCTTTCCGTTAACTGGAAACTCGTCACCTGAGGCTTTTGTTGGGTGCAAGTGGACTGTACAGGTGTAGGAAGGAGAGGTAGTATATGAATGCGTGAGCATAACAGAGAGTACATGGCGCTGCCACTGCATACGAATCAATGTAATGTTTGATCGTATGTAGGGTGAGGTAGTTAAAATTGTTTTGTGAAATATGTGGGAAACTACACATCTATTTCAAAAAGAGTTGTAAAAACGGTTGTTCATCTCGATTCCCCCCCCCCAACCCTGAGGTATGGGAGGACGTCAACTCTGAAATTTTCAGTATAAACCCCCAGTTTTTGTTGTGGATTCAGATTCTCCGGGAAAAAATCCTTACCTTCGTACAGAATCCTTTTATCGTTGCGTGATAGGTGGAGCTGTAGTCGAGACAATCAAAATGGTTTAGTGTCCGTTGAAACACGATCGTGTCTCAGGAAATTACCCAACAGATTAGGATCCCAGGACGGTAGAAGGATGCCATTAAAAAAAATGGCTCTGAGAACTATGGTAATTTACTTCTGAGGTCATCAGTCCCCTAGAACTTAGAACTACTTAAACCCAACTATACTAAGGACATCACACACACCCCTGCCCGAGGCAGGATCCGAACCTGCGACCGTAGCGGCCACGCGGTTCCAGACTGCGGCGCCTAGAACCGCTCGGCCACCCCGGCTGGCGGCATTTTCCATACTGTAATGCGACACCGCTGTTTTATATCAAACCAACCTGATTCTCCAGACCATAATATATTACGACATTATTGGTCTAATTACCTTCACAGATGGCGCTGAAGTTAAAAGCGTTTGTAACAGATCATTGTTTTTTTTAATCAATGCAGTGACGACTACATTTAGCGTTACCCAGAAACAGCGACGTGGACGTAGTAGCGTTTTGTCCCCTTCGGGGTACTTTTTTAATGAGACTCTCTTTCCTCTCACCACTGGGTTTCTTGTTTTAAGTCGAGTCCCCATACTTCTCACGATCGTGGTGCTTCTTTACGTGAGTCCCCTTGCCTCTCACCATCAGGCTGCTTGTCTTAGGTGTGTCCCCTTGCTTCTCACAAGTCTCATGTTTTACCGAAGTAAATGTTCGAAATGGTGCCTGTTCGCGGCAACACATATTGCAACCCTATTTCTGAAATACAATCCTACATCCTTAAGTGTCTCTTCGCTAATGCTTGCACATTTAATGATAAGTCGCTGCCGCTTATTTGCAGGGGTGTCGGTAGGTTCATGTGTCATTTCTCTTTTAGCGTTCTCTGCACGAAAAAATCTGGAGGCACAAATCGGATGAGCATGCAGGCTATTCATAGGGATCTCCTCGTCCAATCTATCGACGAGGATAGTTTCAATTCAGAACATCACGACTTATCCATGCATAACTCGCTGGACAGCCATCGTGTTGAAACCACAAGTTCATTCTCCTTTGAAGCGGGACATCTTACAGCAGTATTGGCAAAATATTATCTAAAAAGTCGCCGTACATTTTACCATTAAAATTACATTACCGTCTATGAAGCGTCGGCCAGTTATCCGGGTACCTAACACACCGCAACACGCGTTGACACTCCGGAAGCGTGGAAGCTCGCCGTAACTAGTGGGGCTTCTCCATTGCCCAATAATGCTTATTATGCCGACTCACGTGACCACGATTCGTAAACGTTGTTTCACCTGTGAATAAAAATTATCACTAGTTGCTAGTCGTCGTTGTATTCCACTGCAAAAGTTCAAGCGGCTTTGAAAGTCTCTCCTATGTAGGGTCTGATGCAACGAAAGGTAATATGGGTGGTACTTGTGTTCATGCAATATACGGAGAGGACTTCACTGCGAAATTCCTGCACGTCGTACCATTTGCCGCGAACTAATATGAGGACATGCAGCAGTTACAGCTAAAATCCAATGCGGTATTTTCGTTTGTCGCATGCCGTGGTCGGATTCTTCGAGTTGGTTAAACAACTCCGGTTGCAGTAAATACTTGGATAATACTGCGAAATGTCGCTGCAGAAGGAAGATTCCTCTCGCTGGACATGTTCGCATACCATCGACGACATTCTTCTACATGCTTATCTGACGTAAAGTAGTAAGCTATGACATCTATCCTCTCTGCTATTGTCAACATCGTTGTACACGTAGGAAGAGACGTTTGCAGTTCGGATGTTTGCAGTAAAGCGAAACGCGACCGCTTCGTGCTGCCGATGCCTCGTCCGTCGTACGCGGTACAGCTACAGTCGCACAATGGAACTATACTTCGCACTTAGAGGTATTACACCTACTGCGAGAGTCTGCCCATGGAGTACGACGCATGTTCACCGTCCGTGTATCACAGACGATTGTTTGAATGGAAGAAAATGCGTCATAGACAATGTTTAACATATCGAATATTCTCCTATCATTTTTCAACGGTTTGCAACCCATTTTCATTTGTCTCGATTACGGCCCCATCCATCGCGCAACGCCAAAATTGTTACAGGATTTGCAAGGCTGCGGGATAGATCGACACACATGTGCTACGCTGGAATGGATTGGTTCAAATGGCTCTGAACACTATGAGACTTAACTTCTGAGGTCATTAGTCCCCTAGAACTTAGAACTACTTAAACCTAACTAACCTAAGAACTGCACACCTATCCATGCCCGAGGCAGGGTTCGAACCTGCGACCGTAGTGGTCGCGCGGTTCCAGACTGTAGCGCCTAGAACCGCTCGGCTGGAATGGATTCACAGATGGTCACAGGACATCACAGCCACTAACAATGCAAGTAGTGGTCAAGGTGGCACGTATCCCTGGAAATGTAGCTACAAGACCACACGCAGAGTCATACATAAACAGACTGATTTAATTGACGGAGGGAGAAGCTTTAGATTTTAGTTCCTTTTCACAGATGATATTTGTACGGGTTACTTGATAGAAATAATTTCTATGCCAAATCTCATAAGAGGAATATTCTGCTAGGTTTATTGTAACTTATAGTTCATATGACAGGAGCCAAAAGTGTTAGGAGAGCTGCCCAGAAGTTGTACTCAACTGACCTCTGGTTCGGCACCTGGTCATAATTATTCCCTTTTGCATCTTGTACTACAAACAGACTCTTCATCACTCTGCAGTTACTTATGCCCTCTTAATTAAAACCTGCGGAGTTTTGATTTCTTCTAGGCTGATGCACGGGTATCAGCAGAACGCGTCGTCAGCGCTAGGCGTGAACACAGGATGACACGTGGAGGTAGTACACGTAATTAAAATCCACGTCTGTTCCGTAGATAGACCCTATCAAGAAACTATTTGTTTATCGAAAACTCATTTTAAAATGTATGGCTAACCATGAAATGAATTCAACAATCTCACTGATATATTTCACTCAACATCGTTGTAGATATACTTAAAAAAATACAGTACGTGCCATTCGTAGTTCCCCGTATTATACACGAGACTCACAAGCACATTGCACAAACACATTAATTTTACAAACGATTCCTGCGTGCGTTTTATGTGACCGCCGCTGTGTTTCGCAACGTGACCTCCACTTTGAGCTCTCTCTCTCTCTCTCTCTCTCTCTCTCTCTCTCTCTCTCTGTCCGTTGAATATAGTTCTAGCATGGACAGGAAATGAGAGTTGCGCAAATGAATTTCATATAAGGTGGGTACCTCCTAAGAAGGAACATTTGAATACGCCATCATGGGGTCATGATCAGTGTCATCAACGAGTACATAACTGCATATTAGCGGACTATACTCTTCTACTAACGCATGGATGCAAATGGAACGTGCAGATGCGATGTGAACTCGAATTCAGCAAATAGACAGCGAGGAATGACGAGATACGTAGCTACTCCTCCGTAATTTCGACAATGGGTAAATTTCCTCTAAGATGGGAGGAAATTTTCAGTGACTCGTTGATGGGACATTCGCCATTTCAACAACATCAAAATTTGCACTGTAACTACACTGTAATGAACATTAGGTTCACTGTTGCCTTGTCGGAGGGTACAATGTATGCAATGATTACAGGGTGTGATTTTAGTGGATGCTGCTGCTGTTAAGAAAAAAAAATTAATTAATATGAGTGCTAGAAAATTGCAGAATCGGTCGCTTAATGAAATCCCACTAGTTAAAAGACCAATACCTTTATTTGACGCGTTTGGGGAGATACTCATCATCAAACAGTCAGGCAACCGAAATGCATATGACAGAAAATATACAAAGGTATGCAGAGCAACATGGCGAGAGTGCCAGCATTACACAGTTTCGCCATACTGAGAGCTGACATACACACCCTGATCATCTAGGTAATCAGATGCACAAGATGCTGTCATGGTGGACTAATTTCAAAAATGCATCATGCTTTTTCGGTAGACAGTTTATGCCACCAGAGGACGGTGGTGACATACAGAGGAGGAAACAGAATCATAAATTTTAATTTATTTACACAAAAAATGTTGAATATAAAACATGACTTTCAGAAAGGTATACAAAGCAAGTAAGTTAAACAACAGGCAGTAAAACAAGTTTTACGTTGGTATAAAATGCCGTCAGTAGAATAGACACATAAAATAAAATGCGTAAGGTATAAAGCCTAGTATACAAAATTAAAATTATATGCAAATGATGTATCGATAAAAAGTGCGAATGGTACCACATACTGATATACAATAGAACTCGTGGAATTCGAATGTAAAAAAAAAAAAAAAAAAAAAAGCAGTCGTGGCATGCGACACGAATACAAGCACTCACAGGATCAGGTAATGAAACTAGTACACCGAAAGGTACTAAAATAAATCAAGAGAAAAATGAAATACCTAAAATAATGCAACAGAGACCCAGGAATACGAATCAGCATGGATGGCGTGATAATGCTTTGGAAATACTTGAGAATTAACAGAACAAAATATTACAACAAATACGCAAAAATAAGCAAAAAATTTTAAAACTCAAAGGATGACAGAGACTCAAACTCTATTGATGGCATTTTATACCAATGTAAAAATTGTTTTACGACGTGTTGTTTAACCCTCTTACTTTGTATACCTTTCAGAAAGTTATGTTTCATATTCAACAATTTTTATGTAATTAAATTAAAATTTATCATTCTGTTTTCGCCTCTGTGCGGCACAACCTACGTTTGCTCCACCCTCCCAAGAAAGCACGATGTAGTTTTGAAATAAGTTTGCCATGACAGTTGCATCAGTTATAACGTGTGTTTAAGCATCTGAATACCTAGATGATCATGGTGTGTATGTCAGCTCTCAACATGACTAAACTGTGTAACGCTTGCACTCTTGTCATATTGCTCTGTATACCTTTGTATATTTTCTGTCATTTGTGTTTTCGTCCGATGATGAGTATCTCCCGAAGCGTGTCAAATAAAGTCATTGGTATTTTCGCTAGTGGCATTTGATTTAGCGACAAATGCAGCAGTTCTGCAGCACTCCTTGTAACGTCCAGTACTGCTGCATTCTTCTTGCGTGACTTCCTGTCGAAGTTAAAAAAAGTTAAGATTCGCATTCGTTAACAACGCTGTAACTAGCGAAAACTGATTGTACATTACTGTTTTCCTTATAGATACCTTCATCAGCCACTTGTAAATTATTATTATTCCAGTAAAATAAATTTACCAGTGGTTTACGTGAAAAATAACCCTTTCTTTACATTTAGGGTGTCTGCTTGCTAGAACATTCTTTCTTTAAAAACATGGTTGTGCTGTTATCAGAGGAAATTTTAGGATTTGTGGGTGTGACTTGATGGAAAAGCATTACAGGACGACAAACGATTTTATCACTGTATGTCCGTCTTAGTAGATTTCTGTTCGCTATAGCGATCATTTCAACCAGTAGGCAGATGATGGTAGAAATGATCACTGTAGCAAGTTGAAATCTACGAATACCAGTATTTCTGGTCCCCGTTTTGATCAGAACCAAGATGGAATCTTCCTACACGACGGTCAGGGGCCTGAAGATGGCGTAGTAAATCGTCGAAACTGGTAGCCAAATACAATAACTTTGGGAACTAGACGGCTGAAAAGTGTTTCATTTGACATCCTGAAACAATTTTATGTACATGATGACAAGGAAATCATTACTGCAATCATTTCCTTTACGTCCTAGCTTTTATACGTGAATGATCTCAATTGTCGTAGGATCATGTTTTCAGTCTCTCCGATTTTTGTCCTCCAAACGGGATTCAAAGAAAATTCGAGAAAAAAATTAAAGTAGAATTGTGTTCAGTCTCTACGATTTTTGTCCTCCTATAGGATTCAAACAGAAAATTTAAGTAGAATATAAAGGAATGCTGAACAATTAGCAACTGTTAGAAACAGAAACATTTTCTCAGTGAACACTTGGCAGAAAAACAAAAAGCAGGTTCCATTTTCATTTACTTCCAGCAAGCGGGCCGGAGTGGCCAAGCGGTTCTATTAGCAACAGTCCGGAACCGCGCGACACTACGGTCTCAGGTTCGAATCCTGACTGGGGCATGGATGTGTGTGATGTCCTTATGTTAGTTAGGTTTAAGTAGTTCTAAGTTCTAGGGGACTCATCACCTCAGCAGTTGAGTCCCATAGTGCTCAGAGCCATTTGAACTTCCAGCAAAATGAAAAGTGTGGTACATAAATTAAGACATAGTTGTCCTTAGTTTCTGGCATGATGTACACGTAACTGATGCAAATACTTTATCCTGCGACTCCTGTAACAAAGAGCCTCTACGTGTGGGCATTTACTATACTCTGTTGATCACAAGAATAAATCTGATGTAAGCACTACATCATGTATTCTTCCGCATGTGCTTCAATCTCATTGGATTTCGTTTCACGTGGAGCGGCAGCCAAATTGTGATCAGTACAGTCAAGTACGATCATAAGGATACATTTTATGCTGTGTTACAAGCATGTAGATGGAGCGATAATGTGGGACAACAGCATTACTGGCGCATTAAACTTGGACAGCACTGGCCAACCAGCGGTCCAACTAGACTGCAATGATGTGAGCAGTTGCAGTTCAGACGTGAAAAGAGACGGGCAATGAAACAATGCACCTTCGAATGTCATTTTAATTTTAGAGAGAATGAAATAATATTCGGCAAATTCCAGCACTACCGCGCGCTTCTTAGATGACGAGACGAAAAGCATAAAATACTCTCGTTCTCACTTGACATAGTATTATAATCACAAACAAGAGTGATGATAATTCGTACCTTAAACGTAGCGTAATTTTTCTGACCGAGGTATGTGTGATACAAAAGTGTACTGTAGGGATTTCACCGTACTTTTGAATACTGAAGCCACTAAAGGTAAAATTACAGTCAGTCGTCTGGTAAACTCTTAGCTCCTTCCTTACCCGAATCCGAGAAATACATGTCAGTACTGGAACTGTTATCTGCTACGTTGATAACGAGTCGATCAACAACAGAATCCACGAAGCGCCGCATTTGTTTCTCTCATTTTAGGACGTGTCATTCTATATCCCGCCAACGCTCGCCAGCGGCATGAAAAAGCTGCGTGCGTTAGATCCAGTACGTCTGGCACCTTAACAGTCTTGTTACTTCTCGGGCCAAATCCCATGACATGGTTCACATCAGTTCTATTAGGTTCATATTATAATGGTACAATGGCAAATGTAAAAATTTGGCATGCTTATGGTGTGTTCGATGCTGTGAAAATGATGGTTTTTCACATCTATATGGCACATATGTGTTATAAAACTCTGGACATAGTCCATATAAAGAGTAGTTAGTATTTGATTTTTGCCTTCAATGTTAAATTGTTATTTTTCTTTAAATTTAAGCAACCTTTCTAAATGGTCTTTGATAAAATATTGGTAACTGAGAACTTATATTTGAAATGAAAACAGAAATTTCGCGTGCAATGTGTAATTAAAACAAGTAGATGTTCATTATTCATAAAAAATGACGATGAATTTTGCAATTACGAGGTGAAGGTAATTCAAATTGAACGAGAAAATAAAGTGACTTAAACGAGACTTGAACCTGCGAACCATGTGCTACAATAAATCACCAACCTATGACATTACCGATTTCGCTGTATAATATCATGGCGTTGCGTGACAACTGGATGCAATAAATTCCCTCGGAAAACTTCGAAGCCGATTATCTCTGTAAATTTATGACAAACATTAAGAACATCCTATTCCTCGGCATTTTTAACCGTGTTCCACACGCTTGTTTCACTACGGAACAGGAAGCAGCCTCAGCCATTTTCATACTGCGTATTAACAGCGCGACAATCAGAGTACAACAATACAGAGACTGTGACTATACACGATTCTGGAAATAAAAAGGTACGTAATATGAAACGTCCCCTTTGAAAAATTATACAAGATTGTGCTTAAACTGACACACAATATTTTTTTTTTTAGCGCAACGCAATCTGACTTCCAAAAATCCCTACGAAAGAATGGCCCTGACTAACATTAACCTATATGTTTCACAAATAACTTACCTCACAAAAATCTTCGTTACTCGAACTACAGCAATACAGCGAGCGCCACTACTGCCAGCTAACTAAAAGATTCAAACTACGGAAGTTACTAACTACTGATAGGCACAGTTAGCAAATGAAAGATTTTAATAGAGAACAAACAATGTATTTACCTTAATAGTCATAATATATATATATATATATATATATATATATATATATATATATATATATATATATATATATATATATATATATATATATATCAGTACATGACACCAATTCTTACAAATTTCAAAACTCCGCCATCTCTCTCCCCACGTCCACCACTTCTGGCGGCTCACCTCCAACTGCGCAACGCTACGCGCTGTTAACAGCCAACAGCTCAACAGTACAATGGCAGACAACAATGCAAACCAGCCACAGACTGCACACGGCACAGCCAGTGATTTTCATACAGAGCGCTACGTGGCGGCCGCGTTACCAATAAAAAAACCTAAATAGCCTACTTACAATAACTAAAACGTAATTAAGAAAAACGTCGATGGTTGGTAATACATATGAATACCTTAAAAGTTTCATTTAACGTAACTTATTAATTATATATCTAATACATAAGTATGACCTACTTCCACGAGTGTAACAACACCAGTGTACATGTGATAAGTTTGTGTTGGTTTACATCAGGTTTATTATTATGATGAACGGAGTATACCGTGCATTCATTCTGAAGTACGATATATGTTATCTGGCTGCTAGCTAAAGCGATGGCTTGGGATAATTCTTCTTTTTTTAATTTGATATATGACAAGAGCCGCTCGGCTTCATGTACTCTAATGTACTATCACGTGATGTAACAAGGCCCATTCCTTCTGATGAAGATATTTTTAAAAATATCGAAACATAGGTCAAGGGCTAATACATATTTGTTTTACAAATGGATGGCTGATATTTCAACCACTTCATAAATTAAGGTTGTCATATTCGATTTGAAAGGCGTACTTCCAACCCCTTGTGTTTCGTGCAGGAGTATTTCACAAAGAATTTAACTACGTTATATTCTTCATACATTCACGGTGTTTCACGTGCGACTCATGCACTGCTCAGCGTTGTATGGAAACGAATACTGGGCAGTATTTGCTATAAATGTTGGCAATTGGTAATCGGATCCATCACTTACTTACAGCCATGGAGGTTCTGTTCCAGAATAAAATCGTGACTTGAATAATCGCACACCAGAAATAATCGTATTCAATAAACAAAACGGTTGTAATTGTTGAATAAACGATGAGATTTGTGCAGAAAGAAAATAGCTGACAAATAACAGTACTGGTCACTGACCCGAGCCTACCACTGACTTGAAAAACACACAGTAACTCTCTGTAAGACTAATTCCCAAGGCCAAGTATTGCTAAATGGTTGGAAAGACGAAAAGGATTAGGACTCTTGCAGAGAACTGAAATCCCAACATACGTTCTTTACATTGTTTGGCTGCGAGTGGTATCGTGAAAGCGGTGTCATCTGGAGTTACGGTAGTTACGGTGTTGGTGAGTTAATAATGACTTCGCGACGCACTTCATTTCACGAAACTAATATTCTGTAAAACAAGGCTTAATGCGCAGAGGAATTCTCGACTTCTTCCGCCCCATAGATTTCGTTAATCACGTCTGTATCGGAAACACACTGAGAAGGACGCCCTAACGTCCCGTCTTCTTCGTCCTACACGGCACCACCCGTCTCCAAAAACGTCTAATCGGTAGAAGCGTCGATACAGAGTAAGGTTCAAGCGAGCTGCAGTCGGAGGTTTATTAGCCCGGTTTCCGAAAACAGAAAACTACCAAAGTGTACATGTTACCAACCCCATAGCGACGATAACGCCAGCACCTACAGCCACCCCCAAGTGGAGAGGATGTAGGAAATGTGTGCGGTTAGCAACCACGGTGCATGTTGGACGGGAACTTTAAGCAGCCACTTTCAAACTGTCCAACGAATGCTCCTCATTAGCAAGGGTCCGAAGGTCTCCCTGTATGGTGGTAAACATGCAATGAGTGGCTTTCATGAGCAATAAAAGGGGAGGAAATTATGTTTACGTTGATTTCTATTCCAGTTTTCTCTACAGGTTCCGGAACTCCTGGAACCGAGGCGATGCAAAACTATTTTTGATGTGTGTATGTTAAAAATTAAATTATATGAGTACCTTCCTTTAATTATTAATGATTAAAGAGTACCATTATTTAATGGAACCCCTCGGTATTTAGTATGTTATATTCCGTCGGTAGAAACTGCTCACAGAGATTTGCGCAAACTCAAACCTAACGAAGTAGCGGTAGTGCACCAATTAACAGTTCAGATACTGCTGCTTCACGTGATGAAGAAGTTGATATCGAAAGCGCATGGCTGCATTCATCGGGCTAGTATAATTCGCGGAACAATCTACCAGACGTTGGAGTTTTCAAAATCCTGATCAACTACATCAACAGGAGCCTCTGCATAATATGAAAACAGGGTACGGTGTGAAGTTTGGCAATACGAGTTTATGGACCGATCTCTTTCCAGCAAACACTAACTTCTCAGACAACTAACAACCAGTGAAGAGACTTAAGGTTATTTGTTTCAGAACAATGCGAGATGAGTCACCGCCATCGCGTCCATGATAGTTCAAATATCTGTTTTGGATGATAGTAACAATCCACGTAATACTTTCATTGTCAATATCCTAAATCTCTTTTAAAGGATGGTGGCGGGACACAATGAAAATTTCACTTCTCATTCAGAGAATATATGTTATTAGAACAGACAACATTTTGTTTTATGTAGTTAATACTGAGTATATACAATGTTAAAGTACTCACCAAACTTTATGGCCTCTCACCCGGGTTTCTCCAATTTGAAACAAGTTCCGCACAAGTGCTAGATTTCATTCGGGGAGTTCTCTGCCGAGCCTGTCGAAATCATTGTGGGTCAGACAGTGAATCAGTCGTGATATTCTACAACGCATATAAAGGCAATGTTATTGCGTTCAACATAAATTTGTATCAAAACATTTTAAATGCGTGTGTTATGCGGCATACTGACAAGCCAAACCACACGTGGGAACAAAAGTTCCATTTGTGAAATAAAGCTAATCTGGAGTTCACGGACAATAATTCTCTTGGCGATCTTATAAACTAAGAGATTGTAAAGCTACGTTAACGTACAGTTCAAAGGAAGGTACAAATAATGCTCTCTTTCGTATGAAAAATAAGTAAATGTTCAGTTACGTTTAATGTATACAGGATGAGCCAGCTAGCGCTACCGCTATCGTTTTATGCAACCACCAATTCTACATCTAGTATTCAAAACAAAGCGCGAGATTCGCATATCCTCTCTCGTATGCACGAACTATTAGCTCCACAGAAAAAATGAACAGGTTCCTTTCGTAGGAAATTTAGTGTAGTTCAATTTCGTTCTGGGGTATATACGTTTTCACTGGAGGACGTGGTTTTCGTGTTATTCTGGAGAAACCTATTAAAGTGAACTTCAAACGCATCTACACCTTGCTCACAATTTAAAAGTCAATATTTCTGGTATGTTGTTCGTGGCACTCCCTCTTATTACTGCACAAAAATTTCCGACTACGTGAACTATTCCCAATAATCAAGCTGTTTTGGTATCAATTGATTGGGTTTTACGCCACCAGGATAGTCCACGACTTCGTTAACATCATTAATTTAAAAGTGCCCGTGAGGATAACGAACGAAAACGTTGCTCTGCAACTAATTACGTTGACAGTTCTATCTAAACTTAGCCCTTACAAGCACAGTAATTTCGTAGAAGGCCTGACGAACACAACGGCGTAAGTGTTTATTTTATGCTGTTAAAATTCATATAACTATTACGTAAAATTTACACAAACGTCAGGTGTACAATTTTTGAGTGCTCACCTAAGATGGAAGGATAATAAGGCCAGTCAATGAAGACCAAAGACAGTCGAATGTGGGAAATAATTAGTGCTGTCGCAAACTTTTGTACAGTGGTAGGAGCGAGTGTCATGAACAACATACTGGAAATCTTGACAGATGGGGGCTCAGTTAGGGAGTGCGTGTGCGTTTGAAGGCTACTTTTGTATTTCTTGAATAACTCGAAAACTATAGCGCCGAGCGAAAACGTATTCCAGTACTAAATTTAACTTCATAAAGTTTCCTGCAGAAATGTCCAGCATATTTTTGCTAGAGGACTAATAGTTTGCGCGTAGAGAGCGATAGAACATGAAAACCCCATAGGTGGTTTATGAAGGCCAGGTATAACATTGATGGTTGGATAAAACGACAGCAGAAGGACAACTGAACCACCCTGTATAATGTGCCAACAAAAAGTCAAATTTTGGGGTTTCGTCAAAACGATTTATACTCTTGTCGTGGGGCCTCTTTGTCCGTCTGCTTCTGTCTGTTTGGATACTACTCAGGGGAGGCGTGTTTAAAATTAAGTGTTTTTAATCGCTAGTTAAAAACACTGTTAAATGACAGTTAATAAATAAAACATTGTTTTGTTAAAGTCTTTTAATCAATGTTTTAAAAAAATCAAAACATTTTGATTTTTACATATTTTTACCCGACCCTACGGTAAACGTTACGTGGCGGGGGATGGGTGGGAGCGGGGGGGGGGGGGGGGTTGCATCCCATCTCGCCAAACTTTGCCAATGGGGGAGGGAGTTGGGTAAAAAGTTAAAGAAAACTCATGAATTAGTGGACGCCCCCGCAGAAAGGAAAATAGTAGAGCAACTACAAACTCAGTACTGCACTGTAATACACATATCCGTTTTACACTGAAGAGCCAAGGAAACTGCCACACCTGCCTAATATTGTGTAGGGCCGCGTGAGCACGCAGAAGTGCAGCAACACGACGTGGTCTGGACTCGCTAATGTCTGAAGTAATACTGGTGGGAACTGACACCATGAATCCTGCTGGGCTGTACATAAATCCGTAAGAGTACGAAGGGGCGGAGATCTCTTCTGAACAACGCGTTGCAAGAGATCCCAAATACACTCAATACGTCACGGCTGGGGAGTTTGATGGCCAGCGGAAGTGTTCAAACTCAAAAGAATGTTCCTGGAACGACTCTGTAGCAATTCTGGACGTGACGTGCGGGGCGTCGCGCTGTCCTGCTGGAATTGTCCAAGTACGTCGGAATGCACAACGGACATTAATGGATGCAGGTGATCAGACAGGATGCTTACGTACGTGTCACCTGTCAGAGTCGTATCTAGAAGTGTCACGGGTCCCACAGAACTGCAACTGCACAAGCCCCACACCATTACAGCTTGAACAGTCCCCTGTTGGGTCCTTGTCTCTATATCCGTACACGTCCATCCGTTCGATTCAATTTGGAACGCGTCTCGTCCGACCAGGCAGCACGTTTTCAGTCATCAAGAGTCCAATGTCGGCCCCAGCGATGTGTAAACATTGTGTCGTGCAGACACCAAGGATACACGAGTGAGCCTTTGGCTCCGAAAGCCCATATCGTTGGTGTTTCGTTGAATTGTTCGCACGCTGACACTTGTTGATGGCCTAGCATTGAAATCCGCAGCAATTTGAGGAAGGGTTGCACTTCTGTCACGTTGAACGATTCTCTTGGTCCAGTTCTCGAAAGATCTTTTTCCGGCCGCAGCCAGGTCGCTTTGATGTTTTAGAACATTCCTGATATTCACGGTACACTTGTGAAATCGTCGTACGGGAAAATCCCCACGTTGTCGCTACCTCGGAGATGCTGCGTCCCATCGCTTGTGCGCTGACTATAACTCCGCACTGAAATTCACTGAAATCTTGATAACCATTTATTGTAGCACCAGTAACCGATCTAACAACTGAGCCAGACCCTTGTTGTCTTGTATAGGCTTTGCCGTCCGCTGTGCCTTCTTCTACCTCTTTACTTATCTCTGTATTTGAATACGCATGCCTATACCAGTTTCTCCGGCGCATCAGTGTGATTTCAGTGGACAACGCAAGTGCAATTTCTGAGTCCCGTAAGGATGTATTCATCATCATTGATCGCTTTGTTAATTTATTGCAATTTACATTACCTACAACAATACGACCACGTTACAAACATCTAAAGACTCATAATAATGTCCTTCCACTTCAGGAGCACCCGTACTTTATTACGACGAAATGAGCGACACAGGGGTACGACAGTGTATCGTTGTTTTCTTTCCTCTGTGAGCAGAGACACTGAACAGTCACAGCCGAAAAATTTCCTACGCTACAGAACAGATACACAAACGTCCAGATTGGATACAGTGCATGAATTCAATTCCATGCTGTTTTATGACTCTGTAGAGCGACGGGGGTGTTAAGTGTTAATTAAATACGAGGGCGTGATGAAATGTAATGCCTCCGAATTTTGAGTCTATGGGTTTGAAAAGAAACTGAAACAAAGAATTAAATAAATTAGCAAGTAAAAGGAAACTTCACGGATCCAGCGTTCGCTGCTATTCTCGAAAAGTGCTACGTGGTTGAATACTAGAAAAAATGACCATTCTAATTTTTTGAAACTCTGTCCAAAGAACATTTGGGCATTATGAATAGTCCGTGCTAAAGGGTCAAAACTGAGGGTGCAGAACCCTGTGTTTTTCATGTCAATTTGTCCATTTTCAAGGGCTACAAGCAGATAAAGGCAACGGCCTTGCCGTAGTGGATACACCAGTTCCCGTGAGATCACCGAAGTTAAGCGCTCTCTGGCGTGGTCGGCACTTGAATGGGTGACCACCCGGGCCGCCATGCACTGTTGCCATTTTTCGGGGTGCACTCAGCCTCGTGATGTCAATTGAGGAGCTACTCGAACCATTGGTAGCGGCTTCGGTAAAGAATACCCCCCCCCCCCCCCCCCAACGACTGGGAGAGCGGTGTGCTGACCCCACGCCCCCCGCCCCCCCCCCTATCCGCATCCTCCACTGAGGATGACACGGCGGTTGGATGGTCCCGGTAGTCCACTCGTGGCCTGACGACAGAGGTTCTTTTTTTTTTTGGCAAGAAGATAGAGGTGTATTATATAGACAGCGACAGCAGGTCAGCTACTTTCTATTTTTTATTGTGCATTATTAATGAATACCTGTTAAGTTTTCAATTTATTACTGTTACCATAATCTCCTTCCTCTTTTATTATTTCACGGAAACGGCAGCCAAATCTTTAATCTTTTTATTGCTATGTACCTTCGTGAAGATATTTCCAGACGATGGTTGGTGCCATTGTGAATGTCCAATGTGAATGTCCGGCTACGGCAGGAGGAACTACCGGATGACCAGTTGGTGGCTGGTCCCGCACACTGCACTCACACACGTACCGTGAGCCACGACGCACAGCAACAGCGACAAATCTGTCTCAGCAATGCCGTGCCAATTCTGTCTGTTTCTCGTTTCTTTCGGCATTGTTACTAAAATAGAACTGATCGCTTTTCTCATTTTCTGCAGTAATGCAGTATTGCAAAACAACGCAAATTTTACGTATAAAATTATTTATTTTTTAAGAAAGATTCGGACTAGTCCCATACCCAGCCTCTGTGCTGAGGCTGGGGAACCGCCACTTACCATCCGGCAGCAGCTCCTGCTGATGCGACAGGCTTGTAAGTTTCTTGCAGCTCCCACCTCGCGTGCTCACCATCTTGTTGCTCATCCACCTCTGGACCGCCTTTTTTCTCACCGTCCCCGGGCTACGTTGCGTTTGGGATCCGTGTGCAACGTGTGCTAGAGCCCCTCGGTGTGGAGAATGTGCAACCCCGAATCCTGGGTTTTAACCGCCTGCCACACTGGTTACTGAAGAGGCCCGGAGTGATTTTAGATTTATTGCAGTACAAGAGAGATTGCACTCCTGCCACTGTTTTTAACGCAACGTTTTCTGCCATGTTATCTGAGCACCACGACCATGTAGCTGTTTTTACGGATGGGTCGAAACAAGGGGATTCCGTTGGTTGCTCTGTTGTTTTTCCGGGCCGTGTCCGCAAGGTCCGACTGCCTTAGGCTTTTACTGTCTTTGATGCAGAATTGTCTGCGATCTTGCGGGCACTGGAGCAGATGAGATATTATTCCCGTTCAAAATTTCTTGGCTGTTCCGATTCACTAAGTGCCCTTCACTCTTTGCAACGTTTGTATCCAGTAGATAAAATAGTCCAGACCATCCAGGATGCTCTCCTCCAACTACAGCGACTGGGGAAGGTGGTGGCTTTCTGCTGGGTTCCGGGGCATGTCGGAATTGCTGGGAATGAAAGGGCAGATCTCGCAACGAAGGAGGCGTGTCTTGATCCACAAGTATCTCAGTGTTCTATACCCCTGCACACACTCATCTCGCTGTTGAGCTCACGAGTCATGCGCCGGTGGGAGGATGAGTGGCTGGAAGTGACTGACAGTAAGCTCCGCATAGTGAAGCCCACAACGCGTGTGTGGTGTACGTCCTTTCAGCCATGTCGACGGGACGAGGTTCTCCTCACTCGGCTTCGGATAGGCCACAGTTCTATGACGCTTGGCTTCCAGCTGAGGGGAGAGGACCCTCCAATGTGTGGTGCTTGCGGCGTCCAGGTCACTGTGCGCCACGTTTTATTGGACTGCGTATTATTTTCTGACCAGCGCGCCGTGGATGACTTGCCAGCGGACAAACCATCTCTTTTAGGCAACACTCGGACGAATGTGGTTACAGTTTTAAAGTTCTGTGCCATGTCAAATGTTTTTACAAAGATTTTAGGGAGAGGATCTTAATTTGCTATCTGTGTGGCAAGCTCGCCCATATTTTATGTAAGTGGCTAGCCAATGACAATTTTCTGTGGCATTCTTGTTGCTACGTTTTCCCTTTCCTTACATTCTACTTTCTTATGTCGCATTTTCCTTCTTTTTCCTGCTGTCTTTGCGTGTGTGTTTCAGTTTTATTAGGTCCGTACACATTCGTTCCCTTTAACGTGTGTCAGGGCGCTGATGACCTCGACGTTGAGCGCCCAAAAGCCCAACACACACACACACACACACACACACACACTTTAAAAACGAGAAATACTAACACCGTTGCTATGACTAACAGACATTTCAGTTTTTTTACTCGATTATTAATGCTATGACTAACAGACATTTAAGATTTTTTACTCGATTATTAAAAAAAATATCTGTTATAACGGAGACCGAACAAACACCAAAAAAATAGAGGTTATTCAGAACCATCGTCTTTAACCGATCGGTTCTTCCCATCCCTACCATGCCGCTTCGATGACACAAGTTCCAACACTTTGCCGCTAGAGGGCTCCGCATTGTAGCTTGTAACATGAGGGTGTGTTACGTAACCACGTCTGTGCGTGAAACAACAGCGTGCTGTAATCGAGTTTCGAATTCGAAGAGTCTCCTTCGGCACGACAATACCGGACCGAGCGCTGTGACATCTGAACCAAACCGAAACCATCGGCTCACAGTCGTCGATCATCCTCCACGCAGTTCCGACTTGGTCGTATCTGATTGTCATCTGTTCCCATAACTTACAGAACGCCTTCGTGGACTTCACTCTGATAACAGTGAACTGGTGGAAGCAGAGGTGAGCTTGTGACTCCGTCAACAAACATCCTACGGTGACACTGTCAACGAATTTGTCACTCGCTGGGAGAAATGTCTTCGTTGCCAGGGTAACACTGTTGGGAAATAAATATGTCTAAATGAAGAATATAGATATAGACTGTTAATAACGTTTCTTTTATCTAAAAAAATAATTATCACATCAAAAATCGGAGACAATACTTTTCAGCGCGCCATCGCATCTGATGGTCGTTCGGTGATTAAGTAACTTTCGCTCCTATGGCGAAACGGAATCTGAGACAATAAAATCCACTATTGCGGAAAACGTCTATGTAGGACATCTTAAAGACCAGGATCCACACAATGACATGTGTTGTTGTTGTGGTCTTCAGTCCAGAGACTGGTTTCACGCAGCTCTCCATGATACTCTATCCTGTGAAAGCTTCTTCATCTCCCAGTACCTACTGCAACCTACATCCTTCTGAATCTGTTTCGTGTATTAATCTCTTGGTCTCCCTCTACGATTTTTGCCTTCCACGCTGCCCTCTAATACTAAATTGGTGATCCCTTGATGCCTAAGAATATGCCCTACCAACCGATCCCTTCTTCTAGTCAAGTTGTGCCACAATTTTCTCTTCTCTCCAATTCTGTACCTTATCATTAGTTATGTTATCTACCCATCTAATCTTCAGCATTCTCCTGTAGCACTGCATTTCGAAAGCTTATATTCTCTTCTTGTCAAAACTATTTATCGTCCACGTTTCACTTCGATACATGGCTACACTCCATAGAAATACTTTCAGAAACGACTCCCTGACATTTAAATCTATACTCGATGTTAACAAATTTCTCTTCTTCAGAAACGCTTTCCTTGCCATTGTCAGTCTACATTTTATATCCTCTCTACTTCGACCACCATCAGTTATTTTGCTCCCCAAACAGCAAAACTCATTACTACTTTAAGCCTCTCATTTCCTAATCTAATTCCCGCAGCATCACCCGATTCAATTCGACTACATTCCATTATCTTCGTTTTGCTTCTGTTGATGTTCATCTTATATCCTCCTTTCAAGACACTGTCCATTCCGTTCAGCTGCTCCTGCAGGTCCTTTGCTGTCTCTGACAGATTTACAATGTCATCGGCGAACCTCAAAGTTCTTATTTCTTCTCCATGGATTTTAATTCCTACCATGATTTTTTCTTTTGTTTCCTTTACCGCTTGCCCAATATACGGATTGAATAACATCGGGGTTAGGGTACAACCCTGTCTCACTCCCTTCCCAAACACTGCTTCCCTTTCATGTCACTCCACCCTTGTAACTGCCATGTGGTTTCTGTACAAATTGTAAATAGCCTTTCGCTCCCTATGTTTTACCCCTGCCATCTTCAAAATTTGAAAGAGAGTGTTCCAGTAAACATTGTCAAAAGCTTTCTCTAAGTCTACAAATGCTAGAAACGTAGGTTTGCCTTTCCTTAATCTACATTCTAAGATAAGTCGTAGGGTCAGTATTGCCTCACGTGTTCCAACATTTATACGGAATCCAAACTGATGACATGTTATGAATATCATCATATCGTGAAGCGTCAGACTGTTTTGTCGTGTGCAGCAGACCGCTTCCCTCTACTGGTGCTTCAATGAATTACCTCGGTCAAATTAAACATGAAAATTGAATGAGAGGCACTGGCCCTAACAGCTGATTCAATTATCAGTTTAAACGTTAATGTCACACAAATATTGAATAATCTCGAATAGCATTTGTAGAAGGAAACAGCCCTGCATATGCAGACCGCAGATGTGTTTAATATGTGGCAAAAGCACGAACACTTCAAACACGCATGTATTGCTTGCTGTCTGCTCCGGTTGCGCTCTCACTGATGAAAAGCGAGCTTACGTACACGTCACACGTTCTTTACTCGGCACTCAAGGACCGCATCAGACATCCAAGTAGCAGCCAAATACTTTGTTTCAATAGTAGACACCCTTTTACCTTTTCTTCCTTTTTTAGAAACAAGTTGCTTAACAATGTGTTCGGATGAATGAAACTACCTGACGATCACATTGCACCGAAAGAATTATGTAACCATTACGCCCGTGAGAAAACTACCTACTGGCTACAAGGAAATGCGGGGAATCACGTGACATTCAAATTATGTCTGTTCATGTCGAGTGGTGATGCTCCAGTGTGCACCGTGCTTGTACGACACCTGAGAAAAAGAAGACAAATTTACTGACACAATCGGGTAATAGAATTTGTCATTAAGTGCATGCTGTGCTAACAGAAGAATGTAGACTGGATTGACGAGCACATTTTGGTGTACGAAATAGGTTTACGGTATCGTTATCGTCGGAAATGAGCTGGTTATACTAGAGATGAATTTAATTTTCTCCCTCCTCTCCCCCCTCCCTCCCCCTCTCTCTCTCTCTCTCCCTCTCTCTCTCTCTCTCTCTCTCTCTCTCTCTCTCACACACACACACACACACACACACACACCCATACACGCACGTCGATTAATTCAGACTAGATTTACGAATATGTGGGTGTATTCTGAGGCTCTTTTCAGTGTGATTGTTACCCTAAAAAGTACTCGTATTTATATTATTACTAAAAGTTTTTATACAATGGAAACTTTGTGACTGAATGCAGAGCTTGCTTAATAAAATCACACTGAGCTTCAGTATTGTAAAATGCAGTGCCATATGTTCGTATTTGCTCAGTATAAAGTAACTTGTAACTCCTGCAACTGTTATTCGTGAAATTTGCAGAGAAAGCCTCCTTTTTCGTAACATGTACCCGTCCTCAGCTCTGGAAAGGAAATTCTTGTGAATGAATCGTCGTACTTCATGCTTCTGTAATTTTAAAATGGGCTTTTAATTTAGAGATACTCGTGTTTTTGTTGTCAAAAGCGTGTTTTATCTGTTCCCCGCGTTACTCGCATGTTAATTTCAGTTGTGTATTTACCACGGCAATGATAAATACACCTTAGACTAATTTGAGCAAACACCCTTATTCTCTCTCATGTCGGATACGCGAATATTAATGGGGAGTAAATACTACAGTTCCAGTACAAGAAAGAGCCGTGCACTGTTATTTGAGTTATTAGAAGATTCCCTTTGCTTTCTTACTCTTGTGTCCGTTTTATTACAGCTTTCATAAATTTTGACTTGGGTCGTTGACTCCTTTAAATAGCGTCTTTCTATCTAGTTCTCACCTAATGACAAAACACCACGTTATTCAGTACGTCGAAAATGACACTGTTTATTGTATTAAAATTAAAACTGTTTCACTTTGCCGGCCGGAGTGGCCGAAAAAGCGGTTCTAGGCGCTACAGTCTGGAACCGTGCGACCGCTACGGTCGCAGATTCGAATCCTGCCTCGGTCATGGATGTGTGTGTTAGTTGGGTTTAAGTAGTTCTAAGTTCTACGGAACTGATGATCTCAGAAGTTAAGTCCCATAGTGCTCAGAGCCACTTGAACCATTATTTTTTGTTTCACTTTACGTTTTATGTTTGACGTGACACGTCTGTCGGTTCCAAGCAGGAAGAAAATAATCGGGCCTGACGTCGAGAAAAAGATGGGTCACAAATGGAAAAGCGATAGGATTTTCTGCTGTACTAGAATTCTGATTCTGTACCTGGTGTTGTGTTAAATTGTTTCCTTCTCTTCGTTTAATAGTCTTAGTACATTGTGGTGGAAAACTGCAATTTTGAAGAAATGTATTATGCCGTACAGCAATTTTATTTCCTTGTATGAGATGTTGGGGTGCCGTAGGGTGGGGGTGTTATTTGGTTGTTTTCTAGGTCAATTCCTTCACGGAATATGTATCACTGATTTGCCTCTACACACCCTGCACAGAGGAAATAAATTCCATGAGAAAGCTGCTTAATAAAATGGATATGATTTAGGAATTAGGACAGGCGACTGGGTCAGTTTGTCAGTTTGCAGCAAACAAATTATAGTTTTAAGGTAACAGAACACAATTCATACAGTTTCTGATACGCATACTCGCGAAAGTTGAAATTTTATCATCGCAAGGTGATCCAATAATCAATTAAATCGAAGTTTTTAAATTCTTATGATGAAGCCAAAAGAATCTTCGTATTGGAAGTATTAAATCCAATGTCATGGCTACTATGTCAGATACGACGGTCAACACAAGCTCGTAGCTTGCACAGAACAGATAGCCAACAGACTAAACGAGCGACAAATTCAGTACTTTATGAGAAACATTGGTGGTAACATACAAAATATACTGGGTGACAATAATTGAACTATATGAAATAAAACCATCATAACTCCTGAACGGTTTGCGTTAGGACGTTCCAACTGTACGGTTGGCCGTGGGGCATGACGGGAATTAGTATGCGCATGCTTTGGTTTATCAAACTTTCATCTGGATGGGTTCGTCAATAAGCAAAATTGGTGCATTTGGGGGACTGAGAATCCGCATTTCGCGATCGAGAAGTCTCTTTATCCTCAACGGTTGACTGTGTGGTGTGCAGTGTCCAGTCACGGAACAATCGGTACGAGATTCCTTGATGGCACGGTGACTACCGATCGGTACGTGAAGGTTTTGGAAGATGAATTCATCCCCACTATCCAAAGCCAGCCTGATTTCGATAATATGTGGTTCATGCAAGACGGAGCTCGACCCCATCGAAGCAGGGCAGTGGTTCATGTCCTGGAGGAGCACTTTTGGGACCTCATTCTGGCTCTGGGGTTCACAGAGGCCACTGTCTTGGGCCTCGCTTGGCCGCCATATGCTCCGGATGTGAACACATGCGACTCCTTCTTGTGGGACTATATTAAACACAAGGTGTACAGCAGTAACCCCAAAAAAACAGCCATTCAGGAGGTCATCGATAGCATCGATATTCCGGCACTTCAGCGGGTCATGCAGAATTTCGCTCTTCGTTTGCGCCTCATCATCGCCAATGGTGGCAGGCATATCGACCGTATCATATCCTAAATCAGAATGTCTGTAGTGACGTTTACGTTTACATATTGAATAAAGTATGTGAACGTCAGCAGTTTGTGGTTTTGCGGTAGCGTTCTCGCTTCCCGCGCACGGGGTCCCGGGTTCGATTCCCGGCGGGGTCAGGGATTTTCTCTGCCTCGTAATGACTGGGTGTTATGTGTCTTTCATCATCATTGACTCGCAAGTCGCCGAAGTGGCGTCGACTAAAGAGGACTTGCAATACGACGGCCGAACTTCCCCGCATGGGGCCTTCCGGGCAACAATGCCATATGATCATTTCACGTATGTGAACGCCACAGTTTACAACTACTTTACGTTTTTTTTTTCGTACAGTTCAATAATTGTCAACCTGTATATAAATATATTACACCTTGACATGTGGAATAATCGGGTCTACTGCCGGATGTTTGTGTCGCTCTGGCACAATATTTCGGCCACGTAACTCCAATACGGCAGTCTCAGGTAGCACCTGAAGAAGGCAACGAGTTACATGGCCGGAATATTGTGCCAGAGCGGAACAAACATCCAGCAGTAGACCCGATTATTCCACATGTCAAACCCTCGCCGGGAAAACCTGAAGAGTTGCATACTACATCTTGCTTATAAGAATAATTTTCACTAATACTGACATTTTAAACGGAAAGCTTGTTTATTGTCCTTTATTTCTACCCAATTACATGCAGTGGGATTATATTTATGGCTATTCAGTGCATTTACGAAGAATATTTTTAGCCCAAACAGAGACTGGAAGAACGATTTGAGGTATGCCGCCTCCTTATAGGCTGCTGTTCAAGTGTCTGAACTTCAGCTTTTCCATCCTTACACATATATTATCTCAAAGGATCTGTGGCTAATAACATGGACTCATCAATAGAAAATAATTGAAGCATTCACTGATAGTGTACCGAAGTGAGGAAAATGATTTACACATAGACAACACAGTCTTAATTACTGCACAGTAAAGTGCCCTCGATTATACAGGTGCTACATTCAGTAGGCTTCCAAAGTAATTGAAAAAATGGCGTCACACGTCTTCGATTCTCATATCTAAGTTGAAGAAGCTCCTTGTGGCACACAGTGTACTTTCTGCAGGAGTCCCGCGCAGTAGTTCAGTCTCTTATGCCGTAACCAGTTATTCATTTCGGAACACTATAGGAAACCTTTCGACGTCGTGTTTAACTTTTTTAATTTTAATTTTTTTATGCATTTTGTGAATTACGAAGTGATTCGTTCCATGAGAGAGTAGATTACGTATCGGATGGTCCCCTAAGATCTGAGAGAGTAAAAATAAAATTATATTATGCTGGTATCTCTTTCCGATATTATAATTATAGGCAGAACCTCATACATACTTAGAATTTCAGTGAAATGGTACTGAGAGGTTATTATGTTTGCTGAAAGTGCGCTTTAGTGTTCCTTGAGTGCATTGCGATTTCCTAGTCACTTAGGGCGTGACAGTCCAAGCAGTAGGTCGTGAGTGGGCGATGGAATTTACCATCGCCGAAAAAGCCGACAGTCCCGTAGTGTGTGGAGAGTGTACGAAGAATGGAGTTCGTTCTTGTACGGTGTATGCGGCAACATTTCCCAATAGACGTCAACCGTCTCGGCAATTATTATCAACTCCTACAGCCAATTACATAAAAGTGATAAACCTGCGAAACATACTCTATTGGTCTGTTGCCACTCCCCGTTGGCTTCGTCAGGTGGAACGTGAGTGTGCATGGAGTGAAAACGTGTGATGTGGGATAGTGAATCATCAGCTATAGGTACGTTTTTTGTAGACGGAACACTGAAAGCGCAAAAGTATCGCAGCCTCCTGCCAGATCATCTTCCAGGGATGATAGAAAACGTTTCTCTGAAGACTAGGAGTAACCTGTGGCAACAGCATGAGGGCTGTCCAACCCACAGTGCGCGAAGTAGTACAGCATGTCTTCACGAATTGTTGCGAAATCTTTGGACTGGACGCAGAAGAAGTGTATCTTGACCGGCCTGTTCCCCGGATTTCACGCATGTAGACTGTTTTTTATTTGGGGAAGGCTGAAAGACGCTGTCAACAAGGATATACTAACTACACCCGATGATACGCGACGACGTATTACTGCTCAGACATCTCCTCTGATATGCTAGTACGTGTGCAGCAGTCGTTTTATACCATGCTGGAAGCGTGTACTGCCACTAATAGTGGTCATTTTGAACATAACCTGTGATGGTCCGTTGTCTCGTTACTGCTCGTAATCCGCAACTAGTGTATGCTCATTTGTTAGTGAGTGCTATCACAGATATTATACAAGTGTCAGTGTGGGAATGTTTCAAAATACTTTATATCGTAAACGACTCGCACTAGAATCCTACAAAAAAACATCACTGATATTATAATTTACCTTTCTTTTAGTTTTTCAATGTCAATAGGCGTTATTCCATTTACAAAATATATGTTTGCACAAAAATACACTTTTTAAGTATTATTACAATCTGTTTATTGGCTAACAATACGAGCTCCTGGCTACCAGTGCATTCTGCGAAAACCGCACTTCAGTAATAGCGTAATATTTGCGGTGCAAGTTTTAGATGATAAATCCGGTGATGCCCATTCTGAGAAAACCGCACTTCAATATAGCACTTCCCATTTTTGCAATATTTGCCGTGCAAGTTTCACATGAGAGAGAGAGAGAGAGAGAGAGAGAGAGAGAGAGAGAGAGAAGTATTCTAATTTACGCACCGCTGTAGCCTGTTGATGACTTTCTGACTTGAAACATTTACCTTCATGTCATAAAGCAATACAGTGTAGGTATAATACAACTAGATTATGACTTAACGAAACAGGCATTTTTAAATTTCTTGACAGTTAGAATTCGTCGAGGTGTGGGCGTAATGCGAACGTGAGACATGGGGAAACCCTCGGGGCGGTGCAAGGAGACACGGAGACGCCGGCAGCTGGCAGCTGTTAGCTGGCGTCTCCACAAGTCCTGTTAGCGTCATTACACAGCTCCCGCTAGCTTATTCGCGCGCTGTCGCGAGCTGAACAAACATCTGCTGCACCGCATATCCTCCCGTCGTCTTCACGCCGTCGGTGGACGGGTGCAGCAACTGTATTTTACCACTGGAATTTTGACAATGGTTTCTTCAATGTTATCGCTGATGACATCGCAGTACAGCTGCCTCAGACGCTGATGTTGAAAACGAAGAGATTCATCGTTACAGAAACATCTCATTGTTAATTAGGGACACCACTGGTAAGGGTTCATATTTGGCAAGTCGATGGTGTGGAACCTAAAATGATAGACTTTTTAAGACATTTTGGCTCACCAACTCCCCGTTTTTGAGAAAACTGCTCCTTATGTTCATGACGCCCATTCAACTCACAATTGACGGGATCGACAGACAATTAAAAGTTGAGCATCTTTCATTGACATATGTGGTATCAGCACACTCATATTTTACGAGGGATCGGCGAAAGAAACTTTTTCGATAGCCGCTTACGTCCCATAAAGTATGCGCTGTATAACGAAAGCACCGTTGACGTAGTGACCAAGGCAAATTGCTGGGAAGCAGAGAACCTGAGTTCGATTCTCAGTTGCATTTTGCTGTTTTTTTCTTCACTGGTATTTTCTTTCCGCATCGAAACTGGTAGGAGCAGGAGGGTTGATAAGTAAGAAAATCAATAGGGAATGATAACAAATCTGGCACACAAATTTTGCTGACGGCTTTCGTTAGTAAAGAACTAAAATTTTATGTCTCGTTGGGTGAAATCAACTCCGAGTAAGATTGATGAGAAGACGAACATTCGAAGCACGTTATAGCAAGGAAAACCAGTTGGCAATGTGCATAAACTAAAGCAGCCGTACCGGCACAGTATTCCATCACAGCATCTGCAAATCCGTTACCAAGGTTTACCCGTACTTATAAGAAACTAATGAGTAATTTGGTCCACGGCGTATAGAACACATCAGTCGTTTAAACGACTCGTTAAAAATGTTCACTACACTTGCTCCAGATCTGGAAAATAGAAGAATTCAATTTACAAAACATACCTTGAGAACATTTTAAAACGAAACGTTGCTGATAGCAATTTTTGGCTAATATTGGATTCCTGGGGTGGACACACTAACATCGCCATGTGTCATACCATGTTTACAGATTGAGAGGGTCAACTGACCTGCACGGTAGAACTAATACGCCAAACTGCATATCTGTGTGTCAACCATGCGATGTTAATTTTTATCATCAACTTCAAAACTTTATTTAGAGGCTTCAAAATTACAGCGTGCTTCTGGAAACCAACCATAATTGCAGAACCGAGTCGATGCAATAAAGATCCGGGGAATAGTGCATGATCAATTTTCAGCAGTGATTTTTCTTGGTGCCGCGAGTATATTTGCTTCCAGTGTTAATATAATACCATCCACGTAGTTGTTCGAATGAAGTTGAAGACATGTAACAGAGTGACTGTTGATTTACTTACCTTATTAATCCTCCTATGACTACATATTTTCAAATGAAAAAAAAAATACAATTAAAAAATGAAGAATGCAGCGGGGAATCAAACGCAGGTTCATCGCTTCGTAGCTATATGCCTTGGTCACTGTGCCATCTGTACTTTCGTTGAACAGCTCTTACCTTCTGAGCGCATAATCCCCGGTCTAAAAAGTATATTTCCTCGATTTCTAGGAAAATATACGTTTGCGGATGCTATATATGTTGATGAAAACCTGCTGCCGCGCGGAGTGGCCACGCGATGTGAGGCGCCATGTCAGAAACTGCGCGGACCCTCCCGCCGGAGGCTCGAATCCTCCCTCGGGCATGGGTGTGTGTATGGTCCTTATCATGAGCTAGTTTAGCTAGCGTGTAAGTTTAGGGACTGATGACCTAAGCAGTTTAGTCCGTCAGGAATTCACACATATTTGAACGTTTTTGAGAAACTGTTATCTATCTATCCCATAACTTCTGAGTCGATTGCGGTTCATGAATTTTAGAAGTAGGTTTTTCATAAAAGGGAGTTGTTGAGCAGAAATAGCTGAAGGTCTTTCATTTTATGTTGTGCACAGATGACCTGCCAAGTATGAGCCCAATAGGTTGGTGATGTACTTGTATGAAGGCCTTCCCCGTTATGAGAGCTCCTGGCATATTCTCACAGCGTCTGTCAGACTGAAAGTGACATTTGGAACACTTATTGAGTCGCTAGAAACTTGAAAATTGGAGTCGGTGCGTCTCGATTTACAGGTAAAGAAAAATAATGAGAAAATATACGTTTGACTTTCCTCCTCATTTGTCATTTTAATAATATAGCTGTTACAACTCAAAAAGGCGTGCTGCGGATATTCTGACGATGACATAAGACTAAAGAAAAGTCGCGTGTAAGAAAAAGATGCCTGATTCGTTACCTATATAAATATTCACGACAAGGATGACAGCCAAAAACAGTCGCAGGACAAAAATTTATTAAAATTCTTGACCAAGGTTTCGGTACATATAAATATACCTTCATCAGAAGTAAAAAATCTAAAATTACATCATGCAATGGAGATTAATAAAACAATTGTGCCAAAGGCGTCTTCAATAATTGAGACATCATCTCCATCTGTATCGTGAAGAATTTCAACAGTTGCTGTCGCAGCCATGTTTAAAATCTTGCTATATAAATATACCTACATAAAGTTCCTTATCACTTTATCAGAATTTCATTCAATGAAAATAGAAAATATGTAGTTTTATCAAACTGAGTTGAGAAACATATGTGAATAATGTGGTCACTGTATGGTTTACGATATCTTCCTCGCGTTTGAAGCTAAATACTACTTTGCCAGTAACAAGAGCTAAGATATGATATTTCTGCTACTTTGAAAAGGAAGATCTTATCGCTTGACTGAAATGGCTATTATATGTCATTACGTCGTTCGGCTTGGGATAATACGTACAAAAACATACGATCTTCATGAGAGCTTCATTCATTCGGAATTCTTCCTTAGTTTGCACGGTTCGTAGACATTTAGTTTTCTTTGCAGTTCAGAAGTGTGCAGACCGATTTCAGACCTTATCCTTTGCCCTCCCATGAATTAAGGCCAACTTGCTACGACACGGCTGTCACAAGACGGGAATGAAAGCGAATTCAGATCTTAGTAATCAGTGTTATGTAACTATATGTACTACTCTCATTAGCAACGTGGCTGTCGCCTGATGTGGGAGACTGACAATATAAGTCCGATCTAATCAGAACCTGAACTCGATCCAGTTGAGAGAAGATCTGAGTAGTGATGTAGCGCAGCTTTCATTGTGTCTTTTCTTATGGACCACATTGTACTGCATAAGAAATTTTCGTGACTGGTCTGTCGTCTGCCTTACGTTTCTGAATCTCAGACTGTGATTAGAGCTTCAGTCGTACAGTCCAAGCGAAGCACTGAGTTTATAGTTTACTAATGCGAAAGCCAGATTTTGAACACTAACCACACAGTTTCTCTGGAGCAGGCATACGGGCAAAAAGAGAAGAGTATTTGCTTTGCACGGCGTGAATTCCCGAAGTCCAAGGCCTCTGCAAGCGCTGGACTGTTGAGTGGCGCAACGTAACAGGTTTGTCTGGTATCCACACGGCTGGTGTATTTGAATTTCTGTTGCTCCACTAAATCACTCGAGGAGATGATCGTTCTCTTCCTCATACTTCGTCAGTCGCTGTTCTTAGTCGACAGCTGAATACTAAATAAAAATGGTACCGACTACATTTTCACCTAAGATGACAGGAGAAAACAGAAATAAATACGTACCACGGAACAAATTTTTTGAGCATTAGACTTAAAATACTGTAGAATTTGAAAGAGGACACTACTGTTTCTATGGCTCTTGCATTAACGTAGCAACCATATCCTTTCTGTTTCTTATACCAAACTAGTTGCCTGTTACTAGTGATTTCACTGAGCTAAGTAACGCTATGGCTGCCTTGTGTTTGCGAAGACCTTTATTCAAAGTTTCGCCAGATTGTCGTAACTTATGCTTACGTGATTTCCTTAGTCACTTCGGATGGATGCTATCCTACACTAAACTTTTCTAATCAAGATAGGGCTGAGTCTTTAATGCCGTTCCTTGTATTCCACGTGACATAATTCTGGTGTTCCAGCGAGGCAACGGAGGTGCGATCATCCCTCGAACGTAGCTGAAGAACGCATTTAAAGGTGTGAGTTATTGGATGGCTCCTACCTCACCATTTAATACACATACCGCCTCAAACTCTGTCACTGTATCGACATTAGCAGTATTATCGCAGATAGACGTCGCTGTAACCGGTTGCCTCACAACTTTTTGCTAACACAATAGCCCTCGATAGTATCTATATCCGCTAAAGGGGTTTCCCATTACGTATCACTCGCTTGGAGGTTCCAATCTTAAAATGCCGTGGAAGACTATCTGTAGCGTTGAATGAGAGGATAGGAGTCCGTGACAAACTGACGTCAGACCATAATGTATTTTTGGATGACGTAATAAACTGGTAGTCCACGGCATGCGGAAGGCTTGACTTTTGTTCAAATGGTGGTTCACCAAAAAGATTTAACTTGGTCCGTGTACTCACAGCAGCACGTACTCTGCATAGAGTAAGGGAATACATTCACACGAAGGACAGCTAAAGAAAAAGTCGCAAGCAAACATTGAGCTTTATCAGGATATTGCAACGTATTGCTATTCCAAGGAAAGTCTTAGAGCATGATGTGAAACCTCTGTCATGCTCTACGCTGCTTATTACTCGAAGCAATGGAAAAATCGGAAGTCCTCCTTTTCCTAAAATGCAAAAAACTGATTTCCCTGATCTCATTCTCTTTGCCCATCACACTCTCCACTTTCTTCAGCCAAGATTTTGAAACACACCACATCCAAAGAATCCATTAGCACATAGCAAGAACTCTACCTATCCTTCATACACAGTGCGACTTCCGCCCTAGCCATACATACACTACGCGAACAAGAGTATCTGAATATCTGACTGAAAATGACTTAAAAGTTCGTGACGCCCTCCATTGGTAACGCTGTAATTAAGTATGGTGATAGCCCACCCTTAGCCTTGATGACAGCTCCCACTCTCGCAGGCATACGTTCAATCAGGTGCTGGAAGGTTTCTTGGGCACTGGCAGCCCATTGTTCATGGAGTGCTGCACTGAGGAGAGGTATCGATGTTGGTCGGTGAGGCCAGGCATGTGTTCTCTAGGATTCAGACCAGGACTCTGTGCAGGGCAGTCCATTACAAGGATATTATTGTCGTGTAACCACTTCGCCACAGGCCGTGTATTATGAACAGGTCCTGACAATCCGACGAAACTATTAATTGGGTAGTTTTACCGACCCCACCGACTCAGAAGATATAGTCGCTGAACAGTTTAAAGAAAACTTGAGCCTCATTTCAAATAGGTACCCCACTCATACAAGTATAGTCGGTGGTGACTTCAATCTCCCCTCAATATGTTGGAAAAATTATACGTTTAAGGCCGTCGGCAGGCATAAAACGTCATCCGAAATTGTACTGAATGCTTTCTGAGAAAAGTATTTTGAACAATTAGTTCATAAGCCCATTCGAAGCGTAAATGGTTGCGGAAGCATACTTGACCTCTTAGAAACAAATAATCCTGGACAAATAGTGAGTATCGTGACGAATACAGGGATTAGCGACCACATGGCAGTTGCTGCTGGGCTGCATGCCGTAAATGCGAAGTACACCTATTTAAAGAAGCTGATAAAAATGCTCTTAACCCCATTTTAAGAGACAGTCTTCACTCCTTCCGATCTGATCATGTAAGCGTAGAAAAGTTGTTGATTGATTTCAGAGAGATAGTCCCGACAGCAGTTGTGATTTATATACCACATAAATTAATAAGTGATGGTACTGATCCCCCATGGCACACAAGACGGGTCAGATCGCTGTTGCAGAAGCAGCGAAAAAAGCATGACAAATTTAAAAGAAGCCAAAATCCTCAAGACTGGCAAAGTTTTACAGAAGTTCGAAAAACAGCGCGTACTTCAATGAGAGATGCTTTTAATAATTTCTATAACGAAACTCTGTCTTGAAATGTGGCAGAACACCCTAAGAGATTCTGGTCATACATAAAGCACACCGGTGGCAAGACGGAATCAATACCTTCACTGCGCAATAACAAACGTGAAGTCAATCATGACAGTGTCAATAAGGCAGAGTTATTAAACACGGTTTTCCGAAACTCCTTCACCAAAGAAGTCGGAGTATGTATCCTGAATTCCAGTCAAGAACAACTGCAAAGATGAGAAATATAGAAGTAGATAACCTCAGTGTCGCACAGGAGCTTAAATCACGTAATAAAGGCAAGGTTTCCGGTACGGACTGTATACCAGTAAGGTTCCTCTCAGAGTATGCTCATACAATAGATCCATATTTAGCAATTACATACAACCTCTCGCTCACAGAAAGATCCGCACACAACGACTGGAAAATTGCTCATGTCAAACCAATACCCAAAAAGGGCAGTAGGAGCAATCCATTCAATTACAGACCCATATATCCAATGTCGATCTGCGGTAAGGTTTTGGAACATATACTGTATTCGAACAGTATGAAGTACCTCGAAGAAAACGATTTATTGACACATAGTCAGTACGGGTTCAGATAATATCGTTCTTGCGAAACAGAACTAGCTCTTTATACACATGAAGTTGAGGCGCCTTGTTACGGTGCACGCGGCTTCCTCCGTCGGAGGTTCGAGTCCTCCCTCGGGCATTGGTGTGTGAGCTGTCCGTAGTGTAAGTTAGTTTCAGTTTGATTAAGTAGTATGTAAGCTTAGGGACCGATGACCTCAGCTGTTTGGTCCCGTAAGAACTTACCACAAATTTCCAAATTACTCATGAAGTAATGAGTGCTATCGACAGGCGATGTCAAATTGATTCCATATTTTAGATTTCCAGAAGGCTTTCGACACCGTTCCTCACAAGCGTCTTCTAACCAAACTAATTGCCTGTGGAATATCGCCTCAGTTGTGCTACTGAATTCGTGATTTACTGTCAGAAAGGTCACAGTTCATAGTAATAGTCTGAAAGTCGTCGAGTAAATCAAGAAGTAATATCCGGCGTTCCCCATGGAAGTGTTACAGGCGCTCTATTGTTCCTGATCTATATTAACGATATAGGAGACAATCTTAGTAGCCATTTTAGACTGTTGATGATGCTGTCATTTACCGTCTTGTAAGGTCATCAGATGACCAAACGGAATTGAAAAACGATTTAGATAAGACATCTGTGTGGTGCGAAAAGATGCAATTGACCCTGAATAAAGAAAAGTGTGAAGTTATTCATATGAGTACAAAAAGAAATCCACAAAATTTCTATTACGCGATAAGTCACACAAAACTGAAGGCTGTAAATTCAACTAAATACTCAGGGATTACAGTTACAAATAACCTGAATTGGAACGATCACATAGATAACGTTGTGGGTAGAGCAAACCAAAGACTGCGATTCATTGTCTATAAGGTGCAACAAGCCTACTAAAGAGATTGCTTACACGACGCTTGTCCGCCTTATTCTTGAGTGTTGCTGTGCGGTGTGGCATCACCATCAGGTGGGACTGACGGATGACATGGAAAAGGTACAAAGAAGAGCGAATCGTTTTGTATTATCACGAAATAGGGGAGACAGTTCCACAGAAATTATACGTGAATTGGAGTGGCATTAAAACAAAGGCGTTTCTAGTTGCGACGGAATCTTCTCATGAAATTTCAATCACCAGTTTTCTTCCCCGATAGCGAAAACATTCTGTTGGCACCCACATACATAGAGAGAAACGATCATCACGAAAAAATAAGAGAAATCAGGGCTGGCACAGAAAAAATTTGGTGCTCGTTTTTCACGTGCGCCGTTCGAGAGTAGAACGGTAGAGAGACAGTTTGAAGGTGGTTCATTGAACCTTCTGCCAGGCACTTTATTGTGACTAGCAAAGTAATCACGTAGATGTAGGTGGTATTGAAAGATACAGTCGCCATCCCCAAATTTCCCTTCAACAGTGGGAAGCAAGAAGGTGCTTAAAACCTCAATATAGGCCTGTCTGTGATAGTGCCACGCAAAACAACAAGGGGTGCAAGATCCCTCCATGTAAAATACGACCACGCCATAATACCACTGCCCACGAATTTTACTGTTGGCACTACACACGCTGGCAGATGATATTCACCGGGCATTCGCCATACCCACACGCTGCCACACTGTGTACCGTCATTCGTCACTCTACACAACGTTTTTCCACTGTTAATCGTCTAATGTTTATGCTCCTTACATCAAGTGAGGATTCGTTTGGTATTTACCGGCGTGATGTGTGGTTGATGAGAAGCCGGTCGAACATAAAATACAAGCTTTCACACCTCCTGCCCAACTGTCATATTACTTGCAGTGGATCCTGATGTAGTTTGGAATTCCTGTGTGATAGTCTGAATAGATTCTGCCTGTTACATATTACGACTCTCTTCAATTGTAGGCGGTCTCTGTCAATCAACACACGAGGTCGGCGTGTACGCTTTTGTGCTGTACGTGTCCCTTCACGTTTCCACATCGGAAACAGTGGACCTAAGGAAGTTTAGGAGTGTGGAAATCTCGCGTACAGACGCATGACACAAGTGACCATCACCTGACCACGTTCGAAGTTCGTGAGTTCCGCAGAGCGCCCCATTCCGCTCTCTCGCGATGTCCAATGACTACCGACGTCGCTGACATGGAGTACCTGGCAGTATGTGGCACCGCAATGCACCTAATATGAAAACGTATGTTTTTGGGGGTGTCCGGATACTTTTGATGACATAGTGTATAAATTACTAACACCTTATCAACATCACTTACTTAAACGAAAAGCTAATATTTTCGTTTCCCATTTAAACCAAAAAGCTTTTAACGTAGTATATTACGGTGTGCTTATAAGGCTACAGATCTAAGTGACTTCAGCTATCTACAACTTATCTCTTACATTTTCCACCAAACTTTTGGCGGGGCTCGATACTCTCTCCTGTGTATTTAATACATTCCCAAACATCTGCATACCATCACCCTGCCCCAAAATTCTCCAGTATGCTAATGACACTACCTACCTAGTTACCCACCCTACCTTACAACTATCCAGTATCTTCCTTCAGTCTCCCTGGATCTCTTAGTCGAATGATATTTTGGATTAGCCTTTACCAGTAGATTAACTAAAAACAACCCGCTCCTTAAATTTCAGTATTGAGAATGAAAACGTCGAAATACTTACATGCCATTATTTTCACGTGTAAATTCGTCCCATTCTAGCTCATGCCTACGTTGGCTAGAGCTCTCTAAATTTTAGCGATCTCTTGAACTCCTAGAAACACACTCAGGTCAGAATGACTTCCGCATCCAACTAGTTTCCCCAACTCATCTACTTCCGCAATTTGCTTCTCTTTGTGGAGCACCTTCGAGCCGGCTAAATTAAATAGCAAACCGATTCTCAATATCCAACATGCACCAACGAATAACCAGCTAGGTGCACCGCGGGGTACCCACCTTCCATGTAACTCCATACCCTTTCCAACATCTCTTGCTAGAACGTCAACCACCTTCCACTGCTCAACAGTTAAATCCGTTCTGACATATAATTCTCCTACCAGTCGTAGATAGTTATGGTCCCACTTAACTCAGTCTGTTTCTATGTCGTCAATGTTGGACTGTTGCAAATACGTGACATTAAAGACAGAAATAAAAATAAAATAAAAAACACAAAAATATTAAACTTGCAGATTTAGCACGACATAATCTAATTCTGTTTCTGTACAGTGCTTTTTGTTATGATCATTTTGGAAGCACAAAGTGGAAAGAGTTATAGTGCATCATCTAGTATATCTGCGAAGCTCTGAAAAAGGTCACTCCACTGCCACGCCTTATTCATTTGGTGTGTTCTTTCCATTTTTTCTATTGTGAATGAAAGTTTCCAGTTCTTCAAAAAGGTTGAGTTTTTGGCCTTTGTTTATTTTGTGAAGTGTTACTACAATGTCCTCTACGTTGTCAAAGGAACGTCTAGTGTCCGAAATGTGTGTAGCTATGGCAGATTTATTGAGTGTGTTGTCTCTAAATGCATTAACATGTTCTTTAAAGCAAGTCGGAAAGCTTGATTGCATTTTTATCTTGTGTACACCCGAATTGGGGAAGTTATTTTTAAAGGTCTTTGTATTGTGTTCTAGTCTATTACTTAATTTATTGTTGGTGCAGAAAGAAACTCTTACGTTGTATGGTCTCAATACAACAGCAATTTTTTGTGAAATGGTACCACAGTAGGGAAGGCGTACTGTCCTGGTGTCTATTCTGTTCTACTTCTCCCGCTGATTGAACATCCGTTCTCTGCATCTAGTGTATTACAGGGTACTTCAAAAAGTAACCATCGTGTCCTCACAATTCTAAATGTAATTATATTCACAGTTCATCTCTATCTTCATATCACAGCAGCTTCATCATCATCATCATCATCATCATCATCATCATCATCACATGCATCATCATCAATTCTTAGTACTTCGGTTTTGCACAGAAATTTTATCAATATTTCTGAATTCGTCAAAGTGTCATGTACTTACAGATTTGAAACCATAGTTATCACACAATTTCTTTTTATTTAACCCCTGTCATTTGTGTGAACGTTTGTCTGAAGAGAAGTTTTATTGGCTGGCACTCTGCCATCTCAGAGGAATGGAAACAACAATAAAAAGGTGAAAAAGACTCATATGTTGGACTCCACTTGTTGGAAATGTAATACGATGTGACGCTGCCTACCACATTTTGGACGCTCTGGTTTTTCGTGCTTCTTTTCCTGATGACTGTCTATCTGTGCTGTAACTTGTATTAGCACTGTTGAGATTTATATTCAAAGTTAATCGACTCGCCAAGTAATTTGTTTGTTTGTACTAATATGTTTTCTTGTCATACTGTTCTGGTGCCGGGATATAAAAGTAGGGATCACTATGGTGTCTGACACTAGCAAGGTGGCCCATTGGTTAGGCCATCCAGATTTAGGTTCTCCGTGATTTCCCTAAATCGCCCCAGGGAAATGCTAGGATTGTCCCTTTGGAAAAGGCATGGCCAATTTCCTTCCCCAGCTTTTCGTAATCAAATGGTTCAAATGGCTCTTAGCACTATGGGACCTTAGAACTTAAGATCATCAGTCCCCTAGAACTTAGAACTACTTAAACCTAACTAACCTAAGGACATCACACACATCCATGCCCGAGGCAGGATTCGAACCTGCGACCGCAGCGGTCGCGCGGTTCCAGACTGTAGCGCCTAGAACCGCTCGGCCACCGTAGCCGGCCTTTCGTAATCCGTTTTCTGCTCTGTCTCTAATGACCTCGCTGTCGACCGGACGTCCAACTCTGATGTCCTCCTCCTCCTCCTCCTTCTATGGTAAATGTTGACAGTATAATGTTGTTTGAGTTCTTCCCCCACTACCATACCTACATTATACAGTTCATACTATTTTAAAATTGCGCATATCAGTAGAGCCTTTAATCCACTGGTTCCCAATTCGGGGGTAAGATGTAGTCTTCAGTGGTAACTGCAGCAATATGGCCGTTTTTTCTTTTCTTTTTTTTTTTTTTTAATAGGGGATCATGAACAGTTTGTATGTTTTACTTACAACTATACAACTAAACTATAAACAGATTTCATTTTTATCGTTACTCACGGTTTTTTGTTGTTTACTTCGTCCTTATCGTTCTTCCGCATACACGTTTTGTGTTTTGAGCAAGCAGCACTTTCACAGTAGTAAATATTTCCCTTGACACCACGAAATAATTTCACAAACTAGCAACCCCAGATCATCTCCTAATGTACCATAGTAAAGCGCCTGGTCCCCGGCACGAATCCGCCCGGCGGATTTGTGTCGAGGTCCGGTGAATCTGCCAGTCTGTGGATGGTTTTTAGGCGGTTTTTCATCTGCCTCGGTCAATGCGAGCTGGTTCCCCTTATTTCGCTTCAGTTACACTATGTCGTCGATTGCTACGCAAACAAGTTCTCCACGTACGGGTACACCTCCATTACTCTAACACGCAAACATAGGGGATACACTCGTCTGGTGTGAAACGTTCCTTGGGGGGTCTACCGGGGGCCGCACCTCACAATAACCCTGGGTTCGGTGTGGGGCGTCGGAGGGGTGAAGTGGACTGCGGTAGTCGTCGTGGGGTTGCGGACCACTG
This sequence comes from Schistocerca gregaria, assembly GCF_023897955.1. Lineage (NCBI taxonomy): Eukaryota > Metazoa > Arthropoda > Insecta > Orthoptera > Acrididae > Schistocerca > Schistocerca gregaria. The sequence goes on from NC_064922.1 coordinate 655,363,423, forward strand.
CGGCTGCTGCGGGGACGGAGCCTCTCCGTCGTTTCTGGGTCCCCGGTAAACATACAATACAATACAGTACAATACCATACTAAAGCAACACTTTCCACACATAGTAGTGAAGACATGGCAGCCACCTTAACAAACGCATGCTCACACACACACACACACACACACACACACACATACACACGCAGTTTCTAGTCGGAAACCATAAACATTCACAGAGCGATAACACACTCTTCCATCACTACGCAAAACAAAACACACAAAAGACGAATGCATCACACCAAGCCAAAACAAAACACACGAAATTTCGAGAAGGCAGTAGTTCTTCTCAACACAGAACATTTTTAGTACAGTGAAAGTGCAGTGTGCTGAATGCCCAAAACATATACGTGGAAGAACAACAAGAATGAAATAAAAGACAAAAAGAAAACACCGTGGGTAGCGATAACAGTTAAATCGGTAATAGTAGTAAGTAAAGCATGCGAACTGCACAGCACCTTATAAAATAAAATTGTATGAGAAAAGACAACTTTTTGTTACAATATCACCACTGAAGGTGCTAAAGAACAAAGCGAAACGCGTCTTCTGTTAATAAGACAGTTGTAAAAGACGGTAATTAACCTACACAACTTGTATACCTGCAATTCCAGAAAAAAAGAGGTCAAAAAACAAAGACAACAGGCCTAAGTATTGTTCACACATTTTAGTGTGGTTGATTTTAAGTAGCGGTATAGAGTATGAGTGAAGCAGATGTCGCTAGGGAGACGAGTGGTCCAGAAGATGGATGTTTTGTGAAAGTGTCTGTTCTCAATGTAGATAGTTAGCTTTGTATTTGGAGGAGGGGCTGTACGTGGCATTCGTAATGTACTGAGAATTGTTTCATTCTATAAAAGCGGTTGTTACAAACAAGCGATACCAATTGTCTCATTGCCTTATTTGATAGTGGTTTAATACAACATGTACAAAAACTATCATTTGTCTTTCGTCATTTTATAAATCAAGGTTTTCAAAGATGTTTTGTTTTTATTCTAAAATTAAGTTAGTTGCTACTAATGTTGATGATGGTTGGTAACGGGATGCGGCGGTGGGGACGGGTGAAGGGGAGGGGCCGATACCGGCTGATATCAGACTCCGCTCATGTGTAATAGTCTTGGGTCCCACTGCTGTAACCGTGCGCCTGAAAACTCTTCCATTTTCCTCTCAAGCGTACAACATGTGCAGCGGACATCGTAAAAAATAAAACAGAGTGATGTGCACTTACAACAAAAGTCTGGTAAATCGAGCATCTACTCTGTTAAGCACTTATTGTTCAATCGTTATAAGATTACGTCCATTTATTCCTCACATTGCAGTCTGAAACGAAAAGTCTACCGACTTCATTGTATCCGTTTATGAAACATGCTTCAGTTATTAGCATTCACAGTACCTAAAATGTTTACTGCACTCATTTTCAGAACCACCAGGGCCACTTAAAGGCCCGATCGGCAAAAGCCGTCGTTGTGGCGCTAAGCTGAAAAGCGCACCAGAAGCGCGACTACTGTAAGATTTCTTAGTAAAGCCTGACATTGTCATGTAAGGGACGGCGCTCTTAATCTACATCTACATCTACATCTACATGACTACTCTGCAATTCACATTTAAGTGCTTGGCAGAGGGTTCATCGAACCACAATCATCATACTATCTCACTACTATTCCATTCCCGAACAGCGAGCGGGAAAAACGAACACCTAAACCTTTCTGTTGGAGCTCTGATTTCTCTTATTTTATTTTGATGATCATTCCTACCTATGTAGGTTGGGCTCAACAAAATATTTTCGCATTCGGAAGAGAAAGTTGGTGACTGAAATTTCGTAAAAAGGTCTCGCCGCGACGAAAAACGTCTATGCTGTAATGACTTCCATCCCAACTCGTGTATCATATCTGCCACACTCTCTCCCCTATAACGCGATAATACGAAACGAGCTGCCCTTTTTTGCACCCTTTCGATGTCCTCCATCAATCCCACCTGGTAAGGATCCCACACCGCCCAGCAATATTCTAACAGAGGACGAACGAGTGTAGTGTAAGCTGTCTCTTTAGTGGACTTATAGCATCTTCTAAGTGTCCTGCCAATGAAACGCAACCTTTGGCTCGCCTTCCCGACAATATTATCTATGTGGTCCTTCCAACTGAAGTTGTTCGTAATTTTAACACCCAGGTACTTAGTTGCATTGATAGCCTTGAGTACTATTTATCGAGTAATCGAATTCCAACGGATTTCTTTTGGAACTCATGTGGATCATCTCACACTTTTCGTTATTTAGCGTCAACTGCCACCTGACACACCATACAGCAATCTTTTCTAAATCGCTTTGCAGCTGATACTGGTCTTCGGATGACCTTACTAGACGGTAAATTACAGCATCATCTGCGAACAGTCTAAGAGAACTGCTCAGGTTGTCACCCAGGTCATTTATATAGATCAGGAACAGTAGAGGTCCCAGGACGCTTCCCTGGGGAACACCTGATATCACTTCAGTTTTACTCGATGATTTGCCGTCTATTACTACGAACTGCGACCTTCCTGACAGGAAATCACGAATCCAGCCGCACAACTGAGACGATACCCCATAGGTCCGCAGCTTGATTAGAAGTCGCTTGTGAGGAACGGTGTCAAAAGTTTTCCGGAAATCTAGAAATACGGAATCAACTTGAGATCCCCTGTCGATAGCAGCCATTACTTCGTGCGAATAAAGAGCTAGCTGCGTTGCACAAGAGCGATGTTTTCTGAAGCCATGCTCATTACGTGTCAATAGATCGTTCCCTTCGAGGTGATTCATAATGTTTGAATACAGTATATGCTCCAAAACCCTACTGCAAACCGACGTCAATGATATAGGTCTGTAGTTAAATGGATTACTCCTACTACCCTTCTTGAACACTGGTGCGACCTGCGCAATTTTCCAATCTGTAGGTACAGATCTATCGGTGAGCGAGCGGTTGTATATGAGTGCTAAGTAGGGAGCTATAGTATCAGCGTAATCTGAAAGGAACCTAATCGGTATACAATCTGAACTTGCCCGTATCAAGCGATTTGAGTTGCTTCGCAACGCCTAAGGTATCTACTTCTAAGAAACTCATGCTAGCAGATGTTCGTGTTTCAAATTCTGGAATATTCCATTCGTCTTCCCTGGTGAAAGAATTTCGGAAAACTGCGTTCAATAACTCCGCTTTAGCGGCACAGTCGTCGATAACAGTACCATCGGCACTGCGCAGCCAAGGTATTGACTGCGTCTTGCCGCTTGTGTACTTTACATACGACCAGAATTTCTTCGGATTTTCTACCAAATTTCGAGACAATGTTTCGTTGTGGAACCTATTAAAGGCATCTCGCATCGAAGTACGTGCCAAATTTCGTGCGTCTGTAAATTTTAGCCCATCTTCGGGATTTCGCGTTCTTCTGAACTTCGCATGCTTTTTCCGTTGCCTCTGCAACAGCGTTCGGACCTTTTTTGTGTACCACGGGGGATCCGTTCCATCTCTTACCAATTTATGAGGTATGAATATCTCAATTGCTGTTGCTACTATATCTTTGAATTTGAGCCACATCTCGTCTACATTCGCATAGTCAGCTCGGAAGGAATGGAAATTGTCTTTTAGGAAGGCTTCTAGTGGCACTTTATCCGCTTTTTTAAATAAAATTATTTTGCGTTTGTTTCTGATGGATTTGGAAGAAATGGTATTGAGCCTAGCTACAATGACCTTGTGATCACTAATCCCTGTATCAGTCATGATGCTCTCTATCAGCTCTGGATTGTTTGTGGCCAAGAGGTCAAGTGTGTTTTCGCAACCATTTACAATTCGCGTGGGTTCGTGGACTAACTGCTCAAAATAATTTTCGGAGAATGCATTTAGGACAATCTCGGAAGACGTTTTCTGCCTACCACCGGTTTTGAACAAGTATTTTTGCCAACATACCGAGGGTAGGTTGAAGTCCCCACCAACTATAACCGTATGAGTGGGGTATTTATTTGTTACGAGACTCAAACTTTCTCTGAACTGTTCCGCAACTGTATCATCGGAGTCTGGGGTTTGGTAGAAGGAGCCAATTATTAACTTAATTCGGCTGTTAAGTATAACCTCCACCCACACCAATTCGCACGGAGTATCTACTTCGACTTCACTACAAGATAAACCACTACTGACAGACACAAACACTCCACCACCAATTCGGCCTAATCTATCTTTCCTGAACACCGTCTGAGACTTCGTAAAAATTTCTGCAGAACTTATTTCAGGCTTTAGCCAGCTTTATGTACCTATAACGATATCAGCTTCTGTGCTTTCTATTAGCGCTTGAAGCTCAGGGACTTTTCCAGCGCAACTACAACAATTTACAACTATAATTCCGACTGTTCCTTGATCCAAGCACGTCCTGTAATTGCCAAGCACCCTTTGACATTGCAGCCCATCCCGCACTTTCCCGAGGCCTTCTAACCTAAAAAACCGCCCAGTCCACGCCACACAGCCTCCGCTACCCGTGTAGCAGCCAGCTGAGTGTAGTGAACTCCTGACCTATTCAGCGGGACCCGAAACCCCACCACCCTATGGCGCAAGTCAAGAAATCTGCAGCCAATACGGTCGCAAAACCGTCTGAGCCTCTGATTCAGACCCCCCACCCGGCTCTGCACCAAAGGTCCGCAGTCGGTTCTGTCAACGATGTTGCAGATGGTGAGCTCTGCCTTCATCTCGTAAGCAAGACCGGCAGCCTTCACCAAATCAGATAGCCGCTGGAATCCAGAGAGAATTTCCTCAGATCCAAAGCGACACACGTCATTAGTGCCGACATGTGCCACCAGCTAATTTATGAAGTAAAAATTTTGTAATTTAATTCTTTTAATGCTAGACCACATACACATTTTTCTTAAACAATTACAACATGGTAACTATTTTCGGTTGCTTCTTCCAACCATCCTCGGATTTGTAAACAAATAAAGGAAAAGTAGCCCAACACAATTTTGTACAATAAAGTAGGATACAAAAAATGTATAACAGCTGAACATAATATGTGGTACTAGATAGTACGGAAGGACGGTTTATCATCTTAGAAGCAGTAACATATTACGCCATCATGTTCCGTTGACTTGTTACATTTCCACTTTTGCTACTGGAGTTAGCTCTCCTTTTGTATTTTCCTCAGCTATTATACATTTATATCCTACTGTTATGCATAAAATTTCTTACCTTACTTTTCCCCTATTTGTTAACACATCTGAGAAAGGTTGCAGAAAGCAGCCGAAATTAGTTATTGTCCTCTAATTATTTAAGGAAAAAATATATGCAGTCTAGGCATTTGAAAATTTAAATTAAAAAACTATTTAAAAAAGGTAAGATTTCTATACATGACGTATCAGAAATAGTACCGGCCACCTGGAAGTCATGCAGAGAGGGGTGTTAGGATCATCCAAGTGCAATATTTGTATCAGTGCGTGTCACAACTACTAGGGAAAACTGTGGTAAATTCGTAGGAGGAGATGGGGCGCCAAATAATAAGTCGCTCGTGTGGGAAAATGTTCTCGAACCAGCCCCAACAACACTTTTATAAACAAGTAACTCACATTTCTACGTCTGATGCCTCGTAACTCTGATGATTATTCACGTGAATAGTTTCTGAATTCGTTAGTGTCATTGTGCTTATATCACGAATACATTTCTCTCTATGCACTCCACTCGATATAGAACATAAGCACTTGTTAAGTTGTTATAGGGTATAGCTTTTTCATTTGCATTTAATACTTCACTTTTCCTGATGTGCCTTGCACATTCCAAAGCGTCCTTGCAGCGCTAGGTAACAGCTTCTTTGAACGGAAGTAGTGTTGTGCGTCGACGGTCTAGCTGGGCCATCTTCATAACTGTTGCCACCGAATTCTACCACTGGGAGACTTCCCCAAGTTAAACACACTTACGGTATTATCTTACAGGACGACGAGCATTTGCAATGCATTGAACGGCTGCGTGCCTTCGTAGGGAAATTGTGGCCAATAATCGCGCCTCCACGCAGAGCAAATAACAGTACTCCAGTAACAGCTTCGAACGCCGCCAGCGTCTACGGAAAGCAATTTTCAGGCTGGGCCAAACGGCACCGCAGAACGTTCTCCCGAAGTGCTCTTTAAGCCGGTGGATCTCGCCACCAAGGCAGGCGGCGCAGTGAGGGTAGGACCGTGAACGTAAGCCGAACGCCTCCGGCTGTAACAGTGTACTGAAGGTAAGGTAATCAACTTGTGTCATGTTCGCAACCAGTAAATACGTTATTGTTGTGATGAATTCCATTAAATTATCCGTTTTTCATAAATCAAAGATCATAATATGATATTTCGCAGCGAACAATTTCAGGTAAGTTTAATAAGTAATGTTTGTTCTTTACTACAAGCTTGTTTCGGCTATAGAGCCATTCTCAAGTAAACCTGTAGATCTTATATTTGATGAGTCTGCTTATGTTTATAATAGTTATACGTAAAAGTCAGTTAGCATATACTACTGTTCTCCGTGTAGAATTTTGTGAAGTTTCGTACAGAACTTCTAAAAACCTATACGTTTTTGAAATTTCAAATATTTACGAGGCTATTCGAAAAATAAGGTCCGATGGGTTGCGAAAGGGAAACAACTGTGAAAATCAAAAAGGTTTTATTTGAAACACTCAGAAAGACATTCCATCTACTTCTCTGCATAGTTGCCGCCCATAATTAGACATTTCTCGTAGCATTGTACCAACTTTCCAATACCCTCCTCATAGAACGCACCAAATCTATACGCTGGTCTATAGCTCACTGTCTGTGCGAAATGATGTCTTCATAGTCAGCGGTTCATATGAGTAGAACCGAAACTCAGTGGGATCTAATTATGAGCTGTATTATTGGTAATCACTTCCCATCGAAAACTTTGCAGGAGCATCTTCATTGCCCCTGCAGAGTGTGGGAGAGAACTGTCATGAAGATGGAAACGCGTGACAGTCATGTTATGTGTGTTGCATAGCTTCAGGGGAAATCTCTCACCAGATCCTCACACCTGGCAGGAGGCACTTCTTTCTATGCATCTTTATGTGCTGGCTGGGGTGGCCGAGCGGTTCTAGGCGCTACAGTCTGGAACCGCGCTACCACTACGGTCGCAGGTTCGAATCCTGCCTCGGGCATGGATGTGTGTGATGTCCTTTTAGATTTAAGTAGTTCTAAGTTCTAGGGGACTGATGACCTCAGAAGTTAAGTTCCATAGTGCTCAGAGCCATTTGAAACATTCTTGAACCATCTTTATGTCCTCACTGTGTGCCCAGAGCTGAAAATAGCGACGTGACGTGATTGACGGGCATACTGGAGACACTGCCCAATACGTCTGTGCAAAGTTTCAGCGGATTTTCACTGTGTTTCCATTTCGCGATCGACCGGACCTTACTTTCCGAATAGCCCTTGTGTTAAAGAATGAAGTCTACAAGTGAGAAGGAACAGTGTAATGAAGGATAAGATTGTTTCTAATACTTTAATTCAAGGAAATAAGTCAACAGTGCTTACATATCTGTACAATGATATACCACATCACTGTTGATAACGAAGTTAAATATTAAATATTACGATGAAATTTCCATTTCATTTGGTTGTGGTGTAAAATATTGTGTATAAAAAGTGCATTATTCGTTAGTTGTACTTTAAATTATCTTAGTATTTTTTGGATCCCCCCTTGGTTCTTACAACAGCCTTCACTCTGTCAGGCATGGAGTTCAAATGGTTCAAATGGCTCTGAGCACTATGGGACTTAACTTCTGAGGTCATCAGTCCCCTAGAACTTAGAACTAACCTAAGGACATCACACACATCCATGCCGAAGGCAGGATTCGAACCTGCGACGGTAGCGGTCGGGCGGTTCCAGACTGCAGCACCGAGAACCTCTCGGCCACCCCGACCGGCTCAGGCATGGAGTCAATCAGTATTCTAATAGCACTGGTTTCCATTTCATCACCTCCAGCGGCTCCTGTTTTTTTGTAGCCTTCTTCTTTTGAACTCCTTTCCGAACCAGTTGCCACAAATTCTCAATTGGATTAAAGCCTGTGGATTTTCTGGGCACTGATGTTCTCTGATAACCAATTCAGTCATGAAAGAACATATCTGAAATGATAGATTTTGACGATATGTAAGAGCAGTAACCTTCGTAATCGTATTACAAAGGTAAAATAACCAAAACTCCCCTTTTTTTCATTCGAGCCAGATCCTGTTGGAAAATACACTGCGCATCTAGGAAAGCATCACGTGAACATCATAGGGCGCCGATTCACCACTTTGTATTGATCACTGTTCATTTTCCCCTCGATAAAGTCCACCCTTCCGACATCTTAGTATGTCTTTGCTCACAATCCATTACCGAAGCAGCATGTTCCGCGGTTCGCACAAGGCAGTCAGAATCCATCGCCTTGCCATGCTTTTTTCAATTCAGTTGACGCGGCATTCCTGTTTTTCGGCTTAGTTGATGAAGTATTCTCTCCTCCCGGGGCGAAGAAATGCACGGACGCACGTTTTGTGGTAAATTTTTCGTATTTCCTTTAGCCATCAGCTTCTGCAGATTTCGACTCACCGATGACCTCGAACAGTTTAATCTCTTCGCAGTTTCGGTATTGTTTAGGCCTTCGTTGTATAAAACTTCGATGTACCTTTTTTTAGGAGTTAATTCATGACTTTTCACCATAACATTAAACGCACACACGCAAAATAGTAAGAACATTTAAACAAAATCCACCAATACTTTCAGACCTGAGTAGTGGACACCGAAACTCAAATGAGCAATAAAAAGCAATATGAGATCACGTTATTGCTAAGCACTGTCGCAAGGCACCCCCTAAAAAAACACATATACATTTCTGCGTGATGATATATAACCAACAAAAGAACATTATTGCAATCAAGGGCGTGCAATAATTTCGAACAGTTATGTATATAATTTGGATATATATTCCAACTAGATGTAAATATCTATGTAAACTGAACTGTGAGTACAACTTTTATAAACTTTAAGTATACTTCCCAAATCTAACATCCGCAGGTTTACTTGAGAAGGGTACTACAGCCGAAAGAAGCTTGCAGTAAAGATGCTACATTACTAATTAAACTATCAGCAGCTAACTTGGAAGTATTTATTATAATTATCATATTATGACGTATTCTATGCTGGTCGAAAAGAAAACACTGACTTTATAATCGATTCTCCATCGCAAGCACTCGAGACTGTATCTTTGGTTCAAATGGCTCTGAGCACTATGGGACTTAACATCTATGGTCATCAGTCACCTAGAAATTAGAACTACTTAAACCTAACTAACCTAAGGACATCACACAACACCCAGCCATCACGAGGCAGAGAAAATCCCTGACCCCGCCGGGAATCGAACCCGGGAACCCAGGCGTGGAAAGCGAGAACGCTACCGCACGACCACGAGATGCGGGCACTGTATCTATTCGAGTGCTTCAGAAGGAAATCTATCTGTGTATCATAACCTAAATTTGCACGTAGGAAAAATTGGTTCTAATGTAAAACAACAGACACTTTCAGCCACGACATAAGATTGCTTGAAATTATCCTTGTTTCCTTTCTTTTTTAGTCATACACGCTTTATCAACTTTCTTCCCGTGAATCAAGTTTTGGTTTTTTGTGTTCCTGTCAGAAATTAATCCTAGGTTACGAATCTTCATTAGATGTCAGAACCAGTGACATAATAGGTCTTATAGCCGTTCAGGAAGTAATCCCGCAAAATCAGAGTATAATAATTTCCTTTCAGGCACTTTCTTTAAGACGCATTCTATACCAACTGACGTATTCAATCGATGTACAAGTTCGAACTCTTTCGGTACGAATGCTTTTTTTCATGCAGAACACGACGTTTTAATTAATATTAATTAGTTAAGACTTCGGCAACTCAGGGAATACTTTACCCTGAAAGAAATCCAAGTCCATTTTTGAAACCTACGATTAAAATGCAGTACTTCGATATGTGTACAAATCACGTTCTGTTAAATGTTCATGGCGACCTATTTGTAGCGATTTTCGTTTCTGTATGTTTTTCTGCCTTCAGTCCTGATTTAAAATCGGTCCAGTCAATACAATGTAAACTTAATTTGCCTGAAAGCAGAACAGGCAGTGAGGGTTGCCTAATGCTATACTGATGCACTGAATCATATGGAAAACTGATCTTCAGTATCATTGAAAATTGTGCGAACGATTATTTGATTCGTAAGGCACTTTATAAATCTGATACTGGGCTTGGTTGGCACTATAAGAATGAACTGACACGGGACCCTAATATAAGAAGCCATCTCATCTAAATGTAGGCAGTTGCGGGCGGTTCTCGAGAGTTCTCAACGAGTTGGGCCAATTAGTACCAGAGTGAGTTCTACCAAATAGAACGGGTGTAACACTGACAACGCGATGGTGAAGTGGAGGAATGTAATTTTAGTTTGCGTCGAAGGACAATAAACAAATATTACGGAGGGCTTTTTTTTTTGTTTTCTTTGAACCAAATCTCCTCGGACAAACGAAACTGTGGACCTGCGAACGTGGACAAAACAAATCGCGATAAATATAAATGTATTTACGAGGGCTGTGGACTTGACAATTTACAGGTGGGGGCTAACCTTTTGCAGCAAAACAAGAAACACAGGCAGATCTGACAGCGTTTTATACAAGCACCCGCCTAATTTGCAAATACCAGTAATGCGACATCCATTTCCTCAAACAGCATGAGGCAACTCTCAAAAGATCTGGAATCAGTCACCTTGAAGGATTAGAATATTTACAACCGACATTAGGCACAAAGCATTACAACCATTTCTACAAAATGGCCTGTAGCTATATATGAATCGTCAGTTTAAAACTTGTGTACAATAAAAGTCGAAATCGCTGTTCCATTGTCGCTAGTAGCATTTCTTTTCTTTACTTTCAGTTAAGGTCTATATTTATTATCAAATGAAAATGTTTCTTAACACACTAATGAATTATAATTTTTAATAAAAAGTAACACAGTATTATTTTTGCTTACGAACCGCATTAAAATGCGAGTGTTAACAATAACTTAAAATTTTGTTTAAAAATGCGAACATGAAACAGAAAACAAAGTATTTTTCTCTTTCTATGCGTATAATTTTTTCGTGTAACAATAATGCATTTCGTACGCCTATATGAGATTTTAATTGATTTTCAAGCCATAACTCATTAAACACTACAAAAAGTTATTTTACTAAAATGTGGCTCAATATTTGATAGCTAAAATTTTCCTTTGATAATAAATATAAAATTTAAATAAAAGTAGAAAATGAGTTGTTACTAGCGAGAATCGAAACAGTGTCTTTACGATAATTATACTTCTACTCTAGCCACTCAGCTACTTTTTACGTAAATTTTGTGTTTTTTTATGAAAAACTTATTTTAAATTGTTTCCTTTAGTAAGACAAAAAACAACTAGTTTAAATAAGTACAAATGAGCTGAACATTACCAAACATCGAATTGAACACAGAGAAGAGAAGCTGCTGCTGGAGAACAAATACATATGTCATATAAAACGGAAGAAGTACGTCATATCTGCAGAAGAACGAGCCGCCAGATCACTCCGAGTAAAGAAGTATTGGAAAAGGGTGAAACCGTTGACTGCTAAGATCTAAAATTATTAACTGTAGGCTCTGTTGCATAATCTTTGATATATACTTTTTTCGAATATTTTAATGAAACACTTGAAATGTTTCGTTCTTATCGATAGTCGGAAGTTTTGTATTTCTCGAAGGAGATTGTTTCGAGAGTTTTGTTTCTTCCATTTTTTTAAAAAAATTGCGTCTTTGCGCTTTAGGAAACTAGCGTCCTCGCACTGAATTTTGAATTCTCTAAGTATGGAGCAAACCAAGGAAGGCCAGTCCGTCATGTGTCGTGAGAACGATGGGGCATCATTTACTCCCTCTACAATACAAAGAGACTGCTGCTGTTTACATTATAATTTAGGTGTGGTCTTTGTCATTCGGTTAAGAGTTAGAAATTTCGTGCTCGCATTAGGTCTGCTGTATAAACTGTCAAATAAATGCGCAGTGTTCTGTAAAACAATGTCTCTGGTAAATTTAAGTCCTTGTAGGTGACCTCTGCCTGTCTGTCTCTCTCTCTCTCTCTCTCTCTCTCTCTCTCTCACACACACACACACACCTATAAACACATATAAACACACCCACAAATACACGACGAGTACTTACTCGCTTTCGTTTGTATTCTGAGCGCCTTCGTTTTAAGAGGACAAGCATGTGTGATCAGATGGCCGGCCACGGTGGCCGAGCGGTTCTAGGAGCTTCAGTCTGGAACCGCGCGACCGCTGCCTTCGCAGGTTCGAATCCTGCCTCGGGCATGGATGTGTGTGATGTTCTTAGGTTAGATAGGTTTAAGTAGTTCTAAGTTCTAGGGGAGTGATGACCTCAGATGTTAAGTCCCATAGTGCTCAGAGCCTTTTGAACCATTTTGTGATCACATGACAGTATGACACGGTACCTCGTTTATTTTTCTGAATAGACTATCGATAAGGCAAAGCAGGGAAGTCCAAATAGCAGGCATACCTAAGAAACTCTGGAATTTTTGACTCTACTCCACCAAATCTGATCAGCAAGAATAGCAGGAAGCCGTTTCTTGCCACCTTTCTCCTCGGCTTTCATTTCTGTGTTAGTCCTCTTCTCTGTTGACAGATTCATTGAAGATGGCCAATAAGTTATAACTGACATTCAATACTTGCATCTCGTCTTCTGTATTTTTGACTTCGTTGCTAATCTGATTAGTCGAGCCTGGTTTCGGGAATGATAATTTAAACAGCCCCATCTAATGGCAATGTTTTACCGCAGACGCCCTTCTTAAGCTGTTCCATCAAAGACGTTTCATTCCATGCTCTCTCTCTCTCTCTCTCTCTCTCTCTCTCTCTCTCTTTCTCTCTCTACACACACACTCAGCTGTTCCATTCGTCTTCATTCCTTGCTCTGTCTCTCTCGCTCTCTCTAGACACTTTTTCACACATATGTTCATAGTTCCTTTTTGTACTATTTTCCAACCACCGACGTCTAATGCATGCGTTCTTAAGTGTCTTCTTTAGTTCTAGATCAGAGTATGGCAACTGAAGATTTCTTTCGGAAAGACGCTTTCTTCCTCTCATGATATCTCCACTAGTGAACTTGTCTAATCTTATTTCCTAAATAACAAGATTCTAACAAGTTCTCTTCCGTATCTTCTATTTTATATTGCAGGTAGTTACAATTTCCGTTCTTTCACGTTATGTAATTCTTGCCATTTTAACCCCTATCGAGATTACTACGCGTATCAGCAGATCCATTCGAATTAGAGGTGTTCGTCTGCTTTGCTTTCAGTTCGAAGGCAAATATCATCTACATCGTGCTGCCATAGCAAAATGCTATCCTATTGTTTATGCTATCTAGTTTCTTTTCTCTCTGCTTATAGTATTATCAGTTAATTTTCTAACAGACTATAAACTCTCGCCCCTATTGTAGCTTAATAGCTATTCCTTTTAGGTTCTCTCTTCACAGTACCGTGAGTCGACAGCATGCTTCTTCAGAATCTGCCTGCAATAAATGCACAGTTATAAAATAGATACAGTGTTTCTGTATTTTCTTTAACCTGCGTCAATCTTTCCGACTCTGTATAGATGCAGAAAGCGACTTTCTTGCTCGTGTGCTATAGATATCCTAAAATCTTGGCGTCGATGCTGGTGAAGCTGCAGCTCCGTCACCTGAATGGAGATAGTTATCTTAAATTTTTAATCTCACCACCGAGCTTGACTTTCCAACCACTTGCTCAAGATGACAGTTTCATGAATTCTTTTCACATTAAAATTTATATAAATATTTTTAATTTACATTCTTAGTTCCATGCGTATTATCATATATTAAAAGATTTCGAGTTGCTGGCCTATAAACACTGGAAACACTGACGCCACGAACTACATCTACACTACGACGAAGTTTGAAAAGTTCACGGTATCACCATCAGATGTCAACACTAGCTCAACGAGGTTCGTCTATTATAATAGTTCGTCGTTTGTGAGTGAACACTCGACGCGTCAGTGCTCTGGGTACAGTTCTGCGAAGCGAACGTCTCGCTGTTGTTTCCGTGTAGTGATTCGTGGAGGTTTAAAAATCGAGATTCGAGCAGTGATTAAGTACATTGCAAAGGAAAATATGAATGCAAAGGAAATCACACCGACTTGCGGAACATACTGGTGGTCTCTGCTCCTTCATATTAAATTGCTGCCAAGTGCACAAGTTTAAATTGGGTCGTGGCAATTTAGATGATGGTGATGCACATAATGGTCGGCCAAGATGTGCTACTGTCGCAGACATTACTGCAAAAGTGCATAAAATGGTGAGGGAGGATCGCCGATTGAAAGCGCGAGAAATTGCTGAAGGGGTAGGCATGTCACATGAATGAGCTTATTCTAACAGTGGAATTAGACATGACAGAGTTATCTGATACATGGGTGCCGCAGCGCAGGATTAGAAACGCATTAGAATGAACATTTTTGTACAATGTTTGATCTGTTTTCAGAGCAACCAACAAGTTTTTGCGCTGGCTCCATTGCTCTAACCCAGAGACAAAACAAGAGTTAAAGCAATGGAGACATGTTGCTTCACCACCACCACCAAAGAAAACAAAGGCAATACTGCCGGTAGGGAAGGTCATGTCGTAAGTTTCTGGGATGCGAAAGGGATTTTGCCGATAGATTATCTCCTCACAGGTCAAACAATTTAGGGACAATACTAGGTTAATCTTCTGGACCAACTATGGCAAAAGGTAGGCGAAAAACACCCAGTTTTGACAAGGAAGAAAGTCATATTTCATCAAGATAATGCTCACCTACACGCAAGTGTCGTTGCCGTAGCAAAAATATATAAACTAAGATACATGCTATACCCGGCTTATTCGCCTGATTTGGCTGCTTTAGATTTCCATCTTTTACACAAGCTCAAAATATTGTTCGCCGTAGCTTGCAGAAACCGCACCTTGATATATTTATTAGTTCTGGATATATGTTGGGTGGCTTGTCTTTGCTGCATCACAGTGCATATACCTTAGGCGGGGTCACTATTTTTTCCGACAGCCTGGCGCCAAAGGTACAGCACACAAGAGGTGTCTGCTCCTTGCAGCACTACGTGACCGCATCTTGCTACAACCGTGGAAGGTGCTTCCCATTGGCTTGTGCAAGGTTGTAGTCTATGGAGCATCGTCCAGGTCGCCCCCGTTTGAGTTGGTACCCTGAGTCAGGTAGTGGGAAACCAGCTAAACGGACGAGCTTCAGTGGTTAGGCTACACAGTCCAGTCACATTAATGTGACATCGCCGATATATGACGTCAATATGCAGTGGCCACACGTAGATGGTAGATCGCAGCACTAACAGTGGAGCGTATATAAAGTGTGTCGCGGGACCACGGGAACAGTGCAGTTGTTGTCGAAATGCGGAAACGGAGCGATTTGTCTGATGATATGATGGTCTTGAAAGGAGGATATAAGATGAACATCAACAAAAGCAAAACGAGGATAATGGAATGTAGTCGAATTGAGTCGGCTGATGCTGAGGGAATTAGATTAGCAAATGAGACACTTAAAGTAGTAAAGGAGTTTTGCTATTTGGGGAGCAAAATAACTGATGATGGTCGAAGTAGAGAGGATATAAAACGTAGACTGGCAAAGGCAAAGAAAGCGTTTCTGAAGAAGAGAAACTTGTTAACATCGAGTATAGATTTAAATGTCGTTTCTGAAAGTATTTGTATGGAGTGTAGCCATGTATGGAAGTGAAACATGGATAATAAATAGTTTGGACAAGAAGAGAACAGAAGTTTTCGAAATGTGGTTCTACAGAAGAATGATGAAGATTAGGTGGGTTGATCACATAACTAATGAGGAGGTACTGAATAGGATTGGGGAGGAGTTTGTGGCACAACGTGACTAGAAGAAGGGATCGGTTGGTAGGACATGTCCTGAGGCATCGAGGGATCACAAATTTAGCATTGGAGGGCAGCGTAGAGGGTAAAAATCGCAGAGGGAGTCCAAGAGATGGATACACTAAACAGATTCAGAAGGACGTAGGTTGCAGTAGATACTGGGAGATCAAGGAACTTGCACAGGATAGATTAGCGTGGAGAGCTGCATCAAACCAGTCTCAGGACTGAAGACCACAACAACAAAACATGATGGTCATTAGCTTTCGGGACAAGGGTCGAAGCATTTTCGAAACGGCTAAGTCTGTAAACAGTTCGCATGCTGCCATAGTTAGAGTATACTATGCTTGGCAAAATAGTGTCATTCAAAACCGGCACCGAGGCAAATATGGTGCACCACACGCCATAGATGACAGTGGTGAACGACCGCTGCGGAGATGTGTACGAGCGAATAGATGTGCAGATATTGAGAAACTGAGCACACAGATGCACCAAGGGGCATCAAGTGTCTCTTCAACGACCGTTCACCGAACTTGCTGCATATAGGTATCCACAGCAGGTGCCTCGTTCACAGACCCGTGGCCAGGGCTGGAATTTGCACGCCAATAACGCAACTGGACGTACACTGAGTGGCTACAGGTGTTCTCTTCAGATAAATCGCACGAAACGTCTGAAGACAAACATTCTACAACAGTCATCGGAAGGGTTCAGGCCGGGCGAGAGCGTCATGGTCTGGGGAATGATTTCAAGGCATTCCCTGGGTGATCTCGTCACTTGCAGAGCGCAGTTGATCAGCATAGGTATGCATCTATTCTCGGCACGATGGAATCTACCAGCAAGACAATCCAGTGTGTCACTCAGCTCCCAGTTTACGTGCGTGGTTCGAAGAGCACCAGGACGAGTTTACCGCAATCCTCTGGCCACCACACTCACCGCATTTAAACCTACTCAAGAATTGTGGGGCCACCTCCATCGGGCTTTATGCGCCACGGATCTTTAAACGAGACACTTAGCGCAGCTGGCCACGGCACGGGGGTCGGTATGGCTCGACTGCCTGTTGGTACCTTCCAGAACGGCATCGACTCTCTTCCTGCACGTCTAGAAGCGGTCCGCGATGCGAAAGGTGTTTATTCAGGCTTTTGGCAGGTAGTCACATTAATGCGAGTGGACAGTGTATAAAGTCGCCAGCGTCTCGTTCCTGAAAGGTAGGTTAAGCACGCGCTCTCAGACCATCTCGGCCGACTTCTCGTCATTACATTCCAAGCTGCATCCTCTGTTCTCTCTACTCTAGATAGGACCTTGATAAACTACTCGTTGGGGTTGCTGCCAGTTGAGGAACGATATGGTCTGTCTATCTTTTCTGGACAATTTGTGAAAGTGTACGTGCGCTCCAATGCACGTCTATTGTTACATTTAATTTTACAGCACCCTTTGCTCACAGCGAAGTGTCCTCCTCTGTATAATGAACAGTACTCTGGCATGGCGGCATCAACTATTTTGTCACTGCTAAAAGCATCAACGAACTTCTTTTATTTGTTAGACTCTAATAAATAGGGCTTTCTTGTGCTGAGGAAGAGTAGAAGGGATTAGAAAACTTAGCCCTAGCAAGTCACAGTAAGCAGTAAATCCACAGCCACCAGAAGTAGAGAACACGAACCTCACATGCAAACAGGCAAAGAAGTGCGATTTCATTGTGCACAGGCCGAAAGAAAATATTTTCAGTTCTTACATATTTGGAAAATTTCATTTTACCTGCTTGAGCTGCTTGTAATATATTTCATTTTTACAACCAGTTACACTCATCTGGCCGTCATCAGGGTAATAACAGTAATCAAAGCTTCATATTAGGCGAGATATAAAATCGTGATACAACCATGAACAATATACTAATATCATATCGTAATAAAAATTACGTCGTCACCTTATGAAACTGCGCTATGAAATGTAGTATGGATCTGCTCAAGCCCGCATCTCGTGGTCGTGCGGTAGCGTTCTCGCTTCCCACGCCCGGGTTCGATTCCCGGCGGGGTCAGGGATTTTCTCTGCTTCGTGATGGCTGGGTGTTGTGTGATGTCCTTAGGTTAGTTAAGTTTAAGTAGTTCTAAGTTCTAGGGGACTGATGACCTAAGCTGTTAAGTCCCATAGTGCTCAGAGCCATTTGAACCATTTTTTGATCTGCTCAGAGCGTTAACGCCTGTGACAGTTTTAACATGAATTTTTACACTCCTTAGAACAGCTTTTACAGTCTGACGAGGTAATTTATATTACGACTTGACGGTAGCAAACTGTTCACGGTTTTATCACCTGACGATAACGATTTTATATTTCGTCTAACATGGTGCTGTAAATACTTTTATGAACCTGATGATTGTCAGGCGATTGAAACTACTTCCCTATCGCGTGCAAAAGTTGTACGCGGTGGAATGATCACAGTCTGCCTCTTCTTGAGTAGACTGACGTGTATCATTGTGAATTAATGCATTAAACGATCTTCATCAAACCTCGGAGGTCTTCCTGAACTTGGAGGGCCAATAATGTCAAAACGATCCTCCTAAAAACTCGAAAACTATTTGCTTATCGTCCTCTATCCAACGGCATTATCCCCATACACGGAGAAAATGTTTGTGACTGCCTCCGCTGCTGTCACCCCTCTTCTAAACTCAAACAGAAGAATATTCCGCAGATGTTCCGAGTTCTCTACTTACATTCTATTTTCTGGCGTCCACAGCTCCACTCACTATCTCCAAAAGCGAAATGACAATATGTAAACTCAAAAGGCAACAGTAAACTACAAATAAAAAACGACAATAGGTAATCTAACTCATAGCAACCGCAGTACCCACATGCAAAGCAAAAATTCTAAGAAGTTATGTAGCAACTTAATACGAACTGTGACTTTTCTGACAGGAAATCACGAATCCAGTCGCACAACTGAGATGGTACTTCGAAGATACGCAATTTGATTAGAAGTCAGTTGTGAGGAACGCTGTCAAAAGCCTTCTGGAAAACTAAAAATATGGAATCAATCTGAGATCCCCTGTCGATGGCACTGATTACTTCACGCGAATAAAGAACTAGTTGAGACAACTGCATTAACGAGAATGTTGTGAGAACAGAATTTACTATTCTGCCGTATACTAGACTACAACGCAAAAGAAACTGGTACAGGCATGCGTATTCAAATACAGAGATATGTAAGCAGGCCGAATACGCCTATATAAAACTAAAAGTGTCTGGTGCAGTTGTTATATCGGCTACTGCTTCTACAATCGCAGGTTATCAAGATTTAAGTGAGTTTGAACGTCGTGTTATAGTCGGCGCACGAGCGATAGGACACTGCATCTCCGAGGTAGCGATGAAGTGGGGATTTTCCAGTGCGACCATTTCATATCAGGAATCCGGCAAAACATCAAATCTCCGACATCTCTGCGGCCGCAGAAAGATCCTACAAGAACGAGACCAACGACGACTAAGGAGAATCGTTCAACGTGACAGAAGTGCAGCCCTTCAGCAAATTGCTACGGATTTCAATGCTGGGCCATCAACAACGTGTCAGCGTACGAACGATTCAAAGAAACGTCATGGATACGGACTTTCGGAGGCGAAGGCCCACTCATGTACCCTTGATTTTTTATTTATTTAATCGTATGGCTACGTCCCCCCGTCGGGCAGACCGTTCGCCGGGTGCCGGTCTTTCAATTTGACGCCACTTCGGCGACGTGGAGTCGATGAGGATGATAGGATGATGATGAGGACAGTACAACACCCAGTCTCTGGGCGCAGAAAATTCCACGACCCAGCCGGGAGTTGAACCTGGGCCAAAATAATTGACAGTCCGTCATGCTGACCATTCAGCTACCGGAGGCGAACGTCTACCGTTGATGAGTGCACGACACAAAAGCTTTACACCTCTCCTGGGCCCGTCAACACCGACATTGGACTGTTGATGACAGGAAACATTATGCATGGTCGGACGAGTCTTATTCCAAATTATATCGAGTGGATGGACGTGTACAGGTATGGAGACAACCTCATGAAACCATGGACCCTGCGGCCGCGCAGGTAGCCGAGCAGTCTCAGGCGCCCGTCACGGTTCGCGCGTCTCCCCTCGTCGGAGGTTCGAGTCCTCTCTCGGGCATGAGTGTGTGTATTGTCCTTATCGTAAGTTAGTTTAAGTGGGACCGATGACCACAGCAGTTTGGTCCCATAAGATCTTATCGCAAATTTCCAATTCCATGGACCGTGCATGTAAGCAGGGTATTGCTGAAGGCTCTGTAATGGTGTGGGGCGTGAGCAGTTGGAGTGATATGCGATCCCTGATACGTCTAGATACGACTCTAACAGGTGACGTGTACGTAAACATCCTGTCTGATGACCTGCATCCATTCATGTCCATTGTGCATTCCAACTGACACGGGAGATTCCAGCGGGACAATGCGACGTCCCACATTTCCAGAATCGCTACAGAGTGGCTCCAGGACCACTCTTCCCAGTTTAAACACTTCCACTGGCCACCAAACTCCCCAAACATGAACATTATTGAGCATATCTGGGACGCCTTGCAACGTGCTGTTCAGAAGAGGTCTCCATCCCCTCGTAGTCTAATGGATTTATGGACAGCCATGTCAGGATTGATGATGTCAGTTCCCTCCAGCACTACTTCAGACATTAGTCCAGTCCATGCCACGTCGTGTTGCTGCACTTCTGCCTGCTCGCGGGGGACCTACACGATATTTGGCAGGCATACCAGTTTCTTTGGCTCTTCAGTGTATATCGCACCAATTTGCCTGCCACATTCCTTTCGCGAGCGTCCTACTCATCAGCGGTGACCTAGGAAGCAATAAAATACAAGTAACGACTGCCAATGCAGCAGGTGATTGCCGTTCTCTAAATATGTGGTTAGTGTTACTTTGACCTAAATAAATGAACACGTTTCAAAATTATGCAGCAAAACAAAGGCCGGTATTTATTCGCACAGTGGCATCTTTATAAGGAAAAAAAGTCCCGGAGACAAGCATGATGTGAATTAGAGTTCCTTCGCTACGAAGCTGTCCGACGGTTTGGATTTGCGACTTTATACGACACCGGCGCCGAAGAAGTTAGAGACGTAACTGTAGCTGCAGGCGCAGCGGATCTGAAATATGGTGCATTCGGCGCGGCTGAGCGTCTGCCGCTTACAAATGACTCACCTGAAGCGCGGAGGCTGCTGTGAAGTACGGAGTAATGGTGGAATAAACTAAGCCACCGCTGAGAACACGGAATGTAATATCAAGTTACCCGCCGTCGGCCGCGGTAATTATGCCAAGCACCGCCACGAGATATTGCTCATCTCCTTCCACGACATTTATAGAATCGCCTGCGTTTACCGCTGCTCGCCGCATGAGAAGCGTTCTTACTGAAGGACGGGGAGAAACCTGCCGTACGTCAGGCTACGTCCCGGCGCTTTTCCTTTCGGTGGCGCTGCACACGAGGTATTAACGCTCATCCGATGAGTTATACCTGGTAAGAGGACATGTCTTGATAGTGAAAGTCTCATGAGGCATGACAGTTTGAAACAACCGTACGGCACGTTTAGAATTTCACGCTGCTGTTTCACTCTTATGATCTTCATTAGATTGCAAGCCGTCTTCGGGTCGAGGTCGCTAAATCACGCATGTGGGGCTGCACTAGACTCATAGATAGCCGGTTCCAATCTTCGTGGGTGAAAGAACTATTCGTCGACAGAGTTTGGCCGCCGGCAACAAGACAGTTCATCACCACTAGATATTGTGCCTAAGATACAGACTAAATTCCAAACCTCTCCGCAGTTTTTCGAGTGAAGGCATGTGATACCATTGATGTTGATCCGTCTGTCGGATGAGGAGTTTATCTCGGTGCCAGCCTTGGCTTTGTTATACAAGTTGCGGAATTGAATGTTGGAAACAGATTTCGCTGACGAGTTTAAATGATAACACCTGAATTTATTTTGCTAGATCAGTCAAAAATCAGTTTTCCGATAGTCAATTCTTTTCCATAAGCACTCTACAAATCAGCTGTTCCGATTTCTATGTAATAATTTTCTCATCGGTCCTGGTCAGTTCAACATATCTCATTCTCTTAGGCTGCACAAAAAGTTACTCCGGCTACACTCATGCTCAGAAATTAAGGATAATGCTGATACATGGTGAAACAACGCTCCGGTGGTCGTTTTTCGGGTTTAAAACACCTCGGGGTATGACCATGTGGTGCATTTGACCTACGGTCGTCGCACGGTGGCGCTGGCAGCAATCCACATACGCAGAAGTGTGTTGGTGCATGTCAGAGGACGGTACAGACGTGCTAATGGTGACTGTGTGTTGAAAATGGCTCAAATAACACTTATTGATGACGTTATGACGGGGAGAATACTAGGGCGACTGGAGGCTGGTGAAACACAGCAGGTCGTAGCACGGGCCCTCCATGTGCCACAAAGTATGATCTCTAGATTATGGCAACGATTCCAGCATACAGGAAACGTGTCCAGGCGCTACAATACGGGACGTTCGCAGTGTACAACACCAAAAGAAGACCGATATCTCACCATCAATGCCCGAAGACGGCCACAGAGTACTGCAGGTAGCCTTGATCGGGACCTTACCGCAGCCACTGGAACAGTTGTCTTCAGACACACTGTCTACCGAAGACTGAACAGACATGGTTTATTCACCCGGAGACCTACAAGGTGCATTCCACAGCATGGTCACAGGAGAGCCTGTAAAGCCTGGTGTCAAGAACACAATACATGGTCATTGGAATAGTGGTCCCGGGTTATGTTCACGGACGAGTCCAGGTACAGTCTGAACAGTGATTCTCGCCGGGTTTTTATATGGCGTAAACCAGGAACCAGATACCAACCAGTTAATGTCCTTGAAAGGGGCCTGTATGGAGGTCGTGGTTTGACTGTGTGGGGTAGGAATATGATTGGTGCACGTACACCCCTACACGTCTTTTACAGAGGAACTGTAACGGGTCAAGTGTTTCAAGACGTCATTTTGCATAAGAATTTCCGCCTTTTCAGGGGTGCAGTGGGTTCCTCCTGATGGATGAAAACGCACGGCCCCACCGAGCTGCCATCGTGGAGGAGTACCTTGAAACAGAACATATCAGCCGAATGGAGTGGCCTGCCTTTCTCCAGACCTAAAACCCAACGAGCACGTCTGGGATGCTCTCGGTTGACGTATCGCTGCACGTCTTCAAACCCCTACGACACTTCAGGGGCTCCGACAGGCACTGGTGCAATAATGGAAGGCTATACCCCAGCAGCTGCTCGGCCACTTCATCCCGATTATGCCAACCCGTTGTGCGGTCTGTGTACGTGTGCATGGTGATCATATCCCATATTGATGTCGGTGTACAAGGGCAGGAAACAGTGGCGTTTTATAGCACATGTGTTCCGGGACGATTTTCTCAACTTATCACCAATATCGTGGACTTACAGATCTGTGTCGTGTGTGTTCCCTATGTTCCTATGCTATTAGTGCCAGTTTTGTATAGTGCCACCTTGTGTGGTATGAGTGTAGATTACTTGATATTTTTAGGAAGTTGACAATACAAGCATGTTTCAAAAACGACAGCTTCTTTACATCGGAGTGAATATAGATTGTGAAGATGAAATCCGGTTGCCAGAAACGCATTACCACAATCGATACTGCATAACCAGCCAGATATGTTCAAAACCTGATTTGGGAGCCCCGTGTAGTCTAATCATTGGCAACGAGTCTCACCGTCTTTCCTTTTTCTCATCATCGGCAACTAAAGTAACACTGAACTTCACACAATCACTTATCACATTCAGTAGAGAGGTGCAAAAAAAAGACAGAATACTCACGGTTCGCAGAGCAAAGGCACAGCTGTGTGCGAGGAATGAAAAACTTTCTTAGCGAGCACACGTATCGCCTACAGGGGGAACAGCGACCGTTAAAATAAAACTGTGGAGCAGTCACAAGTCGCATACAACTTTCCTTTATTTTACATGTTTCACTCGTCAGACACAAACATCTTCAGAAATTTAGTAGCCAACGGCTACACGTTAAATGTAGAGAGCCAACGTCAGACATAAAAAAACTTCCTAATTAGTTGGTAAAATTAGCCCTCTGGGACTCTCAGTCAACAGTGCCATACGACCTTGTCTTTACTACTGCAGTGCTGAGCTTATTTGAGAGACTAATGAAAACATCAACAGACCGACCGACAAAAAAGTTTTTTATGATGTTGTCACATATAAGTGTCACACAGAATGCTGCCACTGCTCTTATGCCACTTGTAGTTAGCTGACAGATGTTTCGGAATAGACCAGAATCTGAAACTCTGATGCAAGAAGGCGGCTGCGAAAGTCTACTGGATCTAAAGCAGTCGAGACATCGTCTATCGGACAAATTGCTCTGCAGGGCCTCGGGCAGATCAGAGCCAGGTGAGAGAGAGAATCAGATGGTGGAGGGTTCTTTCTTCGGTTGCAGTTGTTCCTGCTACAACCTCCGCATGCAGGAAGTTCACTCAACTACGCAAAGGGTCGTGACGTCCGCCACTGATCGATTCAAACTGTTTTGCACTGTAAGAAACAAGGCGGTGAATAGATGCAAAATCCCTTCTGCAACATACAGAATTCTGACATCTGGAGCGCTTGGCTTCATATTGGTAGTATGGTATGTGTACAAGATGAGTAGTGAATGCCTAACGATCGCCGCTCGTCGCAGGGGGAATTATTTTCAGCGGTCAACAATGGACTGCTGATCTGTCCACAACCGTTCTCTGTCACCAGAACGAGAGCTTGACGAAAAGTCATGTATAGCAACTGTATATGTAAAGTACATCCCTTTTTTCAGTGAGTTTGTAGTTTCTGCATATGGGGAGGGGGGGACGAAAACTAGTTTAGTACTTTCCTAAAAGGGCCTACAGACTACTAGCACATCGGTCAGTTTTATATCAGCAGTCGTTAGTATGACTGCAGCCAGGGCGATTGGTTGCAGTTCTTACTGAAAACGTTTATCTATCACAGTCACAGTATCGCACACCCACCTGAATAAAAATTTTATCTCTCTACTAGCAGGTCACACTAAGCAAAAAACCATTTTATGGGTTGAAGTGTCTCACTCCCTACATAACAACTTACGTTTCCGAATCACTTCTCATAAAGCTTCATAGGTTTCAAACGGAACAACGATTACGGGAAGTAGCATTCCAGTATTTTGGCTTTTGCAGAGCTCTAAACGGTTTTTTTTATGTTGCAGAGATGTTGATAGACAGATATTAAATAATGAAGGCGCAGGGCAGTTACCAAGAAACAGAAAGAATCTTCCATTTCCGTCTGTTATTGGTACTTAAAAACGACCGGCGGAGGTTGAAAACTCACGCTTGCAGGACGCAGTATTTGGTTTGCTTCCCGAGGTATTCTCACCGTATCCGGCTCTCTTGATTATCCGAAATACTGCTGAAAATCACGGGACTGTGCCTCTGCAGAGTTACAGCCAGGGCTTTGCCCAGTCATCACAATGTTATCCAGAAATATTACAGCCGCTGCTGTGGACTTCATTTATACAAAGTTTATTAACGTTTACCAAACGTGCATATGTCTTTCATCCATGAAACTAAAGCGCTACAACCGCATAAACAATAGATTGCAATAAAAACTCCCTTGTGCTTCCAATTGTGACTCGAGTCTCTTTCAGCAGAATTTAAAAATAAAATATTGCATAATACTGACAAATAGGGAACTCAGTGAGAACAGGTTTCAGCTCATAACCGCTGCATCTAAGAGAAAGCATATAAAATTTTAGAAAGATGGAAAAAGAAGTTCTAAGGGTTTGACACATTTTCATCAGTACTTACCCGAGACTATGTTATCTTTAGCTTCATCTACATGATTCATATTTACATTCTTATTTATTGTCTTCACTATTACTTATCTCGATTTATGTTTATGGCTTCATGTTCATCCACACAATTGCTCTATTCCATACACATAACTGGTTGGCACAGTCATACAGAATTACATCTTTTAGCAATACACGCGCTTTATGACTAGAGTAACGTGACCATGGGACCAGACACTGGTCGGTCAATGGCCCATATTGTTTAGCGGCCGGCCGGTCCTCTGCTGTTGTACCCGTTGTAGGCACCGCATTTGTCGTTAACTCTCCAGTTAGATATACGATGTGGATAGTCACTCAAACTTCTGTTTACTTAAATTCGTGGGCCAATTCATCGTTGCTTTCATTACATAAAGCCAACCGAATGATTTGTTGAGTTCTCCTACACAAGCAAACGCTTATAACACACGCTGAACATGTAATACCTGCTCAATTACGACAGGAGGCTGATTGGTCTCATATCACCTATGGACATGCTTTATTTAAGGCACCACCTCATACGATGTAAAATGGAAATATTGCACCAAAATTTAAGCTGGGTATTCTAGTACTTCCAGATTTTCCAGACATTCTCCACTGCAGAGAATAATAACAATAAAAGGTTATCAAGCCGAAGGTTGGTCTGCACACCTCAGTAGGTGGAAAGCTCTTGTCATTGTACGACCTTTGATACTCAGCCAGATAATGTGAGCTCCGAACTACTTTGAAACCAAACATCTCTCACATTAATTAACCCTTTTTTTCTCCAGACAGCTCCAAAAAGAAAAACCGGCCAGCCCTCCAGTCCACTACTGTCGTGACGCACTCATTCCGTTGGCTAACTATGATGAATGAGTACCAAAACAGGCAACAAGGTACAGAAAGAACAGGAAAATGTGGTCATCAGTATAGCCATTCCAGTGACAAAACACAGACATCCTGTAGATATTTATCAAATATATTTCCTGTACTAGAATTCGCACAAATCAAACAACGAACAAGGAAAACTACGTATAACTGTTGTTGTTTCATATGATTTTAGGTGACGAAACTTAGTTTAACCGAAAGGAAACACTTTCCAGCGCGACAGTTTGGCGAATCGTAACTGGTCGGTATAAAATGTCGCATTATGTTCACTCTTTAATTCTTCGTATATTCAATGTAAAGGCGAGGCATGGTGCCAGTCAATACCGCAGAGTGACAAGTGTCTTACTTATGCATCTTGGTGGCAGCGTCTCTTCTGCAGGCGACAATCACACACGCACATCTGGGGCTATGAAGACACTCATTAAGACATGCGAGTCAGTAGCGACGTTCATCCCTCGTTTGATACGTAATTGATTCCGCTTCATCATTTCACACACACACGTCACGGCATGTCGCAATGTGTCGCTAACCTCTGCAAGGCACAAGAGTAGTGGTTCTCCTTCGTGTAACATTTGAAAGTATTAAAACAGTTGTTGAACTGTCTTGCTACCAGCAACGATAAGCACATACTGTAATTACGCAAATTCCATTATCAAGTGAGGTGAAGCAGCTTCGACATCCAGATCTGCTCACTAAAGGAGAATGCTGAGACGGTTCCTTCGACAAGGACATTGCCGATTAACTTCCCAGTGCTTGTTCGTGATTAGTAGTGCACTGTCCCTAATCATATGGATGATGACTATTCGTTAAACATTAAACTACCTAATTTCTTTCGAATGATATTTAAGTAATTGTCGTTGATATCCACACTAGTTTTATCAAGGACACATTTGGACACAACAAATTTGACACAAAAAGGCAAAAAGCTGTAAGCGTACAGGGTGATTCCGTGATGATGTCACGAACTTTCAGGGATGATGGAGAAGGGTAAATGTAGCAGTCTGAGGTAAGGCACCTTCGTC
This sequence comes from Schistocerca gregaria, assembly GCF_023897955.1. Taxonomy (NCBI): domain Eukaryota; kingdom Metazoa; phylum Arthropoda; class Insecta; order Orthoptera; family Acrididae; genus Schistocerca; species Schistocerca gregaria. The sequence goes on from NC_064922.1 coordinate 655,391,153, forward strand.
CGGAAACGATAGAGTCCAAAGATTTAAGCGCCAATTCAGTCAAATCCCGCTTTAGCCTGGCGTTGCGCTCAGACTAAGGGCCCTAAGTTCTGAATCCTGATCATGATGCACTGAATTCCCGCCTAATATTCACTAATACCCTTAGATAATTTACCCTGTTGATGGGCTAGTAGCCGCCCGGGTGGCCGAGCGGTTCTAGGCTCTTCAGTCCGGAACCGCGCGACTGCTATGGTCGCAGGTTCGAATCATGCCTCGGGCATGGATGTGCGTGATGTCCTTGGTTAATTAGGTTTAAGTAGTTCTAAGTTCTAGGGGATTGATGACCCCAGATGTTAAGTCCCATAGTGCTGAGAGCCATTTAAACCTTTTTTGGTGGGCTAGTAATGGCGCACGTAGCTCGGCGACACAGAGATCGAAAATTCTAAGACTACGGGACAGTAATAATAAATTTCTTTTACCTGCACAAGTTACACAAGCTGCTACATTTACAACAGTTGTTCGAAATGGCGTGCTCCAGCGTCAAAGCAGGCATAGCGTTGTCGCATAAAGTCTTTACCAAACTAATATTCCTGATATCGTGTAACAGCGCCATAGGCAGAGAGAATTCTTGCCAGGAAGCCACAAAACAGGACAGCCTCTGCCTATCCACTTTTCAAGCAATGTCCAATGCAGGAATTCACGAATCTTCAGTCAACATCCACAGACGAATAACAAGGGTGATGTGTTCCAGGTACATGGATATTGAGTATCTGATAAACATTGTGTACACTGATGCATTTAAGCGGTGGCGAAGAAGAAATGGGCCTAGTATGTAATGACTGCGCCTGGCCACACGTTGACTGACAACCTGTGTTGATGGTTCTTCACAACTGTAGAGTGGGTATACTCATCGGCCCAAACATGACTATTGGGAATATTTAGCATTCTGTCTATGGTGAAACAAGCTTCATCTGTGAAAATAACATGCGCAGGAAAGTGAGGATTGATAGTTAAGGCGCTGCAAGAACCATTGGCTGAATACCACACGTGGTCTGAAATCAGCAGGAGTCCAAGCATGTTTGGTGCGTCCGAAGCACGAAGTCCCATGGGAAAGTTGGTACCACACGACAAAACCACAAGTAAGGGCGTTCGCCGCCTGACGCATCAACGAATGATGGACGTCGGCACAGACACGCGTTTAATAATTTTCCAGTAACCACCGCTACTGGAAGAGTACTGAAGTCAGAGCGCAGTGCTGCTCAGCCTCATTCTGCAATCATCCCTTACGACAACAGCGTCGTCTTAGTCAGACGCAGCAACTCGAGTTGTATTAGAACCCAGACCATCTGAGATGAGACTATCATTCTGTATTTACCAAGCGATAAGTTAGTTTTCAGCAATAGTAACTAAGATCCAAGTGACTTTCCTGTGGACATTAATTTTTCCACGTTAATTTTTCTATCTTGTTCAAGTTCTAATAAAGAAATCCAATATTCCGTGTGTGTTGCAGTATTCACTGACCTCCTCCAGAAGTAAAACTAGGCTTGCTATATAAAACCCACTACAGTGCCGACGTGAATGTCTCATGCAGTTTTTCGCCCGGCACTGCAGCATGCAGTTTCCGAGGATGGTAGGGATGGTACAGCATATCTCGTAATACTTGCCACACAGCAGTTTTCGGAACATTCATTTCATCTACAACTAATCGAGTACTGACTGCAGGTGCCGGATCCACTAGATCAAGAACTGCATCTTCTAAGACGGTAACCCCTTTAGTTCGTCGTCCTCCTCGGTCGTTGTATATGGTACCAACTGCCTGTTTCACTTAATCTTTGCAAGAGCCTTGGAAACGTAGGGTGAGTCGCGTATCTTCTACGCAGATATTTGGTGCTGTACAACCTCTTCTCTTCTCTGCTGCTTCCACTTGCTTGCCCACGCACGTAAATCATGTCTGCAAATTCCGTCACCGGGTAAAAATCCATTTGTTTACGGCAGATCGACGTTGGTGCTTTAACTCGCAAAACTCAGACCACAGCCTGTTACAGTACAGATACTGACAAAAGGACTACTCATGTGAGTGCACAGATCGCCAGCTGCAATGTGTGAACTGAGTTACTATCCCAACTCCTACATCTAACTTGTAGGTGCTCGTCGGGATTGACTACCACAGAATCTTGGGAACAACAGTACCAGTAAATGTAGTCCGCTGTGTGAGGTACCAGAACGATTTCACTTACAAGTTTTGACTCGGTCGTTTCTGGACCAGAGTCCCTGACCTCAAAGGATACATTTACCCATCTCCATAATCCTTGAAAGACTGTAACATTATCATGGGATCACCATGTGTGCTGTCATTAGCCATACGCTATAGAATAAATGTATTAGTCTCAAATATACTGGCTTTGACTTGCAGCAGCTATATTTTCCCACGTGACCAGACACTTGAATATTTTCTAATATCTGTCATGGTAAAATTTAAGAGGTAATATCTGAAAGTGATTGGCATTTGAAAAAAATTGGATTCTCAATTGTGCTTTAGGAAAAACTGACATGACCTATCCGTATCATTTGATCTCTTTTCGGTATACGTTCATATTTTAACCGATTGCACTTTGGATATCCGATGCAAATTTGGGACATCAGCCCCAAAACTCACAAACCACTCTCAGGACGCTCAGTATACAATCCTCTTACCGCTTTTGGCTCAGATGATTCCTAGATCGCACATTATCATTTTATGCATCACTCTATAAGAGTGAATCAATAGTTGCTCACAGTTAACAATGTGTCTGGCCGAATGAGGAAGCAATGAATCTGAATTTTGAAATTATTTCTCTTGTCTTGAATATTATTGCACAAAGATTAATATGCAAGGTAACTTACGTAGTATAAGATAAAAATAACAGTTCTTGTAATATTAAATGACACTGATTGATATGCACTATGAACAATTATCCTTGTTAACTTCTGACACCACTGTATTGAGGATTAGCGTTTTATTTTACGACATTCCAGTGTACGACGATACTATTTCAAATTTTGATCTCCTTTTCAAAAGAACGTTAGTTTTTAACTTAAAACTGCATTTTATTCGAAAATTAATTACATTGAACAGCTGAAAATTTGATAAAATTCAACACAAAAATTTTACTGATGTGATCAAGCTTAACACAGGCTCCTAGAATTAAGCCTGCAGTATTAATCCAGGTTACGAAACAACTTTGGAATCATTTTATTTGCATCAAGTGCGACAGAGATTCCGTGTTTTATGTTTAAAGTTTGCTAACACATTTATATGGACTAATCTGTAGGAACTCTAGTTATCTTTATATAATGTTTCTATTTTAAACCAACGATCAATAATGCCCTTTTTTATCTTACCTGATGGAAGTCACACACACACACACACGCACACACACACACAGAGAGAGAGAGAGAGAGAGAGAGAGAGAGAGAGAGAGAGAGAGAGAGAGAGAGAGAGATTGAGTAATAGAACGAGTATGTTTTTGTTCAGGTGCTTTACCTCTTGCATATATTCAGTATAATTTAGTGAGTTACCTTAGCAAGATACTGCTGTTCCTCCACACCTGTCTCCCCGGTCACATTTATATTCGTGTGCCGGTAGTCCCAGACGTCGCCAGATGTTGGTGGCGTGCCTGAAAATCAACGCAAGTAAATAATCTGTCGCGAACTAGCATACAAAGCAATTAAATATGCACTAAAATAGCCTATGCCAACATAGGCAATTCTCTTTGTGAGTAACAGCTTGGAGAAATCAAACAAATACATTCAGGACCACAACGAAGTATACAAACGTTACACACCATAAAAATAAAAGAAATAGAGTCAAAGACTGTTTGTCCTTCATCGTTTGCCTTAGCACTGATAGGGCTCAGTAACAAAGATAAATCTATTATTTCAGGCTTTTCATCTAATTTTATTGTAATCCCGTTTCTGAAGCACTCCACCTGTGAATCTTGCAGCGGTGTACCGTAGGTCTCTAGAAGAGCGTTGCGTTCCAAAGGATTGGAAAAGGGCACAGGTCATCCCCGTTTTCAAGAAGGGACGTCGAACAGATGTGCAGAATTATAGACATATATCTCTAACGTCGATCAGTTGTAGAATTTTGGAACACGTATTATGTTTGAGTATAATGACTTTTCTGGAGACTAGAAATCTACTATATAGGAATTAGCAAGGGTTTCGAAGAAGACGGTCGTGTGAAACACAGCTCGCGCTATTCGTCCACGAGACCCAGAGGGCCATAGACACGGGTTCCCAGGTAGATGCCGTGTTTCTTAACTTCCGCAAGGCGATCGATACAGTTCCCCACAGTCGTTTAATGAAAAAGGTAAGAGCATATGGACTATCAGACCAATTGTGTGATTGGATTGAAGAGTTCCTAGATAACAGAACGCAGCATGTCATTCTCAATGGAGAGAAGTCCTCCGAAGTAAGAATGACTTCAGGTGTGCCGCAGGGGAGTGTCGTAGGACCGTTGCTATTCACAATATACATAAATGACCTTGTGAATGGCATCGGAAGTTCACTGAGGCTTTTTGCGGATGATGTTGTGGTGTATCGAGAGGTTGTAACAATGGAAATTTGTACTGAAATGCAGGAGGATCTGCAGCGAATTGACGCATGGTACAGGGAATGGCAATTGAATCTCAATGTAGACAAGTGTAATGTGCTGCGAATACATAGAAAGCTAGATCCCTTATCATTTAGCTACAAAATAGTAGATCAGCAACTGGAAGCAGTTAATTCCATAAATTACCTTGGAGTACGCATTAGGAGTAATTTAAAATGGAATGATCATTTAAAGGTGATCGTTGGTAAAGCAGATGCCAGACTGAGCTTCATTGGAAGAATCCTAAGGAAATGCAATCCGACAACATAGTAAGTAGGTTACAGTACGCTTGTTCGCCCACTGCTTGAATACTGCTCAGCAGTGTGGGATCCGTACCAGATGGGTTGATAGAAGAGATAGAGAAGATCCAACGGAGATCAGCGCGTTTCGTTACAGGATCATTTAGTAATCGCGAAAGCGTTATGGAGATGATAGATAAACTTCAGTGGAAGACTCTGCAGTAGAGACGCTCAGTAGCTCGGTACGGGCTTTTGTTGAAGTTTAGAGATTATACCTTCACCGAAGAGTCAAGCAGTATATTGCTCCCTCCTACGTATATCTCGTGAAGAGACCATGAGGATAAAATCACAGAGATTAGGCCCACACAGAAGCATACCGACAATCCTTCTTTCCACGAACAATACGAGACTGGAATAGAGGGGAGAACCGATAGAGTTACTCAGGGAAACCCTCCGCCATACACCGTCAGGTGGCTTGCGAAGTGTGGATGTAGATGTTGATGCTGCATGACGAAGAAAAGCACGATGTAACGAGGAGGGTAGAATATGATACGATACTGCTCCATCTGACGTATTTCCAATATCAGCCCCTGATAACATTCCTTACTTCAGAAAAACAGAGTGAAGTAGCAGATTACTGATTCCCTACCTGGCAGATACCACCAACAGATTCCCTACCTGGCAGATACCACCAAAACACCAGGACGGAGGTAGTTGCTTAAAAACTCGAGGTGAAATAAATTTTGATCAGGCGAATTCCCAGGGAAACTATAGCACTCTACTTGCAGTACTTCGTGATCAGGCTTTGTGTCAGATTTCACTACGAATAACAACTCTCTCGGTCGTACTTACTGAGAACGGGGTTTTAACGTAGACAGCGATCCGCCATTACGAAGATGACGTCAAGTTCAACTGCAGTCGTGGTTACTTCGGAGGGTAGCCACTTGTTTTACAGCACCGGGTTGCACAGTTCGCGTCTTCTGTGTCCGACACGGCACAAACTCGATTCTATCCTTCATAGACAGAGATTTACACTACACAGTCCCAAATGTCAGATCTCAGACACGCAGTCCGCAAAGGGCAATGCAACGCCATCTTCACAAAGAAGTTGCCAGTCTCTTACAGTGGGAAAGCATACTTTGTTAACCCTATTAGGTTTCTGAGCCGACGAAGTCGCTGTCGGTTGGTTGTAAGAGGCGTATGGCACTTAACAGGTTGAAGCTAATCACGTAACTCAAGCGGCTTTCATTTGACTGTATGGCCAGTGTTATCTAACGACTGGGTCCTTGAACTCTTTGCTGAACATGGGCACGAAATATTATTCTCTTGCTAATGCTTTCTGTCAGTACTTTGCCATTGAATTTCTCCAATGGTGGTATTAAAGTACAGTACTGGCCATTAAAATTACTACACCACGACGATGATTTGCTATAGAGGCGAAATTCAATCGACAGGAAGAAGATGCTGTGATATGCAAATGATAAGCTGCTCACGTTGGTCGAGATCCAATGACTGTTAGCAGAATATGGAATCGGTGAGTTCAGGAGGGTAATACGGAACTCCGTGCTGGATCCCAGCGGCCTCGTATCAGTAGCAGTCAAGATGATACGCATCTTATCCGCATGGCTGTAACGGATCGTGCAGCCACGTCTCGATCCCTGAGTCAACAGATGGGGACGTTTGCAAGACAACAAATATCTGCACGAACAGTTCGACGACGTTTGCAACAGCATGGACTATCAGCTCGGAGACCATGGCTGCAGTTCCCCCTTGACGCTGCATCACAGACAGGAGCTCCTGCGATGGTGTACAGAACGACGAACTTGGGTGCACGAATGGCAAAACATCATTTTTTCGGACGAATCCAGGTTATGTTTACAGCATCATGACGGTCGCATCCGTGTTTGGCGACATCACGGAGAACGCACATTGGATGCGTGTATTCGTCATCGCCATACTGGCGATCACCCTGCGTCATGGTATGGGGTGCCATTGGTTACACGTCTCGGCCACCTGTTCTTCGCATTGACGGCACTTTGAACCCTGGACGCTATATTTCGGATGTGTTACGACCCGTGGCTGTACCCTTCATTCGATCCCTGCGAAACCCTACATTTCAGCAGGATAATGCAGGACCGCATGTTGCAGGTTTTGTACGGGCCTTTCTGCATACAGAAAATGTTCGACTGTTGCCCTGGCCAGCACATTCTCCAGATCTCTCACCAATTGAAAACGTCTGGTCAATGGTGGCCGAGCAACTGGCTCGTCACAATACGCCAGTCGCTACTCTTGATGAACTGTGGTATCGTGTTGAGCTGCATGGGCAGTTGTACCTGTACACGCCATCCAAGCTCTTTTTGACTCAATGCCCAGGCGTATCAAGGCCGTTATTACTGTCAGAGGTGGTTGTTCTGGGTACTGATTTCTCAGGATGTATGCACCCAAATTGCGTGAAAATGTAATCACATGTCCGTTCTAGTGTAATATATTTGTCCAATAAATACCCGTTTATCATCTGAATTTCTTCTTGGTGTAGCAATTTTAATGGCCAGTAGCGTAATAAGTGTACCTGTATGGAGTGGACGACGGTGATGAGAGCTGGATGTTGAGGCCGAGTGGTTCTAGGCGGTGCAGTCCGGAACCGCAGGTTCGATTCCTGCCTCGGGCATGTACGTGTGTGATGTCCTTAGGTTAGTTAGGTTTAAGTAGTTCTAAGTCTAGGGGACTGATGACCATAGATGTTAAGTACCATAGTGCTCAGAACCATTTGAACCATTTTTGAACGTTGATGAATGTTTGTCTAGTGTAATTTGTGACGAAGAGCGGTTCGAAACCAGCTTTTGGGCTAAGGACGACAACAAATAATAACATGTGACGTGGTAGAGAATTTGATGGTGGAAGGGTTACTGAATGGAAGCGGCCACCGGAAATAGCATTTGTTCTCGAGAAATGTCAGACCTCACACCACCAGCTGATTAACAGATCACCAACAACTGCTACACAGTTTCTTACTCTCAGACGCAGCGGAAAGAAACGGCTCGGTTAAAAAAAAATCTAATCGACAGGAAAGAGTGATGCGCCCTCTTTGAACAAGTGGAGCCGAAGAAGATATGAACCTCGTAATACGAGACTGTCCCGAAAAGAAATGGTTCAAATGGCTCTGAGCACTATGGGACTTAACATCTGAGGTCATCAGTCCCCTAGAAGGTAGAACTACTTAAACCTAACTAACATAAGGACATCACACACATCCATGCCCAAGGCAGGAATCGAACCTGCGACCGGTCGGTCGCGCGGCTCCAGACTGAAGCGCCTAGAACCACTCGGCCACACTGGCCGGCCCGAAAAGAAAGCCACACAGATGTAACAGTAAAACAATTGAGAGCTAAGCTGGACGAAAGCCGCAATTCAGTTATCACTATGTTGCAACAACAGACATCATCAAAGCTTATAAACTTCTGTACAGAGAACTGAAGCAGCTAGCAGTGTCCATGTAACATGCTCCTGGAAAATTTAGATCCTTTGAGTAAGCCAGGATATTATTTTCTGCTGTAGACGTCAACAGAAAAATATGAGGTGGAGAAAGCCTGAAGTACGCGGCTACACCCGACTGCGGCCCTTCCGAGACGCCAACGCCAGAACGGGAAACAACTAAAGTGAAGGAAGACATCGCCAACAGGAGTGGCGCCTACCACATACAACGACAGAAGACGAAATGGACACTCACATAAAAGTGCAAACATACAGCGAATTTTCCTACAAATTTCAGAAATTATTTAGTACATGAATTCAAATTTTTCCTTTCTGTAATTGTAGCAATACTGTATTATTGTGTGTTTGTAACTCTACACAGGTAACATTCCAAAATAGATATAGGTAATGAGTATAAATTTTGGATTGCGGTGTTGTTGTTGCAGTTGTTGTAGTGGTCTTCAGTGCGAAGGCAGCTTTGAGGCAGCTCTCCAAGACAGTCCATGCAGTGCAAGCCTCTCAATTTCTTTGTAATTACTACACGCTGCATCCATTTCAAATACTTGCTGTACTCAAGCCCTAGTCTCGCTTTATAATATTTTATATTCCCCGCTCCATACACACACACACACACACACACACACACACACACACACACATTCTTCCCTCCCTTACGAAAGGAACAGTTCCTTGATGCCTCAGCATGGGCGGCACCACCAAATGATCCCTTCCTCTGCTGAAGTTGCGCCATAAATGTCTCTTCGCCCCTGTTTGATCCAGTAGCTCATCATTAGTTTTTCGATCCACCCGTGAAACCTGTAGCATTTTTCTGTAGCACCGCGTATAAAACGCTCCCGTTCTCTTCTTGTCTGAATTGTTTATGTTTCACTTTAGTACAAGGTAAATGCCTATACAAAAGACTTCCTTACACTTGAATTTATATTCGATGTTTACAAATTTCTCTTTTTCACAAACACTTTTCTTGCTACTGACAATGTGCATTTTATACTCTCTCTAATTTTCCTATCATCACTTATTTTGCTATCAAAATTCATTTACTGCTTTCATTTTCTCATTTCCTAATCTAATTCCCTCAGCATGGCCGGATTTAATTGGATTGCATCCATATACTCTGGTTTTCGTTTCGTTGATGTTATATCATAATCTCTTCTTAAGACACTACCTATTTTGTTTACACGCTCTTCCAAAATTTTACAGGATATCACCGAACTACAATTTCATTGGCAAACCTCGAGGTTCTTGTTTCTTCACATCGAACTTTAATCCACTCTCCAAATGGCTCCTTGGTTTTCTTTATTGCGTGACCTATGTACAGACTGAATAACATGGGGGATTCGCCACAAGAATCTCTGACTCTCATCTCAATGACTGTCTCCCTTCCACGTCCTTCGACTCTCACTACAATAATATCACCTTCGCACAATTTGTAAATAACCTTTCACCTTCTGTATTTGATCCTTGCTACCTTCAGAATTTCAAAGAATGTACTCCAGTTCAAAAAATGGTTCAAATGGCTCTGAGCACTATGGGACTTAACATCTATGGCCATCAGTCCCCTAGAACTTAGAACTACTTAAACCTAACTAACCTAAGGACAGCACACAACACCCAGTCATCACGAATGTACCCCAGTCAACAAGTCTAATGCTTTCTTTAGACATACGAATGTTGTTAACGTAAGCTTGCCTTTCTACGAGCAATTTTCGAAGATCAGTCTTTGGATCAGTATTGCCTCGCGCGTTGCTCCAACTGCCTTTCTTCGACCAATTTTCTAAGATAAGTCGCTGGATCAGTATAGTCCCGTGTGTTTCTCCATCTCTTCGGAATCCAAACCGATCTTCCCCCAGGTCGATCTTAAAACACTTTCCGTTCTTCTGTAAATAATTATTGGCAACATTTTGCAACGATGACTCATTAAACTGATAGCTCCGTAACTTTTCATTGTTAAATTCTTCTCACAGTATTATACAAGAGCTATCAAAAAGTTTCCGTTTGAGAGCATTGCTGCAGCGTATATTCAACGTAGTGCGAATCTGATATGGGTATATAAGCATCGAAACGTAAACAAGGAATTAGTGTGGCATTTGTGCCTTTCAAACGTTCGTGCAGTAAATGCAGGAAGGTAATCTATGGTGACGATGCGACATTATTACCAAATGCGTCCACACAGGACCGATGTGTTGTTATTGTTTTCTTGGCTGCCAAATTACATACACAGATAGACAGACTTGTAGATATCAATCGGATTTTGAACCTTGTGCATCGGTGGGATGACTGCCTCAGTGCTCACCGCGATTTTGCCTGATTGGCATGCCATTCCTGGACCATACGGTTTTTAAACGGAAACTTTTTACTCGCATATCTTTCATCTCATCTCCATCTGCTTCCAGTTTATTTCCCTCATATACAGTTTATTCCCCTGGTATAGCTCTCCTCTATATGCCACCTTTCAGCTTTCCCATCTCTGCTTCGTATTGGCTTGCTATCTAGGCTCTTGATATTGACACAGCTACTAATCTTCCCCTCAAAGTTCATGTGTGCTTCTACAGAGTTGTTTTTGACCTCTAGCCATTCTTGCTTAGCCATTTTGCACTTTCCACCAGTCTCATTATTTCTGAAACCAAAGACCAATAGTAAAGAAAAGAGTAGAAGGATTGAAAGGTTGAGGCTTCCCAAGAAACTGATATCGTTAGACGCAGAGCAGATTCAGTTGGACAATGATGAATAAGTACATCGGTCGTGGTCTGTGTAAGGAATCACATTGGTTATTCTCTGAAATATTTTATTCTCCTGAAATATTATAGGAAACCCAAAGAAAATTGAAATCAGGGTGCGAGAGTGGGATTCGAAGCCGTTTCCAGGAAGAGTCGCAGTGCTTAAGCCCGTGAGCGGATTTGGTATCACCATACGGACAGCTAGATTTAGCCTCATTCAAATTCTTCTCCTTGTACTTACAAGATGACGCAGCAGCACACCCAGAAGAATTTTAATGGGGCCGACACCAGTCGTGGAAGCCTGCGAATATATATCCAAATTTACGTCTCCCTGGTGTTGTAAATTGGCCTGAAATATATGTCACAGTGATTTAGTTCTTGAAGACAAAGCGAGCGAGTTCCATCCTCGATATAGTCCAAGCTGACAAATTGACCTTCTCCAATGATCTAGTCACTTATGGGACATTATGCCCTAATGATAACCCACTCCAAGCGACTTCAAATTCAACAAATCCAAACTCGATATACAAAATAAAAAACATGAACGTTGAAAATCATTGTTTGCTGGGAATAAGACTATTGGAGAGATTCAGTGACTTAAAAATATTTCATTGGTTGATGTAAGCTAGCAGCCATCCAATGAGCCAATGAACGAATTCCCTTCAAGAGACACTTGAGACATCGCTTGTCACAAAATGTTCTCGCAAGGTTCCACTATTTTTAGGGTGTAGCGTCGTCATTCACAAAGACAGCAACGGAAAAAGAGGTTTTCTGGAGTTCCATACAGTTGTCTGTGTCGTTCCTCTACTTCGAGCAGTGGAGAGGGTTGGCATTTAACACCGGATACTGTTGATTTGAAAGTTCACATTAAGTGGATGAACAAAACATAGAAATTTTCGACACAAGCTGCTGGTGGCTGAGTGTATCTTGCGTATGTGGTGGTAGCAGTTTAGTAACACTTGTAGTAGTGAAGGTAGTAGTATTCGTCCGCGGATCGCTGTTACAAGGATGTTGGGCATATTACAGAAGCGATTCATATGTAGAGAAGAGTGTTGCACCTAGTGGAGAGCGTACATCGGAACACATGACGTTTTTTGCTCCGTACTTCAGTCTAGTGACATTTCAGAATTATATGAAGGAATGTGCACTAGAGACCGTCATAAGCACTTTCCAACTTTTTCTACAGTTTTTTTGTTGTCTGACTTGAGGTTGTATTTCGTGCGGCATTTGTATATATTTCGCGTTCTACTCTTTTAAGTACTGTATAATTTATTAAAACTATTAGTGCAACATGTGAACAATCAAGCCATACCTCGTCGATCGTGCACTATGTTGTAACATGAAACAGAAGGAGGTCTTTTACCATGGAACATGTGATACTTGCAAACCAACTAAGTTTCTTTCTGGCTTAATATATTTACCTCTCTTGAAAATGGAAATTTGGGTTTGTTCCTGATGGCTTATACTTCAAAATACATTTATATTGCAACTGGTTTATGACAATACTTCTGCTTAATTTGATTTCACTTGCTGATTATTGCTGTGTAGTACAGTAATAATGTAACAGATACACGATTAAATACATTATTCACAGGATTTTATCGATTTCCAAGTGTTTAAATTTCAACAAGATTCGACTGCACAGAACCCTGATCCAGCCTGTTATTCTATATGGCTGTGAGACATGGAGAATCCGGAAACAGGACTTCCATAAGCTCCTTGTTTTTGAGAGAATAGTGCTTCGGAAGATCTTCAGTCCGGTTCTGGAAGCAGATACAGGGGAATGGAGGATCAGATACAACCAAGAGCTAGAGGAAATATACCAGCAGCCTAACATAGCAGGAACTGTCAAAGTCAAACGAATGCAGTGGGCTGACCATGTGGCCCGGATGGAGGATCACAGATGGCCTCGGAAGCTCCTGGATTTCACACCTACAGGAAAGAGACCGCCCGGGAGACCCAAGAAGCGCTGGAGGAATGGACTCCATGAAGATTTAAACCAAGTGACAATAGATGTGAACGGATGGCGGATAGCAGCAATGGACAGAATACAGTGGAGGAGGAAACTTGTAGATACGTGCGGTCCACTGGGCCCTATCACGTAGTAGTAGTAGTATTTGTTCCTACTTACATTTTGTACCTTGGAACATGGTTTCACTTCCGGAAAAAATGCCGTATTTTACCGGAGCAGTTTTTGTAATTTCGGGAAAAGGACTCCAGCACATAAAAGTGAAAGCCATGGTTTAAAAATGGAAATAGAAAATACAGTCCTTACAGGCATTTACATATGGGTCTACCTTGACAAGGATGGGAATGTAATATGTCGCAGCCTTATAGGAGGAATAATCTCGGCATTTGCCTCAGGTAATTCAGGGAAACTGTAGTAAATCTTGATCAGGTTGGGCGGATGGAAATTGGATCCTTCTTACTCGCCAATACAAAGCGAGTTGATTCAGAATAGCGTATTCCCATTCTGTTTACTCCTAGGTACAATACTACTTTATAAAAAAGTTATTTAATAAAGTAAAATGGTAGTGCTACGCTGCTCATTCATTTCTCAATATCGATCACCGCACTCACTAGGCCTACAGTCACTCAGTATACATACATTGTTTCGTGGTGTACCATTTACGCTGACATCAGGACCATGGTTACTCTTGTGTCCCGCCGCTTGCCACACGCTTGCCTGAAAAATTGAGTCACCATCTCTGGTTAATGAGTTGAAAAATGGTTCAAATGGCTCTGAGCACTATGGGACTCAACTGCTGTGGTCATCAGTCCCCTAGAACTTAGAACTACTTAAACCTAACTAACCTAAGGACATCACACACAGCCATGCCCGAGGCAGGATTCGAACCTGCGACCGTAGCAGTCTCACGGTTCCGGACTGCGCGCCTAGAACCGCGAGACCACCGCCGCCGGCGGTTAATGAGTGATATGTTTGCTTGCTATATCCTACTTTGTGTTACTGAAGTAATCCTTCGCTGTAAAGAATATATTGTTCAACTGGTACTTTTTAACTACCTATTTACATAAATCGTTTTAGTTATATCTTTAATCTCCTTGGCCACTGTATTGGTTAATTTCATTCCTTGGCAGAAAATACTGTTTTGAGTTTTATGTTAATTCTCTCTTGGTAAATGTAAGTTCAGTCTAGGTCTTGTTCCCCAGTCAAGGGCGCAGATGTCTGTGCCGTAATTATCGAGGTTGCTTGAGTGTATAAGTGACTGATAAATGTCCTCATATAATGGTTTTAAAACCCTCACTGTTTGAAATGGATCTTTACAACGAGTCTGATTACTATTTTCGGTTATTATTCTTGTGGACGTTTAGTGTGAAAACTATGAGTCACATTTTGTATTTTTGTTCCCCAGAAAAGAATTACAAAGCTGAGAATTGAATCTACATGTGAGTAGTACATAACCAAAAGGTATTGGCTGTGACACACTGATTTCGGTACTCCAAAGGCATAATATAGAGATAACATTATGTTTGCAAGTATCTTTTTGTGTACACAATACTTAAAGTGCGAAGTATTCAATACCAGAGATTTGGGTATGTTACGCATTTAATTTAACAATAACTTTTCCCCTTCAAAATGAAATGTTCAAGATAACTTTATTGCATACTGACTAATTAAATTTCCTTGAACGTTTCGTTCTCTTTCTGTCCAAGGAGTTGTCGCACGCAGATCTGTGGCTTAATCACTGAATCTACATTTTACATTTGTATCTATATCTACATGATTACTCCGTAATTCATACTTATGTTTGGCAGAGAGTTTCTAGAACCATTTTAGTACTATGTCTCTACAGTAGCACTATTAAACAGTGTGTGCGAAAAATAAACACCTAAATATGTATGTGAGATCCCCCATTTTTCTTATTTTATCACACAAACTACCTTACATACATAACTATCGAACAATCGCAATCCCTGTAGACCACGCGCTGCCTCCACAAACTGCCTCCATTCCTTTCTGTTTTGCGCTCGATTCCTCCACGTGTGTTCAATCTCAAAAGCTGCCAGGTCCTTCGGATCGTCATTCATCCAGTGGTGTGCTAGTCGTCCTATGGTGCGTCTGGTGTCTGGTCTCCTCTCAAATGGTCTCTTCACCTTCCTGACATACGGGCTACACGGCCGGTACACTGGATTCTTTTGCTAGTCAAGTTCTGTATGATTGTTGCTTGTTGCATAAAGAGGTAGATTTCCACATTCTTCCTCCTCCTCCATTATCCTTTGTTTAAGATGGATCCCCATATCTTCATCACTCTTCTTTCGAATATTAATAGTTTTTTACTTCTTCTCTTTTAGTTATGCTCCAGGTTTCTAATCCGCACATGACAGCTGGGCACATCACTGTCTTATATATTCTCATCTTAGTATTCGCTGACACTGGTTTTGAGCCGAGCGTTTCCCTGAGGGAATACATACATTTCATTCCCACTGCTATTCTTTCCTGTGATATTGCCACTGCTCAACCAAGTATATGAACTGATGAACTTTCTTGAACCTCATGCTACCTATCTCAATAAATTCTCTGTATTCGTCTTAATTGCCTGAACTCCGTAGGTGATGATTTGCCTCTAGCCCAACTTTTTTGTGTATAGTTGCCTATTTTCTGGCACATTTCTTGCAACTCATGGTATGATTCGCTTAGTAGTACTCTATTATGTACAAATGCAATACAGCTGAAATTCCCAGCTGTCTGTACTCCACCCCACTCCTGTTGCCTACATTCCCTTATTACTTACACTAGGATGACACTGAACAGAATACATGAGAGACCTATCTCAGTCTCGAACGTTTCTGATGTGACCCGTTGGAACCCCACTTCTGCTCCTGACACAACCATACAAGTTTGCACCATTCTCATTAGCTTTTCAAGGATTCGAAAGTTACGCAGTGCACCGTGTAGACTATTCCTGAGGATGCTGTCACGTTGCAAGTCGACGAAAAGTCTGTAGATATCGTTATCGATTTCCCATTGTCTTTCACACAATTGTCTTAGAGTGGAAATGTGAACCATTGTCGATGTGTTTGATCGAAAGCGTGTTTGGTACTAAATGGTTCAAATGGCTCTAAGCACTATGGGACTTAATATCTGAGATCATCAGTCCCCTAGACTTAGAACTACTTAAACCTAACTAACCTAAGATTAAATTGAAGTCTTCGAATGTGTTGTTTAAGTTCTGGAAATAGATGACAGTCATATGGGCCCAAGTAAGGGTGCTACCGAATTCTTCGAATTCGTACTTCCAGTTTCTCTCACGTACACATGAGATGCAATACCTCAATCGATATTGAGAACAAAATGAAAAATTCGGATGCGTTACTTTTCAGCATGTCCTCATAAAAAAAAAAGGTTCAAATGGCTCTGAGCACTATGGGACTCAACTACTGTGGTCATCAGTCCCCTAGAACTTAGAACTACTTAAACCTAACTAACCTAAGGACGTCACACACATCCATGCCCGAGGCAGGATTCGAACCTGCGACCGTAGCAGTCGCACGGTTCCGGACTGCGCGCCTAGAACCGTGAGACCACCGCGGCCGGCATGTCCTCATAGTTGTTGGAGATTAAGAATTGAAGGGGGCCTGCAATGCTTCCTTGGGGAAACCCAAACGTCAAATAGTTTTATCTTTATGACTTCCAGTCAGTGCTACAGTCCGTTACCTTTCTGGCACCTAATCACTACTACAGTCGTACAGCTAAGACAGTACTCCATAGACACTCAATTTGATTAAAAACTGATTATGAGAAACGGTATCAAAAATCTTCTGGAAATCTAGAAATATGGCATCAGCTCGAAATCATCTGTTGGTAGCACTTATTATTTCGGGTGAATAAAGTGCCAGTTGTTTTTAACATGAGCGATATTTTCTGAGTCCTTGATGGTTGTCTATCAATAGACCGTTTTCTTCGAGGTGATCCGTAATGTTGGAACATACTACACAGGGGGTAACGGATATAAGTGCAGATATTTTTATACGTGGTATCTTAATATGTACACACCGCAGTGTGTGGTTTGATTTAGTCTGCATCTAACAGCCTTTCTACAAACACGTCACTGACTTTACTACCTGATGCTCTGCACTGTAGTAACGGCAACGTTAAGTGGATTACGCCTGCCAGTATAGACTAACTATTTTGGAACCCCACGTACACACTTCAGCATTGGACATGCTGCCCTCGGGAAAAATAATCATTAATAACTTGTTCTTGCCACATCTGCTTCAGGTACTAACTAACCGAAAAAAATGCTACTCCAAAAATAGCTATAGCTATTAGTCTGCAATTGACGTACATGCTGAAGTAATGTTGTCCCTCAGTCATTAATAAAAATATCTGCACACATACCTGATACGCAATGTGACTACTACACTACTGGCCATTAAAATTGCTACACCAAGAAGAAATGCAAATGATAAACTGTTATTCATTGGACAAATATATTACACTAGAACTGACATGTGATGACATTTTCACGCAATTTGGGTGCATACATCCTGAGAAATCAGTACCCAGAACAACCACCTCTGGCCGTAATAACGGCCTTGATACGTCTGGGCAGTGAGTCAAACAGAGCTTGGATGGCTTGTACAGGTACAGCTGCCCATGCAGCTCAACACGATACCACAGTTAATCAAGACTGGCCTATTGTGACGAGCCAGTTGCTCGGCCACCATTGACCAGACGTTTTCAATTGGTGAGAGATCTGGAGAATGTGCTGTCCAGGGCTGCAGTTGAATATTTTCTGTACCCAGAAAGGCCCGTACAGGACCTGCAACATGCGGTCGGTGGGATCGAATGAAGGGTAGAGCCACGGGTCATAACACATCTGAAATGTAACGTCCACTGTTCAAAGTGCCGTCAGTGCGAACAAGAGGTGACCGAGACGTGTAACCAATGTCACCCCTTACCATCATGCCGGGTGATACACCAGTGTGGCGATGACGAATACACGCTTCCAATGCGCGTTCACCGCGATGTCGCCAAACACGGATGCGACCATCATAATACTGTAAACAGAACCTGGATTCGTCCGAAAAAATGATGTTTTGCCGTTCGTGCACCCAGGTTCATCGTTGAGTACACCATCGCAGGCGCTCCTGTCGGTGATACAGCGTCAAGGGTAACCACAGGAATGGTCTCCGAGCTGATAGTCCATGCTGCTGCAAACGTTGTCGAACTGTTCGTGCAGATGTTTGTTGTCTTGCAAACGTGCCCATCTGTTAACTCAGGGATCGAGACGTGGCTGCACGATCCGTTTACAGCCATGCGGATAAGATGCCTGTCATCTCGACTGCTAGTGATACGAGGCCGTTGGGATCCAGCACGACGTTCTGTATTGCCCTCCTGAACCCACCCACTCCATATTCTGTTAACAGTCATTGGATCTCGACCAACGCGAGCAGCAATGTCGCGTTACGATAAACTGGAATCGCAATAGGCTACAACCCGAGCTTTATCAAAGTCGGAAACGCGTTTCTCGTCATTACACGAGCTATCACAACAACGTTTCACCAGGAAACACCGGTCAACAGCTGTTTGTGTATGAGAAATCGGTTGGAAGCTTTCCTGTCAGCACGTTGTAGATGTCGCCAACGGCGGCAGCCTTGTGTGAATGCTCTGAAAAGTTAATCATTTGCGTATCACAGCATCTTCTTCCTGACAGTTAAACTTCGCGTCTGTAGCACGTCATCTTCGTGGTGTAGCAATTTTAATGGCCAGTAGCGTACAAATCGATATCATTGTTGTGGGTTTGTGTTTGAGCGGACTACTACTGTATCCTTTCTCGTGTGTTGGTGTGAACTGGACAACTTTGCAGTCTGGGTACGATTCTCTGTAAACTGACTCCTCCTTCCGGGTGCAATGAGCGCCGTTATGCGCGCGTAGTTTGGCCGCCGCAAGTACACGCCGGAGGCTGCGTCGCTGGCGGCGTCTGTTCCACGTGACCTACAGCACAGCACACAGGCTGTGGCTCCCGAAATTAAACGGCAGCGCTGACGTCAGGCCGCGCAGCAGAGTCACGTTCCAAAGTCAAGGCCGGGGGCGGAACGAGGAAGCGGCGCGCACGTGCTGCCTCGCCTCGCCTCAAGGGTAACCGCTGCCCAAGGCTGCGGCGGGCGGCCGCTGCGCTCCCAGCCCACGGCTGACACGCATGTAGACGCCGCGCCACACACTCAGCGCAGGACGGCCCACGCCGCGCCGGCTGACACAAGGCAGCTCGCTCTCACTACCCCGGCTCCAGCTCAGTCTGAGGCAGCGGACTCTGAGCTGCGCACGGCGTGACACATCGTTAACGACTCATCGGAGAAAACTTTTGACGTGACGGAACGAAGTGCGTATCTCGCGATGACATTAGAGGATTCTGCCATTGAGATCTCCAGATTAACTGTTTGAGTTACACCGACCCCCGAGGCCCGAGGCAAGGGCGTCCTCAGCATCTGAGCTAGGGAGTGGACGCAGATTAATTTCGCGGTTAATGACAAAATAGTTTAGAGATGTCAAAAAATGGGACTTAACTGCTAAGGTCATCAGTCCCTCAGCTTACACACTACTTAACGTAAAGTATCCTAATGGGCAACACACACATCCTTGCCCGAGGGAGGATTCGAACCTCCCCCGGGATCAGCCGCACAGTCGATGACTGCAGCGCTTAGACCGCTCGGCTAATCCCCCGCGGCATAGAGAAGTCACAATTGGCAGTATATCCACTATATGTTCCGCCTTTCTGCAAACTGATACTAAACTAATAGTTTTCTCTATGTGACGATGCGGAATAAGAGTTCCGTTTGTTAACATGTGTGTGGGTTTCTTATTTTCAGTGGGACGGTAGTACTTTAAGTGTTTGGTGTTCCTCATAATAATATCGCGAGTGCTATTTATGCCTGTCACCGCTACTTCGTTCCCATTTGCCACCTCTTTCTATTCTAGCAGCCTCATTCTTGGAGGCCTCAGGCTGTTGTTGCCTCATAGGCAGCTTCCTTCCGTGTTCGGATGTTCTCTCTTTGTTCTCCCAAATTCGTTTTGGCCACCTGTCGTCATACATCCTTTCTAGATGGTCGAGCCACAACAGCTGTTTTGTTCATATTTAATCTGCTATTATAAAAGCAGTCTTGATCGCAGCCGACCGGTTTCGTCCTTTTAATTAAGGGCCATAATCAGAGTTTGCACTGTATGGATGAGGGCGATAATGCCTGACCCGCTGCCTTAGTCACTGTAACTGTGACTGAGGCATCCACAGCGGGTCAGGCATTATCGCCCTCATCCATACAGTGCAAACTCTGATTATGGCCCTTAATAAAAAGGACAAAACCGGTCGGAAGTTGATATCGACTGCCAGTGTACTGCTTTTAAATAATTTTATCACAAGAAGATCGCTGTTCTCTGACAATGTTATGTAACTTTAGTCTGTTATTGTCTTGCTGATTTCCGAAACCTCTAACATCACATCACATGGTCCATCTTCGAAATCCCACTTCTTCTTCCACAAAATCAGGTTTCCAGTGCCAGTAGCTTCTCTGTGTGCCTCTTACTCAGTTTTCATATCTCCGCTACATACGTGGTAATATTTATGTCTCTCCTTTATACAAAAAGGAGGGATGGAAGATTAGGTTTTGA
Source organism: Schistocerca gregaria (assembly GCF_023897955.1). NCBI lineage: Eukaryota > Metazoa > Arthropoda > Insecta > Orthoptera > Acrididae > Schistocerca > Schistocerca gregaria. The sequence goes on from NC_064922.1 coordinate 655,411,838, forward strand.
CATACCATGGACTTCGAGGTCATTTTTACAGAGGTTGCTGTTGCTTGGATTGGAAAAGGAAATGGGCAGTTTCCTTTTCAATGGAACGATACCAGTATTTCCCTTTAGTAGTTACTGTATCCCTGCGGTACTCAAAGTGTGCTCCGCAGAACCCTGGGGTGCGGCAAGGATTCTGTGAGGATTCGAAAGATATAATAAAAGTTATTTTTTCTTTCAGTGCGTAATTTCCGAAAATGAGGCGGCAAATCATAATATATCTACAATAATGCTTACATCAAAAACGACAAAGAAGGAATTTAGTTTACATGAGTAAGTATGTGGCAACTTGATACACATCCCTACAAACACACACAGACACACATACACACACACACACACACACACACAGAAATGGAAAAAAGAACACATTGACACCGGTGTGTCAGACCCACCATATTTGCTCCGGACACTGCGAGAGGGCTGTACAAGCATTGATCACACGCACGGCACAGCGGACACACCAGGAACCGCGGTGTTGGCCGTCGAATGGCGCTAGCTGCGCAGCATTTGTGCACCGGCGCCGTCAGTGTCAACCAGTTTGCAGTGGCATACGGAGCTCCATCGCAGTCTTTAACACTGGTAGCATGCCGCGACAGCGTGGACGTGAACCGTATGTGCAGTTGACGGACTTTGAGCGAGGGCGTATAGTGGGCATGCGGGAGGCCGGGTGGACGTACCGCCGAATTGCTCAACACGTGGGGCGTGAGGTCTCCACAGTACATCGATGTTGTCGCCAGTGGTCGGCGGAAGGTGCACGTGCCCGTCGACCTGGGACCGGACCGCAGCGACGCACGGATGCACGCCAAGACCGTAGGATCCTACGCAGTGCCGTAGGGGACCGCACCGCCACTTCCCAGCAAATTAGGGACACTGTTGCTCCTGGGGTACCGGTGAGGACCATTCGCAACCGTCTCCATGAAGCTGGGCTACGGTCCCGCACACCGTTAGGCCGTCTTCCGCTCACGCCCCAACATCGTGCAGCCCGCCTCCAGTGGTGTCGCGACAGGCGTGAATGGAGGGACGAATGGAGACGTGTCATCTTCAGCGATGAGAGTCGCTTCTGCCTTGGTGCCAATGATGGTCGTATGCGTGTTTGGCGCCGTGCAGGTGAGCGCCACAATCAGGACTGCATACGACCGAGGCACACAGGGCCAACACCCGGCATCATGGTGTGGGGAGCGAACTCCTACACTGGCCGTACACCTCTGGTGATCGTCGAGGGGACACTGAATAGTGCACGGTACATCCAAACCGTCATTGAACCCATCGTTCTACCATTCCTAGACCGGCAAGGGAACTTGCTGTTCCAACAGGACAATGCACGTCCGCATGTATCCCGTGCCACCCAACGTGCTCTAGAAGGTGTAAGTCAACTACCCTGGCCAGCAAGATCTCCGGATCTGTCCCCCATTGAGCATGTTTGGGACTGGATGAAGCGTCGTCTCACGCGGTCTGCACGTCCAGCACGAACGCTGGTCCAACTGAGGCGCCAGGTGGAAATGGCATGGCAAGCCGTTCCACAGGACTACATCCAGCATCTCTACGATCGTCTCCATGGGAGAATAGCAGCCTGCATTGCTGCGAAAGGTGGATATACACTGTACTAGTGCCGACATTGTGCATGCTCTGTTGCCTGTGTCTATGTGCGTGTGGTTCTGTCAGTGTGATCATGTGATGTATCTGACCCCAGGAATGTGTCAATAAAGTTTCCCCTTCCTGGGACAATGAATTCACGGTGTTCTTATTTCAATTTCCAGGAATATATATATATATATATATATATATATATATATATATATATATATATATATATATATATATATATAGTGACTATGCTGACGCCCTCTCTCTCTTTTTCTCTCGTTGCACATTCTTTTCTCTACATATGCTGCTAACATTCCACTATCCTGTCTCCATTGTTCCCTCATAATAATGGCTCTGAGCACTATGGGACTAAACTGCTGAGGTCATCAGTCCCCTAGAACTTAGAAGTACTTAAACCTAACTAACCTAACGACATCACACACATCGATGCCCGAGGCAGGATTCGAACCTGCGACCGTAACGGTCGCGTGGTTCCAGACTGTAGCGCCTAGAACCGCTTGGCCACCCCGGCCGGCCTTTCCCTCATACACAAACACCTTGAACTGCTTCGAAGGATTTCATCGCTACACCATCTACCGTTCACTGTCTAGGGCTATATAAACCCACATCATGCAGTAAAAAGTATAGTTTCTATTCGTGTTTGTGACTCGAACCAGCAGTCCACTTTGACAAGGTGTATCATCGTACCACTCTCAGACCGCAGTATATTCGATTTCTCTGTTTTTGCAACAGTTGTAGAATTTAATATCTTCTGGCGATATTTACGCATCGTAAAACGAAATTTCTGATTTTAGAAAACTGACTGGAGTGTTGGCTTAAAGTACTTGCAACAAAATCTTGCATCGAAAGTTCAAATATGTTCGCCTGGAAGATGCGGCAGAAACCTCAAAGATTTCTGATCATGAGATTCAAGAAAGTGGTACCACTACTTCATGCTCCAAGGTTTCAAGCATTAAGATATCTAACGATTCACCAAAAGAGAAAAAAAAGAAGTATGACGAATCTTATACCAATCTCGGGTTCGTTGATTCTAATGACTCACCTCTCTGCACGTTATGTAGAGCTACATCCGAGTGGTTTCATGGTATCTCCTAAAACGTGCTGGCCTTCAGAAACTATAAAATCGAAAGACAAGAATGAAGAATTTTTTACATGTAAGAGAGAACAATTATAAAGAAGTCAAAAAACTATGAAGTATGCGCCCCAAAATGTGAATGAAAAGGCCGCGGAATCGCCGTATTTGATCAGCTATCCCACTGCATAAACGGGCGGAGTGCACGCTATCGCTGAGAATTTAATAAGGTCATGTGTGTCTGGCATAACACACTGTATGCTTTATAAAAAATCTGCAAAGCATATTTCTACTTTCGAACGACACAGTTTAACATCGAATTAACGGTCTTGGAGGCTATACCAAACAAGAACTAGTTGGCCGCCTTCAACACAATAAATTCTTCTTGCAAATGTTTAAGTCGACCGATGTTGCTGCGCTGGCCATCTTGTTGGTAACTGTACGATATCCATATAAACATCCTCCCAGAGAATATTTGCCTTTTTGAAATGAATATCTCAACTGGAGCGACTGTATCGATATCTGTAGGGATGAGGACAAGGAAACGACTGGTAAAACAGCAGAAGCGTTATTACTAATAAAAAGTAAAAAACCAAACTGTACTACAAGCACTCGCGATAAAAAAAAATGCGCCATCAAATCTAAAATTGGTTCTTGATGAAGCAGTAAAAACAATCATTTGGGTTAAATTATGCCCTCTTTTAAATTAAAAGGCTGTCTGAGTCATTTGACTTGGGTGTTGAGAAGGATTTTTGGCAGATATCTTTGGAAATATTAATGAACTAAATTTATTTTTACAAGCAAAACAGATAAAAACTTTCAATGATAATAATAAAATAATCATATTTTAAAAATTTATTGTTTTGTATTGTTTGTGTTGCCAGAGAGAACTAGAAAGCTTTTTAACAGTGAATGTGTTCGTTGAAGAGACAGCAGAACCATCAAATGAAATATCTGAAGAATTAGTACAAAGCGCAAATCTTGTAGGGATATTTTCCTTAAGAGCAGAATACAAAAGTGAAGATTAATTCATGGGCTCAGAATCTTTTTGTGCCGGACTTGGAGAAGCCAGAACATGTGTCAAACAAAACCTACGAATCGTTTTTAGAAATGACATCATATTCAAGTATGCCGTTACAGTACGCTTGTTCGCCCACTGCTTGAGTACTGCTCAGCAGTGTGGGATCCGTACCAGATAGGGTTGATAGAAGAGACAGAGAAGATCCAACGGAGAGCAGCGCGCTTCGTTACAGGATCATTTAGTAACCGCGAAAGCGGTACGGAGATGATAGATAAACTCCAGTGGAAGACTCTGCAGGAGAGACGCTCAGTAGCTCGGTACAGGCTTTTGTTAAAGTTTCGAGAACATACCTTCACCGAAGAGTCAAGCAGTATATTGCTCCCTCCTACGTATATCTCGCGAAGAGACCATGAGGATAAAACCAGAGAGATTAGAGCCCACACAGAAGCATACCGACAGTCCTTCTGTCCACGAACAATACGAGACTGGAATAGAAGGGAGAACCGATAGAGGTACTCAGGGTACCCTCCGCCACACACCGTCAGGTGGCTTGCGGAGTATGGATGTAGATGTAGATGTAGATGCCGTCATTGGTCAAAATAATGTCAGTTGATGATTTTTGGTGCATGTTTCGTTGTGAATATCCACAACTTGCCACGGAAGTCAAGTCGTTGTTGGCGAATGGTAAAGCTTGGTGAAACAGCACCGTATCAATGTTACGTTTCTTAATATTATCCACTGTTGTCAGTGTTTCTTCCGGGACTGTACTACTTTCGTGTAATATAGAACTACAGTCTCCAGTCACAATCCTAAATTTATTTAAGTTGAAATGAGCAGATGGGAGAGTTACCTGTAAGTCTACATACTATCCAGAGCCACGCAGAAATAGAAGGCTGAAGGCTGAATGTAGTGAATAAAGGATTTGAATGCTACACCACCAGAAGAAAGTGGGCGTAATCAACCTGAAATTGAGAAACATTTATTTGTCACCAATATATTGCCTGTCATAGAGTTTAGAGAAAAATATTGAAGCATTCACACATGCTTCATTTTTCAGCAGATGAGTTGTTCCCTTAACGGAAATAATATTCATCAGTGTGTAAGTCTTCTATGTATGCTGTTTATATTCTGATTATTGTGAATTGTGTGGCCGTTTCAGAACTATCGTCTCACACCGCAAGGTAAACACACATCGCAACACTGACGCAGACTGCAATGGCATCCACAGTTTCTTACGCCAATCGGAAGAATTTCATTCCAATGTAAATACCATTATTGAAATACGAATGAGTTAAATGACATCAATGACGCAATTATCGCGTAACTCTACATGAAGTAATTCCCTCTCAGTATCTAGTGAACTAAAGGTGACCTTTGAAATTAAAACAGCTGGTATCGTCTGATAACGTAATCTGTACGTACGAACAAAATGTAAAATAGTTCTTTGCTGTTTGAGCACTGAACAGAAAAATGCAACTTTGGAAGCATGAAAGATAACCACAGTTGAGCCGACCAACAATTATGTAACGTCTCTTCCTCGTATCATAGTCTACAACTACACTGATAACACTGGAGACTCTTCCATCAGTATCACATTTCAATTTTCATGAATGCGGAAGATAACTGTATTATTCTTTTCCATCTTCCAATTCGGTACACTAATGTTAGCTATCTGGCAATACGCCTGGTCCATTTGTTCATTTGATCTTTTTCAGCCTTGTTATTATCTTTATTATAACATGGTATTATATTTCACAATGACACAAAATGCGCGTGTTACTAAAAGCTAGGGAACAACTATTTCATTTAATCTACACTTCCCTTGAATTCACTCAGTCGCTGCAAGTATCACAGCTTTCTGCGTCAGTCTTATCTTGTCTCACAGCTCTATCGAGAGTGATGGTCAAGACTGCTGTGTCTCAACTGATGACTAATTTCATATAGGCGCTAGCCCTGTGACCGTTCGTTTTCCCTGGTACTGTAGGTATAAGTTGATTCGATTGTTTGTGTTGATAGTGTTGTTGTTTGGATATACAGTGCCAAGAACGCGTAGGTTGCGGCTAGATTTATCTAGAAATACTGTGTCGGAACGGTTCACCGATGCTGTGCGATCTATTAACTTTTTAGCATATACGACATTTGCAACTGGTTATTTTCTAGTAGGTACTGAAATGAGTAGTTTTAATATTGTATTAATAGCCAGAAATAAATGGATATTTCAGTGCATGTTCTTAGTGCATTATTTTTGCAGCTCAGTCGTTCTTGATCTCATATTTGGCCCCTGTCATACTGGGTGGCTGTAATTAAAGTCGATAAACAGAAGTCGAATGTGGACTCTATTTATCGTACGGCACTGAAGCTTGGCAGATATTCTAATGTGTTACTGGAGAACCGAATTACCAGCAAAAATATTAATTTCAGTTTTGGCCACCAGGTTCAAATCTAGGGTTGTGAATGCGCAAAAGACATGTCAAACAATTGAGAAAGGCATAATGTCGATTTTATTAGTAACTGCCACTGACATAGTTTGTTCGATGTATGATGCTGTACAGCGCCAGATTTGCACCTGGTGGCCAACATTGGAACTAATTTTTTCCACTATAAATCGGTTCCTTACTAACGCACTAGTATATAAATAGATCCTCAACAAGCATTGCTATTGTTTTCTGCGACTAATCACGATTTTGATCTCACTATTGTATAATATGAAGAGCGGATCGCACAAGGCAAAGCTGCGAATTGCCTTTGGAAGAAAAAAACAGAAGACAAGTGTATATATAATGCTGTAATTATCACGCTGGAACACGGTGAGTAATTGTATTTTAATTATTGGCACCCAGTACTTATAAAGCCGGCTGTCATCACTTTTTAGTCTTTTGAGCATTGCAGTCATATCGGCATGGCTGCTTGCATTCAGACGTCCCTTATGACGTACTTCTGATAGTAACATAATGAATCACTTGGTATTATAATTGTTATTATTGTCATTTAATAAAGTCAACTTGGTCTGTTAGCAGCAAATAGACAAGTGTAGTCCCTTTTGCCCAGTGATTCCGCCACAGTAGGTAACATGGCAGTAGTGGATTAGTAAGTGCAGCAGTCTTCTCTGTTCCTAACTTTACATATAAACGCAAATACGATATCCTCCTTCCAGCTTTCTGCATTTGACTCTGTACGAGATGCTGCACGTTAGGTCTATTAAAATGGCAGTAGCGTTCTTGGAAGCAAACCAACATCCCGCCGGGACTCAGAAGAGACAAGGTCGCTTCGCAGCAGACGCACACGCGCCCGCTTCCCGAGCAGGCAGACGCCAAATCACACACGCGCGACACCAGCGGATAAAAAACTCTGCTCTTACTGCTGCCCTTCTAGTTAGCCTGCGCCGACTAATAAGTGTCCGCTACGCAGGCGAGTCGTTTTAAAGTTTACCAGATGTCTCCACGAAGAGAAACAATAACAGACGCAGAATAGGAAAACCAACAAATTTTCTAGGTAGTTTCGTTTCAGTGTAAAAAGAAACATAAGAATAATTTTTTCGTTCCTTTAACGAACTGTCATCCAGTATCTCACAGTGGATCTGAGAGTATCAGGGAATTACACAAAAAAGACGTTCTACGGAGGAATTATCTGACTCGGACGAAAATCGGTAGACGTGATGGAGGTGCACAGACAAACAAATGACTATAGTCTCAGAAGAAATGGGTGATTTATTCAAGTAAAAGAGCTTCAACAAATTGAGAACGTCAATATCGCCCATATGCAAGCAGTTATTCGGCTTGGCGTTCATTGATAGTTCTGTGGGGATAACACACCAAATTTTGTCCAACTGTAGCGTTTGATCGTCAAAAACCCGAGCTGGTTGGACTGTAGAGGGTTCGTCTATGCACGGATAAGTCAGCGCTCGTGCAGTCGCACGTCGCACCGGCTTTCCATACACTACTATTTGGTTGGCACTTAGGGCGTACCCTCCAATGCTATCCGTACGAAATCCATCGGCGATTTAGTGAAGCGGAGGGCATTTGCAGTATGGGCGTTTCAAAAGATGGCGGAAGATGAAGATTGGTTGAGTAACGTGTTGTGGACCGACGAAGCTCATTTCACGCTCCGAGGGTCTGTCAACGCCCACAACTGCATACTTTGGGCTACCGAAAATCCTAGAGCTTTAGTGGAAGCTCCACTGCACGACGAGAAAGTCATAGTATGGGTTGGATTTACCACATCTACCGTTATCGGGTCTTTTTTCTTCGAGGAAATGCGTCATTCTGGTTTTGTAAGTGCTATCGTGACGAGTGAGAGGTACGCCGATATGTTACAGAATCGCATCATCCCCAAGTTGGCTGATAAACACCTGCTGGAACGTACGATGTTTATGCAGGATGGCGCTCCACCCCATATTGCTAGACACGTGACAGATCTCTTGCTTACGTCGTTTGGTGATGATCGTGTGCTCAGTCGCCACTTTCGTTATGCTTGGCCTCCCAGGTCTCCAGACCTCAGTCCGTGTGATTATTGGCTTTGGGGTTACCTGAAGTCGCAAGTGTATCTTGATCGACCGACATCTCTAGGGATGCTGAAAGACAACATCCGACGCCAGTGCCTCACCATAACTCCGGACATGCTTTACAGTGCTGTTCACAACATTATTCCTCGACTACAGCTATTCTTGAGGAATGATGGTGGACATATTGAGCATTTCCTGTAAAGAACACCATCTGTGCTTTGTCTTACTTTGTTATGCTAATTATTGCTATACTGATCAGATGAAGCGCCATCTGTAGAACATTTTTTTAACTTTTGTATTTTTTTTTTTTTGGTTCTATTAAAACCCCATGTCATTCGAAGCATGTGTGTGAATTTTACATCTCTATCTACATTATTCGGTGATTTATTCAGTTTTCAAATTTATACTGACTTTTTGATCACTCGGTATATGGCCAGGATTACTTGCTACAAAAGACAAAAAAAAAATTGGGAGTAGAATATCATCGACGCACCGCTGTGCTGTAAGGGTGCCGCTGATGACAAGCAAAGACGTCCTGCTGTGAAAAGAGATGGCATCCCAGACCATCTCTGCTGGTTATCGGACCGTGTGCTGGGAGACAGCCACGTCGGTATCTAACCGCGTCTCCAGACACGTCTTTGGCCTGGAATGTCATTGCGTGGTGAAGAATGGTCTTCGATGATGAGCTCCGAGCTTCGAATCGAGCCCCGATGACCAGTGAAGACGAGTCTGGAACGCCCCAGACAGCTGTGGGATATCAATCTGACGTGAGACACGATACTGCGTAGTAAGTTCTTTTTATTGGTGTTCTGATGATGGACTATGAGTCAAACATTTAAATAAGTTCTAGCACCAAATGGACAGTTGTTACGGGAGCCAAAAATTGGTGAAAAAAGCCTTGCTCTGTATTCAAATAAGAAATCTGTGGCACCAGCTTAGGTACAGATAATTGTTAGGCTGAATCGCAATGAGCAATTTTTCCTTGTCTTATGTGGATTGTGATATTTTGATATCTCGTGAATTGGCACGAAAAATTTTATTGTAACGTTGTAGAAATTTACGAGAGAGGAAGGAACTCCGGGCTTGTCATAACTGATGAATGACGGAATATATCTGAAGTACGCGCCATGGATGCTAAAGAATGCCAAAGTCATCGAAGCTCGCCGCTGTAAAATCAGCAAATGGCCAATCATTGTAATATCACTGTTCCTTTGCTTTTTAATAGTCTGTTCTCGGAATAAGAACGATTTTTGGTTTGGTTATCTGAATCTGCATTTTTTGTGGGAAAACTAAGTGCATCCTACTGGCTTCATTAATTATAGTTAACGCAATCTCCGAATTTCGTTTCCTCAGTTGTCGGAGAGAAGAGGCAAAACTGGTACTTATCATAGTAATTTGAGTGAACGAATACTATGTTGGAGGAAAATGGTGCACATCATTCGAAACTGCATCTCGAACGGATTTGGGGATACGTTAACGGGAAGAGTGTTTTGTCAGTAACTGTATCCATCGTTATTCGTATTGATTAACTACTTCTACATCTACATTTATACTCCGCAAGCCACACAAATGTGTGTGGCGGAGGGCACTGTACTTGCCACTTACCTCCGTTTCCTGTTCCAGTCGCGTATGGTTCGCGGGAAGAACGACTGTCGGAAAGCCTCCGCGCACCCTCTCGAAACCTGGACAGCAAGCTACACCGCGATGCAGAGCTCCTCTCCTGTAGAGTCTGCCACTTGAGTTTGCTAAACGTCTCCGTAACGCTATCACGCTTACCAAATAACCCTTTGACAAAGCGCGCCACTCTTCTTTGGATCTTCTCTGTCTCGTCTATTAACCCGACCTGGTACGGATCCCACACTGATGAGCAATACTCAAGTATTGTATTGACTTAAGTATTGAAGTATACTAAGTGTAAGCAGCACTGTCTCCATTAGCAACAACGGCTGTTTTTCTGCTGTTGTGGTGGTAAGTTGCTTTGAGAACTTTTCTACTTCAAGAACAGGTTACTTCAAGTATTAACTACTTAACGTAGCAACTGTATTAGGAAAACTTATGTGCAGCGAGACGCCAACTCCTGAAGTGGAAGAGATTTACTGTAGCCATAAAGCTGTGGTGGAAATAAGTATTTTTTAGTCATGGAATTTCAAGAGTAGTTTGACTCGTGAAACTCTGTAATAATCGAAGACAGCGAGTGTATTCAAGGAAAAAAATTATATTCTTTTTCGGCATACAAATCGTAAAGAGTGCGAGTAAATTATTTTTTTAAATACTCCAAAGTAGATTTGCTGTTTGATTATAAAGGAACATCAACTGAAAATAGATTTTATTTCCCTCCCAAACAGCTATGGAAGACAGTAGTAGTTATTTAACTCGTAGAGGGCTACACATTGGATGTATTTGTCGCTGGACTATATGAGGAGTAATTAATTCGGATAATGGGACAAAGAGAGTCACGCAGTCATATGTATGGCGAAAATACACTGAAGAGTCAAAGAAAGTGATACAATGGCCTAATGTCGTGTACAGCCCCCGCGAGCACGCAGAAGTGCCTCAACACGACATGGCACTGACTCAGAAATGTCTAAAGTACTGCTGGAGGGAATTGACACCATACATTCTTCATGGCTGTCTATAAATCTGTAGAAGTCCTAGGGGGTGAAGAAATTTTCTAAATAGCTCTTTGCAAGGCATCCCAGATATGCTGAATAACTGGAAATATATTGTCTGGTCCGACGACTCTCGTTTCACATTGTATCGAGCGGATGGACGTGTGCAGGTATGGAGAAAACCTAATGAATCTGTGGACCCTGCATGCCAGCAGGGCACTGTTCAGAGTGGTGTAGACTCTGTAATGGTTTATCCATCCATGTCCACTGTGCATTCCGACGGACTTAGACAATTCCAGCAGAACAGTGTGACGGCCCTCTCGTCCAGAATTGCTACAGAGAGGCTTCAGGAACACTCTTCTGACTTTAAACACTTCCGCTGGCCACCAAACTCTCCACTCTCCAGACATGAACATTACTGAGCATGTCTGGGATGCTTTACAATGCGCTGTTCAGAAGACAGCTCCACCCCCTTGTATTCTTATAGATTTATGGACAGCCCTGCAGCATTCATGGTGTCCGTTACCTCTAGCACTATTTCAGACATTAGTTGAGCGCATGCCACGTCGTGTTGAAGCATTTCTCCATGCCCCAAACTATATTAGGCAGGTGTACCAGTTACTTTGGCTCTTCATTGTATATAGGCGTTATGGCCCTTAATGTAGCACTCTGCCTGTTTACATATCTGTATGGTCTAGGGTGGGTCTTAGGCGGCTTATAAAAGCACCATTTGTTCACGGGTGCTTCCTGAGAAAACCCCGAAAAACCATGATTTTTTGATCACGAAAAGAACCAATTGTGGGAATGGTCCGTTCGACAATTTGTGTTCATGGCAGACCAAGTACTATATGTACTCGTGCTTAAGATGATATTCTCGGGGAGCTTCCAAACTTTTTTTGATATCATTATCCGTTACCAAGATCCAGAAGTTCAAAGTTACCGTACTTATGAACGTAACATATGCTCGTAATATCCTGTCTGAGGGTCAAATGTTCTTTAAATGACCTAATGAACACATGGAAGTGGTTCTAGGGTCATCGTAAGAATCCTGGGCTGGCCAAAATATGTTTTAGTTAGCAGTTTTGACGCGTTGTCTGAGCATTTCATGCCTACACATATGGGCTGAAAGTGGTACTGCAGTGGAAAAAATGGACTAAAATAGGTCTTAAAGTGACAGAAAACGACCTAAAATGGGTGCCAAAAATTACGTAAAACTGGAAAGGCTACAAATTCAGTAAAATATTTCTAATAACATTTTTACTCTTTTAAGACGGAAATAATAACCTGGGCGTTGTCGACGATAAACGAAGCATCTAGAAAAAAATGTAAAGCAAACGATTTTGTTTCAACCTTACATTACGGTTCCTTAATTGTTACGTGAGTCAAAGTAGATGAATGTGTCGAAGTATGTAAATAAACTGTCAAAACTTTGATGATCAACAGAATTCGTTTTATATACTGGAAGATTCAAAATCAACTGTACACACTTCATGAGTGTAATTTATGCATCAAAATAAGACTAAAAAGTCAAATAAAGTTATGTCTGAAATTGCTTTATTTACGCGCTGTGGTGAATAATGTTATTTGTGGTACGTATTACAGAAGGTGTCTTGAGAACCGCCCGGAAATGGCAGATGCAGATCGGACCGTAAATACTCGTCGTTTAAGTGCCAAAGTAAGGATTTCTGAATCAACTGTAAGGTACTTGCTTTGGAGACAGTAGTTCCACCAATTTCACCTGCAGAAGGTACAGGATCTGATACCTGTCGACTACCCTAGACGACAGAATTTCTGTCTGTGCACCATGCTGCTGATCCACTGTTCGGTCGTCGGGTATTGTTTATGGACGAGAGCCTCTTTACCTATGCGGGTATCATGAACGCTCATAACATGCACATTAGAATCCTCGCGTAACCACAGTAAGAGGATATCGGTATCATTTTGCAGTATATTGGACAATCAGTTACCACAACCGCATGTTATTCCATAACGTCTGACTAGCAGTGTGTATCAACAGTTATTGGAAATGAACTGGGCTGCCTGATTCTTGATGTCCCACTCGCTACACGAACCAACTTGTGGTTTATACAGGACGGTGACCCTGCACATTTCAGACGGGCGGCAAGAGAGTGTCTAAATGTTGCTTATCCTGATTAGCGGATATGTCGTGCATGACCAGTTGCTTTGCCCACAAAATCCCCAGACTTTCTGCCTTTGGGCTGTCTCAACGGCCTCGTGTGTGGTATTGCAACTGAGAATGTAGCACAACTACCGCAATGAACTGAAAATGGCTGTGAAACTGCGAAGAACGACATGAACGGATCCTGCAAAATTCCGAGAGTGGTAAGATGTCGTGCATATTACTGTATTAATCTATACTGACCTCATTTTGAACATGTTCTGAGGTAGATGTACAGTACATAGAAGTGTTGAATTTCTGGTTCCTTCGAGTGATTGCTTTCTCAGGAAAATTAATTTTGTGTTGTTTGTTTTGTACTTGTGACTCATGCTGTACTGTATTTCTAGGAAATAAAACAGTTTCATATAAAAATTTATTTGACATTTTACTCTTATTTTTATGGATCCATTACGCTCATGAATTGTGTACAGTTACTTCTGACTGTCCTGTGTAGGCAGCGCACCTTTCTGTAGGAGGAATACTCCTGTCGGAACACAAAACAGATTCATATTTTCCTCTTTAAAACACTGTGACAGAAGGATGGGAAACCAGCTGTCTCAGTACCCATTCTTCCTTCCTCACCAAAAATTTTTGCATGCGAATTTATTCTATCTTTTTTTGTGATGATAGCGAGTAGCAGAGATACTCACGTGGAAGAAACTTTTTTATTTCCTAGAAATAGAGTACAGCATGGGTCACAAGTACAACACAAACAACACAAAATTAATTTTCCTGAGAAAGCAATGACTCGAAGGAACCAGAAATTCAACACAGCTATGTACTGTACATCCACCTCAGAACATGTTCAAAATGATGTCAGTATAGATTAATACAGTAATATACTCGACATCTTACCACTCTCCGAATTTTGCAGGATCCGTTCATGTCGTTCTGCACAGTTTCACAGTCATTTTGAGTTCATTGTGGTAGTTGTGCTATATTCTCAGTTGCAATACCATACACGAGGTCGTTAAGACAGCCCAAAGCCAGAAAGTCTGGGGATTTTGTGGACAAAGCAACGACCTATCCGCTAATCAGGATAAGCAACATTTAGACACTCTCTTGCCGCCCGTCTGAAATGTGCAGGGCCACCGTCCTGTATAAACCAGAAGTGATAGTGGGAGAGAAAGAGAGAAGAGTAAGTGATGGTGGGAGAGGAAAAGTGACAATGGAAGAGAAAGAGAGATGCATGGAGATAGTAGTAGTGGGAGCCAAAGACAGAGTAGATGTTGATGCAAAGTAAGAGTGAGTGGCAGTAAAAGATAGATAGAGTAATGAAAGGAAATAAAAGTAGTGGAGGCAAAAGAGAGAGGAGACAGTGGAAATGAAACATACAGATGAGAGGAGACCAAAAAAATGGGCTTGGGTGGGGTGTAGGGGGAGGGGGGGGGGAAGACTGGACTCTCCCTTAGCGGCAAATTTTAATACATATGAGTAAGGGAGGGCGCATTATGGACCGAAATTTTAAACACATGGGCATAGCGATAAAAGTAACTTGGTCCCCAGAATTTTTGAGGTATCGATGTATGGGGGAGAGTGTCAGTGGAAAAGCGAGACAAAAGAAAACAGTGCAAATGAAGACGAACACAGTGTGAGTGGGATGTACTGCAGATCTCTGGGAGAAATAGGAGATAGTAGGAGAGAGAGAGACTGTCAGACACAGACTGTGACAGCGGGAGGGAGATGCTGAGTTTGAAGACTTAATTACAAGAGAGACTGGGTAAAAGGATTTAAAATATTCTGTATTTAAAAAAGCGCAAATATGTACGCATGCGAAAATGTTTGGTGAGGAGGGCGGAATGAGAATTTAAATAACTGGTCCTCCACTTTTCTGTCACTGTCTTTTAAAGAAGAACATATTCGCCTGTTTTGTGTTCCGGCAGGAGCATTTGTCCGCCTTAGATCGACGACAATGTAACATCGTACATATCTTGATCTTGTTAGACGTAGAGAAGGACTGGTATTATTTTTTCACTTGTTACAGTGCAAAACGCTAATCATACTCCAAACCCACCACTCGTGCTGTTATATTTCTGTTAATAGTTCTGAGAGTATAACTCCTCCGTAAGAATTATTTGATTTTTGGTGGTGTGTGCTAAGCAATGTTAGAATGAATAATAATTTTGAAATGTTCATTACATGGCACTGGTGATCTAACAAGTTGAGAGCTAGACGCCGTCCCTGGAGGTCCTGGGTCCATTGTCGGATTGTCAAGGTTTTTTCCTCTTGACACTCCCTCCAGGACATTCCCAGTTTCGCTGAACGTCAAATGACTATGGATCTTCCGTGAGGGTAAAGGCGGCTGGGGATGATGGGTGTGGCTCCCTCCCACTTCGAATGCCGCGGTGAAGAAAAGCTGCACACTAACGAAAACAAAATCTCAGTAAAACTAATTAATGTAGAGGTATGAAATTTCGAGAATGCACTTGTCTAGATAACACGTTTAAGTGATTAACACTGCAAGATAGCAGATTAAAGTGAGCGCGAGATAAGCCATTGCAAATGCGAAATACTGGTACGTTAATGACCGGTGTAGCCACCAGGATGTTGAATGTAAGCATGAAAACGTGCAAGCATTGCTTTGCACAGACGCAGGATGTCAGTTTGTGGAATGGAGTTCCATGGCTGTTGCGTTTGGTCGGCCAGTGGAGGTTCCAAATGTGCTCAACTGGAGCCAGATTTGGTGATCCAGCAGGCCAAGGCAACACACTTACATTCTGTAGAGCATGTTGGATTACAATAGCGGTATGGAGGTGGAGCGTTACCCTGTTGGAAAACACCATCTGGAATGTCGTTCTCGAGTGGCAGCACAACAGCTCGAATCGCCAGACTGACGCACAAATTTGCAGTCAGGCTGCGTCAGAGAGTCACGACAGTGCTCCTGCCGTCACACAAAATCGCACCTCGGGCTGTATGTCTAGCACTCAAACAGATTGGTAGCAGTCTCTCAACTGACCTCCTTGTAAACAACGCACGGCCATCATTGGCGCGAACGCAGAACCATGTTTCATCATAAAACACAACAGACCTCCGCGCTGCACTTCAATGGGCTCAACTCGCAAATGGCGGTGGTTTAGAGTCAACGGAATGCACGTTGCAGGGCGTCTGGCACGGGTCTGTCTTTGAAGAAACTGCTTTGCTGGAGTTCGTTGTATCATTGTGGAGCCAATTGCTGCTTATATTGGTGCTTAAGACGCAGTGCGATGCGCCACAGCCATACGCTGAACACGATGGTCCTCCCTCTCGGTAGTGCCACGTGGCCGTCCGGTCTTCTTGCGACCGTCCATTCTCACGACCACCGTTGCCAGCTGTCGTGTGCCGTGGCTGTCAAGTCTTTCTGCAGTATCGCAGAAGGAACACCCAGCTTCTCGTAGCCCTATTACGCGACCCCGTTTAAACTCAGTGAGATGCTTATAATGGCGTCTTGGTTGGCTTAAAGGTGTTCTTGACGAACATGCACTCGTCACGTCCAGTCTCAAACCTAACTAATGCTCACGATCATTACAGCGTGTACTTGAAGCAAACCTGATTTGCATTCTCTTAGTGGTGGTACTACCACAACTCTTATGCGACTCTCGGGAAATCTGATTAGACATAATCTTTCAGATATCGAAACATGCCTATCAACTTTCGTTCATGTTGCACATCTTCTTTGTGTATCAGTTTTTTCCGTCATTGTAAACATATCTAGAACACTCAGCTTTCGCTGTCATTCAGTGTGTGTATTTAGTAGCAATAATTCAAGTCAGTGAGGCTTCACACATTCCCCCGGCCCATTATAATCTGCAATTCTGCGAGCCATTCCGCTCTCTACCATGGTGTTCCACTCACCCAAGGTTATCAACTTCTCATCGTTACCACTCTCTATATTTCGTTTACCTTTGTAAAGGAATTATAACATGTGTCAATTAATGCAAAGTTACTGCAGCAAAAATCAACAGCGCGTGATCGTTATAATGTAAAAGGATATCAGAAGTTACTGCAACACGGACAAGAAATGTACGCCCGTATGATGTACAACCTTTTATAATATTCTGATAATTATTTCCATCGACAAGACTTCCAGAGTCGTATCAGTTCCCAGTTCGGATCTTCGTGTGAGGAGAGTTTCAGGAGGATAAATAAGGATAAAGTTCTGAAGTTGGGAGTGTAGACTGTTAGATGCTTAAATGTTGTTGTGCGAGTGAATAATCGGGAAAGACAGATGAGCATAGAGGTGAAAGACTTGTATAAATTAATGAAATGGAAAGAAGACAGCCGGCCGTTGTGGCCGAGCGGTTCTAGGCGCTTCAGTCCGGAGCCGCGCTGCTGCCACGGTCGCAGGTTCGAATCCTGCCTCGGGTATGGATGTGTGTGATGTTGTTAGGTTAGTTAGGTTTAAGTAGTTCTACGTCTAGGGGGCTGATGACCTCAGATGTTAAGTCCCATGCTACTCACAGCCATTTGAACCACTTTTTTGAAAGAAGACAGCTGTTCAGATCACAAATATAAAATGTTACACCGATTTGTTTTCTGCCTAGTGTCGATCACCGTTGTTCACGTGTACACGAGCTATCGATGAAGACGTAGACTATAAAAGGTATTCTAACTAGAGAAAATCGGACTCATACCGCTTCCTTCCTGTGTACGATCTTCCAAGGGAGGCAATATTCACCTTATGTACAATAGTGCTTTTAGGGGTATAAATTTTGGTGTAGACAAGTTGTAGTCCTGTCTTACAATCTTCACAACACTCATTGGTCTTCTTTATCTTTCACTTTTATTACTGTTTAATATATTTCACCTTAGAATCAAATCTTACGAAATGCACCACCACCGGTTGACCTTTCGTGAAGTATTTCTATGGAACAATCACAAAAATGGCTCATAATTCCCTCAACACTCCCATAAGAACTTTTCAGAAAAGTTTCCTCCCGACTGTTGTCTGCGAAGCGTGTAGGAAGTCAAGCGATGTGCACCATTTTACAACTGTTCCTCATTTTTATGTTTAAGTATTTTATACATAATTACTCGGAGGACAGTTCAGAAATTTGCCTGAAGTTATTACGTGACTGCTCGATAGTGCAAAATTTTTTTAATGCTTTATACATTTTCCGGTTTCCTGCTTGTTCCAAGTATTAATATGGGCCAGAGTTTTTGGTTTAAAACTTTATTAATTTTTACCTGATCATTGTTTCAGACTTAATTTTGTCTAAGTTCCTTTTATATAAGTTTTTACGAGAACAGACCTCCCCATGTCTTCTATTTTTTTATATAACCGGCGTATAGAAAGGTTTTTGTGTACCAGCTAGTCTGGAATCATAATAAAAACATGATCCGGCTGTTGTTCACCTACACATAAAAGAGTCATTATCGCCTCTATGTGGGAGTTTGTTTAGTGTTCACTGTATCGAATGACGTGAATGTGAGCGCTTTCAGTATTAGTACTGTAGAAGAGTAAAGTAGTGCATGCCAAATAAAGATTTTTTTATCAGAGTCTCGGTACGACAAAAGCAATCTGGCGTGCTTGCATGCACAGAACAATTTCGTATTATTTATTCTCGAGCTATTTATTGGCGAAAAACAGGAATTTTCGAGTCAAACATTTGTTACCGGCATATTCATTTATTTCTTCAGCAGAGTGTTAGACTGACAGTTGGTGATTCAGCGAATAGAGTTCCAATTAAATTACCTTGGAGCACACCAAAGAACAATTCTGAGCTGCTGCTAATTATCTGCTTGTTTGAGGGCTTTTGTAAGTCAAAGCTGTATCTCTCGGAACGCACGGAAATATACAGAAGAGTATCTTCCATGTTTCGGCCGGCGAACGTGTAATATTAAGTGAAGTATTTGTTTTGGGGAATGGAAGCTGAAATTGAAATTACCTTGTAGCCGACTTGTTAAATGTAAATAAGTTCTCATAATTGTCCGACTCCTGCTTCAAAGGGAAATTATTATGAAGTGCGCCAATTATTATTTATGCGCGGCGGCCTGCGGCAAGTGGTACGAGTAGCAGAGGGCACCCAGAATCCGAAAAAGCAGCAAAATACCTCATTTTATAACAAGAGGACGCCTGCCTTTGTAGCTGCGCGAAAAAAACTGTCGAGCTGCGGACTATAAACAAAAGGAAGGCCTCACGAAACACGCCGCCCAGCGTCGCCGGTGAATAATTCACTTCGAAAGTAACAGAGGCTACGTCACGGCAGTACGGTATGTCAGCCTGGAGCCGTCGTCCGCCGAATCCATCACGTCAAAGCAAGTGCGTCATCGCCCGCACCTCCGTTAACCGACGACATCCACATAGCGGGGCGTGTTGTTTATCCGACAAAAGAAAGGGCAGTCCACGGCTCTACCGAGAAACGATGTGTAGGTTGCGTGTTCCCTGTGAAAAGATTGATGACTTCGCTCCTGGCGGATCAAAACACTTCCAGATATATTAGAGGGTCTCTCGCACAATTTATCTCTCGTTTTTAGCTTGACGAGCTTCACCCTTTATATCACAATCGGGAGCCAGAGTGACACAGCCAATTTTGGTAATAAATAAAATGTCTCAGATAGAAGTCCTAGATGAGCAGGTGCAGATGCGAAGTCGCCCGAGGAGGGGGATGCCAAAGCAAGGTTGGTACCTCGCAACGGAGCCACGAGAAAAGATAAGTGCTTCAAGCTGCATCTAGAGAGCCTGTATAGGGAGAGAGTGGCCAGCTGGACGATACGGCGGCCATTTTTCTGCCAACTGCGGGCGGGACTTTTGAATGACCAGTAGTGGAGTAGTGGAGTACAACACTCACCGAGTTAAAAGCGCAAGACAATATGGCGAAATCATTCGTTAAATGCCTTTGTTTATAAGAATAAGGTGTTATAATAATTTTTACACAGCCAATTTACAGGTCAGCTTTCAAATTTAACTATGTATATCGCAAGTTGTTTTATATGTAGTAAAAAGAAAAAACGACATACTTCGCATAGATAAGAGTACTTGGTTGGTTTCCACAAGGTCCTGCTTGATTTATGTCAGCCCTGTTGACTGCGACTGCCCACTGATTTCGTTTATCTTCATTGCGTGGAAATGCTAACATGCGAAATCCACCTTCGCCTCTATTGGAACAACCAAATGCAGCACAACCTGGCATCGTGTACAATTACTAACGTGTTTACTTCAAACATGTAGGCCTACCGACTTCATCACAAAACGCTTCATTATTTCAACTCGTATTTAAGATCGCAAACGCTAATTACGTACTAAAAACGATATGCAACTAAATCGAACATCCATGCACAACGCATAACAAGTCTCTCAATAATTGAAATACCTTTTAATCATTTCCAAAAGTCCTCTGAACTTCAATTCAGCTCAAAAGCACAGCGAACATAGGAAGCGCGAGAGACGTTTGGCGCCATTTTTTCTCTCTGTATACAGGCTCTCTAGCCCCATCGACATGTGAGCGACACCGGCTGGCCATTCGCGGAAACGTTTCGCTACGCAGCCACAACCGCTCTTCCATTTAGGCCCGAGCACACGACCGTTCAGCCCCAGTCAATGATCACTGAGCAAGACGAAAGCTTTGTCTTCTAATATGCTAGTTGGTGATCAATGCATTAGGCTGAACAAAGCACGAAATTTATTGTAAATAATGATTGACAAACTTGTATTTTTTCTGTGCCAAGTGATACGTTACTATACGGGACAGTCGTAAATAATCACACCAGATATAATAATACAGAAAAAGATCGCAAGACCGAGAAGGAGTTGTGCGACAAAAACGAAAGCTGGTAGGCATGATTCAACATATGAATGATAACAGCTATTCAAAATTCGCGCCAGTCGCTTAAGAATTACGCTAGTACCACCACTATGAGGATCCAAATCAGGTTTGCTTTAATGACACGCAGCAACTGTCGTGAACGTTAGTTACCTGTTAAGACTGGACATCGTGAGTTGCTGTTAGTCAAGAACATCTTTAAGGCACAAAGGCGCAATTATCAACATCTCACTCAGATTGAACGAAGTCATGTAATAGGGCTACGAGAAGCTGGATGTTTCTTCTATGATACTGCAGCAAGACTTGGGAGATGTGTAGCCACTATATATGGTTACTGAAAGTGGTGGTCTCGAGAATGTACTGTCGCAAGAAGACGGGGCTCCGACGACCACGAGGGACGACCATCGTGTTCGACGTGCGGCTCTGGCGCATCGTACTGCATCTGCAGCAGCAGTTTGAGCAGCAGTTGGCACCGCTGTGACACAAAGACTGTTGCAAATCGGTTACAGCTCCGAGCCAGACAGCCTGTAACGTGCATTCCATTGACCCCAAACCACTGCCATTTACGACTTAAGTTGTGTCAAAGGAGACCTCATTGGAGAACAGGACGGATGTCTGCTGTGTTTCCCGATTAAAGCTAATTCTACCTCGGTGCCAGTGGTAGTCTCGTGTTGCTTAGGAAGCCTGTTGAGGACCGGCCACCAATCTGGCTGTGTGCGAGACGCATTGGACCTACATTAGAGTTATGGTCTGGGGTGCGATTTTGTACGATACCAGGATATCCCACTCACTCTGACTGCAAATTAGTACGTCAATCTATGATTTGACCTATTTCGCCTTCCAGGCGGTGTTTTCCAACAGGATGACGCTCGACCACATACCACTGTTGTAACCCAACATGCTCTACAAAAATGGTTCAAATGGCTATGAGCACTATGGGACTTAACATCTGAGGTCATCAGTCCCCCAGAACTTAGAACTATTTAAACCTAGCTAACCTAAGGACATCATACACATCCATGCCCGAGGCGGGATTCGAACCTGCGACTGTAGCGGTCGCACGGTTCCAGACTGTAGCGCCTAGAACCGCTTGACCACAATGGCCGGCCATGCTCTACAGAGTGTCGACATGTTTACTTGGTCTGCTCGATCAACAGAGCTGTCTCCAATCCAGCACATTTGGGACATCATCGGACAACTCCAGCGTTATCCACAAACTGCGTTAACTGCTTCTGTAATCGACCGACCATGTGGAACTTGTGTGGAACTCCATGCCACAGGGCCGGCCTGGGTGGCCGAGCGGTTTTAGGAGCTACGGTCGCAAGTTCGAATCCTGCTTCGGACATGGATATGTGTGATGTCCTTAGGTTGTTAAGTAGTTCTAAGTTCTAGGGGACTCATGGCCACAGAAGTTAAGTCTCACAGTACTCAGAGCCATTTCAACCATTTTCTATCCCACAAACTGACTTCCGGCACCTGTACAACAAAATGCCTACACGTTTGTATGTTTGCATGCAGCATTCTGGTGGTTGCACCGGTTATTAATGTACCAGCATTTCACATTTGCAATGGCTTATGACCCACTTACATTAACCTGTGATCTTACAACGTTGTTCACTTAAATATGTTCCGTAGACACGAGTATTCCAGAAATTTCATTGCTCTACATTAATTACTTTTTGGTATTGCGTTTTTTCCAGCAGTGTAGTTTCCAAAATGAAATTATTTCTTGATTGCTGTTGTCTTCAAACCTTCATAGTTTACTGTTGGTATCAACAGAGAGATGTCCGCCTTTCATAAACCAAGAGCGTGCATTAGCCATGGGCTGAAACAAGTGCAGGAAAGGTTCAACCATTTCAACAGACGTCAGACAGCTAACGGTAGACAGATACGATGAAGCTTCTGTAGGTCCGATAGTTAGTTTCATTTCCCATGAATTATTTTGCAAGTTAAATTATAATGATGTGGAAAGAGTCATGTTACATTCAAATCACAATCTGTAAATGTGACTACATGCACAACTTTTGTAATAGAAAATCTTCTACAGAATAGAAGAGTTGCCAAGAAAAACCTTTTTCAGTTTGTTTTTCAGTTTTATTTTGTTGACTGTCAGACATTTTGTATCTCTGGGTAAATGAACAAAAGTTTAGTTGCAGCATTGTGCAGCTCTTTTTGTGCTAAAGACAGTCTTCATGTGGCGTAATGAATGACACTTTTCCTTTTGGTATTAGTGAATGAAAATATACAAAATATGATAACCTACTTATTCGTCTCTTCCCAAGCTTTGCAATGTTTCTAAGTGCAAATGTAGCTGAGCTAAGTTGTTTTAAGGAGTTCCAAGATGTGTTTTTTCCAGTATAAATTCTCATCCATATGGATACCTAAGCATTTTGAAATCTCTGCGCTATGTGTGGTTTCCTCACCATAATTGAATATGTTGTGTATTTTTAACACCGCTTACCATTTTTCCTGTTTCTATATTCATGGTTCGATTGATTACAATACTAGTGTCACCTGCAAAAAGAACTAATTCTGCTTGTTGTTTGTTACATGGAAGATCGTTTACATGTACGAGGGATAGCAGTGGACCTAAGGTTCAGCTTTTGGAAATCCTATACCTGATTTCTCCCGAGTCAGAGTTACGTCTTTGGACTATATGGGTTGAATCACTAAGTATAAATTTCTGAATCCTTTTGTTACATATGACATTTTCTATCGGTGGGCTATACCACCAGTACCATAAAACTCCAATGTATCTAGGAGAATATTGTGAGTCACGTAGTCAAATTCTTTAGAAAGGTCACAGAACATATCAACCGGTGGTATTTTATTATTTAATGCTTGTAAAATTTGGTGAATCAACGTGTAAATGGCCTTCTCTGTAGAGCAACTCTTCTGTAACCCAAACTGTGGTTGTATGATTATTGCTAAGGTGAGATACTATTCTAGAATACATCACCTTCTCAAAAATTTCGTAAAGTGATGGCAACAGTGAAACAGGTCGGTAGTTACTGACATCACTCCTGACGCCTTTCTTAAATAGGGGTTTGACAGACAACGGAATATTTGAATCTCTGAAAAAATGCGTTGGGTTGGTGATGCGTTACAAATTTTAGATGAGACTGGACTTATTATATATATACAAATTTTTAGTACTATGTTGGAAACACCATCAAAGCGAGATGAGTTTTTAGTTTTGAGAGAATGCATAACTTTCTTAATTTCAGAAGCAGAAGGTGGTGACTGAATTATATGAGAGTTACTTATATGATTTTTCTCTAGAACTGTTTCTCCCTACACTTTCTACTGTATTTAAGAAATGATTATTTAACATATTTGACACTTCCCCCATACAGTTCAGTAGTGACGTTACCCTGTTCTGCGGCTGGTTGGTCTGTGTCTCATTTCCCTACATTCCATATAGCCTAAAGTCTTTTGTCGGAATTACTGATTTCTGACATTATGTGCACTCTCCTTGATTTTTAATAACGTTTCTTAGTAGTTTTGAGCAGTTTTGTAGTGTGCAACTCCTGCAGGATATCTACTTGTTCCTGTCAACAGATATATTTCCCTTCTCGTTTCATAGTATTCTTCAGTCTGCCTAGTGACGCATGGTTTTTTATATGGCTCCTTAATGTTCTTTCTGATCAGCTTATATGGAAAGTTACTTTCAGATAATGATATGAATTTATAATGGAAAAGATTAAATTTTTGTTAGCATTTGGTTCATTATAAATTTCATCCCAGGTCATCTCTTGTAAAATATTCTTAAAACCTTTTGTCCTGTACTCATAATTATTTTAACTGATTTCCATTGAACAGTATCCAGCCGGCCAGTGTGGCCGTGTGGTTCTAGGCGCTTCAGTCTGGAACCACGTGACCGCTACGGTCGCAGGTTCGAATCCTGCCTCGGGCATGATGTGTGTGATGTGCTTAGGTTAGTTAGGTTTAAGTAGTTCTACGTTCTGGGGGACTGATGACCTCAGATGTTAAGTCCCATAGCGCTCAGAGCCATTTGAACCATTTGAACAGTATCCATACTGTAAGGCACTATGTTATTTATCTTAATTAACTTTTGCTGTATGCACTTTATTATTGACACTGGCAAATAATGCTATAGGCGTAACCTTCTGAAGAAGGACACTAAGTGCCCGATACCGGTAAAGGCAAATGAAGTACGTCGGTTGGTTCTTTTTGCATTTCATGTGGTCTATGGTGGGACAGAGTGGAGATTTAAAGATAGAAATCACGACTCGGTGTATAATAATGCGGGTGATGAGCAGTACCCAGATGCAAGTCCAAACGAACAGATGTATGGAAAAATGTCACCTATGACTGAGTATAACAGATCTACCATGAAAGAGAAAATGTTAAAGCTTAGGAAATTTCAAATATTTTTTCCGGAAAAGAAGGCATTAAATCCGGTCGTATTTATCAGACGATTCAGAGGAGTGTTAACATGAGTTTGGTCTGATCGGCAGAAAATCGAATATGTATCAGGATACATCCAAGGCGATGGCAGTCTGTGGGTGACAGACGTAACAGACAAGTGGCTCACCTACGAAGAATTTGAGAAGGCATTGCTCAACAGATATTGGTCAAGAGGCATTCAGGAGGGATGGAAGAAGGAAGTGCATAACCCGGAACCCTTCTCTTAACCAAAAGGAGACACTTCGAAATATATTTGAATAAAGAAAGATATTGGGATCAACCAATAGATCACAAAAGTGTGATAACGATCGTCAAAGCTCAGCTTCCGATGGAGATCAGGAAAAAACTGCTGCATTTTTCAGAAGATAATCAGGAAGTATTCATGTCTGCAGTAGATTCAATCGATTTGCTGCAGGAGGAACATAGGAAGGATTACAATAAACCCTGTCAAATGGAAAATAGGCAGATAGGTTATAACGTTAATAACGGAAGAAAGAATGGAAGACAAATGCATAATTTTCATCAGACCAATATGAGTAATCTCTGTTGGTCCATTATTGAAATCAAAAAGTGGAATAATTGAATTGTATTATAAATGTGAAAGAATGGTGAAAAATGAACAAAGAAAAACTCGATCCGAATCTGTCATACCAGTGCAAAAACATGATAGCGTGCCAAACTACTAACAATTTCAGGAGGCCAAGAAGAAATCCAGAATAAGGGGCCAGAAGCCTCAGATTTTTCATTCTGTTTCATGACCACCACATCCTATTCCTGATCTCTATACGAGCCTGTAACCACCAGGCCCACCACGAGAGAGAACCAGATCCCGAACCAAGGACTACGCATCCCGTTAGCGATCGTGGAGGGAGAGGGTCATCATTCGAGATCAGCCCGCCCTGCAGCGTTCAGCTTCCCTGCGAGATCGACCGACGTCATCCAGTTTCTCTGCAATAACTAATTGTGAAAAAAACTGAAAAAAAAAGATTGTAATTTAAATTTATAACTTCCACACAAAAGTATGAAAATGCGAAATGGGATTTGGAAACCAGGTTGGCTGACCTTACTCCGGGTTTTCCATGGTTTCCCGTGGAGGCGTTGCCAAGATTGGGAGTCCGACACCTAAGGCGGTCATAGCCCTACCAACTGCCTATCGTCAACGAGGTTTTCGTGAGCGTAGCCCAGCCTGGGGTAAGGATAGTTACATACAGCCGGCGCCGAGTGGGTTCCGGTAAGGTTGTAAACAAAGCTGCGCTCCCACGGGGAGCCATTTAATATCGCTTGGCCCGTGCTAGCGAGTGGAAGTCATCGGTTCAAAGACGTTTCCTATTGTTACTGGGTTAAAGTTAATATACATCGCGAGGCGGTGCGTTACACCTGCGCGATCGAAATATTTATTCTTTGACTCCGCGTTGCTCCATGGCGAGCGAAGAAAAGTAAGAAAATCGGAATGTGACGGGACTTTGTCACGAGACAGGATAACTAGAGGACGCGTATGAAGTGTGCGCAATGAAACAATAAATATTAGCCGCCATATTGTATGTTGTTGTTGTTGCTGTCTTCAGTCCTGAGACTGGTTTGCTGCAGCTCTCCATGCTACTCTATCCTGTGCAAGTTTCTTCATCCCCGAGCACCTACTGCAGCCTACATCCTTCTGAATCTGCTTAGTGTATCCATCTCTTGGTCTCCCTCTACGATTTTTACCCTACACGCTGTCCTCCAATACTAAATTGGTGATCCCCCGATGACTCAGAATATTGCCTACCAACCGATCCCTTCTTCTCGTCAAGTTGTGCCACAAGCTCCTCTTCTCCCCAATTCTATTCAATACCTCCTCATTAGTTATGTGACCTACCCATCTAATCTTCAGCATTCTTCTGTAGCACCACATTTCGAAAGCTTCTATTCTCTTCTTGTTTAAACTATTTATCGTCCACGTTTCACTTCCATACATGGCTACACTCCATACAAATAATTCCAGAAACTACTTCCTGGCATTTAAATCTATACTCGATGTTAACAAATTTCTCTTCTTCAGAAACGCTTTGACAGTCTACATTTTATATCCTCTCTACTTCGTCCATCATCACTTATTTTGATCCCCAAGTAGCAAAACTCGTTTACTACTTTAAGTGTCTCATATCCTAACCTAATTCCCTCAGCATCAGCCGTCTTAATACAACTACATTCCATTATCCTCATTTTGCTTTTGTTGATGTTCATCTTATACCCTCCTTTCAAGACACTGTCCATTACATTCAACTGCTCCTCCAAGTCCTTTGTTGTCTGTGACAGAATTACAATGCCATCGGCGAACCTCAGAGTTTTTATTTCTTCTCCATGGATTTTAATACCTACTCCGAACTTTTCTTTTGTTTCCTTTATTGCTTGCTCAATATACAGATTGAATAACATCGGGGATAGGCTACAACCCTGTCTCACTCCCTTCCCAACCACTGCTTTCCTTTCATACCCCTCCACTCATATAACTGCCATCTGGTTTCTGTGCAAATTGTAAATAGACTTTCGCTCCCTGTATTTTACCCCTGCCACCCTCAAAATTTGAAAGAGAGTATTCCAGTCAACATTGTCAAAAGCTTTCTCTAAGTCTACAAATGCTAGAAACGTAGGTTTGCCTTTCCGTAATCTTTCTTCTAAGATAAGTCGTAGGGTCAGTATTGCCTCTCGTGTTCCAACGTTTCTACGGAATACAAACTGATCTTCACCGAGGTCGGCTTCTATCAGTTTTTCCATTCGTCTGTAAAGAATTCGCATTAGTATTTTGCAGCTGTGACTTATTAAACTGATAGTTCGGTAGTTTTCACATCTGTCAACACCTGCTTTCTTTGGGATTGGAATTATTATATTCTTCTTGAAGTCTGAGGGTATTTCGCCTGTCTCATACATCTTGATCACCAGATGGTAGAATTTTGTCAGGACTGGCTCTCCCAAGGCTGTCAGTAGTTCTAATGGAATGGTGTCTACTCCGGGGGCCTTGTTTCAACTCAGGTCTTTCAGTGCTCTGTCAAACTCTTCACGTAGTATCATATCTCCCATTTCATCTTCGTTGTTCCCTTACGCTCTGCCTGAAACTCTGTACAACCTCTGGTTTAGTCAGTTTATCCAGGTCCCATCTCCTTAAATTTCCACCTTTGTATAATTTGTGTTTTTGAGAGTCATAAGCGACATGTAATATTAATGTGTGGTTTAGTAAGGGCCAAAATACCGTCTGTTGAGTTTCAAAGGTAATAACGAGTATTTAATTTTGATCAAAGGATTCTGTGATGAACTATAATGTGCTACAAGCTTGTATAGGACTTCGAACATTTGGTGGGCGATCTTTGTTGTAGAACCTGCTTCAATAACACAGTCAAAAGCATTGTTTTCTCTGCTAAAAGGAACTCATTTCACTCGCAGACAATGATCGAATGACCAAATGCGAATGGCGCTGTGACAATTCGAGAAGATCCTATAGAAGTTTTCTGTCTCTTACATTCAAAGAATTTTACAGGCAACCGCCAGAGTCGACAGCTGCTTCTACACCACGAGAGTAACGTGTTTACGTGTACGAAATTACGTACGCTATGGGGGAAGTCGACGCCATATGGGATATTTTCCTTCACCGAGATACACTACACACACCAGTCCAATAACAACGAGTTCAATATTATCAGTTTAAAACATTAATTTCTGCTTTTGAGCAGTAATATTATAAAAGTCATAGGCGGTTCCGGAGAAAACCCCCCAAAAAACGTTTTTCACCATTTTTTTGCGGTCAGCAGCGGAAAAAACCTCATTCGCGGATTCCAAGACGGCTACGAACAACAAATGCCTGTAATTTTTACGGTATGTTCCTAAGATTCCGGTCTTGCAAAAATTTTTAAAGGTTCTGAGGAAAGTAGAATGAGGCAGCTGGTACCCCAATTTTCAGTTCCAGATTTTTAGTAAAGAGGAGCTTATTCGCCTTCTCGGTGTTCCGATAGGAGCATTTTTCCGTTGGTAACTCAGTCTTCTAACAATGTGATGAAATACGTTAGCCTTACTTCTCTGTGCATTCTTAATCATTTTGTGGGGCTCTTTTCGACTTCTTTTTCGAAACATGGTACCTGATACCTGCTTGTAACCTAAAAAAGATAACACTCTGATACCAGTAACCGGGGCATCTTGTACTTCCATAAAACTTCTCACACACTTCTGTTAGTTTTCTCCCTACTCCGATCATCTTTTGCAGTTGTGAACGAAGCCAACGATGCCTTAAAATATTCCACACTACTGACGCACTTCTGAAACTCCAAGATACTGCCGTTTTCAGAATTTCAGTTTCAAGTATCTCTGTATGCAGCGTTCTTTGGTGACTGGCGATACTCTGAATATAGCTTGGCGAAGAAAGACTTTAAGTGATTCGCATGTCATGGGAAGTCCCTTTTAACTGCATCACCAACAGATAATTCAAACATATGGTTAGCACAATGTCAAAACAAAATCTAAGGCACGAGTAAATGCTATCTGATACAACTGAAATACAAATTTCCTTCAGGAGCTCATTTGAAAGCCCCATGGATTCCAAACAATTTAGGAATTGTTACAAATACTTTCAGCAGTATCATATTTACCTCAACTATATCAATGAAAATATTTGGTGGATCTCTCATATCAGAGAGTTTGGTTCGTATAAGTAAATACATTGATAAAGAAGATATTTGGTTAACTGTTGTGTTCTCATCAATAATTAATGATATTTTTAACTTGTCTTAATAATTCTTTTAATCATTGTTTTTATTTCTTGTGCAGTGTGATTAATAATGGTAGTACATGCATTTTAAGAACCTAAAATGCGGCCTATGTCAAATCTGTTACGTTCTTGCAGGTCGATTACGGTCTCGAGGTCACCGAATGCTTGAATCTTTTATTTTGTTCAAATAGTTCAAATGGCTCTGAGCACTATGGGACTTAACATCTTAGGTCATCAGTCCCCTAGAACTTAGAACTAATTAAACCTAACTAACCTAAGGACATCACACAACACCCAGCCATCACGAGGCAGAGAAAATCCCTGACACCGCCGGGAATCGAACCCGGGAACCCGGGCGTGGGAAGCTAGAACGCTACCGCACGACCACGAGATGCGGGCTTTTATTTTGTAACTTTATAAACAGTGAGAAATATATTTGCTGTTACCTCCATTCTGAAACGCCCCAGTGCAAGCATCTTCTCTAGTCTTATCTATAATACAAAGAAGTATCCGCACAGCATCTAGATGAGCAGAACTTTCTTTACGTTTAAATATTTTGTTCAGCAAAGGAAAAATCTCACTCTTCATGAAGACGACACAGTCACGATAGCCCAAGGCATGTCCATGCCTCTTTATTTTTGTTCTTTTCTGCGCTCAAATTTACTGTCTTTACAAATTTTACAACAAGTTTTTTGTCTGAAACGCTTAATCTGCCATTTTTCTCACAAAATGTGATGTCTGTATAAAAATTCCAGCATTCTGAACACATGCGCTTTCGCCGTATTTTCAGACTTTGGTCCAGGTTCAGGTTCATGTTTTCATTTTTTGTCACCCGTCGACAGTGTCGACATTGCTGAGTTTTCACTCGCTCAACAATTATTGGCAAGTTTTAGCTTTTTAGGTGCAAGGGAACATGTAAAATAGTTTGCTATTTTGCTCCTCATCTTACCCTATAATCTAAGACAACTTGCAACGAAAGGCAGGACACACCGTACAATCACGCGTACAACCAACAAGAAAGGAACAGTAAGTGAGTAAACAACTACGCCGTGTCCCGTGTGTCGCCTCACTGACAGGCACAGGAAGTAGACTCACTGGTTAGCTGAGAGCAATTCAATTCTCGAGAACTGCTGCCTGCTGCTTCGAAACTTTCGGAACAGTAAAAAAAAATGTCTCTCCCTATCACATACGGCACTGGAATCGTTCATATTGCGAATACAAACGCGAAAATAAAGATAAATCCGATGAAAGTCTGTGAAATAAATCGTGGGCAAACTTTCCAGTTTAAAAAATCGTAAATAAGTTTCTTTCCGGACTCAGTTGTTTAGGTGCACGCGTTGCCCAGCGTTCCCCCAGAAAAAGAGCACTGCTCATGACGTTCCTGTAGACATGGAGTGCACAAGTAATGCTTCTTACCTATGCAGTAACAAAGTGAACCAATATCTGTGTGTTACGGTATGCACTCGGTCTCCCCCCCGCATAAACCAAAGAACTCACCGTTGCATCGACGAGTATACTTTCGTCCGGTAAAACAACACATAGTTCTTGCATATGTAGTGAAAAACTCTACGGTAGTGCGAAATTCGACGGTTACTCTTGCTATTTTTAATAGAAATATAGTATCTTGGCTCCCGATTAACAGTTCTCGATTAAACAAATGTAATAATCTTACTGTTCTGTAGAACTTGCAAAAATATATGGAGTGACAATGTCTAAGAAACTGGGGCTCAACCGTTCTTGTGGCGAATTGGATGGCTAACGGCACGAACGTATATGCTGTAACAATAGCGGAAAAAGTCAAATGATTTTATGGCAGGACATTATTCCTAGATTATCCGTTTGAATGAAACGCAACATGATACTTTGAAAAATCTCATATCAAACAGATAGTTCATTGACGTAACTGTGCAACAGTATAAAAATACCACAAAAACAAAATTTCCATTATATCTGCGCTCTCTGTGCCTCAGGCAGATAGCATTTTTCCTAGCCCTTGCCGAATGGAGTTTATTGTTAAAATACATTGAAAAATTTCATGTTGAATGTCACCTCTCTCTGTTAATGCATACGTGGACTTGTTTCATTTCGCCGACGGTTCTAGTTCGTTGACGGGACTACGAAAGACAATGATGAATGAATGAACAGATACAAAAGAATTACTGACCATGCATAGTTGTGAATAAAGTTCGACAGCAGTTTGTGAATGATGTTCCAATAACTTTGAGGGACCCATTTCACAAGATGTACTTGGGCTTCAGTCACAAAGGGTGCAGGCCGAACACAGGAAGAACGTAGATACGGGAACCATCGGTATAACAGTAGTAAATTGTTGTACCTGTGTTCTGAAAGTACAAGAGCTACAAGGGCAAATAGAAAACTCTGATGCTCAAATCGTTATAGGCACTGAAAGCTGGCTAAAGCCGCAGATAGGCTCAGCTGAAATTTTTGCGAAGAACTTAACGGTGTTCCGAAAAGATAGGCTAAACGCGGTTGGCGGTGGCGTGTTTGTTGTTGTCAGAAGTAGTTTATCTTGTCCCGAAATTGCAGGAGACAGTTCCTGTGAGTTAGTATGGGCACAGGTCATTTTTGGCAACCGGAATAAAACAATAATTGGATCCTTTTATCGAACTCCCAATTCAGGTTATAAGGTTGCTGAAAGGTTCAAAGAAAACTTGAGTTTGATTGCAAACACGTACCCGACTCATACGATTTAGTTGGTGGTGACTTTAATTTACCCCCGATATGTTGGCGAAATTACATGTTTAATTTCGGAGATACGCACAAAACATCATCCGAAATTGTGCTAAACGCAATCTCTGAATTCTAGTTCATGAGCCCACGCGAATAGTAAACGGTTGTGAAAACACACTCGACCTCAAGAACAGCTGCCAATATGAGTATCTTAGAAGAAGATATACTCAAAGTAGTGAAGCAACTTAAATTACTTAATAAAACCAAGTCTTCTGGTCCAGACTGTAAACCAACTAGGTTCTTTTCAGATTATGCTGATGCAATAGCTTCATACTTAACAATCACATACAACCGTTCGCTCGACGAAAGATCCGTACCCAAAGACTGGAAAGTTGTGCAGGTCACACCAATATTCAAAAAAGGTAGCAGTAGTAATCCTCTAAATTACTGGCCCATATCATTAACGTCAATATGCAGCACGATTTTGGAACATGTATTGTGTTCGAACATTATGAATAACCTCGAAGAAAACGGCCTGTTGACACACAGTCAAAATAGATATAGAAAACATCGTTGTTGTGAAACACAACTAGCTCTTGCATGAAGTGTCGAGTGCTATTGACAAGGGATTTCAGACTGATTCCGTATTTCTGGATTTACGGAAGGCCTTTGACACTGTACCACACAAGCGGCTTGTAGTGGAATTGCGTACTTATGGAATATCGTCTCAGTTATGTGACTGAATTCGTGATTTCCTGTCAGAGAGGTCACAGTTCGTAGTAAGTGACAGAAAGTCATCGAGTAAAACAGAAGTGATTTCTTGCGTTCCCCAAGGTAGTGTGACAGGACCTTCGCTGTTCCTTATCTGTATAAACAATCTTAGCAGCCGTATTAAGTTGTTTGCAGATAACACTGTCGTTTACCGACTAAGAAAAACATCAGAAGATCAAAACAAATTGCAAAACAATTTAGGAAAGATATATATATATATGGTGCGAAAATTGGCAATTAACACTAGATAGCCGGCCGCTGTGGTCCAGCGGTTCTAGGCGCTTCAGTCTGGAACTGCGCTGCTGATACGGTCGCAAGTTCGAATCCTGCCTGGTGCATGGATGTGTGTGATGTGCTTAGGTTAGTTAGTTTTAAGTAGTTCTAAGATCTAGGGGACTGATGACCTCAGACGTTAAGTCCCATAGTGCTCAGAGCCATTTGAGTCAACCCTAGATAACGAAACGTATGGGGTCATCCACATGAGTGCTAAAAGGAATCCGTTAAACTTCGGTTACACCTTAAATCAGTCAAATCTAAAGACCGTTCATTCAAGTAAATACCGAGGAATCACAATTACGAACAACTTAAATTGGAAGGAACACACAGAAAATGTTGTGGGGAAGGCTAGCCAGAGACTGCGTTTTATTGGCACGACACTTAGAAAAAATGACAGATCTACTAAGGAGACCGCCTGCACTACGCTTGTCCGTCCTCTTTTTAAAATACTGCTGCATGATGTGGTATCCTTAGCAGATAGGATTGACGGAGTACATCGAAAAAGTCCTAAGAAGGGCAGCACGTTTTGTATTGTCGCGAAACATATTATCGCGAAACAGCGCAAAGAGTGTCACTGAAATGATATAGGATTTGGGGTGGACGCCATTAAAACAAAGATGTTCTTCGTTGCGGCGGAATCTTCTCACGAACGTCCTGTCACCAACTTCCTCCTCCAAATGCGAAAACATTTTGTTGACGCTGACCTACACAGGCAGAAACGATCACATTGATAAAATAAGAGAAATCAGAGCTCGTACAGAGATATATAGGTGTTCGTTCTTTCCGCACACTATTCGAGAAGGGAATAATAGAGAACTGTGAAGGTGGTTCGATGAACCCTGTGCAAGGCACTTAAATGTGGTTTGTAGAGTATCCATGTAGATGTAGATATAGATACAGGGTGAATTTTGACTTACAACTAGCTACATGGATAACTTTTAGATTCGATGTTCAAAATTTACCGCCCGCATCTCGTGGTCGTGCGGTAGCGTTCTCGCTTCCCACGCCCGGGTTCCCGGCGGGGTCAGGGATTTTCTCTGCCTCGTGATGGCTGGATGTTGTGTGATGTCCTTAGGTTAGTTAGGTTTAAGTAGTTCTAAGTTCTAGGGGAATGATGACCATAGATGTTAAGTCCCATAGTGCTCAAAGCCATTTGAACAATTTTTTTTTTTCAAAATTTACCCGAAGTTTCCGGCTTCAGTCATGTAGACGGTGTAGTCTTATGAAATCGGTTGAATCTTTTTAAATAACACTGTATATCGAGACCGTAATAAGAAGAGACTGTTGTAGTTAATCGTGCTGTAGAAGCGTCCGAGTCCACAGCAACGATGCTGATGTGATCGCCCAGCCTTACCAGTTACGACCGCCGCCAGGGGTGCTACCCGTTGCCGTGCCTAGCAACGTTGTCTTCCGAACTACGGTGCTCTGTAAAGACGGCAGTCTTGGGCCGTACACGCGCCTTACATCTCATCCCACGGCAACGTCAACAGGCTCCTTCCTCCTGGTCCAGAAATCCTACCAACTACAGCCCTAATTCTCATACCTTTTCTAATGCTAATGCTTGAATACTAGTGTACTGACGAACCATCGCTCCTTCCCGATCCAGCTCTCATTTCATCGAGCTCCGAGACATAGCGACAGATCCACCTGCATTCTGCTGTTAACATCGTCCCTCAGTCCTTCCTGCTAACCTATACAACATTTACCAGCAGCCGTCCACTTTACCAGACCCATCATCACCACCATTCTAGCACCAGCCACACCATCACATTAAAATGGCTGCTACAAGCCCCATTCCCTCTCCGCACGAATGTGAGAAATGAAATGATGACAGCGAAAAATTAAACAAGCTATGCATTCAATCTGCTTACTCCAGCCATATACTATTAGCATGCCACGCGTAAATCATTCTACCTACGACTATTGGTAAGGAAATTTTTACGAACTGAATACTCATGTATTCTGTCGACCACTTGGCTTTGTTATTACTGTATTGTATTGTATGTTAACCGGGGGCCTAGAAACGACGGAGAGGCTCGGTCCCCGCCGCAGCGCAATGGTCCACAACCCCACGACGACTACCGCAGTCCACTTCACCCCTCCGCCGCCCCACACCGAACCACTCTTTCAGGGTTATTGTTCGGTTCGGCCCCCGCTGGACCATCCTCCCCCAAGGGAACGTCTCACACCAGACGAGTGTAACCCCTATGTTTGCGTGGTAGAGTAATAGCGGTGTACGCGTAAACGGAGAGCTTGCTTGCGCAATAATCGCCGACATACTGTAGCTGAGGCGGAATAAGAGAAACTAGCCCGCATTCGCCGATGGAGATGGAAAACCGCCTAAAAACCATCCACAGACTGGCCGGCTCACCGGACCTCGACAGAAGTCTGCCGGGCGGATTCGTGCCGAGGACCAGGCGCTCCTTCCCATCCGGCAAACCGTGCGTTAGACCGCACGGCTAACCAGGCGGGTACGATGTTATTATCATCAGTGCTTTGCATACATTTACCGACTTGCCAAGTGTGCTTTGTCTGGTGTCAAATAACGTGTGTTACGCAGACTCCACTACAACAAATTGGTGCTCACCAGCAACTTCATTCCACTCACATTTCTTTTTATGAGAGCCACCAGCTACCGATTATCCTATAGTGTACAAAACAGCTCAATGGAAAGGAAAAGGCTGGCTCGAACGGTTGTCGCCTCGGGTAAACCCAGTGCTGATTTGCTGCGTTGACCTACGCCACTGTTGATTTTTCAACCGAGGAATTACTGCTCTTTTCACGGATTCCTACGCTACTGCGCCATAAATTATTATTTTACACCTCTTGGCGCATTAGTGGATACCATCTAGCCCCTGGTTCAGGTGGCCTTCTCGATTGTGCCAGATTAATGGTGGAGGAACGACATCCACTTGTCCTGTTCGGAAAACATCACTCCACGAGACTTATAATACTTTTTTTTTTTTTTTTTTTTTTTTTTTTTTTTTTTTTTTTTTTTTTTTTTTTTTTTGTCATCAGTCTGCTGACTGGTTTGATGCGGCCCGCCATGAATTCCTTTCGTGTGCTAACCTCTTCATCACAGAGTAGCACTTGCAACCTACCTCCTCAATTATTTATTTGACGTATTCCAATCTCTGTGTTCCTCTACAGTTTTTGCCCTCTACAGTTCCCTCTAGTACCAACGAAGTCATTCCCTCATTTCTTAGCAGATGTCCTATCATCCTGTCCCTTCTCCTTATCAGTGTTTTCCACATATTTCTTTCCTCTCCTATTCTGCGTAGAACCTCCTCATTCCTTACCTTATCAGTCCGTCTAATTTTCAACATTCGTCTATAGCACCACATCTCAAATGCTTCGATTCTCTTCTGTTCCGGTTTTCCCTTAGTCCATGTTTCACTACCATACAATGCTGTACTCCAGACGTACATCCTCAGAAATTTCTTCCTCAAATTGAGGCCGGTATTTGATATTAGTAGACTTCTCTTAGCCAAAATTACTTTTTTTGCCACAGCGAGTTTGCTTTTGAGGTGTTCCTTGGTACGTACGTCATTGGTTATTTTACTGCCTAGGTAGCAGAATTCCTTAACTTCATTGACTTCGTACCCATCAATCCTGATGTTAAGTTTCTCGCTGTTCTCATTTCTACTACTTCTCATTACCTTCGTCTTTCTCCGATTTACTCTCAAACCATACTGTGTACTCATTAGACTGTTCATTCCGTTCAGCAGATCATTTAATTCTTCTTCACTTTCACTCAGGATAGCAATGTCATCAGCGAATCGTATCATTGATATCCTTTCACCTTGTATTTTAATTCCACTCCTGAACCTTTTTTTTATTTCCATCATTGCTTCCTCGATGTACAGATTGAAGAGTAGGGGCGAAAGGCACCCTTCTTAATACGAGCACTTCCTTCTTGATCGTCCACTCATTATTCCCTCTTGGTTGTTGTACATATTGTATATGACCCGTCTCTCCCTACTGCTTACCCCTACTTTTTTCAGTATCTCGAACAGCTTGCACCATTTTATATTGTCGAACGCTTCTTCCAGGTCGACAAATCCTATGAACATGTCTTGATTTTTCTTTAGCCTTGCTTCCATTATTAGCCGTAACGTCAGAATTGCCTCTCTCGTGCCTTTACTTTTCCTAAAGCCAAACTGATCGTCACCTAGCGCATTCTCAAATTTTCTTTTCCATTCTTCTGTATATTATTCTTGTAAGCAGCTTCGATGCATGGGCTGATTGTGCGATAATTCTCGCACTTGTCAGCTCTTGCCGTCTTCGGAATTGTGTGGATGATGCTTTTCCGAAAGTCAGATGGTATGTCGCCAGGCTCATATATTCTACACACCAACGTGAATAGTCGTTTTGTTGCCCCTTCCCCTAATGATTTTAGAAATTCTGATGGAATGTTATCTATCCCTTCTGCCTTCTTTGACCGTAAGTCCTCCAAAGCTCTTTTAAATTCCGTTTCTAATACTGGATCCCCTATCTCTTCTAAATCGACTCCTTTTTCTTCTTCTATTACATCAGACAAATCTTCACCCTCATAGAGGCTTTCAATGTATTCTTTCCACCTATCTGCTCTCTCCTCTGCATTTAACAGTGGAATTCCCGTTGCACTCTTAATGTTACCACCGTTGCTTTTAATGTCACCAAAGGTTGTTTTGAGTTTCCTGTATGCTGAGTCTGTCCTTCCGACAATCATATCTTTTTCGATGTCTTCACATTTTTCCTGCAACCATTTCGTCTTAGCTTCCCTACACTTCCTATTGATTTCATTCCTCACCGACTTGTATTTCTATATTCCTGATTTTCCCGGAACATGTTTGTTCTTCCTCCTTTCATCAATCAACTGAAGTATTTCTTCTGTTACTCATGGTTTCTTCGCAGCTACCTTCTTTGTACCTATGTTTTCCTTCCCAACTTCTGTGATGGCTCTTTTTAGAGATGTCCATTCCTCTTCAACTGTACTGCCTACTGCGCTATTCCTTATTGCTGTATCTATAGAGTTAGAGAACTTCAAACGTATCTCGTCATTCCTTAGAACTTCCGTGTCCCACTTCTTTGCCTATTGATTCTTCCTGACTAATGTCTTGAACTTCACCCTACTCTTCATCACTACTATATTGTGATCTGAGTCTATATCTGCTCCTGGGTACGCCTTACAATCCAATACCTGATTTCAGAATCTCTGTCTGACCATGATGTAATCTAATTGAAATCTTCCCGTTTCTCCCGGCCTTTTCCAAGTATACCTCCTCCTCTTGTGATTCTTGAACAGGGTATTCGCTATTACCAGCTGAAACTTGTTACAGATCTCAATTAGTCTTTCTCCTCTTTCATTCCTTGTCCCAATCCCATATTCTCCTGTAACCTTGTTTTCTACTCCTTCCCCTACAACTGGATTCCAGTCGCCCATGACTATTAGATTTTCGTCCCCCTTTACATACTGCATTACCCTTTCAATATCCTCATACACTTTCTCTATCTCTTCATCTTCAGCTTGCGACGTCGGCATGTATACCTGAACTATCGTTGTCGGTGTTGGTCTGCTGTCGATTCTGATTAGAACAACCGGGTCACTGAACTGTTCACAGTAACACACACTGTGCTCTACCTTCCTATTCATAACGAATCCTACACCTGTTATACCATTTTCTGCTGAAAATGGTATAACATCCGTTTAAATCATCTTGGGGTGGGAATTGTGCTTTCAGACCTTCGTTCCCTCCTCCTGATAGCAAACTTACGACGCGCCACAAAGGGTGTTATACATCGCTGCCTTCGATGTAAAATAGCTGTCGGAATAGCCCGTTATGGACTGGAAGCTCCACTGCCAACCGACGTGGAACACCTCCAAGTCATTGGCGTTGATTTTGCAGTGCTGTTGTACGCCATTGTAAGAAGTGCCACAACTAACAGCTATACTGCACGGTTCATCTGTACTGTGACTAGAGCCGTTCACTAGAGCTAATACAGAGTGCCACAATGGGTGGATATTTGTTGAAGCTACAAAGATTTTTTAGCAGATGCGTCATTCCCTATACCATTTACAGTGTCAATGCACAATCATTCTGCGCAGCCAACAGAGAGATAACAGGTAATAATAATAATATGGCTCTGAGCACTACGGAACTTAACTGCTGAGGTCATCAGTCCCCTAGAACTTACCCAACAGGTAGGAGTGATAGAAGAGATAGAGAAGATTCAAAGAAGAGCGGCACATTTCGTCACGGGGTCGTTTAGTCGACGCGAGAGCTTTATAGCTATGCTCAACAAACATCTGTGTCAGGGGACGTTACAAGAGAGGTGTCATGCACCACAGCGAAGTTTATAATTGTAATTTCGAGTGAGCACTTCCCGAGAAGAGTTGGACACAACTACCCCCGCCTCATATACATCTCTCTAAATGGCCACGACAAGAAAATCCGAGAAATTAAAACTAATACAGAGGCTTACCGACGGTCATTCTTTCTACACGCTATTCGCAAGTAGAACAAGGAAGTGGGGATCAGTATTATCAGAAGAACCCTCCACCACGCACCGTTAGATGGCTTGCGAAGTATGATGTAGATGCAAATGTAAACTGTGGGTGACTTTATCTTCTCTTAAGACTCATCAATATCTCGCACAACAAGGGATAGCGCAGAGGTTCTTTGCTCCGATGGCGATTTGCTGGATGAGAGGTGGGAAAGAATGGTCGGTTTAACCAGAACTTGTCTCTGAAAAGTACTCGGAGGCTCGACCTTGGACGAAAGACGTCTGTACACTGTGATCGTGAATATACAGCCGGCCACAACTGAATGCCAATCGGCCAAAACGAAGACGAAGTGCTCTCTCTAGTACACTTCCTGTGCGGGAGAGGAAGAGACTCACGGCATACCAACAGAACGCGAGCCACCAATCGTAAGAGACTTGAAAAGAGAATTCACACTGCACCAGAAAATATCTAAGGATTTATGGACCTACTGGAGCACAAAGTACGGTGCCTCGTGCTCTTGTACAATTTCAGATGCCCAAACGAAAGCCTGCCGGAGTGGCCAAGCGGTTCTAGGCGCTACAGTCTGGAACCGCGCGACCGCTACGGTCGCAGGTTCGAATCCTGCCTCGGGCATGGATGTGTGTGATGTCCTTAGGTTAGTTAGGTTTAAGTAGTTCTAAGTTCTAGGGGACTGATGACCTCAGATGTTAAGTCCCATAGTGCTCAGAGCCATTTGAACCATTTTTGAACCCAAATAAAAGATCGCTGACGCTTGAAGTCATTGACGTCGTCCGCTTGCAAAAAATTCTCCCACGGCACATTAGACGTCTCACCTGGACTGTGCAGCTGTCCATATCGCTGGAGGTAGACAGGGCGGGGCGGATGTTGGGGATCACTAAGTGGCATCTCTCGTTTTGGATATGTTATCCCTGAATTCGCTGGTAAAGGTATTTCGCAATTTCCATGATCCGTAACTTTCTAACTGTCCCCACATGCTGCACCTTCAACCAGGAGCAACAGGTAAAAGCTTTTTTCCTCAGCGTACACCCACTGAAGTGTGAGAACGAATTCAATTGGACTTGGTGGGACTTTTTTGAAACGTATTTGGTTTAAAATAACTACAGACGTTTCCACAGCATACAGCATGAATTCTACAATCTCAGATGGAACGATCATGACTCTTTCCAAGTTTTCACCTTCGAAAGCCTTTTGAAACCTAGCTTGAAGTATAATATTCTGCAAATTTTTCGTAGAATTTGCAAATAACAAGCTATCAAACATGTTCTCAGGCAGCATTTTTACCCCGAATTTAACGGTGAAACTTTACCTATCGTAATTCAAATGGTTCAAATGGCTCTGAGCGCTATGGGACTTAACATCTGAGGTCATCAGTCCCCTAGAACTTAGAACTACTTAAACCTAACTAACCTAACGACATCACACACATCCATGCCTGAGGCAGGATTCGAACCTGCGACCGTAGCGTTCACTCGGTTCCAGACTGAAGCACCTAGAACCGCTCGGCCACAGCGGCCGGCACCTATATTTTGAAATTTAATGTACTGAAAGTCAGTCGTTCCCTACCTTTCTGTGAACGCTACTCCCCTTTTATTAGCGCCTAACTAATCTCTAGAAAGAAAAAGAATTTTATTTGAATACTGGCACTTTAAAAATGACGAAAGATAAATCATATTTAGTTTTCGTAGGTATTTTATTAAACTATGAACTAATCAGGGAACGAGACGATTGGTACTGCTTATAAACTTTTTTATAGGATATTGAAACAATGGTCAGTTCATCACGAGTGCTACCTATAGTTCCTTCTCAGACAAGAAAGCTAGCCATCCACGTTGAGAGTAGACAAATGTTACAAAACATCCTCCCTCTTCAACACTCTTCTCCCTAGTGACACTTGCTTCAGCCAGAACCCGCAACCCCATTTAACGTCACCCAAGTTAAAATGTGTGATCTGTACTTACTGTCTGTAAGTTATTTGACTGCCGGACTGTTTATTTCTGAAACGGCCGAATTTGAAAGACTTCCGGCTGCCAATATTTTATTTTACACAACTGAAACTAATAACTATATTATTATTGTGTAGACCCTAAGCAGTGTAGTGACCATCACATAGTGTTGTGTCGTGCTGTCACTTAGTTACTCTGCTACTGGGATTTAAAATTGTTACACCATCAAGAAATGCAGATGATAAACGGGTATTCATTGGACAAATGTATTATACTAGAAATGACATGTGATTACATTTTCACGCAATTTGGGTGCATAGACCCTGAGAAATCAGTACCCATGTGAACCACCTCTGGCCGTAATAACGGCCTTGATACGCCTGGGCATTGATTCAAAAAGAGCTTGAATGGCGTGTACAGGTACAGCAGCCAGCGCAGCTTCAACACGATACCACAGTTCATCAAGAGTAGTGACTGGCGCATTGTGACGAGCCAGTTGCTCGGTCACTATTGACCAGACGTTTTCAGTTGGTGAGAGATCTGGAGAATGTGCTGGCCAGGGCAGCAGTCGAACATTTTCTATATCCAGAAAGGCCCATACAGGACTTGGAACATGCGTTCGTGCATTATCCTGCTGAAATGTAGGGTTTTGCAGGGATAGAATGAAGGATAGAGCCACGGGTCGTAACACATCTGAAATGTGACGTCCACTGTTCAAAGTGCCGTCAGTGCGAACAAGAGGTGACCGAGACGTGTAACCAACGGCATCCCACACCATCACGCCGGGAGATACGCCAGTATGGCGATGACGAATACACGCTTCCAATGTGCGTGTCGACAAACATGGAAGCGACCATCATGATGCTGTAAACAGAACCTGGATTCATCCGAAAAAATGACGTTTTGCCATCCGTGCACCCAGGTTCGTCGTTGAGTACACCATCGCAGGCGCTCCTGTCTGTGGTGCAGTTTCAAGGGTAACCGCAGCCATGGTCTCCGAGCTGATAGTCCATGCTGCTGCAAAAGACGTCGAACT
Source organism: Schistocerca gregaria (assembly GCF_023897955.1). Lineage (NCBI taxonomy): Eukaryota > Metazoa > Arthropoda > Insecta > Orthoptera > Acrididae > Schistocerca > Schistocerca gregaria. Next base: position 655,454,991 of record NC_064922.1, read on the forward strand.
GTTCGTGCAGATAGTTTTTGTCTTGCAAACGTCCCCATTTGTTGACTCATGGATCGAGATGTGGCTGCACCATCCGTTACAGCCATGCGGATTAGATGCCTGTCATCTCGACTGCTAGTGATACGAGGCCGTTGGGATCCAGCACGGCGTTCCGTATTACCCTCTTGAACTCACCGATTCCATATTCTGCTAACAGTCATTGGATCTCGACCAACGCGAGCAGCAGTGTCGCGATATGATAAACCGCAATCACGAAAGGCTACAGTCCGCCCTTTATCAAAGTCGGAAACGTGATGGTACGCATTTCTCCTCCTTATTCGAGGTATCACAACAACATTTCACCAGGCAATGCCGGTCAACTGCTGTTTGTGTATATGAAGTCGGTTGGAAACTTTCCTCATGTCAGCACGTTGTCGGTGTCGCCACCGGCGCCAAGCTTGTGTGAGTGCTCTGAAAAGCTAATCATTTGCATAGCACAGCATCTTCCTCCTGTCGGTTAAATTTAGCGTCTGTAGCACGTCATCTTCGTGGTGTAGCAATTTTAATGGCCAGTAGTTTATATTAATATTCCGATTAATGACCATAGTTACACAATAAAGTTGAAGAACTTAAGCCGGCCCTGTGGCCGAGCGGTTCTAGGCACTTCACTCAGGAAACTGCGCTGCTGGATGTGTGTGATGTCCTTAGGTTAGTTAGGTTTTAGTAGTTATAAGTCTAGGGGATTGATGACCTCAGATGTTAAGTCCGACAGTTCTTTCAGCCATTTGCACCATTTGATAGAACTTAAACCGGCCGATATTGAACGACTCTCCCGTAATAGTAAAGATATTTTAGAAATCAGTCCGATTCATGATCGAAACAAAGCTTAACGTTTCATCACTTATGGGGAAATTAGCCCCAGTTTGAGAATCACTACTCTAGAGAAAACATATTTTCAGAACCACTATGTTTGAATGAATTTGTCCATACCGCGTTTTTTTCCTGTACTACGTTACGTATAGCTGTTCGCGGCTCAAATTATTGCTCGTGTCTAAGAGATGTGGCAACCACTGCTGCTAGCGACAAGTAACAACCCAGGGGCGCAGTACGTTCAAAGCGAGCGCGGCAGCACAGCACGGCAGCGCGTTGTCTTATTACGACCTGGCGGCTGATTAAGCGCTAATGAACGGCCAGCGCGGCTGAATTACTCGCCCGCCGCTACCTGTTGCCCGCCGGCCACGTCCGCAGCGCCGTCGTTTCGGCAGCCGGCAAAGCAGATTAAACGCGCTAAGCAAAGATGAGGCCCGTTGGCGGTCGACGCACTCCGCTGCCGCTGCCGCTGCTGCTGATGTCTCTCCACAAGAACGTCCCCACAAAGGGCCAGAGGACGAGCTAATGCGACCAAGCCGCTTCTCTATTGGAGACGACGTTCGGTTTGATGTGCCTTGCGCTTTCAACCCACACATCATCGCGCGCAGGGTACAGAGCGGACACTGTACTGCGGTGCACTCGGCCACCTACCAGGAAAGCATAGCTTTCTGGCCACGAGATTTAGCTGACAACATACTGGTCGCCTCTTGCCCATTAGCTCGGTAAAACAAATAAACCACAACTTATATACAACATACCAGTAAGCCTCTGCCGGCATTTGTGACCGTGCGGTTCTAGGCGCTTTAGTCTGGAACCGTGTGACCGCTACGGTCGCAGGTTCGAGTCCTACCTCGGGTATGGACGTGTGTGATGTCCTTAGGTTAGTTGGGTTTAAGTTGTTCTAAGTTCTACGGGACTGATGATTTCAGATGTTCAGTCCCATAGTGCTCAGAGCCATCTCAACTATTTAGTAATGCTCTCTCGGTCGACCTCTATTGGCAACAATACATTTCGGAGACGTTTATCAATCTACCACAAAATATATATATGGTGCCTGTTCGTTCGAACATTTATACCAATCTGGGGCTGACGAGAGGCGTGCTCGGGTAGTCCGTGCAGTTACAATGACCACTGATCCGGACGGCTTAGTGGTCAGACCAACTGCCTAGTGAGCATGAGGCCTGGGTTCGAAGTCCGGTCCGGTACAAATTTTCAGCTTTCTCCACGGATGTAAATAAACGCCCACTAGCAGCTAAATGTTATTAATTCTTTTGCGCCTCGATTCATAATGGGTGCAGGATCAAACTATTGCCTGTTCTTTCGAACATGTCCGAAAGAACAAACAAAATAATGGTTCAAATGGCTCTGAGCACTATGGGACTTAACATCTGTGGTCATCAGTCCCCTAGAACTTAGAACTACTTAAACCTAACTAACCTAAGGACATCACACACATCCATGCCCGAGGCAGGATTCGAACCTGCGACAGTAGCGGTCACGCGGTTCCAGACTGAAGCGCCTAGAACCGCACGGCCACACGGGTCGGCAAAGAACAAACACCACATACTGGTTGACGCAAAAGTCACTGGACACCGGGCATATATTTAAGCAAAAGACCGAATTTACCATCGTAACTGAATCAACTGAGGGTTCTTGGTGGAATTCTAAATTAACTAAGCAAACACTGTTTTTGCTTTGTTTCACAAATTTCGTTATGGTTACTGCACAACCTATGTTTCGCGTTATAAGCCCATTTTCAAGTACTGATTTCAAATATGATAATGGAAAAGATAAACATGATGATAAGAGAAAGATAGTCATCCCAACTTCTTAATGTATCGATATTTGGCTTAATGTAAAATTACTTCAATGACCATTTCTGACAAATTATGTATGGAATTACACGATTCAGCAATTACACTAACGTGCCTAAACATACCTAGGAATAAAGGTAGGCATCAGCCTAGAACTTTTTATATACTGATTGACTGAGATCCAGAGTTTTACTTCTATCCCGGATATGTGATTTCATCTAAATGAGATGCATAACTAAATTGGGTTTAGTCGTTTTATAATAGATGTGGGGATCAACACATCGCTTTTTTAATTTCTAAAATTTGAAACTGGCTGAATTTGGCCTCCTTTTCCTCTTTCTCTAAGAATTTTACATCTTTTATGAAATTGTGATTTTTTTTAAGGCTGCAGGCTTCTTCAAACCACCTTCTACGATGTTCTTTAAGCCTGGTGGAGATTGATCTCCCCGTCTGTCCAATGTAGTAAGACTGACATACCGGAATATGATCTTGTAAACTCCACTTTTTGAGGTGGATTTTGCACTAACCAGGCAACTACCTGTTGTCGGAGGGACATAGAGAAGCACAGATAAACCCTTTCCCTTCAAAATGTTACTAATCCTGCTTGACGTTTTTGCTGTAAAAGATAATCTGCACCATTTATTTTGCAATTTGTCTTTGTTTTTCATTGGGGACACTAGGGACCTGGCTTGTTTCTCCATCTTTTTACCTAGAATTTTGTCACTGATTCTGGGGACAAATTCATTATTTGTGGCTATTGTAATTTTTTATTATGTTAAGTTCCGGATCAAAGTCTTCTTTTGCCATTGGGACGGAAAGGAGACGGTGGATCGTGTGGTGGAATGCTGCATGTTTATAGGCTGTAGGACGTCCGGACAAATTTTCAGTTTTTGGTTACCGTCTTCTGTCTTTGACCTAACGTCCAGGAAATGCATGCTGCACACCTCCCCCCCCCCTTCCCCAACTCGATCTGACACTTATATTAGTGTGCCACTGGTTCATCTTTTCCACAAATTTGTGCAGTTGTCTAAAAAAAATGGCTCTGAGCACAATGGGACAACATCTGAGGTCATCAGTCCCCTAGAACGTAGGACTACTTAAACCTAAGGACATCACACAAATACATGCCCGAGGCAGGAGTCGAACCTGCGACCGTAGCGGTCGCGCGGTTCCAGACTGAAGCGCCTAGAACTATTTTGCAGTTGTCTGTTGGGACATTTCCACATACAAAGAATATCTACATATGTGTACCTATACACAACATGTTTTTCCAATAATTCTGGTGTGTTGTCCGAACAAGTCCCAGAAAGCGAAAAAGCAGCACAGGCACAAAGATGCGAGCTGGTACCAGTTTCATAGAGACTCGACACTTGCGCGAGTTCCACCAGAGCCACGGGCGACGCTGAGGATAAGATATCGACTTCGCCTCAGCCAATTGTCAGTCGAGTACAATACACCAATGACCGGACGACAAGGGACGGAAGCCAATCGGAAGACAAAAGAGCAACTCTCGCTCACTCGGTTACACACTACTTGATCAAAAGTATGCGGACACGCAGCTGAGCCGGCCCGTGTGGCCTAGCTGTTCTAGGCCCTTCAGTGTGGAACCGCGCGATCGCTACTGTCGCTGGTTCGAATCCTGCCTCGGGCATGGATGTGTTTGATGTCTAAGTTTCAGTAGTTCTAAGTCTAGGGGAATGATGACCTCAGATGTTAAGTCACATAGTACTCAGAACCATTTGAACCATTTGAACACTCGGCTCGAAATGATTTACAACTCCGTGGCGCCCTCCATCGGTAAATGCTGGAATTCAATATGGCGTTGGCCTGCTCTTAGCCTTCATGACAGCTTCCACTCTCGCAAGCTGGAACGTTTCTTGGGGAATGGCAGCCCATTCTTTACGGAGTGCTGCACTGAAGAGAGGCATCGATGTCGCTCGGTGCGGTCTGGCACGAAGTCGGCGTTCCAAAACATGCCAAAGGTGTTCTGTAGGTAGTAGTAGTAGTAGAAGTAGTAGTAGAAGGGTTTTGGGCGCACGAGAGCAAGGTCTTCAGCGCCCGTTAAGTAACATAGTGAGACGGGTGTCAAGAAAAATCCCAGAACAGGAATATAAAACGAAACAGAAAACATGGGTAGCAATCGTTGAAAAATATGTGCTCACCCACACCAAAGCGTGGGATGAAGCAGAGCGTCAGCAGTAAAACATGGACAACAGGAAAAAAATGATAGAGGGAGCTAAAAAAATGTAGCAGATGGAAGTGGCTGACTGACCGCAAGGAAGAAAGGGGAGGAGTCAGCCACTCTGCAATACACTAAAACCTCCAGCGTAAAAGTTTAGGCCAGAGTCCAGACACATCACAAAACTTAAAAACCCTAGACACACACGTCTAAAACAGAAGGCAGATCCCCATCAATTTGTGCTTCTGCCCGTGTATCACGGTATAAAATGCAGTCTGTTAAAATGTGCCGGACAGAGATGTGCACACCACAAGCATCACAAAACGGAGGATCCTCCCGCCGTAATAAAAAGCTATGTGTGAGAGGACAGTGCCCGATCCGAAGGTGTGAGGACCACCTCCTCCCGCCTGAGTAACCGGCAGGAGGAACGCCACGGCCGAGTGGTTGACTTTATCGACCGCAGTTTATTGGCCGTCACCGCCAGCCATTCGTCCTCCCACAACTCTATGCACTTCCTGTGGACTGCAGCGATGACTGACTGCAAGGGAATAGGACACATCCTGCTCTCTGCAGGCCTCCTTGGCAGCCCGATCAGCCTGTTCATTGCCCCATATGCCGACATGACCAGGCACCCAGCAGGAGGATACTTCTGTACCCCGCCGCTGGAGCAAGTACAGTTGGTCAAGTATCGGCAGGACCATCTCCTCAGTCGGGTACAGGTTCTGCAGTGATTGTAAGGCGCTAAGAGAATCGCAGCAGAGAAGAAATCGATCGCCCCGAACCGATTCAGCTGCTCCAGTGCCTTCAGGATCGCGTGGAGCTCCGCTGCGAAAACGGTATATTCAGCAGGGAGGCGAATCCGGGTAACTTGATCAGGGAACACTACAGAACAGCCAAGGAAATTCTCCTGTTTGGAGCCATCAGTGTAAACAACAGTGAAACCGTGATGCACATCTAAAATGTTAAGGAACAGAGATTGGAATGTAAAATCTGGTGAGCGATCTTTCTTAAAATTAGTCAAATCTAAAATAAGTTTGGGTCTCCGCAGGAGCCAAGGTGGAGATCTGCTCCAACTGCGACGCAATACACGAAGACCAGCCATAGACATCGCAGCGAGGCAATCCTGTGCGCGAATCCCATAGGGCTGCGTCGCACGTTGCCGGTTATGAAATAACTGTGCCAGAGGAGGCTGAGCAACGGTATGGTATGCAGGTGTGTATGGTGTGGACAAAGTTTTATACGCCTGGCGCACTGTAAGTAGCCGTCGCCGCATATGAAGTGGCAGTTCACCAGCCTCTGCACAGAGGCTTGGTATGGGGTAGTTCGGAATGTCCCAGTGGCCAACCGAAGCCCTTCATGGTGCACAACGTCCAAAATCTTTAAGTAAGAAGGCTTCGGAGACCCGTACACCGTGCACCCATAATCGAGCCGACATCGCACAAACGCCCTGTAAAACTGTAGCAGACAAGTCCTGTCAGCTCCCCATGTACTATGGCTAAGACATTTTAAAATACTTAAAGCCTTAAGTGACCGCCGTTTCAGGTCTTTAAGATGAGGTAACCACTTGAGCTTTGAGTCAAAAATGTTCTGTAGGATTCAGGTCAGGACTCTGTGCAGGCCAGTCCGTTACAGGGATGTTACTGTCGTGTAACCACTCCGCCACAGGCCGTGCATTATGGTTTGTGGGGCGCTCAACTGCGCGCTTATCAGCGCCCGTACAAATTCCAACCTTTGCTCAGTCCAGTCTCGCCACTTTCATGAATGAAGCTGAAATGATGAGGACAACAGAACACCCAGTCACATCGAGGCAGGTGAAAATCCCTGACCCCGCTGGGAATCGAACACGGGACCCACTGCTCGGGAAGCGAGATTGCGTCCGCGAGACCACGAACTGCGGACGTGCATCACGCACAGGTGCCCGATCTCGTTTAAAGATATTCACATAACGTTTTTATAATGTTCAATCGTCCAATATTTACTCTCCTTACACCAAGCGAGGCGTCATTTGGTATTTACTGGCGTGATGTGTGGCTTATGACCAGTCACTCGACCATGAAATCACATCGGAAACAGTGGACCTAGGGATGTTTAGGAGTGAGGAAATCTAACGTACAGGCGTATAACACAAGTGACACCCAATCACCTGACCACGTTCGAAGTCCTTGACTTCCGCGTAGCGTCCCAGTCCGCTCTCTCACTATGTCTAATGACTACTGAGGTCGCTGATATGGATTACATGGCAGTAGGTGACTCCACAATGCACGTAATATGAAAACGTGTGTTTTTGGGGGTGTCCTGATACTTTTGATGACATAGTGTATAAATTACTAACACCTTATTACCATCACTTACTTAAACGAAAAGCTAATATTTTCGCTTCCCATTTAAACCGAAAAGCTTTTAAATGTAGTATATTACCGTTTGCTTATAAGACCAAAGATCTTAGTGACTTCAGCCATCTACAACGTATCTCTTACATCTTCCAACAAACTTCTGGCGGGGCTCGATACTCTCTGCTGTGTATTTAATAAATTCCCAAACATCTGCATACCATCATCCTGCCCCAAAATTCTCCAGTATGCTAATGACACTATCTACCTAGTTACCCACAATACCTTCCAACTATCCAATATCTTCCTTCAGTCTTCCTGGATCTCTTAGTCGAATAATATTTTGGATTAGCCTTTACCAGTAGACTAACTAGAAACAACCTACTCCTTAAATTTCAGTACTGAGCATGAGAACATCGAAATACTTACATGCCATTACTTTCACCTGTATATTACTCGTTTGTCCCTTCCTAGCTTATGTCTACGTTGGCTAGAGTTCTCTAAATTTTAGCGATCTCTTGAACTCCTAGAAACACACTCACTTCCGAATGACTTCCGCATCCGACTATTTTCCCGAACTCATCTATTTCCCGCAATTTGCTTCTCTTTGTGAAGCATTTTCGAAACGTCTACATTAAATAGCAAAACCCATTCCCAATAGCCGGCCGCGGTGGTCTCGCGGTTCTAGGCGCGCAGTCCGGAACCGTGCGACTGCTACGGTCGCAGGTTCGAATCCTGCCTCGGGCATGGATGTGTGTGATGTCCTTCGGTTAGTTAGGTTTAAGTTGTTCTAAGTTCTAGGGGACTAATGACCACAGCAGTCGAGTCCCATAGTGCTCAGAGCCATTTTTTGAACCATTCCCAATATCCACCATGCACCATCTAGGTGCACCACGGGTTACCCACCTTCCATGTAACTCCATACCCTTTCCAACATCTCTTGCTAGATCGTCAATCACCTTCCACTGCTCAACAGTTAAATCCGTTCTAACATATAATTCGCCTACCAGTCGTAGCTAGGTATGGTCCCACTTAACTCAGTCTGTTTCTATGTCGTCCATGTTGGACTGTTGCAAATACGTGACAGTAAAGACAGAATGCAGTGTTGCATACATCATTATTCGACAAGCCACAAAGATAAGTAAACTTTTTGAAATCATTTGTGTGACTTTGTTAGTAATCTGTTGGAGTGTTGTAGAACCTTCGTTCACCTATCCTGTCACCTGACCCTGGGCCATAGCTGTGTGATAGTGGCATGGAGAAATTTCCTTAGCGGTGTACTGCACTAGAAGCCGTTTCACGAACTCACATATTCGGCCTACCGTAACAACAGTGGCAATTCGACCTTCCCAGCAGCAGCGACGAGGCCTTTAGAAAAGTGGTCCCCTCTTAAGAATATCAGTCACTCCCTTGTCCAAAACCATTTCTGCTACTAAGAGGCATTAAGGTAAGCTCTCTGTCAGGCCATCTATTTGCTGATAATAGCGCCCTTAAAAACAGAAATAATTTTGATTTAAACAACATTCCACTATACTAACACTACTCAGCTGTTCTTCTGGATTAATGTTATGTGAATACAATATATGTATGCAATATCTACGTGGTCTTTCACTGAAATTCTTGTGAACAAGCGATGCACATCGAAAGAGTTAATAACAGGTATCGAAACCGATTCAGGGATCAGTGAACACTGGGTTGTCGTAGCGGGATTGAATATTGTAATCCCCAAATATATGCGAAAAATATACCTATTCAAAAAAGCAGATAAAAACTCAAGTGACTCCTTCCTGAGAGACAATCTCCACTCATTCCAAATTAATAATATAAGTGTAGACCAGGTGTGGCTTGAATTCAAAGAAATTGTATCGGCAGTAATTGAGAGATTTATACCAGATAAATTAACAAACGACGGAGCTGATCCTCTTTGCTACACAAAATGAGTTAGAACGCAGTTGTAGAAACAACGAAACGAACATCCCAAATTTAAACAGATGCAAAATCCCACAGATTGTCTATCTTTTACGGAAGCTAGAAATTTAGCGTTGTAACTGTTTCCACAACGAAACTTTGTCTGGAAACCTGGCAGAAAATCCAAAAGCATGTTAGCAGCAAGAAACAATCAATGCCTTCTCTGCGCAATAGCAATGGAGATACTGGTGAAGACAGTGCTGCCAAAGCAGAGTTACTAAACACAGCCTTCCGAAATGCCTTCACAAAAGAAGACGAAGTAAACATTCGTGAATTCGAATCAAGAACAACTGTCAACATGAATAACGTAGAAGTATAAATATCCTAGGAATAGTGAAGCAACTTACATCACTTAATAAAAGCAAGTCTCCTAGTCCAGACTGCATACCAATACGGTTACTTTCGGGTATGCTGTGCATTAGCTCCATACATCACAAGCACATACACCCGTTCGCTCGACGAAAGATCCGTACTCAAAGACTGGAAAGTTGCACAGGTCACGCCAATATTCAAGAGAGATAGTAGGAGTAATTAACCAAATTACAGGCACATATCGTTAACGTCGATATGCAGCAGGATTTTGAACATATATTGTGTTCGAACATTATGAATTGCCTCGAAGAAAACGGTATATTGAAACATCGACTGCTGCGGTCGCAGGTTCGAATCCTGCCTCGGGCATGGATGTGTGTGATGTCCTTAGATTAGTTAGGTTTAAGTAGTTCTAAGTCTAGGGGACTGATGACCTCAGATGTTAAGTCACATAGCGCTTACAGCCATTTTTGACACACTGTCAACATGGGTTTAGAAAACATCGTTCCTGTGAAACACAACTAAAAAAAATGGTTCAAATGGCTCTGAGCACTATGGGACTTAACTGATCTGGTCATCAGTCCCCCAGAACTTAGAACTACTTAAACCTAACCAACCTAAGGACATCACACACATCCACGCCCGAGGCAGGATTCGAACCTGCGACCGTAGCGCTCACGCGGTTCCAGACTGAAGCGCCTAGAACCGCGCGGCGAGAAACAGAACTAGTTCTTTATTCACATGAAGTGTTGAGTGCTATATGTGATTTCCTGTCAGAGAGGTCACAGTTCGTAGTAACTGACGGAAATTCATCGAGTAAAACAAAGTGATTTCTGACGTTCCTGTAGGTAGTGTTATAGGCCCTTTGCTGTTCCTTATCTGTATAAACGATTTGGGAGACAATCTGAGCAGCCGTCTTCTGTTGTTTGCAGATGACGCTGTCGTTTATCGACTAATAAAGTCATCAGAAGATCAAAACAAAATGCAAAATATTTGCGAAAAGTGGCAGTTGACCCTAAATAACGAAAAGTGTGAGGTCATGCACATGTGTGCTAAAAGGAACTCGTTAACTTCGGTTACATGATAAATCAGTCAAATCTAAAGGCCATAAATTCAACTAAATACCTAGGTATTACAATTACGATCAACTTAAATTGGAAGGAACACATAGAAAATGTTGTAGGGAAGGCTATCCAAAGACTGCGTTTCATTGGCAGGACACTTAGAAAATGTAACAGACATACAAATGAGACCGTCTACACTACGTTTGTACGTCCTCTTTTAGACTACTGCTGCGCGGTGTGGGATCGTTACCAGATAGGACTGACGAAGCACATCGAAAAAGTTCAAAGGAAAGAAGCACGTTTCGTATTATCGCGAAATATGGGAGAGAGTGTCATAAAAATGATACAGGATTTGGCCTGGACATCATTAAAAGGAAGACGTTTTTCGTTGCAACGGAATCTTCTCATGAAATTACTATCACCAACTTTCTCCTCCGAATGCGAAAATATTTTGTTGACACCGACCTACATAGGGAGGAACGATCACCACAATAAAATAAGGGAAATCAGAGATCGTACAGAAAATATAGGTGTTCATTCTTTCCGCGATCTATACAAGACTGAAATAATAGATAATTGTGAAGGTGGTTCGATGAACCCTTCGCCTGGCCCTTAAATATGATTTGCAGAGTATCCACGGAGATATAGATGTAAAAGAGAAAATTTTGCATTTGTTGGAACCTTAACATCTGTTAACTTGTTAATTAAATCTAAACTGTTCTCAGTGCTATATTTCCCTTTTAAGTTCAGTTTCTTCTTCAAGATGGTGTTTATCCTTCTGGCAATCATGTGTACTCGAGCTTGTATTGGAAATACCTGAATTTATGTTTCCTTACAAATGTAAACAATACTTACAATTTTTTTTATATTAAAACTGTCTACATTAATACATCTTTGAAGTGTTTTAGGAACAGTTTTACATTCTCTATGTCATAGTGTGGTATCACTGCCCACATGATGAAATGTGTCGTGTATGTAGTCTTTTAGTTTAGCAGTGGTCAGAGGCTTTTGAGAATAAACAGAGTCTTTGACGACAGCCCATAGGAAAAAATCCATGGACGTGACATCTGATGAACGTGGCAGGATGTCAATATCTGCCCTTCGACCAGTCATTTTTCTTTTGAGAGTTTCGTTTAGATAATCACGGACAGCAACGGCATAATGTAGTGGAGCACCACTGCGTTGAAAGTAAATTTCTTGAAACTTTTCAGCACACGTCTGTACCACTTAATTGGGAAGCATATCTAAACAGTTATCTCCTGTAACTGATCCTTCAAAAAAATATGGTCTAAGTACGCCAAGTTATGTTATTGCCTTTCAGACACTCACACCAGGTTGATTTAGTGGCTGTGCTAACAAAAGACTTTGATTGTCAGTATACCACTCTGCGCAGTTATGTACGACTTGTTCGCTTAACTTAAAATTGGCCTCGTCAAGCCACACGGTTTTAATGGCTAGTTTAGGATCGTGTTTCTGTTGGTCATGCATCAATTCACAAACCTGGAAACGTCGATCTGGATCAAGTAATCCATGTCGCAAACGTGGATTGTAAACTTTAAACTTAACTTTTTGTAACATTCATTGCACTGACCTTCGCGATAAATGCAGCTCAAATGCTAATCGTCTGGTTGATTTTCGCGGACTTTAAGTCACAACTTAATATACACGCCATTTATTTTCCTCAGTTGTGGATGTTGTTGGGCGGCCAGATCTTGGTGCATCCACAACAAATCCATGTTCTTCAAATCTATCTCGTATGTCGTACACTGTTCGTCTAGACAGTGTTTTGATCTGAAGTGTCTTCCCCATTCATTAACAACTACAGCAGCACCACAGCGTTATTACGCGAAAATCCTTCCTTCTTTCGTTAACATTGTGGTAGTGACTACGGCTATAAACATGTCTCATACATCACGCTTTCAGCGATTCATTAGTGTTACTGTTGTGTTTGTTTTGTTTGTCAGTGCGCTGTAAACCAACTGGACAAGGAGTAATTGTCACCATTTGCTAATAACAACTTGAAGGGTTAAAACTTCCCACCGCACTACACCTTGCTGCTACTTTTGTTTTCCTTTAACCAGATGTCCCGCAACTTTTGTGCCACTCTGCATATAACTAAGGAGAGAACGGCCAATGATCCCTTCAGTGCAGGTGCACGCCACGCTCAAACACTTACGGGAATCGCTGAAACATCGCGATTAATGAGGATGAGGAGCAAGGGGCGCTATGTTAGCAGCGTGTGCGTAAGTTGAGAACCTTGGTTCGAAAGGAGACGCTACGGCACTGCGTGCACTTGCGATGACCGCTGAGTCCGGACGGCTTAGTGGCCCGGCCCACATAACCGGCTTTCCCCACTGATGTAAATCAATGCCCACTAGCAGCTAAATGTCGTTATTCCTGTCCTTTTCTTACCAAAAATGTCATCATTTGTTTCGTATCTTATTTTATTTTACTCCCCTGAAGCACTGATGTGAACGTCATTCGATGTACATCAGTCGCTGATCCAAGGGGGAAATGGGGCAAATGATGGGGTCATTACAATCCGCCCCTCCATGAAATTTACTAAACTCGTTTAATACAAAATAGTTCAAATGGCTCTAAGCACTATGAGACTTAACATCTGAGATCATCAGTCCCCTAGACTTAGAACTACTTAAACCTAACTAACCTAAGGACATCACACACATCCATGCCCGAGGCAGGATTCGAACCTACGACCGTAGCAGCAGCATGGCTCCAGACTGAAGCGCCTAGAACCGCTCGGCCACCCCGGCAGGTAAATTATATAAAAAAATTTAACTAAATGTTACCAATATGATAACAGATTGTTATTGTGTTTACTATTTTTAAAATCTTAGACATCTACGTCTTGTCAGAAGTGAGAGAAACGGTAAGTTATACAAGAGAGGATGGGACTAACAGACTGTTCTCCCCCCCCCTCCTCCCCCCCTTTTCTTTCGCACTGAAGCGAACACTACAACCGCACCTAATATGCCTTGAGATGAGTTGTTTACAACTAAGCGTCGCAAGGGTGATAGGTGGATATCCTACTTTGGAATGAAATAGTAGCACCTAGTGTAGCACACAGTAATTACGTTGTTAGAGAGAAGGGCGTCTAAAACGGGCACGCACGAAGTTTCCAGTAGTTTTCATTCAGGTACAAATACGAGGGTCGGTCAAAAAGTAATGCCTCCCAATTTTTTTCTACTTAAAAAAATTAAGTTAAGTGAAAAATTTGAATTTGGCGCCATTCCTCAAACCTTCTTCTGCAATCCACTGCAGTAGTAACTTTCTGTGTCAACAGGTGGCAGCACAGCAGAAGTTTGTAAGATGGCCGACATCGTTGTTCGTTTGAGACAGCGTTGTGTGATTGAATTCTTGAATGCAGAAGGTGAAACGCCCATACGCATTCATGAAAGACTGAAGAAGGTGTATGGTGTTGTGACAGTGGATGTCAGCACTGTTAGACAATTGGTTCGTCGTTGTAAGGAAGCTGAAGGGCAAACACCGTTGACTGACGAAAAGCGGAGCGGCAGGCCGGTGAGTGCAGTGACTCCACACAACATTCAGCAAGTTGATGACATCATTCGTGGTGACCGTCGGGTGACTGCAGATGAAGTGTGTCGCATTATTTCTCTTAGTAAAGGCAGTGTGATCACGATTATTAAACAATTGGGGTACTCAAAAGTTTGTGCACGGTGGGTTCCAAGAATGTTAACCGATCAGAATAAAGAGGCAAGGAAAACAATAGCCTCCCAACACTTGCAGCGCTTCCGTTTGGAGGGAGATGAGTTTCTGAAAAAAATTGTGACCGGGGACGAAACATGGGTGCATTTTTTTGAACCCGAATCAAAGAGGCAGTCAATGGAGTGGCGTCACACAAGCTCGCCGAGGAAGCAAAAATTCAAAACTGTGCGATCGGCAGGGAAAGTTATGGCAACAGTTTTCTGGGATACAGAGGGTGTGATTCTGGTTGATTTTTTGGAGCAGGGATGCACAATAAATTCTGTTCAATACGTCACAACCCTCAAAAAACTTAAAGCACGTCTTCAGCGAGTTCGCCCAACTAAATCAATGGCAGACGTTCTTCTTTTGCATGACAATGCAAGACCACACACCAGTCGTCACACCTCTGACGAGATTGTCAAAATTGGATGGGAAGTTTTGCCTCATCCCCCATACAGCCCTGACCTGGCACCATCAGACTTCCATCTGTTCGGGCCACTAAAAGAAGCTCATCGTGGGATTCATTTTGAAGATGAGGAGGCCGTCAAAACATCCGTGCGTCAATGGCTTAGGAAGCAGAGCTGTGATTTTTACCGTGCTGGGATACATGCCCTTGTTCAAAGATGGACCAAAACTGTAGAGATGGGCGGAGATTACATTGAAAAATGACAAAATGATCCTCAATGTTGTGGTTTTCAACCTATGTAATTGCATTTAAATTTCCTGACAATTAAACGTAGAAAAAAAAATAGGAGGCATTACTTTTTGACTGACCCTCGTAGTATTCGAGTCGATATTTCGACAAAAGAGAGTAACGTGCTCATGACAACTCAGTCTGCTGTCGACATAATGTGCATCTTTGGCAGATTATCCTTTTCTTGTCTTTCATGTTGAACATAATTATGTGCCTGGTGAATACGTTTTTCGAATTTTATAACGATATTGCACACATGCTTTAATTAGGTACTTCTGTATTTAGTAATCCGACTGCTACAGTAGGCCAGTTCTTTACGAACGGTTTGTAACGCGTTCTATTGTATTATTGTTTTGATATTGTTATTATTAGAAAAATCTTTATTCAGTCGGTCGTCGAAATTTTGAAATAAAAGTTACTGTGGGCGTCGCGTAACAAATATTTCGCGTGAATCGCTGTTGCGACACAGGCAAAAATAAATTGTGGAAACTAAACCACTGAATATTACAAATAATGTTAATAAAAAATACGGCCGAATGACTACATCAAATAAGAGGGCACGTGCATTCGCGAATGACTGGAAATAAAAGCGTTAACACTGTGTAGGAAATGGGTCTTAAATATAGTTACGCTTGTTCACACTCAAATGTTTGCGAACATACGAACGGGATAGAGGCACGTACATTTTGAGTACAATCATCCCCCGTGGCCTGGATGAAAAGAATTACAGTTAAATGCATTTACTCATCTTAGAACGTAAATGCGTGGACTTCGAAATTAAATGAAAAGAAAGAGTGCAGATTCTGAAGGTCGCGACAAATATATTGAAACTGACGGTAGCGGCCACGAAAGGAAAAAGATGAACACATTCACGTACATCTATTATTGAGCAGCGCAGCCGTGAAGATCGTAGCCTCCATCTAAATGCTCTGCGTAAAATTAAAATAATAGTAATAATTTTCCAGAATTTCAGGATCTGGGACCCATGGTATCACAAAAGACGAAATCACTCTGCTTCAAAATCACTTTCATTATTTAACCCAATTTTATCAGTAAGAAATGGCACAACACGTTTTAACACTAGGACAGAACAACAGCGTAAGGTATCTTATTTAAACTAATAAACGAAGATCGTAAAGCTTCTTTTGTTCAGCAAATGCTTTACGCATTAACCTCTGGTAATTGAACTAGTGTCTATATATTCATTAAAAAAATTAATGTAATTCCTGTACAGGTAGAACATTTAACTGATAAATATACAAATATGATAAGGAAAATCGTTCACATCGATCCTCTTTACCATCTCTCTATCGAAAACATAATTCAGTAACTCTCGCTAAGTCAATAAATGGCGTGGTCATTTATTTTCCACAGTTCTATTGTACTAGTCACTACAGTAACAAAGGACTTAAGTCCGCTAGAGCTGAAAGTTCTGAGAAGTACAGAAAACTCCACCGCGATGTCAGGCTAACGCGGGAAACGGGAAACAGGCATGGCTATCGAATTAAAAATTAAGGGAGCCAAATGTTGGGAGAAAACGGAGATTAATTTTCTTTGGGACACCATCAAATCGCTCTCTAACAAACAAATTCGTAGGCGGCAGTGCCTTCGCAGGCAGGGCATGTACCGTAAATTATTAAAATTAAGTAAATTATTAAAAACTAAAAATTATGTGAAAAAATTGTAAATAATTCAAAAAATTAAACGTGATTTCTTCCCTCGTTTCAGTGACACATATAAAAAATTACTATAAACTGCCTGTAATATACAAGTAGAAATAAGATACCATATCACCTGAAGTTTGTTCTTATAGTAATTTATTTATTTATTTTATCTCGTGCTCTCATGTTATCGCCATTCTGATTAAAATACTTGCCCTTATATCGACTGTAATACATATAAAGAACAACAAATTACATCTCTGTACAAAGTAGGCCTATGCCATATCTTTGTGTCAAGATCTTTGTTACAAGCAACAGTTGTAAAGCGCATGCTGGATGCTGGGAAAGTGTCACTGTCAGGGTATAAATTAATATAGTTTGTGTGAAAGTGTTCTAGGCATCAAAATGGAGGCAGACAGATGGACACTAACCGAAAAAAGGCGCCTATACTGTCGCAGTAAGTAAAAACTAAATTTACATCCATATCGACAGATAAGCTATAGTCATGGCGATACATTAAAGTGTGACCCATCTTTCTGACATAGAACCAGCACCTAGGATTATGCTACTACCAGTAATGATGTAACTTCCCGGATCCTCCCGAAACCATCTGAAGATGAACCTGAAAAGGTTCGAAAACCGGTTCATGGAATAAAGCATTATTATTCAAAAAAAGTGACTGGTTGCAGTTCAGTATAACTTATTTACATTAAACGGAAGTTTTAAATCTGCTGTATAGCACAGTGGTTTGTCTGAACAAGAAACGAAAATATCTGATTCAGGAGTGGTGTTACTGGATGAAGCCCGAAGCGTCACTTTTCACATCAGAGATTGCTGTACATTTCTTTGCGCATAGTAATACCTGGTACGGTGTAAGTTGGTGCTGGGAATCTCTCAGTCAGCCAACTGTATTTCGCCCATCTGATCGTGCATCGCTTTTAGCAGTGACCCTGGGGGTACCGTTAGGGCGACGTGAAGACGGGTAGGCCACGGTTGTTCCCAGCCTTGACGCGACATTGAAATTCGCGGGAGTCGACGCACTGGCCGGAGATGGCGGCAGAAAAACACGGGTCGCGCGGGGAATAATTGGAGCGCCGGCCAGGGCGCTGGGCAGTCAGAGGGGCGGGCAGGCGTTGATCAGTGAGGCCCACCGCGCGTCACCGGCGGGCCTCATTGCGAGGCAGACGCGGCGACGGCGCGCATCCCGAGCAGGCGAGTTTTTCCGCGACGCTGTTTACTCGCCTCTTACGCATCGGAATTTGCGCTCAGCAAGACGGTGAACTCGACGGGCGTCCAGACGTCTTCTGCAGTGGGCTCTCCTGCCGATACTAGCCAAACACTGCTGGCCCCGGGCTGAACGAAAGACAGCAAAGTCGCAGACATTTTTATTGGAATAAGTTTAAGTGATTCAGCAGGCCAGTGGATTGTGCGGTAGCGCACCTGCGTGTGGCTCAAACCGGGACTGTATGCATGCAACCCTGCGGACGCTGCTATTGTCATTTTGGAATGTACTGTTTCACCTGGGTGGACTTGGATTTTTTAAAAAAAAGTAAATTAAATATTACGACAAATTTTATAAATAATCGACAAGTACGCCAAAGAAGAAGAGATAGAACTACAATGGACATGTTATTCCATGGACTCTTGCGCTTCTATGCATGAGCTATCTTTCCTTTGTCTTCCGCTTATCTTGTCTGCTTGGATTCGGACCTAAGAGGACTTTCTTCTGTAAAGCTCATCTTGCTGTACTAGCTGCTAGTGTAAGTTGTACTTAAAACCCGAAAAATAGAATGGTTATTTTGTCACAGGTATTTGTGTATGTGATCAATCTATCGTAAATCTGATACCTTTATTGGCTTAAGTAGATATGGCCCTTAACAAAGAATTTTCATTGTTAGGCGCCATCTTAGAAATTTTTTTAACATTTTCCATTTAGCTTATCTACGAGACGTGCCGCCGGTTAGGGCAAGTAACTTTATTACAGATCCCACAAGACCGGAGGCAGCTACTAATAATTTAACAATTTTATTTTCAGATTTTCTTTATATAACGAGATAACATCCCAGGTATAAAAGGTCTGGTCACAGGATTCCAGTTCCATCATAGGAATTCATTTGTAGATGTTACTCATATTATCTTATATTGGGGAATTCGGACTAAACCACGATGTACCGACGATTGCGTAATTACCCTGAGAACTGAGCTAGTTTACTGAGTGCTTATACACGTCGGGCTAAATTAAACAACGTATTACACAGTTAATAATATTCCTACATTAGTTATTTCTTTTTTATGCTGAGCCATTGTATTAATGTGTGTTTCTTTTTCGTATAAGTCACGGGTCATATTTTATTTTATTACATTACACTAATAGTCACAGAACAAGTAATAAATATTTTATTTTATTACATTACAGGAAGACGGGAGTGTCCATAGCATACTCAGAGTGAACATGTACGAAAAACGGCAACACTTGGTCACCAAAAACGTTAAAAAACACATTCCAGATGCTGGTTAATATTTTCAGTAACCTGAAAGCGTCGGCGCAAGACACGGTACGAAAAACAACTCCAAAATATCACAGAATAACCTTCGGTATAAAACTCTCCATGCACCCACTGTAGGTTGAACACCTTGTTGGGACGTTGGCCCACGCGACGACTTGCATCATTTGCAAAGGGAGAAAACCGCTAACGTTGGACAATGCTAAGTGCCTCCAGTCCGCTCCTGTTGGTAACAGGTGTTGTTCGGGCTTTTGAAGACGTACAGCTCCCACCATAAGTTATGGCCTCCGAACGCCCATTGTGATGAATGTAGTTTCACTCGCGGGGCTGAGTGGTGGTGGTGACGGTTCGGAGGGCCCGGTAGAAACACTGCTGATAACACGAAAGACACTTGAATGAGATTTTCACTCTGCAGCGTAGTGTGCGCTGATATGAAACTCCATGGCAGATTAAAACACTGTACCGGATCGAGACTCGTACTCGGGACCTTTACCTTTCGAGGGCAAGTGCTCCACCAACTGAGCTACCCAAGCACGACTCACGGCTCACGCCCCGCCCTCACAGCCTCACTTCTGCCAGTACCTCGCCTCCTACCTTCCAAACTTTACAGAAGCTCTCTTATGCGAACCTAGCAGAATTAGCACTCCTGTAAAGTTTGGGAGGTAGGAGGCGAGGTACTGGCAGAAGTGAGGCTGTGAGGGCGGGGCGAGAGGCGTGAGTCGTGCTTGGGTAGCTCAGTTGGTGGAGCACTTGCCCGCGAAAGGCAAAGGTCCCGAGTACGAGTCTCGGTCCGGCACAGAGCTTTAATCTGCCAGGAAGTTTCAGAAAAGACACTTATTCAATCTTGTTTCATGTCTTGTCGTGGCTCGGCGAGGCAAACACGCCTCACTCGCTTTAACGTGGCCGGCACTGACATACAGGCAGGGAAGAGGATTCGGTGTAGGTGCCCTGCAGTGTTGAAGGCAGGCCGAGGATGGTCAGAGACGGCCAGAGGCACGCTATTGCTCGGCGGCGATTGTGCCCGAGGCGGCCCCTCGGCTCCGCACGAGGAGTCTGCTGTGCGCAGGATTCGATTCGCTGTTCCCTGGCAATAGTCAGATGGCGGCTGGAGCTGACGTTCTAAGCCTCAGAGCAGATGGTCGCAGGTGCGGACAGCAGGTTGGCGTCGCTGGGCCACGAAGTCCTTTGATGCTCGGAACGGTAGGCGAAGCCCCGTCTCGAACACATGGCAGCTGCTGTCGATGCCGGCTCACTGATCAGACCGTCCCTGACATCGCTGTGGTGCTGCCGATCTCCGACGCCTCAACATCATATTCCTCAGAGTTGTGTTTGTCCCACTAAAACCTGACACCCTGACGCGTTGCCCTGGTGTGTGACATCGACGTGCCCACTACGGTCATTACCGCTGCGCAGTGCGCTTTTCCACCGTGCACAGCAATCCCATTATGTATATGTTATTCTGACACACATGTTGCCACACTGCAGCTACAAGCCAATGGCTGCCAATGCAATACTTCACGGTGGCTTTCTTATTACTTCCTATTATTTCTATCAAAAGAATTACTACTTTTTATAAAAGACTTGGTAAGGACTCTACAGTTGCTTGCAGATGCCTTTGTAGTGTTTGCCTGGAAACAGACTGAGACGACAGCAGTAATTCGTGTGATATTTGAAACCGATTGTCACTGTGGAGGTGAGACACTCGGCTGTGGTCCTGTCGGTTAGGATCTTATTACAACCGTTGTTTTCACGCTACGTTACCTGCTGCAAGTGATATAACACTTTCTGTAGACACACTGAACAGTCCGCGTTGATATAACCTAAAATCGAGCAATTTCATTCACGATATAGCTATGGGCCATCCAAACAAGATAGCTCCTTTCTGCCATTCAATCGAGCCCCCTCCACCCATCTCACTACGTTGTTTCCATACAACCGACTGGCACATACCTAACACTTCGCTCCCATGGCCGACGTCACGATCGCCAGGCGCCAGTTCTACATAAAAAAATGGCTCAAATGGCTCCGAGCACTATCGGACTTAACTGCTGTCGTCATCAGTCCCCTAGAACTTAGAACTACTTAAACCTAACTAACCTAATGACAACACACACATCCATGCCCGAGACAGGATTCGAACCTGCGACCGTAGCGGTCGCGTGGTACCAGACTGTAGCGCCTAGAACCGCTCGGCCACACCGGCCGCCAGTTCTACATCAGCCGTAGCGCGCTCTAAAGCGACCTCTGTGCTCTTTCTCTGGTGGGCTTACACTGGTTAGGTGATATAAGATTTTATGACAATAACGAACCCAACAATGTTTCACAAAATTACTAAACAGGTATGTGTGCTAACTGAATATACACCCTAATCGCTTCCAGAATGAGATTTTCTCTCTGCAACGGAGTGTGCGCTGATATGAAACTTCCTGACAGATTAAAACTGTCTGCCGGACCGAGACTCGAACTCGGGATCTTTGCCTTTCGAGAGTAAGTGCTCTATCGACATTTTTTATTTTTTTATATTTTTAATTTATTTTTTAAATATATTTGTAATTTGTATTTACTTATACCGCACCGAAATTAAATGTACTTAGCACCGCATCGTGCTCTACACCGAGGTAATATACATGGGGAAAAGAAAAATATGCTTCGTACACAATGTAGAAGGGTATGTCGCTACTCTCCTGACGCTTTGTCATCCAGGTACATCGTCACGCATTTCGTATGTTGTTCCATCGATAATCGAACGTGTTCTTGTCAGCTCAGTCAATGGATATCTTCTCCTACCTGTTGATGATCGCCGGCCGCTGTGGCCGAGCGGTTGTAGCTGCTTCAGTCCAGAACCGCGCTGCTGCTACGGTGTCAGGTTCGAATCCTGCCTCGGGCATGGATATGTCCGATGTCCTTAGGTTAGTTAGGTTCAAGTAGTTCTAAGTCTAGGGGACTGCTGACCTCCGATGTTAAGTCCCATAGCGCTTCGAGCCATTTGAACCATTTGTTGATGATCCAGCTGCGTGGAGGGTCGCGTAGGGCACTCCCTAAGTAATTAGAAAAATATTGTCCGTATTTTGGTTCCGTACGATCCTGCAATGACGTTCTTGTGGGTAGTTCCAAAAGTGCAATGCATCTTACGGTCTATCGTGAAATAAGTATTGTACCGCATGCCCGCAGACCCAGATGGCTGCGTTGGTTTTGGTGCGCGGGAAATACTGTCCATTCGGAAATAGTAGAAGCCGAGGTGTGATGTGTTCCGGCGTCAGCCGTAGAAAATACGACAAAATTTGTCACACCAAGCGCCATACACCTTCTGCCGCGCCACATTTCAGACGGTGCTCGTCCGTGTCCGGTATTCCACAGTCTGCACAGAGAGGCGATTCCGCCGTATTTATCTTGTGGAGGCGTAATCGGGTGACCTATTTACCGTTGACTATGATGTACCATGTGGTTCAAACGCCTGTATACAGTGTGTAGAGTGTATAGTCCGCCAAACCGCCTCTTCTGTAGGACGCGATATATATACCGCACCGACGCCCGTTTCGTCGGTGATACTGCTATACGGACACAACCGGGTTCAATGTAAAAGAGTCCAAAGTAGTAGAAGAGTGGGGGTATGTCTTGCGTCGTCACTGGGGACATAGGGGAGGACGGAGCTAAGGACGCCAGCAGCAAACCTGCCAAACTTTCCGAGTGGTGGCGCCACAGCTTGGTGTGCGAGCTGACAAACAGGGCCACCGCTCTGTCGTGGACATGGACTGGGCCAAGACCTCCCCTTTCTGGGGGGAGGGTCAGCGACTCTTAACTGACTTTGAAGAGCATGGCTGCACTGACGTAGGCTCCGAACGCCGCCCATAGACGTCGAGCCATCAGCAATGGTACTGGAAGGACACGTGCTATGTGCGGAAGGCGAGGTAAACATAAACGAAGTGTGTCCTTTGAAGAATGTAGAGGATCCGCAGACGAAGGTTGGAAATCTGGATCCGAATTTGTTGTAACAAGCGGCGGTAATTAAGGCCCGCAGTGCGCCGTATGTCGGCGTGAAACTCTATTCCGAAACATTTGATAGTGCCACGAAGCTGTACGGGGTCGACACACGCTGGAGTCAGCCCGTCTCCTATGAGCATGGAGACCGATTTGGTGACGTTGAGACAGCTGCCGGAAGCCACACTGTATGTGGTAATCCATTCTAGTGGGTTGGTTACATCGTCACGATTGCAGAGTACGAGAACTAGGTCGTCTTCATCTGCTGTACAGTGAAATGTGTCGCCACGTAAGGTGAGTCCAGTGAGGCGTTGACGAAGGCCACAGAGGAGCGGTTCCAGTGGCAGAGCGTAGAGTAAGATCGATAGGGGGCAGCCTTGACGCACCGATCTGAAAATCGGGAGGGATTGCATGAGACGGCCGTTAACGAACACCTTGGGAGTCGCCCCTCGGATGAGGCGCATCACGACGTCTGTGAACTGCCGTGGGTAGTGCATGTGTTGCAGAACGGATGTTAAGTGCGCATGACACATTCGATCGAAAACTTGGCTAAAATTTAGAGATGCCAGCGCTCTCGGCATTCGGCGTACCCTCGCTAGGGCTAGAATTACCACAGGAGACTTGTTCGCCGCTCCTTTGCCGATGGCGTCGATAACTTAATCTTCCATAATGTCGTTCAATAACTCAGTCTGCAAATCCTGTGGAAATTTGGAAATTTGTGGTAAGGTCTTATGGGACCAAACTGCAGAAGTCATCGGTCTCTATGCTAACACACATTTTTTAATTTTACTCTAAGGACGACACACACACCCATGCCCGAGGAAGGACTCGAACCTCCGACGGGGGGAGACGCGCGGACCGTGACAAGACGACCTAGACCAAGCAGTTAACCCGCGCAAATCCTGTGGGACAATGTCATAAACCAGTCGTGAGACACCTGTCACCGTCGTCGGGTCTGAACATTGAGCAGAATAAAGTCGTGCCTAATGGTAGAAGAAGGCCACCGTCCGCAGTGGTGATGGCCTGTATCAGCGCCCGTCTTCGCAGTTTACGTTCTCGAACGACGTGGGACATTGTGGATCGTTCTGTTGCGAGTCCGTCATGTGTTAGCACTCGGACGATCGTCCCTCCGTGGTGTCGGCTCATGTGGGCGACGATCTGTGCCTTCGGACGGTGTACTGTCATCTGTCGTTCCGGTATCGGTGGCAAGAAGGCACATTCGCGAAGGACGGTGAAATAAAAAACGAGCGTCTGCCGCCTCCAAGTAGCGATTTCACTACCATACTTA
This sequence comes from Schistocerca gregaria, assembly GCF_023897955.1. NCBI lineage: Eukaryota > Metazoa > Arthropoda > Insecta > Orthoptera > Acrididae > Schistocerca > Schistocerca gregaria. The sequence continues at coordinate 655,479,358 of NC_064922.1, forward strand.
GTAAAGGTTCTCCGTAGGGACGGCTTGGCGCAGTTTAACCACCAACTGATTGATGTAGGAAACGTCGGGAGCCGCGGCGGACGTACGAACTCCACGTGTCCTCGATGGCGCGTCGACAATCCGGAGAAGCGAGATGAGCAAGGTTTAGGCGACGAAGGGTGACGGCACATATATAGGCTTCGTGATCAGAAAAGGCTACTGGCCACACCTCTGCGTCGCTCACTGTTGTAGAGAATGGGAGACGTAAATCTTATCTATGCGACCAGACGAGTGACTCGTGATATGAGTGTATCCCGGTCGGTTTCCTCGGATATGTTCCCATGTATGTAGCAGCAAGTTCGGGGCACGGTGAATAGCATAACACCTGATCTTTATGTGCTTGGGTGGTATCGAAATCGAGGAGTGGGACACCTGAGCCATATAACCATACATACCCGGGAAATCGGCAAAGAAGACCTCTTAGAGAAAGACTATGCCAACGTCTGCTGCATTGAGCATGTCTTGGAGTAGCGACAACTTCGCACGTGTCCGAATGGCGCTAATGTTGAGGGTCGCTAAGCGATAGGTCTGTAGATCGTCTCCTGCAAGCGTCAGCGCTGTCATCTGCTGCCTGAGATGTGGGAAGAGAGACCCCTCTCCTCATCCACCACAATGGGCATAGAATTGTCTTGACTGTCGTCCGCCCAAGGTCCGTAAGTTAACAGTGGCTGCGGAGGAACACTTGCGAGCTGACTGACCAAGGGTGAATCCGTAGTTGTTTCTGGTTAAGGACTAGCGGCGAGCGCTGTGCTTGTGATCTGTTTGCACGAGAGAACCGAACGGATGTGTCGAAATCAGAGAAAGTGACAGGTGAGGGAGATCCTGTGTCATCCACTTTTCTCGTCTCGTCGGCCGTCCCGTTGTCAACTGGAGAAAACCTCTGCTGGAGGCAATAGTCTGAGGGTGTGCGACGTCGATTTTTACGTTTCTTCGGTGACCTTTGTTTGCGGATGTGGGTTTCTGTGTCTGAAAGAGTGTGTGGTTCCTGCATCGCATCCCCCTCAGGGAGGAAAGCAGAGATCGGTACAACCCTAGCGTCGAGTTCCATTCTTTCGTCCGTACCTTCTTGTAGAGTCGATGGGCGCTTTCTGCAATCTCTGTTGACTCCGCAGTGCTGTTGGTCAATCCAGAACTGGGGACGGGTGTGCATTCTAACGCCTCCTGTCTTTCAAGCGGTCTGTCGACCGAAGCTCACGGTAATGAAAGAGATGCTCGTCACCTTTACCATGATCGTTCTCCACAACGTCCGACTCAATCGCGTACCATTTTTTTCACAATAACGCAACGGCTTCGAGAAAGGGTACCTTCACCGTTAGCCCGTCAGCAGGTGCGATTTTGGAGCTCCAAGGAGATCCCGTACAGCCGAATTGGAAGAGGCCTTCCTACATTGCGTTCAAGAGAACCCGTCAACGAGTACACAAGCAATTTCTTTGTCTATAAATAAGTGGAACTGGAAAACAAGTGATTTACTGGGTCACATCTAATCAATTACTTGCAAAAATGGTCGCGTTATCAACATGTTTTCAAGTGGTTGTAGCACGGAAACGGTACGTTTCCGGATGTTAATTCCAAATTCCAAAATGTTGTCACTCACTCCAGTCTACAGGTCCGAGAAGTTTGTAACGGGAGTTTCTGAAACACCCTGTATATTCCCATTTCCTGTCCCCACCCCCATTACTTCTTCTGTCCATCTCATCTGTTCCACTCTCATTAATCTTGAATTTTGTTTATTGTTATTACCTCCTTGATAGGGCACTGAATTCGCTTCAAATGAATGCGTAAATTGTATAAAGGGTATTATAACACATAGGGTTACGAACCCTGCCATGGTCACTAAGTGCCGTGACGAGCGCGTGACCGATTGGGCAAGCCGGGTACAAAGGATGGGTCGACAATTAACTAATGAATATGAAATCAGATGACAGTTACGGGACCCTTTGATGACTACCAAACCGTTGTTGCGTCTATAATTTACATATCAGTGTCATTAGGACTTATATAAAAACTGAACCACAAATTAAAGTGTCAAAATAATTGCAGAACGGAAAGAAATCTTGTATAATTATTCTCTAGGTACAGAGGAATGGGAAACTGTCCACAGATTTCCTCTGTCATAATTTTGAGAGCAATTAATAAATTATCCAATACGACGGCGACCATTGAAAAAACCTTAAACGGAGCATCTCCTTGATCTTGAGGTGAGTACGTCTACAGAAAAGCTTGCCGTTCCAACGACAAACGCTGCGCCAGGTTAGGAAACCTCTGAGGCGAAAGGAAGCCGCCACTTCCATGGCCCAGCAAGGCGACTGCTAGCCACTTGAGCGTCCAGCAGGTTGGCACCGGAACTACTTTTCTACAGCCGTAGCCACACTAGCGTGAGGTGCTGGCCACCTAACAAAGCTCCGGGACATTCTGCAGCATCGTCTCGGAAGGACCAGCAGCTACCGTCTAGCCAGCGACCGAGTCTTGTCTATAGATACGGTCCGCCACTCTGCGGTAAAGTTCAACGGTTCGTTACTTCGCGCACAGTATAGTACTGACGCTCGGATTCCTTCGCCATTTTGGTTGTTTGGCGATCGCGAGTATTTCGCGATACTACGAGAGAGCGGCGGCGCCAACCATGCGATAAGGTTCATCGATGTCTGACGGACCCTTCCCCCTTTTTTATTGCCTCGTGGTTTAGTATCCTCTCTCCGAACTGTTATCAAGTTAAACTTACCTAAGAGGGTTGACTGAAAAGTAATGCCTCCATTTTCGTAACTCTTCAACAGTTGGCAGCACTGGTATGCAGCAGGTGCTGCCTTGTTCCGTAGCCTCTTCTCTACAGCTCCAGTTGGCGGGAAGCCTTAGCACTGAACAGATGTGTCGTTACAGTGTAAAGTATGGAACCGTGCGCAGACGGTCGGTCAATGCGATTTAATCAACATGCAGTCATTGAATTCCTGACAGCAGAAGGTTTCACCCCAAAGGAGATTCATCAGAGAATGAAAGCAGTATGGTGATTGTCTTAATATGAGTACTGTGCGTCGTTGGGCGAGCAAGTTTAAAGATGTTGAGGCGGGAACATCTGACCTGCGTTACAAACAAAAAGTTAGACGTCCTGTGACAGCAGCCACCGAGTTTCACAAGAGAAATGTTGACAGATTGATTCAGGACGTTCGTCATATCACTCAGAGAGAAACTGCAAGCACAATCGGCATTTCACAAGAGCGTGTGGGTCACATTATAGCTTTGCTTGGCTATCGGAAGATCTGTGCACGATGGGTACCCTGGATGCTGACTCATGTAATGAAAGCGCACAGACTTGAAATTTGCCAGGAACTCCTCTCACGTTACAAGAATGAAGGTGACGCTTTTTTCCATTCAATTGTGACGGGAGACGAAACGTGGGTACACCATTATGACCCGGAAACGAAACGTCAATCTGTGGAATATCGACGCCAAGACGCGCCCCAGAAGAAGAAATTCAATATGCAGCCCTCAGCTGGAAAAATCATGGCCACAGTGTTCTGGGACGCAAATGGTGTTATCCATGTTTCCTTGGTCGTGGAACAACAATAAACTCAGAGCGTTACATCACAACGCTGTGAACTCTTAAACGGGCTAACAAGGGTCCGAAAGGAAAAGAGAATTGTTTTCCTGCAGCATGACAATGTCAAACCACACACTTCACGGGCCACTGCAGCATAACTTAGAGACTGAATCTCACCACCATACGGCATCCTCCATACAGTCCGGATTTAGCACCGTCGGACTTCCATCTGCTCACGAAGTGAAGGACGATCTGCGGGGACATCATTATGCTTCCGATGAAGACGTTGAGAGAAATGTGAGACTGTGGTTGCGGAAACAGAATGACGACTATTCCGTGAAGGCTTGAGAAAACTTGTGCAACGTTGGCAGAAATGTATTCAGTTGGCTGATGATTATGTGGAAAAGTGGATATTGGTAGTTAAGGATCACATTCACAGGATTATTTCTGCGTTCGATTTGTTAAAATATTCCCATCCAAAACCAATTAACGAAGGTGGAGGCATTACTTCTCATTCAACCCTCGTGGTTTAGGTCATTGAATTTTCTACATGTTGTTCTGTGAATGTTTATATGTCTGTGGAAGCTGCCCTCGGTTAAGAGTACCACGTTCTATATTGATTTCAGAATCTTATTTAACAGTGGTAAGATTTCTACCACCTTTCACGGTATCCATTCAGATCAGTGGCTCCTTGCAAGTAGGGTCGCAGCCCACGAATTCCCCATGGTGTGATACTGCGGAGAATATTAATATGCGATCCCGATAGCCTATCAGTATTTATCTCGCCCACTAGCTGGGGCAAGCAAGTTTTCTTCACTCAGGCCGCCTGGGATACGAGAGCTGTGGCAGTCTGTTTAGGTGAGCCAGTGCAGTATGACAGACCTCCCTTGCTACTGCATCTTTGAGGATAGTAGATTCAATGACAGTATTTCGTGTAGTTTTAATCTGCGAACGGGATGATTCAGATTCCGTAGTAGTGTTCTACTCATCTCTCCTGGTTTCTGTTAAAACCCAGAGTGAGGAAGAAAAAAACAGAATAATTATTGTTTAAAATTATATATAAGGGGAATGAAAGTATATGGGAGAAAAAAAGTCTAATGTTTAAATGTCGTGCTAAGACAGTTAAAAATGACTGCGAGAAAGAAAGTGAAACCGCACATTTTCACAGCAAGACATAGCGCAACATTTACTTCCACACGTTTGATTTCAACGCAAAATATGTACATTGTATTTTTAAAATAATATACAACCTGTGTATATTAGAGTATCGTGCAAAACTTTCAAGTTCATTGGTGTAGGAACTTTCGAGATTTTTGATAACAACGTTAAACAACGACTTGTCTTTATATAGTCGTATAAATAGAAATTTTATATAGATACTCATATACAATATACATTAAATACGCCGTATGAGAGCGAAAGCATAGTCTCGAGGCAGGTTTGGGTTTATTGGGATCCTGTCGAGCTCAAATGAGTTGTAGATGAACAAGAGTCTAGGACAGAAGAGATGGTTGAGGAACAAAGCAAGAGTCAGGCATGGTTGGTTGACTACAGATGTGCTAATTGAAGGTGATAGTTAGGAAGATATAAGATGAACATCAACAAAAGCAAAACGAGGACAATGGAGTGTAGTCGAATTAAGTCGGGTGATGCTAAGGGAATTAGATTAGGAAATGAAACACTTAAAGTAGTAAAGAAGTTTTGCTATTAGCGGAGCAAAATAAGTGATGATGGACAAAGTAGAGACGAAATAAAATGTAGACTGGCATTGGCAAGGAAAGCGTTTCTGAAGAAGAGAAAGTTGATAACTTCGAGCATAGATTTAGGTGGCAGGAAGTCGTTTCTGAAAGCATTTGCATAGAGTGTAGCCATGTATGGAAGTGAAACATGGACGATAAATAGTTTGGACAAGAAGAGAATAGACGCTTTCGAAATGTGGTGCTACAGAAGAATGCTGAAGATTAGATGGGTAGATCGCATAATTAATGAAGAGGTATTGAATAGGATTGGGGAGAGGAGAGGCTTGTTGCACAACTTGACCAGAAGAAGGGATCGGTTTGTAGGACATGTTCTGAGGCATCAAGTGATCACCAAATTTAGTATTGGAGGGCAGCGTGGAGGGTAAAAATCATAGAGGGAGACCAAGAGATGAATACACTACGCAGATTCAGAAGGATGTAGGTTGTAGTAGGTACTGGGAGATGAAGAAGCTTGCACAGAATAGAGTAGCACGGAGAGCTGCATCAAACAAGTCTCTGGGCTGAAGACCACAACAACAACAACAACAGTTAGGTACGATGGCATATACTCTAGCTATGAAATCCTTTTCTGAGGAGCAAATGCACAAAATTTTCAGACTACAGGAAGAGGCCGTAAGCACAATAACCAAAAACAGTAGTCTAGCTGGCTGTAAAGATCTGTTCAAAACACTAGCGATTATAGTGACACCATATGAATACATTTACCAAACAGCTGTACACACCAAAAGTAACACTGACAATCATTTCCCAAACAGCTCTGTCCATGAGCATGGGACAAGAGAGAGAGTGAAATCACATTTAGCAAGATAGAATAAATTTAAAACTGAAAATAGCATTTTTTTTTTACAAAGGAATGAGACTGTAAAATAAATTTGGCGAGGAGATCGAATACGAGGGTCTGCAGGAGAGTAACGCCTCCGAATTTTAAGTGAAACATCTTCAAGCTTTTTAAATAAAACAAACTTCATTAACGTTTTACATCTTTACTGCTCATGCTCACATATTTATTTTTCAACATAGTCACCCTGGCGACGGACACGTTTCTCCAACAAAAGACCAGTTTGTTCATTCCGCCAATATGTAGAATGTCTGACTTTGTTGACGGAGCCACAATCTCCCCAATGCTTGCACCGCTTCATCACTAACAAAGTGAAGTCCTCGAAGGCGTTCTGTAAGTTTTGGAAACAGACGAAAATCTGATAACACCAAGTCGAGACTGTATCTAGATATTCGATGACAGTTAATCCAAGGCGTCGGATAGTTGCAGACGACGCAGCGCTCGTGCGTGGTCTGGCACTGCTATACTGAACCTCAGGGTGCTCCATGTGTGGACAAACTCTTCGAATTCGTGCTTTCACGTTTTCTCACAGTTTAATATTTTACAATTGTCAGCACCTTTAACGCAGACTGACACAGATTCCGATTCATTTATTTTACGATGATTCCTGAGAATGAGAGGCATGGTCGACAGGTAATATGATTTACCCATATCTCTATTGTAGACCTCTGCGACGTGAAATGTGCCGTATGCGATGACGTCACAGCTGTTAAAAGTTTCTATCCCTGCAACTCTATCCACTTTAGGTCCGCGGACGAGGGCTACGGTTACCCATACGTTACCATGCTGCAGGGTATCACTGTTGCTAATAGTACAGTTCAAAACTCCACCACAGAACACCATGCAGAACGACTTGTGCGCCTACATAGTTCTCCGTATTAATAGCAATATTCTCTATTGCTTTATAAATCGTAAAGCGAGTACGCCTTCTCCTCCTATAAAATCGTGGCATCTTCTGTGTGAGCGAATGCTGTCGCTCTAGCAGCTGCACGAAGACTGACGCCTTCTTACCAGATTCATTACTCATATAGTCAGAACCGTTGCCTCCTTGAGCCCCCGGTCTCAGATGTACGAGTACAGGTTCTCGGCTGACGCTTCTAGTCAGAAAATTTCTAAGTCCGAAGATGGGTTATCCCGTACGCGTGCTGTAGTAGCACTATCAACGCGGGTCTCATATGGCTTGTCATGTTTGTAAATAGTTACGTTACCCACTGCCATATTACACACTAGAATTCGGGGCCCTCTAGCGGCAGAGTGTTGCAAACTGGTCAGCGAAGCAGTGAAGTCAACCGAATAATATGCATGACATGTAATGCCTCAACAATTAATGAGAACAGAATAAAAAAATCATAGGCATTACTTTTCAAAACGACCTCGTAGATTCCTAAAACAAACTTACTCAAAAAAAAAAGAAATGCAGTTACAAAGTACTTGTTAGAGACTACATCGTTTACATTGAAAGGTTATTTTAATATCATCGAGCAGGGGTTTGGTGAATGGTAATAAAACCTATATCGTTCCATAAAACACTTTCAAACTCATTCCTCATTTTTTCCTTTTCTTAGTAAACTTAACTTCAAATTCTGTACAAAGTATAATACTAACACCTTACTCTCTTCCTGAACTCAACATTTCACTCGTTATAGAGGGATGCTGACTCACTTTTTCGAGCTGGCAAATGGGAAGTTGCGGTACAAAAAATGGAAACTAGACATCATCGCTATGGTCATGACATCAGTTGATAGTGTGAGTAGTGTTACGTTATCAGACAATGTGTGCATAGAGTGTGTAGCACGTGCTGTAACTGGGAGTAAAAATTCATGAACAGTCTAGCACTGCTTGTTTTGTAAATAAAATAGCCTCTTCCTGCGGTCACTTCATTAATTTTTCCCAGACACGGTTCGCCTGTTTCTTGTTCTAAGGCACAATCGCTGGGATCTATAACGATACATTTTTGGTATCTTAAGGTTATCAAACAATTCACCTAGCGCTTTCTTATTTGAAGAAGTAATTACGACTTTCTGTAATCTGCGTTTCCTCTCATCTGGTCTGAAGGTCGCACTACATGTTTATTACCGACATATAAGCACAGTTTTGAGTTCCTACCTTTTTAACATTGTTCACCATGTTTCCCCTTCTTTTCTGTGGTGTACTATTGTTCTTTCGTCACTCGATATAGCTATTCCTTCGGACACTGTGATTTTAACAACGTTAAGTGTTGCAACTTCATTACATGTTTCCTCCTCTTTGGTGTGTTTACCTTCTTGTTGCCAACCTAACGACAACGAAATATATGTTGAAAACCAAGAATGTTTACATCGTGTGTGTTTATGAGAGAGATTAAGCTGAAGAGTGTCTAAATGGCTTTTGTGTGTGTGTATGTGTTTCGGAGGGGGGGGGGGGGGGGAGGGGGGGGTTGGTGGTTTCAATTGTATAGTGTTGAATATGAATGTACTAGCTGCTAGCGAGAGGCTGAAAGCTTTGGTGACAGCTGATTTGACTTTTCGTTTCAATATTCTGTCGAGGGGTTCATGGATAAGTGAGTCTAAAGAGTATATTAACCCATTAATCCTCTTTGGGAGCGTTTTGGCATGTATACTCGGTCATTCAACAGGGTTTTCCTTCCTGCTTTGGTTTTTTGTATGTGGTAATTTTCTAACCTTCTACGTTAATAAATAACTTGTTTGTAAAGCAGTACTGTACATTAGGTTTGTACTGACTCAGGTAACACTGTTTCAAACAGGTTGGTCTTTTATTCGAGGGTGTGGAGATTAATCTTCATCCGATTATCCTGAATTAGGTTTCTATTAGTTCCCTAAATTACTTCAGCATATGCCGGCCTGGTTCCTACTGCGAGGCCGTGGACAACTTCCTGCCCCATCCTTGTAAAATTATACCTGTAAGTATGTAAATGTCCGTACATATGAATAACATAATTTTTGTAGTTCCTCAGGCTTTCCCAGCGATATATTAACTTGTTGAGTAATTGGGTCTTCTGCATGTTGTTCGAGTCGTTTTCCCACGATGTTTCGACTGACTCGCTCTCGTCTTCAGTATGGCATGTAATACCTCAACCGAAACTGAAAACAGAATAAAAAATTTGTACAATAAGGTACAGCATCAGGGAGCACGTAAAGAAGACAGCGAGTCACTTCGTCAAAATGTCGTAGGAGAATGACGCGAATAACCGGCAGAAGACACGATTATTCAACATGTCTACTTTATTTTTGTTTTTCTTAAATAGTAATGCCAAGACACGTCCAGCACACTTGTAAAAGTGATCTACGGATGAACAAAACTATTACTACCACTGCTGCTACTATTACTACTAGGAAGTCGGAAGCGTACGTGTACTGCAGTTGCAAGAGTTAAGCAGCACATACACCAGTCGTGCTAAGCAGTTATCGGCACCCCACTCAGCTCACACGATGTGTATACCGTGCGCCCTGTTCCCTGCTGATGCCTCTTCTACTAACTGACAAGGCATCTCCTCTCCGTAGTACGTCTCCTCGGCTGCTGCCTCTCTTGGACACCTAGAAATGATTCTCCTCGGTTATTTCTACTGCTGCTATTCCTCCAAACATTCCTACTGTTTCCAGATTCTAGTTCCATAAGTAACCAACAAGAATTACTGCAAAATCGATTGGGTTTTGTTGTGCAGTAGCCAATGGAAAGCTTAGGAACTGTTTGGAAACTGGCTTGGCTGTTCTGATTTATTGTGACCGCTGAACATATTATCGTGCTGATCTACACTGCAGATTACTCGACACCCTGTTACAGCGAAGGAATGTACGTTAGCGCGAAGAATGGAATCTAGTCGGCTAAACATTACGAGGATAACCGACGAGCTACTTGAAGTTGAGGAATCGACTTCCCTTTCGAAAGGCAACATTAAAGGCCAAGAGAGCGCTATGCTGATCTCTTACGCTCCCTCCTCCCCAGCTAGTGCACCTTCCACATCAGCCCCAAATGACGTAAGTAGAAAATAAAAAACTGGTCAGTCTTCAATATTACATTTCACAACAACGTAGTCTGAACTGGCGTAGCTGCTGCCAGAAAACAGTACAAGACATCAAACGGACGAATGGCAAGCAGACTTGAATCCACACTTCGACAACTCTGACACTCCAAAACACGATCTTATGATTACCAGCAACTAGAGCACGCAAGCACAAAAATCCTTGCCAATCTGTAACTTTAAGGGATCAAAATCCTCAGGTTGGATACTGTTCGAAAGTTTAGTTTGATTCTTAAGTGAATGTTCATGACCGCCATATCTTAGCAACATAGGCGACGTTCCTTTTATGTATCAGTTTTCAGCCATTGATTTGATTGTATCCCATAACATTAACAAAGTTGCGTACTTAACTCCCAATTTGCCAGTACCAGCGTTGCGTATCACAAAACTTCATATTAATTTCAATTTTTAATGTGGTGTCACCGCCAGACACCACACTTGCTAGGTGGTAGCCTTTAAGTCGGCCGCGGTCCGGTAGTATACGTCGGAACCGCGTGTCGCCACTATCAGTGACTGCAGACCGAGGTCTAGAGAGACTTCCGAGCACTCGCTCCAGTTGTACAGCCGACTTTGCTAGCGATGGTTCACTGCCTACTTACGTTCTCAATTGCCGAGAAGATAGTTTAGCATAGCCTTCAGCCACGTCATTTGCTACGACCTAGCAAGGCGCCATTATCATTTACTATTGATATTGTGAACTATGTACCGTCAAGAGCGACGTTCATCATTAATGAATTAAAGTTAAGTATTCCACCAGCTACGTCCGTTTTTCTAAAGTCTAATTTCCTTGTCCTGTTACAGACCTAACGCCAGCCTGCGTGAGCTAAAACGCGTGCCTTTCGGCCTCCTCAAGTAACACGGTGTTGGCTCTCCCGCCAACCACAACAGTTAATAATGGCCATTTTACAAGGAGCAGTTCTCCTATTAATGAACGAAAGTATTTTATTTCGTGTCAAACTAAGATTTTCCTGCCATTTTTTTAATACAATCCTGTCTGAGAACTTTTCGACATCACTATTGCAGAAAGTGTTATTAGGAAAGAACAAAAATTGAACACAGAAGTATTTGGATCTATTGTCATAAGAGCCGCAGGGATTTTATGCACAGTTCTTATGGAAAGGTGGAGAACATAATAAGACCATTTTTATGAGAAAACGGTAAACGAATGTTTAGTCATATGTGCTGAACATTGAGAACCAGCACTCATCATATCTTCAAAGAAGACCGAACGAATGCTAGAAAGATTACTGAGTCAAGAAGTTCGGAAACGACTTGTTAAAGAAGAAGTCGTTGAAAGATTAGTTATTTCTCGGATCTGGCGCTACAAGGACACCAAGAACATTTTTTTCTAGTACTAGTCCGATGTTAAATGTGCAACTATAATTTTCTTCAGTAGAGAAAAAAAAGAAGACATAGAGTACGATGTAGTGGTTTATAGTCATTTGACTTCCATTGATTCACACCGTTCAAGAGGAAGCGAATGCATTTTTCGTTAGTCTGTTTCATTTACTAATTCTCTGGCAGCTTTTTTTTTTTCTATCTGCCAGGCTCTAGGCCTACTACCGTCTAGTGCACTCGATGGCGAGGAAACATGCAAGTGGCTGCGTAAAGCGTTGCAGCAGTAAAGAAACTAACATATTCGGAAAGAACTGGTTTCAGAAAAGAAACTAACATATTCGGAAAGAACTGGTTTCAGATCCCTGATGGTTATCTTACTTGTTCTTATCGTACTTACTATGGCTTCCCTAAATCACTTAGAGAGAATAGCGAACCAGTTTCTTCAAAAGGTCTGTATTCGATTACTCGCCCCTCAGATGTGCTACGTCTCATTTTACAGCAGCTGGATGTTAAACTGTAACTGTCAACATATGGGAGTGGAGATGCCTGGAAGTTCGGTTACACTTCTGAAATTCTAACTGACGTACAACTGTAACTTCGAAAAAAATGGAAGAGTGTGTGGTGCAATGGATCTGATAGGGTGCTAAGAGAAGAATTACGGAAGAAGTTGATCTTGTGCAGGTGTGGTACAAGGTAGATGCCCTTTGCTCGGATTAGTTCAAAAGACACAGTGTGTTTTCTGGAACAGTAAAAATTCTATAGTTCATCCCTGAGTTCGCTGATGCACAACAGAAATGTACTGCACATAGACAGCAGTTGTAAGCCACGTTCCGCGAGATTTTGTTTTTCTACGGAGAGTTCAGGCATTGCAAGGCCACGTACATTAACACATAATTACTTGAATCAAGGTGAACTGCAGCGGTGATGTCCATTGCTTTATGAACGTCAAGTAATGCCTCGACGATGTGCACGTTAAACTAACAAACTGCAAAGGGAACTACTCAACTTTTTTTTAAATTAAGCAGTTATTTCGAGATGTTGTACTCACGCTATGGAACAGTACATATATATCTTTACTCTCGTGTCACGTTATCAACATAAAAAAATAGAATTATCTGGTACACTGCACTACTAAGAATTATGAAATAAACCCAAATGATCAGACGTCATTTCGTGCCATTATGTCGTAGAATTAGCCCCTACCTTTGCTGATAAGATAATGTACTGCATCTGTTGCGTACATGATGAAGGACAAGGTAACTACCGTTTACAAGAAGAGAAACAGCGTAGTTACTCATCCCTGTTCCTAATGTGTTGCGTTTGAAACATGGAACCTTCGGCTTCAATGTGCCGCCGACATTTAGAAAATTAGAGACGACGTGACATTTCGAACTGAAAGACGGATGGGAACACATAACAGAATAATTTATCGAATGGACACACGTCTTACAGAGACACAGCATCAACTTATTATTGAATTGCAAAAGCTTTCGACACCTTACGGTGTCTTTGAATGGTTGTGACATTTCAGCGTGTTGGGGTTTTTATGCGAGAGGACAGAACCTTGTTCATTCCGTACGATTTTCTATGAATTATTGACAGTGTTAACAGTTCTTATAAGCTGACAAAGTAAAAAAGTATCCTTGTATGACACTCTTAATAAATACGAAGAGGAGCAACTCCGAAAGTTGGTTTACATGATGTTTTTCAAAGTGGTTCAAATGGCTCTGAGCACTATGGGACTTAACTGTTGAAGTCATCAGTCCCCTAGAACTAAGAACTACTTAAACCTAACTAACCTAAGGACATCACACACATCCATGCCCGAGGCCGGATTCAAACCTGCGACCGTAGCGGTCGCGCGGTTCATGACGGTAGCGCCTAGAACCGCTCGGCCACCCCGGCCAGCCATGATGTTTTTGATTTGTTTTGTTGTGAGAAACCCGCTCCTAAATTTTATGCTGCCCAGCTCGTATTTACACTGTAACTCAGTATTTCAGCGCGAATTTGCTTCTGCAAATTGTCATGCTCATGCATCATTACCAGAAAAGACAGAGAGAACTCTGAAGGGGCTTCAAGCAAGTAACGTAAGAAGCTGTTCGTATTGCAGATAAAAGTTGAAGGACTTAGCTAACCATGTGCTAATCTGTGAACGGCAGAGTTACAGATCTGAGTCCTGAAAAATATTATGATTTCTCAAGAACGGACGTTTATTTATTTATTTACTCAACATTATAGCCTTTTCCGTAATATTCTACAATAGGCCGTAATTTCTGTATTCACTTCACGTACAATGTAAACGACTCTAAACTTCGAAATAAAGCAAAAATTATTATTACTATCACTATCATTAGTGTTGCCTTGTGGTCTTCACTCCGTAAGCTGGATGATGTAGCTCTCCACGCTACTCTACCCCATGTAAGCCTTTTCATCTCCGAATAACTAATCTATTTGACGTTGATTACTGTATTCGGCTCTTGGTCTCCCTCCACACTTCCTTCCGATACTAAATTAAAGTTTTTTGGTATTCCAGAACGTGTCCTGTCAACCGATTTCTTCTTTTAGTCAAGTTAAGCCCACAATTTCTTTTCTCCCCAATTATATTCAGTACTGCTGCATTAGTTGCGTGCTCTACAATTCTAGTCCTCAGCATTCCTCTGTAGCACGACATTTCAAAAGTTTCTATTCTTTTCTTGTCTGAACTGCTTATGATCCACGTTTCACTTCCGTACAAGACTACAATTCGAAGAAATACTGCCGGAAAATACTTCTTAACCCTTAAATTTATAATCGATATCAACAACTTTCTCTTGTTCACAAACTATTTTCTTGCCATAGCGAATCTACATTTTATATCCACTCTACTGCGGCAATCATCATCTGTTTTGCTGCCGAAATAGCAAACCACATCTACTACTGTAAGTGTATCGTTTCCCAATCTAATTACTTCAGCATCACCTGATTAATTCGACTACATTCTATTACCCTTGTTTTGCTTTTGTTGATATTATATTATATTCTTCTTTCAAGACACTATCCTTCCGCTCAGCTGCGCTTCCAAGTCCTTCGCCGTCTCCGACAGAATATCAATGTCATCGGCAAACCTCAAAGTTGTTAATTCCCTTTACATATTTCTCCGTGGTTTGCTCTACAGGTACAGATTGAAAAATGTCGCCGATAGGCAACAATACTGTTTCTCACGACCTTCTCAACCTCTGTTTCCCTTTGATGCCATTCCACTTACAACTTCCGTCTGGTTCCTGTACAAGTTGCACACGGTCTTTCACTGCGTGTGTTTTACCTGTGTTATCTTCAATAATTGAAAGACAGTTTTCCAGTCAATAGTGTTCAAAGCTTTCTCTGAGCTTACAAATGCTATGCAAGTTGATTTCCCTTGCAAAAGCTCTCTTCTTCTTCTGCTTTTGCAGCCTCATTGGGCTACTTCAGTCAATCATTTTGTGGTCATCTTCTTCATATGTTTTCTTTCCGAATTGCCCAGTATCTTTTCATTTGTTCTATTCTTTTTTGTCGTTCCTCATCTGTAAATATAAGTTCTATTTTTTGTTATTTGTCTGTTTTGGTTTAAATAGTATTTTTTATGTTTTTCCATTACTTTAATTTTTTTTAAATTGTCTGAGGTTAATTCTAGTTTTGTTATATCCTCCCAGATTTCCTTTGTCCATCCTAGCTTCTTGCTTCATGTTCCAAATTTCTCTATACTTTTTCTTGGTAGCTTGATTTCTTGTGTCCTCATAATTTTGACTAAAAAAGGGATTCTTTTTTCGGTATAAGATCTGTAATGGGCTCTAGTTCGCTGTACAACGTTCCGTTTGCCACTATGCGCCATTGTCCATCCTTTTGAAATTTCTTATTTATGCTTGCTCTAGCTATTCTTCTCTCTACTTTTATGATTTTGTCGATTCTGTTTTTCTGGATGACTTTGAAGAGTTTCACTTCCGTATGTCACCTCTGGTTGAACAACCATCTTGTGATGTTTTAGCTTAGTTTTGATTGACAGACATTCCTATTGTACGTAGACCGCGTTAATTTTTGAACTTTCATAATTTTGTTAGTTCTTTCTTGCTATACATGTTTCTCGTCCAAGCTACATATTATAATTTCTCCTAGGTTTTTAAACTGTTTGACTACTTCTACTTTCCTGTTACTCACTGTTATGTGCTTAATCATAAGTGGATGAGCTACCTTTATCTCAGTCTTTTCAACTAGTATCTGTGGTCCTATAGTTGTGCTATATTTCGTAGACTTTTTCTTTGATTTCTGGCTTCTTGAATGTTATTAACTAGTAATGATAAGGCACCTCCGAATCTCAGGGATTTTACGTTTATTTGAATTTTCTTGGTTCCAGTTCTTATGTTTTTAGGATTTTTCTTGTACCATTCCCTCATCACGTTCTCCAGAGCACAGTTGAAAAGTGGTGGTGATACGCAGTCTCCCTTTCTTAGCCCTGTTTAAAAGTAAATGGCTCATAATTGTGGAAATTTGTGGTAAGGTCTTATGAGACCAAACTGCAGAAGTCATCGGTCCCTAAGCTAACGCACTACTTAATCTAAATTAAACTAAAGACAACACGCACACCCATACCCCAGGGACGACTCGAGCCTCCGACAGGGGGCAGCCGCGCGGACCGCGACAAGGCGCCCAAGACCGTGCGGCTACCCCGCGCGGCAAATGGCTCATATTTCTTCTCTTCACTTTGCTTTTGATTTGGTGTTTGTCAGACTTACGATCAACAGTCTTATTAATTTGGGGATGTAGACCGAAATTCCTTAGTAAAAGCTTCATCTCTGAAGATTTGTGTGTATATAAACATAAGCTTTTTTGAAGACTAAACACAATATGACTTTTTGAGTCCTGTTTTGTAGAAATCCATTACCAATTTCAAAGCGATTATCTGTTCTGAGCAGGTTCCCCGTGGTCTAAATCCTACTTAGTGCTCTCCTGGTTCCAGTTCAAGTAGTTATTTACAACGATTGTATAGAATTATTGAGATGAGTTGATGTGTGATATCCAAAAGGGAAATTACCCTATACCTCTGGATCTCATTTGTCTATTTTTGTGTAATGAGCGGGTTATAGCTATAATTCAATGTTCTGTTAATTCTTCTT
This sequence comes from Schistocerca gregaria, assembly GCF_023897955.1. Classification (NCBI taxonomy): domain Eukaryota; kingdom Metazoa; phylum Arthropoda; class Insecta; order Orthoptera; family Acrididae; genus Schistocerca; species Schistocerca gregaria. The sequence continues at coordinate 655,496,009 of NC_064922.1, forward strand.
TGTTCCAAAGTTTCATTATGCATTGGTGTAATGATCTCTCCACTAGTTGTAATGCATATTTCCAAAGTTTCGCAAATGTTTGATCTTCTCCACTTGCTTCCCAGAATTCGAGCTCTTACAACGCTGTGCAGACTTCATGCATTACAGGTCGGTTTAGATTTTCTGTTGGTGTTTTAATAGCGGTATGTGTGTTTTTCTGAAATAGGTCCGTTGGATCTTTGCAGCTTATTAATTGTTAAATATTTCTGCTAAAATATCTGTATATTTTATACTGCTATGAGCTTTGTTATTATTTGTATCCTTTAATATTAATATTGGAGGGTCACACTTTTGTTGTTATCTGCTAAATGGGTTTTTTCTCGCTATTTCTTTCTGTTATCAGAAGTATGTCTTTTTGATATTGGCGTTTAACATCTCTATATAAATTCCTACCACCTTTCGCCTTTCCCTTGTTTGCTAGAAGTCGACCTCGGAAAAGATCAGTTCGGCTGCTGGAGAAATGTAGGAACACATGAGGTGATGTTGACTCTGCAGCTATTTTAGAAGACTGGGTAATGATAGCCAAAGCTAGGTTTGCAAGTAAAAGAAATAAACCTAAGTTTTCCTATCTTTCACCTTGCTTATAAAATAAGCCATAGAGTCAGTATGCCTCGTGTGTTCCTACATTTCTCGGGACCCGAACTGATGTTCCCCGAGGCCAACTTCTAGCAAAGAATGGAAGACTGAAAGGTGGAAATAACATACACAGAGGGGTTATACAAAGGTAATGAGCTTGAGGGCAGTATTAAAGAAAGGGAAGATGATATAAATGAAGAAGTGATTGGGGTATGCGATACACGCAGAAGAATTTGACGCAGCACTGAAAACGTAAGTGGAAATGAGATCCCGGGAGTAGTCGACATACCCTACAACCAGTTATATGCTTGACGTGACAGAAGTATCCCGGCTGGTGCACAAGTTGTATGAGGCAGGCAAATACCCTCAGACTTCAGCAAGAGTGTAATAATTCCAGTTCCAAAGAAAACAGGTGCTGACAGTTGTGAATACTACCGAATCTCCAGTTTAATAAGTCACAGTTACAAAGAGCTACGAATAACTACTGTCACTATTATAATCATTAAACCTACCATATATACATTTCCGCGCCCGTCATTACTGCCTCTGCCTCTGTAACGACGTGTAATTACAGAAAACTAGACAGGGTGTTCCATAGATAGTGACCGGGCCAAATATCTCACGAAATAAGCATTAAACGAAAAAATACAAAGAACGAAACTCGTCTAGCTTGAAGGGGGAAACCACATGGCGCTATGGCTGGCCCGCTACATGGCGCTGCCATAGGTCAAACGGATATCAACTGTGTTTTTTTAAAATAGGAGCCCCCATTTCTTGTTACGTATTATTGTAGTACGTAAAGAAATATGAATGTTTTAGTTGGACCACTTTTTTCGCTTTGTGATAGATGGTGCTGTAATAGTCACAAACGTGTAAGTACGTGGTATCACGTAATATTCCGCCAGTGCGGACGGTATTTGCTTCTTGATACATTACCCGTGTTACAATGGACCGTTTACCTATTGCGGAAAAGGTTGATATCGTGTTGATGTATGGCTATTGTGATCAAAATGCCCAACGGGCGTGTGCTATGTATGCTGCTCGGTATCCTGGATGACATAATCCAAGTGTCCGGACCGTTCGCCGGATACTTACGTTATTTAAGGAAACAGGAAGTATTAAGCTACATGTGAAACGTCAATCACGACCTGCAACAATGATGATGCACAAGCAGGTGTTTAAGTTGCTGTCGCGGCCAATCCGCACATCAGTAGCAGACAAATCGAGCGAGAATCGGGAATCTCAAAAACGTCGGTGTTGAGGTTGCTACTTCAACATCGATTGCACCCTTACCATATTTCTATGCACCAGGAATTGCATGGCGACGACTTTGAACTTAGTGTACAGTTCTGCCACTGGGCACAAGAGAAATTACGAAACGATGACAGATTTTTTGCACGCGTTCTATTTAGCGACGAAGCGTCATTCACCAACAGCGGTAACGTAAACCAGCATAATATGCATTACTGGGCAACGGAAAATCCAAGATGGCAGTGACAAGTGGAACATCAGCGGCCTTGGCGGGTTAATGTATGGTGCGGCATTATGGGAGGAAGGATAATTGGCCCCCATTTTATCGATGGCAATCTAAATGGTGCAATGTATGCTGATTTCCTACGTAATGTTCTATCGATGTTACTACAAAATGTTTCACTTAATGACAGAATGGCAATGTAATTCCAACATGATGGATGTCCGGCACATAGCTGGCGTTCGGTTGAAGCGGTATTGAATAGCATATTTCATGACAAGTGGATTGGCCCGCACGTTCACCGGATCTGACGTCCCCGAATTCCTCTCTGTGGGGAAAGCTGAAGAATATTTGCTATCGTGATCCACCGACAACGCCTGACAACATGCGTTAGCGCATTGTCAATGCATGTGCGAACATTATGGAAGGCGAACTACTCGCTGTTGAGAGGAATGTCGTTACACATATTGCCAAATGCATTGAGGTTGACGGACATCATTTTGAGCATTTATTGCATTAATGTGGTATTTACAAGTAATTACGCTGTAACACAATGCGTTATCAGAAATGATAAGTTCACAAAGGTACAATTATCACATTGGAACAACCGAAATAAAATGTTCAAACGTAGCTACGTTCTGTATTTTAATTTAAAAAACCTACCTGTTACCAACTGTTCGTCCAAAATTGTGAGCCATATGTTTGTGACTATCACAGCGCCATCTATCACAAAGCGAAAAAAGTGGTCCAATTAAAACATTCATATTTCTTTACGTGCTTCACGAATATGTAATAAAAATGGGAGCTCCTATTAAAAAATAAAACGCATTTGATATCCGTTTGACCTATGGCAGCGCCATCTAGCGGGCCAACCGTAGTGCCATCTAGTTTCCGCCTTCAAGCTAGACATGTTTCGTTCTTTGTAGTTTTTTCGTTTGACGCATATTTCGTGAGATATTTGGCCCGGTCACGATCAATGGACCACCCTGTATATTTAACAGGTATTACATTGTCGATCTGTCATACTGACTCACTGAGTAGGTACACTGCCGATTCGATGGGCACTGCAGAGGACGTTATGAAGGGGTCTGAAATCTTTGTCCATTCGGACCTTACCAAATTGTGATGGAGAAGCAAACACAGTGGTTGTTTGTTATTCACTATCGTTTTAATAGTATTCAGTCGATTTATAAAAGTTAACCGACTTCGATTCTAATAAGACATCAATAAAAATTATGAACCAGGAAGATGGAAGTGTAAAAATGGGAGGGGTGTAAAATAAGTAAGGCAACACTTTGTTTCTGAAAGCAGGTTGGTTTTATTCAAGATTCCTATACACTATATTATTTCCCACTCTTCTGACTACAACACCCATTTTTAACATAATCTCCGTTCAACGCGACCGGCTTACTCCACATTACTGGGAGACCTGTATGCCGGCATGGTACCACTCTACTGGTCGATGTCGGAGCCAACGTCTTGCTACATTCATTCCGCCCCCCCCCCCCCCTCCATCCACATATTGCTTGCCGCGAAGTATATCCTTCATTGGGCCAAACAGATGGAAGTCGGATGGTGCGAGATCCGAGCTGTTGAGTGGATGAGGGAGAACAGTTCTTGAAGTTTAATGAGCTCCTCTCGGATGCGCAGACATGTGTGAGATCTTGTCATGGAGAAGCAGAAGTTCGTTTGCAGTTTTGTGGTGACGAACACGTTGAAGCCGTTTCTTCAATTTCCTGATGGTAGCACAATACCCGCAGAGTTGAACGTTGCACCATGCGGGAAGACATCAAGCGGAGACCCAGAAGACCGCTGCCACGAGGGTGTGGCTTTGAACTTTTACTTCAGGGGAGAGGTGGTATGGCGCCACCCATGGATTGCCATTTCGTTTCCAGTTCTAAAAGACGAATCTATATTTCATCGTCTGTGACGATGTTCGACAAAACTGTCCCATCACCTCGTAACGCGCAAGCAATTCCGCCCGCATTGCATCTAAAATAAGCCCTAGGGTAAGTATGCCTCGTGTGTTCCTACATTTCTCGGGACGCAAACTGATATTCCTCGAGGTTGACTTCTGGCAACGAACAGAACTAATATACACAGAGGGGTTATACAAAGTAAATGAGGTTGAAGGCAGTAGTATAGAAAGGGAAGAGAATATAAATGAAGAAGTGATTGGGGTATCGTTGCTCGTTGCTCTTCTTTGCTCTTTATGGTCTAGACGAGTGTGTCAGACGTCCAGTTGAGCAGCGAGGTGTTTGATTGTGATTCATCGATCACCTCAAACGAGAATTCAAAAATGGCTCTGAGCACCATAGGTCCTAACATCTGAGGTCATCAGTCCCCTAGAACTTAGAACTACCTACACCTAATCAACCTAAGGACATCAGACACATCCATGCCCGAGGCAGGATTCGAACCTGTGGCCTTAGCGGTCGTGCGGCGCCTAGAAGCGCTCGGCCACACCGGCCGGCTTGTATGAGAGTGTCCGCACGTTCCAAAGTTGTAGGAGTCACAGCAGTGTGCAGTCAGTCGGCAAGAGGGCGATCGGACAAATGGTTCAAATGGGTCTGAGCACTATGGGACCTAACATCTGTAGTGCCATCTAGTCTCCGCCTTCAAGCTAGACATGTTTCGTTCTTTGTAGTTTTTTCGTTTGACGCATATTTCGTGAGATATTTGGCCCGGTCACGATCAATGGACCATCCTGTATATTTAACAGTTTTTTTATGTCGATCTGTCATACTGACTCATTGAGTAGGTACACTGCCGATTCGATGGGCACTGCAGAGGACGTTATGAAGGGGTCTGAAATCTTTGTCCATTCGGACCTTACCAAATTGTGATGGAGAAGCAAACACAATGGTTGTTTGTTATTCACTATCGTTTTAATAGTATTTAGTCGATTTATAAAAGTTAACCGACTTCAATTCTAATAAGACATCAATAAAAATTATAAACCAGGAAGATGGAAGAGTAAAAATGGAAGGGGTGTAAAATAAGTAAGGCAACACTTTGTCTCTGAAAGCAGGTTGGTTTTATTCAGGATTCCTATACACTATATTATTTCCCACTCTTCTGACTACAACACCCTATTTTTAACATAATCTCCGTTCAACGCGACGGGCGTACTCCACATTACTGGGAGACCTGTATGTTCGCATGGTACCACTCTACTGGTCGATGTCGGAGCCAACGTCTTGCGGTTCCAGACTGAAACACCTAGAACCGCACGGCCACACCGGCCGTCGGCGATCGGACAGATCTGCGCGAACTTGTTGCTGTGGTGACGGACGCGTCGCAACGACTCGTCGTGCTTTTGTTCACTGCCAGGTCTCCGTACATATTTTTAAAGTGCCTATTAATATCTGCGTAGCTCTGCCAAAAGAAACTCAATGACAGCTGTCTGCTTGGGGCGCATCTTTACAGACGCCACTCATAATGGTCACTTTATTCTCTTTGTCTCACACTTTTAGACTTTTTGTTGGGACAATTGTGAACAGAAAGCTCGTTCGGCGACCGCTGCCAGCAGCCGGGGTCCCGTTAGGCGCGCGCCGTCAGTCAGTCAGGCCCGCGCCAGGTGTTGCCGTGGCGCCCTCTGCCACGCCGCGCGATCACATCTGGCCAACCTGGCGCCGACCCCGCACGTGCCCCCGCCAGGGCCTGAATTAAACATGCGGCTACAGGCGCGGACGCTGAATTATTCCCGCCCGGTCGAACTGCGGTTATACCGGCGGTCCGGCGGTCTCGTCGCTAATAATGTCCCGTTAATTGTCCTGAAAGTGCTGCCACCATCACTGCAATTGGGAGGAACTGCTTTGTAGAACCGCTTTGTACGGGGTCTGCCGATCCTGAGGGCGGCAGTAATTCCCGTGGAAAGTAAGTTCTTGCGAGGGCAATCCCTTGTGCACCTTCAATCGTAACACTCATGAACACTTTGAGTATTCAAATACTTTAAGTTCCGCAGGTTATACATTAAGACACCGAAGTCCTCATTATCACATCAGTTCCATAACTACATGACTGACCTGCCAGTGTCTAGCTACCGTTCCCTCATATTCACCTTAACTTCGCTCACATCCACTTACATAGTAAGGGGGTAGTTATTAAGCAGCTGGCAGCTGTCGCCGAACGAGCTTTCTGTTAACAATTGTCCCAACAAAAAGTCTAAAAGTGTGAGACAAATCACTTATTGAATAATCACTTATTGAATAATTCATTTTTTACTGTTAAAGGAAACGATTTCCCGGTATGAGACCCCGTTCATCTAGAACACCAGGTGATCAAAAGTCAGTATAAATTTGAAAACTTAATAAACCACGGAATAATGTAGATAGAGAGGTAAAAATTGACACACATGCTTGGAATGACATGGGGTTTTACTAGGAAAAAAAAAGTTCACAAAATGTCCGACAGATGAAACTGGACAGAAAAAATGCTACCATGACGAGGACGTACGCCGATATGTTACAGAATCGCATCATCCCCAGCCTGGCTGATAAACACTTCCTGCGACGTACGAAGTATATGCAGGACGGCGCTGCACACCATATTGCTAGACGCGTGAAAGACCTATTGCGCGCGTCGTTTGGTGATGATCGTGTGCTCAGCCGCAACTTTTGTCATGCTTGGCCTCCCGGGTCCCCAAACCTCAGTCCGTGCGATTATTGGCTTTGGGGTTACCTGAAGTCGCAAGTGTATCGTGATCGACCGACATCTCTAGGGATGCTGAAAGGCAACATCCGACGCCAATGCAACTCCGGACATGCTTTACAGTGCTGTTCACATTATTCCTCGACTGCAGCTATTGTTTAGGATTGATGGTGGACATATTGAGCATTTCATGTAAAGAACATCGTCTTTGCTTTGCCTTACTTTGTTATGCTAATTATTGCTAGTCTGATCAGATGAAGCGCCATCTGTCGGACTTTTTTGAACTTTTGTATTTTTTTGGTTCTAATGCAACTCCACGTCATTCCAAGCATGTATGCCAATTTGTGCCTCTCTATCTACATTATTCCGTGATTTATTCAGTTTTCAAATTTATACTGACTTTTTGATCACCCGGTATATAACCTTTGGGATAGGGACCATTTGAACACGCAATGAAGGATCGTCTTACTGTGACTATCCAACAATAGACCCCCCCAAAGTTTGGATATTACATACTTCTTCCAGCTTAGGCACATGGAGCAAACTGGATGGTTCTTTTTGCATTAGATGTTGTCTACGCTGCGACGTAAGCGGCGATTCTTGTGAAAACGAAAACTACAAGGGGTTTTGGGTACCAGAACCAAACCAAGGATTCCATGACGGCTATGCACAACAAATGGCTGAAGTACAATGTATTCCTAGGATCTCTATCTCGAGTGAGCTGGAAAATTTTCTTGATATTTTTATTCATTTCCGACATACAGAGGCTCAAAGATACCCTACCTGTACATTCCAGTACGCACATAATATCCGGTCTGAGGCGAATACGTAGTTTGTAATGTGACGCAACTGTAAAGTGTCTCCATTATCATCAGAATGGTTTTGTGAACCCCACTTTGTGGTACTGAAGCACATACAAAATTTTTGCGCACGTCAAATCTGGTCTGGCGTGTAAAATTAGTTTAACATTACTTCAGTTTCACGTAAGTAAACGAACAAAATTTTACTAACCCACTTCCGCTGGCCACCAAACTCCCCAGTATCACCTGCCTTATTCTACCTTCTCCAACACCTTTAACAACTTTCCCAAAAATTTTGGCATGCAAACATATTCGCGAGTCGCATCTCACTCAAACGAGCTCTCCGAACTGTAATTCTCTCACACTAACTGGTCCACCACTGTAAGTCACTCGCACCCATCCACTCTTGCTTGCTCATTCTTAATTCATTCAGCAAAATTCATTGTTGTTGTCTCGATGTATCTCTCTGTCGCCCTCCCCTATCTTACAGCCACAGCCTCAATCATTCGGTCTTACTACTGTCTTACTCTCACTGACACTGCCTTCCTCTGGTTCTCTTTGAACTGCTAGCAACTCATTCATCCCTTCCCACTGCTGGCACCTCTTCTCACTTTCACTGTGTCCCTCTTCATCGTTGACATTGTCAAGGACACTGTCTCTGAGTGAAGGAGACAATGCCAGTGGGAGAAGAATAAAGAAAAAGAGAAGGTAGAAGTGGGTGAAATCAGTGGTAGTGAGAGACAAAGTCTATGACAATCACAATGATGAAGAGAGAGAAAGCGGCAGAAAGACGAGACAGCACCTCCTATCGATCCATGATGATGTGGCTTTCACGTTATAAACAAGTATCTTTCACGTACCTGCAAAGCTCAATCGCTTCTCGTTGACAGAGACTACGGACGCTGGAGGCTTATACACTGAAGCGCCAAAGAAACTGGCATAGGCAAGAGTACTCAAATACAGAGATATGTAAACAGGCAGAATACGGCATTGATGTCGGTAACGCCTATGTAAGACAACAAGTGTCTGGCGCAGATATCAAAATTTAAGCATGTTTAAATGCAGTGTTATAGTCGGCGCATCAGCGATGCGACGCAGCATCCCCAAGACAGCGGCCATTTCACGAGTGCACCGTTAATATCAGGAATCCGGTAAAACATCAGATCTCCGACATCGCTGCGGCCGGAAAGAGATTCTGCAAGAACGGGACCAACGACGACTGAAGAGAATCGCTCAACGTGACAAAAGTGCAGCCCTTTCGCAAACTGCTAAAGATTTCGAAGTTGGGCCATCAACACGTGGCAACATGCGAACCATTCAACTAAACGTCATCGATAGGCTTTCGGAGCCGAAGGTCCGCTCGTGAAGCCTTGATGAACGCATCGCAAAACTTTACGCCTCGATTGGGCCCGTCAACACCGACATTGGACTGTTGAAGACTGGAAACACGTTGCCTGGTCGGACGAGTCTCGTTTCAAATTGTATGGAGAGGATGGACGTGAACGGGTATGGAGACAACCTCATGAGTCCATGGACCCTGCGCGTCAGCAGCGGACTGTTCATGTTGGTGGAGGCTCTGTAATGGTGTGGGGCGTCTGCAGTTGGAGTGATATGAGACCTCTGATACGTTTGGATACTATTCTGACAGGCAACACGTTCGTGAGCATCCTGCTTGATCACCTGCATCGATTCATGTCCATTGTGGATTCCGACGGACTTGGACAATTCCAACAGGACACTGCGACGCCCCACACGACCAGAATTGCTACAGAGTGGCTCCAGGATCACTCTTCTGAGTTTAGACACTTCCGCTGGCCACCAAACTCACCAGACATGAGCATTACTGAGCTTATGTGGGATGCCTTGCAACGTTATGTTCAGAAGAGATCTCTACCCCCTTGTACTCTTACGGATTTACGGGCAGTCCTGCAGGATTCATGGTGTCAATTCCCTCCAGCACTACCTCAGACATTAGTCAAGTCCATGCCACGTCGTTTTGCGGCACTTCTGCGTGCTCGCCTGGCACTACACAATATTAGGCAGATGTACCAGTTTCTTTGGCTCTTTAGTGTATTTTTCCTTCCTTAGTTCCAACCATTTTAGACAAAACAAAAGAAACTATCTTTTACAGGATTTGGTGGCTACCATTTTTGTTCCGTTTTTGGCAGCTGGATACCTTTTAACAATTCCTTGCATGATGATGTTATTGTTTTATATGCGTCTTATCGTGCTATCGTCTTATTTGTGAGCGGAAGGTGTAAGTAGTTCTAACAAAGGAGCCTATTGTTGTTAGTGCCTGTCGGACGGTCACATCTTGAGTGCCCAGTTTAGTCGTTGTTACTACTACATCTACATCTACATGACTACTCTGCAATTCACATTTAAGTGCTTGGCAGAGGGTTCATCGAACCACAATCATACTATCTCTCTACTATTCCACTCCCGAACAGCGAGCGGGAAAACGAACACCTAAACCTTTCTGTTCGAGCTCTGATTTCTCTTATTTTATTTTGATGATCATTCCTACCTATGTAGGTTGGGCTCAACAAAATATTTTCGCATTCGGAAGAGAAAGTTGGTGACTGGAATTTCGTAAAAAGGTCTCGCCGCGACGAAAAACGTCTATGCTGTAATGACTTCCATCCCAACTCGTGTATCATATCTGCCACACTCTCTCCCCTATAACGTGATAATACAAAACGAGCTGCCCTTTTTTGTACCCTTTCGATGTCCTCCGTCAATCCCACCTGGTAAGGATCCCACACCGCGCAGCAATATTCTAACAGAGGACGAACGAGTGTAGTGTAAGCTGTCTCTTTAGTGGACTTGTTGCATCTTCTAAGTGTCCTGCCAATGAAACGCTACCTTTGGCTCGCCTTGCCGACAATATTATCTATGTGGTCCTTCCAACTGAAGTTGTTCGTAATTTTAACACCCAGGTACTTAGTTGAATTGACAGCCTTGAGAATTGTACTATTTATCGAGTAATCGAATTCCAACGGATTTCTTTTGGAACTCATGTGGATCATCTCACACTTTTCGTTATTTAGCGTCAACTGCCACCTGACACACCATACAGCAATCTTTTCTAAATCGCTTTGCAACTGATACTGGTCTTCGGATGACCTTACTAGACGGTAAATTACAGCATCATCTGCGAACAGTCTAAGAGAACTGCTCAGATTGTCACCCAGGTCATTTATATAGATCAGGAACAGTAGAGGTCCCAGGACGCTTCCCTGGGGAACACCTGATATCACTTCAGTTTAACTCGATGATTTGCCGTCTATTACTACGAACTGCGACCTTCCTGACAGGAAATCACGAATCCAGTCGCACAACTGAGACGATACCCCATAGCTCCGCAGCTTGATTAGAAGTCGCTTATGAGGAACGGTGTCAAAAGCTTTCCGGAAATCTAGAAATACGGAATCAACTTGAGATCCCCTGTCGATAGCGGCCATTACTTCGTGCGAATAAAGAGCTAGCTGCGTTGCACAAGAGCGATGTTTTATGAAGCCATGCTGATTACGTGTCAATAGATCGTTCCCTTCGAGGTGATTCATAATGTTTGAATACAGTATATGCTCCAAAACCCTACTGCAAACCGACGTCAATGATATAGGTCTGTAGTTAAATGGATTACTCCTACTACCCTTCTTGAACACTGGTGCGACCTGCGCAATTTTCCAATCTGTAGGTACAGATCTATCGGTGAGCGAGCGGTTGTATATGAGTGCTAAGTAGGGAGCTATAGTATCAGCGCAATCTGAAAGGAACCTAATCGGTATACAATCTGGACCTGAAGACTTGCCCGTATCAAGCGATTTGAGTTGCTTCGCAACCCCTAAGGTATCTACTTCTAAGAAACTCATGCTAGCAGATGTTCGTGTTTCAAATTCTGGAATATTCCATTCGTCTTCCCTGGTGAAGGAATTTCGGAAAACTGCGTTCAATAACTCCGCTTTAGCGGCACAGTCGTCGATAACAGTACCATCGGCACTGCGCAGCGAAGGTATTGACTGCGTCTTGCCGCTTGTGTACTTTACATACGACCAGAATTTCTTCGGATTTTCTACCAAATTTCGAGACAATGTTTCGTTGTGGAACCTATTAAAGGCATCTCGCATCGAAGTACGTGCCAAATTTCGCGCGTCTGTAAATTTTAGCCCATCTTCGGGATTTCGCGTTCTTCTGAACTTCGCATGCTTTTTCCGTTCAATAGCTAACTAGAGTTATATGATGTTTTACCAAGCGGCTTTCAAATTTCATATCTATGAATTTGCACTGTGACGCAGGACAAGCTTGTATAATAACGACTGGATATTTTCTGTTCAGAAAGGGACAAAATTAGTCAGGCCACGTAATGCAGATGAAACAGAAACGATGCCTGTGACATAACATTTAAAAGATATGTCCCCGTTTACTTTTAGATTAAATCATCGCACTATCAGTATATCTATTGAAACTGCGACACAAAATTAACTGGTACTAAAAGCAGTTCGCTGATAATGCGGTTATCTGAAACGAATCGCCAGCACGAGGAAATCACAGTAAGCGCAGCGCGATCTTGGTAAGGCTGTGGCCTTGAATGTCGCTCACGACTGTAGCAAGTCACGTCATTACGATACACTTGAGCAGCACTGCGAGACAACTTGGAAGGGAATGATCAGATAAATGTAGAAAACGATAACAAGCGAAGTACTACGTATCACAACTTATTGGGGATTTCAACGTAGATTTTCTGAAACAGTCAGATAGAAAGCGTGACCTTGAAGTATTACTTGGTTCTTTCAATTTGCCATCAGTTATCAATTTTCCTACTCGGGTGGTACAGGAAAGCAGCACATCGATAGATAACGTTTTCATAGACTAAGATAAATTTAATCAAATAAAAACTTTTCCTGTTAAGAATGGTCTGTCTGATCACGATGCACAGCTAGTTACAGTATATGCTATAGCTCCATACAGTAATGCAAAACAGTCCTCCAAAATAGTGCGTTCCATTAACGATTTAACACTTCAAAATTTTAGGGAAAGCTTGCAACAGTTAGGCTGGGATGAGGTGTACAGGGAACATGATGCTAATTTAAAATTTAAGCTTTTTCATGATACCTTTGTCAGTATATATGAAAACATTTTCCCTAAGAAAACAGTGAAATATTATTTGTTATAGGCCATGTAAAAAGCCATGGCTTACTAGAGGGATAAAATACCTTGTAAACTGAAAAGGGAAATGTGTCTTATAGCTAGGAGGAATAATGATCCCGAAACAATGAAACGTTATAAAAACTACTGCACTGTATTCAGAAAAGTTATTAAGAATTCCAGAAGTATGTGCATTATGTCCGATATTAGCACATCTGATAATAAAATTAAAACAATTTGGAATAATGTTGAAAGGGAAACAGGGCAACCGAGGGCACAGGGAGACTGTATTTCTATCAGACACAATGGAAAGTTTGTTAACAAGAAGTCAGAAGTAGAAAACATTTTTAATAATCATTTTTAAGTGTTGTAGAGAAAATAGGTTCCAGCTATTCATTAGAAAATGCAAGACAGTATATGGAAGAAGCAATACCTACGCAATTTGATAAAATTGAAATTCCACCCACCTCTCCTACTGAAATTGGGAAAATAATAAATTCACTCAAAAGTAAAAGCTCGCATGGAATTGATGGCATTTCCAACAGAGTACTAAAAGCTTGTTCCCAACAAATAAGCAGCATTCTCAGTCACATATGTAGTACCACACTGAAACAGAGAATTTTTCCAAGTAGACTGAAATATGCTATTGTTAAGCCACTGCATAAAAAAGGGATAGATCTGATGCTAACAGCTACCGCCCAATCTCACTTCTGACAGCTGTATCCAAAGTTCTTGAAAAAATAATGTATTCAAGAGTAGCATTTAATATTTGTAAAAATGAAGTACTAACAAAATGTCAATTTGATTTTCAGAAAAGGCTTTTCAACAGAAAATGTTATATATGCTTTCACTGATCAAATATTAAATGCAGTGACTAACCGAACATCACCCATTGGGATATTATGTGGTCTCTCAAAGGCTTTTGATTGTGTGAATCATGAAATTCTTCTAGATACGCTTAAGTATTGTGGTATGAGTGGGAGTAATAATACAGTAAATAACATCATGAGCGTATTAGCTATCGTGTTTTAACTCCTTTAAGACTTATATGCAAGTTTCTTCCACAGTTCATAGAATAAACAACTAACACGAAATTAATGCACTAATAATTTCTCTACGTCATAATTGACCAAATTAGGTAGAGACGAATTATAACTGTCATGGGTGTCTCCGTATCAACTCCGTAAAGGTTACAGAAATAGAAAAGCCTAAACGCTGGTTTCATGATTCACTCATCACAAACATATTAAGATCACGTCTCATAGGAGAGATAATCATTCACGTAAGTGCATCAAAGTCTGTGGGACAAGCCTGTGACCGCGCTATCGGTCTGGCTGCAGAAAAAATGAAGTCTATCCTCTCCCCGGCGTTAGGAGGGGGATGGTGGTGGTGGGCACATCACACGGGCCGCCTTTTACTCCCGACAATGATCCCTGGTACAAATCTGACAGTACGCCCGTCCTGGAGGCACTGGAAAGAGGAAAAACCCAACTCCGAGCAGCAGTTTAACCCGGACTTCAGGGCGGCGTATGGGGCGATACTCGCTGGATCAACACGGCCACGATGATCCACCTAAAAGAAAAAACTTTCGGATATCTACACAACGGTGCTAACGCACCATCTGAACTTCGCGATCACGGTGAATCTACGAACAAGCTGTCAGGGGCAGAACAGCATTACGCAGAACGTATTGCACGTACCACTCTAAGACAAGAAAAACGACGCCCACGAAGGACTAATGAAAGCGGTCACAAATTGATGTTCATACAGATACCGACGAAAAAAACTGTAAGCTTTGGCGGCCTATGGATGAATATGTGACGTTGCAGCGAAATTTCAATGCGCATCTGGCAAAAAAAAATGGTTCAAATGGCTCTGAGCACTATGGGACTGAACTGCTGTGGTCATTAGTACCCTAGAACTTAGAACTACTTAAACCTAACTAACCTAAGGACATCACACACATCCATGCCCGAGGCAGGATTCTAACCTGCGACCGTAGTTGTCGCACGGTTCCGGACTGCGTGCCTAGAACCGCGAGACCACCTCGGCCGGCATCTGGCAAGGTTAGTGAAGTGGTATGAGAGGGGGCGAAGCGGTAAGGTGCCGGGCCAAAATTACGTTACACGTTTAGATTACAATAATTTATTACACAGTAAGTCCAACTTAAATATTAAAACCCAGAAGCCTTGTTTTAACTTTTGCCGGCCTCGGTGGCCTTGCGGTTCTAGGCGCTTAGTCCGGAACCGCGCGACTGCTACGGACGCAGGTTCGAAGCCTGCCTCGGGCATGGATGTGTGTGATGTCCTTAGGTTAGTTAGGTTTAAGTAGTTCTAAGTTCTAGGGGACTGATGACCACAGATGTTAAGTCCCATAGTGCTCAGAGCCATTTTAACTATTTTTTAACTTTTCACAGGATGAATAACGCACAAATTTTCTTCGTATTATAGTTTCTTATGACATCATACAACAAGAAATAACAGTTTAACAGTCTGTTGGTGTTCCAGATGAAACTAATCTGCAACCACAAATTTCAGACACTGCCTACATCTCAGGACAAGAGCAGGTGTCAAAACTCAAATGAGTTTCAAAGACTTTAGATAACAACTATAAAATGACAGGCTCACCTCATATCAAGGTTGAATCCTGAATTGAGCAAGTAACTGTGCTTACGAAATTCTGATGCAATCCAGTTACTATATTTCCACCTGATCACGCTAACTTTTATTTATCATTTTAAACAGCGTCACGCCAAAGTTCATTGCAATGTAAAGATTTAAAAAAAAAAAACATAACAGTAATCACGTAACTTCAATTAGTGAACAACACTGAGTACACAAATTCGAAATAACATTGATGACAGACACACAGCCTTTGACACACACCCTTTTCAAAATTGTGTCTATCCACAAACTGTGCGACTGCTACGGTCGCAGGTTCGAATCCTGCCTCGGGCATGGATGTGTGTGATGTCCTTAGGTTAGTTAGGTTTAAGTAGCTCTAAGTTCTAGGGGACTAATGACCACAGCAGTTGAGTCCCATAGTGCTCAGAGCCATTTGAACCATTTTTTGTCTATCCACAGGAGCAAATCTATTTTAGTACAAGGAACTCAATTCAACCAGACAACTTGGAACTAAATAGCAAATTTATGTGACTAACAGTCCCCACAGTAGACAGAACTTGGATGAAAAAAAAATATAGCTCCAAGCACTTTGGGACTTAACATCTGAGGTCATGAGTGGCCTAGCCTTAGAACTACTTAAACCTAACTAACCTGAGGACATCACACACATCCATGCCCGAAGCAGGTTTCGAACCTGCGACCGTAGCAGCAGCGCGGTTCCGGAATGAAGCGCCTATGATCGCTCGGCCACAGAGCCCGGCGGATAGCAAAGTAATACACGACTGGCCATTAAAATTGCTGCACCAAGAAGAAATGCAGATGATAAACGGGTATTCATTGGACGAATAATTTATACTAGAACTCACATGTGATTTCATTTTCACGCAATTTGGGTGCATAGATCCTGAGAAATCAGTACCCAGAACAACCACCTCTGGCCGTAATAACAGCCTTGATACGCCTGTGCATTGAGTCAAACAGAGCTTGGATGGCGTGTACAGGTACAGCTGCCCATGCAGCTTCAATACGATACCACAGTTCATCAAGAGTAGTGACTGGCGTACTGTGACGAGCCAGTTGCTCGGCCACCATATTGGACTTACATTTCAGCAAGATAATGTGCGTTTACACACGGTGAGAGTTTCTCTTACTTGTCTTCGTGCTTATCAAACTGTACCTTGGCCAGCGATGTCGTCGTCTGGTCTCTCTCCAATTAAGATTATTTGGAACATTATGGGCTGGATTCTCCAAACTGCTCTGGATTTCGACGATCTTAAGCACCATCTGGGTAGAATTTGGCACGAGATTCCTCAGGAGGACACCCAACAGCTCCGTCAATCAATATTAAGCCGAATAACTGCTCGCATATAGACCGGAGGTGAACCAAAGCGTTATCGACTTGCTCAATCTGTGAAATTCGTTCTCTTGAACATATCATCCCATTTTTCTGAAACTGTCATCGTCTGTACGACTATGAACGTACATCACATCTACCAATTTCCCTCCCATTCGGATTATTATTTTGTAATGTGCCGCCTTTTTAGTCTTTCAGTGTATGAATGCAACTTCTACAATGACAAATGAGACCCTTCCACCAAACGCAGACAGGTAAATTATAAAGCATGAAGCATCTTCACTACTATTACCAGGAACAGGGAAGCGTCTCAGAGTGATAGAAGGATAAAAACACCAAGATGTTTCGTTCGACGTTCAAGAAGGGATTGAAGAGAAGGCACCAAGATCGGAGACGACACTTAAAGAGCAAAAGTATATGGACACGGCCGGAACAAGCTAGAGCTAGCTTGCATCCTCATCAACATCAAAAGGTAAAACGGAACGCTGCAGCGTGTGTAAATAGTATGACATAGGTCCTTACATTATAACTGTAGAAAGAAGATTTCAGAACGTAAGGAAGCTGCACCCCATCACCTTAGGATGTTTATTTCACTTGTCAGTCTCCAAATCAGACTACACTGTGAGCCACCTGAACACGGCTGGAGGAAATAGGTTCAGTATACAACTGAGAGTAGCAGTGGTAACCAATAATCCAGCGATATATACTGCCTTCGACAAAAAGAACTCTTATACCTTGATGTGTCTTCAGTACGAAGAATGGTTTGATACCGCTCTTCACACTAGTCCATTCTGTGAAAGATCCCTCATCTCTGCATAGCTGCTGCATCGTACATCCATTTGAACCCGCTTGCTGCTGTCAAGCCTTGGTTTCTCTCTAAACAGCTTACGCACTTCCCTACACGACCAGAAAGATACCTCAGGATGTATCCTATCAATCATTCCTCACTTTTAACTAAGTTGTGCCATAAATTTATATCTCCCCATTTAGATTCAGCACCTCTTCATTAGTTATCCGATCTGCCCACTTAATCTTCAGCATTTGCCTATGTCACATGTCACAAGCTGCTAATCCCTTAATTCGTTCTTATATGAACTACTTGTCATCCAGTCACACCGCGTCCTGCCACACACACACACACACACACACACACACACACACACAAACAAATATATCCGTTATAAAATAGACGATTAATTGATGCCTAAGAATATGTCTTATGAAAGGGTCCAATCATTCAGTCAAGTTGTGCCCCGTTTTTTTTTTATTTCAAAGTATGTACATTTTTAACTTCACCTTCTCATTAATTACGCGACCTATCTATCTAATCTACAGCATTCTGCTGTTGTTGCCGGCCGCGGTGGTCTCGCGGTTCTAGGCGCGCAGTCCGGAACCGTGCAACTGCTACGGTCGCAGGTTCGAATCCTGCCTCGGGCATGGATGTGTGTGATGTCCTTAGGATAGTTAGGTTTAAGTAGTTCTAAGTTCTAGGGGACTAATGACCACAGCAGTTGAGTCCCATAGTGCTCAGAGCCATTTTTTTTTTTTTTGCTGTTGTTGTCGTTGTTGTTGTGGTCTTCAGTCCTGAGACTGGTTTGATGCAGCTCCTACATCCTTTTGAATCTGCTTAGTGTATTCATCTCTTGGTCTCCCTCTACGATTTTTACCCTCCACGCTGCCCTCCAATGATAAATTTGTGATCCCTTGATGCCTCATAACATGTCCTACCGACCGGTCCCTTCTTCTCGTCAAGTTGTGCCACGAAATCCTCTTCTCCCCGATTCTATTCAATACCTCCTCATTAGTTATGTGATCTACCCATCTGATCTTCAGCATTCTTCTGTAGCACCACATTTCGAAAGCTTCTATTCTCTTCCTGCCCAAACTATTTACCGTCCGTATTTCACTTCCATACATGGCTACACTCCATACGAATACTTTCAGAAAGGACTTCCTGACACTTAAATCTATACTCGATGTTAACAAATTTCTCTTCTTTAGAAACGCTTTCCTTGCCATTTCCAGTCTACATTTTATATCTTTTCTACTTCGACCATAATCAGTTATTTTCCTCCCCAAATAGCAAAACTCCTTTACTACTGTAAGTGTCCCATTTCCTGTTCGAATCACCTCAGCATCACCAGACTTAATTCGACTACATTCCATTATCCTCGTTTTGCTTTTGTTGATATTCATCTTATATCCTCATAGCCTTTCGCTCTCTGAATTTTACCCCTGCCACCTTTAGAATTTGAAAGAGAGTATTCCAGTCAACATTGTCAAATGCTTTTTCTAAGTCTACAAATGCTAGAAACGTAGGTTTGCCTTTCCTTAATCTTTCTTGTAAGATAAGTCGTAAGGTCAGTATTGCCTCACGTGTTCCATTCTGCTGTAACAACATATTTAAAAACCTTCATACTCTTCGGTGTGAACCGTTTACCGTCTACACTCCAACAAATGCCTCCACAAAAGACTTACCAACACTTAGAAATACATTCTACATCATAAATTATTTTCCTGCTCTAGTAACAAAAGTAAGTGTCTCCTTTTGTAATTTAATTCCCTGAGCACCGCCTGATTTAATCGACTATATTCCATCATCATCATCATCATTTAAGACTGATTATGCCTTTCAGCACTCAGTCTGGAGCATAGCCTCCCTTATAAAATTCCTCCATGATCCCACATTCAATGTTAACATTGGTGCCTCTTCTGCTGTTAAGCCTATTACTTCAAAATCATTCTTAACCTAATCCAGTTACCTTCTCCTTGGTCTGCTCCGACTCCTCCTACCCTCTACTGCTGAACCCATGAGTCCCTTGGGTAACCTTGCTTCTCCCATGCGTGTAACATGACCCCACCACCTAAGCCTGTTCGCCCTGACTGCTACATCTATACAGTTCATTCCCAGTTTTTCTTTGATTTCCTCATTGTGGACACCCTCCTGCCATTGTTCCCATCTACTAGTACCTGCAATCATCCTAGCTACTTTCATATCCGTAACCTCAACCTTGTTGATAAGGTAACCTGAATCCACCCAGCTTTCGCTCCCATACAGCAAAGTTGTTCGAAAGATTGAACGGAGCACAGATAGCTTAGTTTTGGTACTGACTTCCTTCTTGCAGAAGAGAGTAGATCGTAGCTGAGCGCTCACTGCATTAGCTTTGCTACATCTTGCTTCCAGTTCTTTCACTATGTTGCTATCCTGTGAGAATATGCATCCTAAGTACTTGAAACTGTCCACCTGTTCTAACTTTGTTCCTCCTATTTGGCACTCAATCCGTTTATATTTGTTTCTCACTGACATTACTTTCGTTTTGGAGATGCTAATCTTCATACCATAGTCCTTACCTTTCTGATCTAGCTCTGAAATATTACTTTGCAAACTTTCAATCGAATCTGCCATCACAACTAAGTCATCCGCATATGCAAGACTGCTTATTTTGTGTTCACATACGTTAATCTCACCCAGCCAGTCTATTGTTTTCAACATAAGATCCATAAATAATATGATCAACAGTGGAGACAGGTTGCAGCCTTGTCTTACCCCTGAAACTATTCTGAACCATGAACTAAAATTACCGTCAACTCTCACTGCTGCCTGACTATCCATGTAAAGACCTTTAATTGCTCGCAAAAGTTTGCCTCTTATTCCATAATCTCATAGAACGGACAATAACTTCCTCCTAGGAACCCGGTCATATGCCTTTTCTAGATTTATAAAGCATAGATACAATTCCCTGTTCCACCTATAACACTTCTCCATTATTTGCCGTAAGCTAAAGATCTGGTCCTGACAACCTCTAAGAGGCCTAAACCCACACTGATTTTCATCCAATTGGTCCTCAACTAATACTCGCACTTTCCTTTCAACAATATCTGAGAAGATTTTACCCACAACGCTGATTAAAGAGATACCTCTGAAGTTGTCACAATCTTTTCTGTTTCCATGTTTAAAGATGGTGTGATTACTGCTTTTGTTCAGTCTGATGGAATCTGTCCCGACTCCCAGGCCAATTCAGATATCCTGTGTAGCCATTTAAGACCTGACATTCCACTGTATTTGATGAGTTCCGACTTAATTTCATCCACCCCAGCTGCTTTATTGCACTGCAATCTATTGACCATTTTCTCCACTTCCTCAAATGTGATCCTCTTTCCATCATCATTCCTATCCCATTCTACCTCGAAATCTGAAACATTACTGATCGTATTTTCACCTACATTGAGCAACTCTTCAAAATATTCCCTCCATCTGCCCAAGGCATCCACAGGATTCACCAGCAGTTTTCCTGACCTGTCCAAAATACTTGTCATTTCCTTCTTACCTCCCTTTCGAAGACTGCTAATTACACTCCAGAATGGTTTTCCAGCAGTTTGACCCATAGTCTCCAATCCATTTCCAAAGTCTTCCCAAGATTTCTTCTTGGATGCTCCAATTATTTGTTTGGCTTTGTTTCTTTCTTCAACATAACTTTCTCTGTCTACCTGAGTTCTAGTATGTAGCCATTTTTGATACGCCTTCTTTTTCCTTTTACAGGCTGCCATGACTGTGTCATTCCACCAAGCTGTTTGCTTCATCCTACTTTTACACACTACTGTTCCAAGACATTCTTTAGCCACTTCTAGTACTGCATCCCTGTACCTTGTCCATTCCTTTTCCAATGACTGTAATTGACTACATTCAACTAACTGGTACCTTTCTGAGATCGCTGTTATGTACTTGTGCCTGATTTCCTTATCCTGAAGTTTCTCCACTCTTGTCCTCCTACATATGGACCTGACTTCCTGCACTTTCGGCGTCACAATCCCAATTTCACTGCAGATTAAATAATGATCAGTGTCATCAAAGAATCCCCTGAATACACGTGTGTCCCTCACAGTCTTCCTGAATTCCTGGTCTGTTATTATATAGTCAATGACAGATCTGGTTCCCCTGCCTTCCCAAGTAAACCGGTGAGTGTTCTTATGTTTAAAAAAGGAGTTTGTGATTACTAAGCCCATACTGGCACAGAAATCCAAGAGTTATTTCCCGTTCCTGTTGGCCTCCATATCCTCTCCAAATTTACCCATAACCTTTTCATACCCTTCTGTTCGATTTCCAATCCTGGCATTAAAATCACCCATGAGCAGAACACTGTCCTTGTCCTTTACTCTAACAACTACATCACTGAGTGCCTCATAAAAACTATCCATCTTATCTTGATCTGTCCCTTCACAATGCGAATATAATGACACAATCCTAATTTTCTTGCTAGACACTGTCAGATCTATCCACATCAGTCGTTCGTTTACACACCTTATTGCAAGTACGCTGGGTTCCATTTCTTTCCTTATGTAAAGCCCTACACCCCACTGTGCTATTCCTGCTTTGACTCCTGACAGATAGACCTTGTATTCTCCCACTTCCTCTTCTTTCTCACCGCTTACCCGAATGTCACTAACAGCTAAAACGTCCAGCCTCATCTTACTTGCAGCCTCTGCCAGCTCTACCTTCTTCCCAGAGTAGCCCCCATTGATATTAATAGCTCCCCATCTCATTACCATTTGTTTGCCAAGTCGTATCTTAGGAGTCCCTGGTTTGTCAGTTAGAGGTGGGACTCCATCACCTCCAAAGGTCCGAGGCATTTTGCTCTGAATGTTGCCAGCATCATATTTAAAGTACCAGGGAAGCAGGTTGCTAGCCTTACTTGCTCCGAGTCCCATTGGGTTTTACCCCTAACGGCTGAGGGACTAACCGGCGGATTTGGTAGTCTTTGCCGTACGAGCACAAAGGTGACCACGACTCAGAATGTGTCAGAGATGCCCAGCCTTATTCCAAAGTAACTGGTATCCCGACTGTCGGGGCCACTTATTTGGCCACTCATACGTTGCCCGTGGTTCATGAACTAGGACATGACTA
Source organism: Schistocerca gregaria (assembly GCF_023897955.1). NCBI lineage: Eukaryota > Metazoa > Arthropoda > Insecta > Orthoptera > Acrididae > Schistocerca > Schistocerca gregaria. The sequence goes on from NC_064922.1 coordinate 655,518,576, forward strand.
CAGAAACGCACACCATGAACCACACACATTATCTTTATTTTACTTTTGTCGATATTCATCTCATCACCTCGTTTCATGGACATTCTCCATTCTTTGTCGTCTCTGACAGAATTTCAATGTCATGGAAAAACAAGTTTTTTACTTCTCCTGATTATAAATTACATTACCAAAATTTACTTGGTTTCTTTCACTGCTTGCTCACTGTACGAATTGAATAACATCAGGGATAGCCTACAACATTTATCTGTGGTAACAAAATGTGTTGTCACATTTTTATTTTCAATATTTAGGTCCTGAAATTAAAATGTTGCAAACCTTCTAAATGACAATTTCTAAACACATGTCTCTTTTACAACATTCAAAACACAACTGTGGCCGAGCCTGCAGGTTCAGCGCCCTCGCTCTAGTGCAGCGGTCGGCAACTGGCGGACCGCGGACCTGCTGAATAATTAGAATCCTTAATGGTTAGTGGGAATTTAAGGAGATGGGTCCTGGATAAACTGAAAGATCCAGAGTTTGTACAGAGTTTTAGGGAGAGCATAAGGGAACAATTGACAGGAATGGGGGAAAGAAATACAGTAGAAGAAGAATGGGTAGCTTTGGGGAATGAAATAGTGAAGGCAGCAGAGGATGAAGTAGGTAAAAATACGAGGGCTAGTAGAAATCCTTGGGTAACAGAAGAAATTTTGATTTAATTGGTGAAACGAGAAAATACAAAAATGCAGTAGGTGAAGCAGGCAAAAAGGAATACAAACATCTCAGAAACAAGATCGACAGGAAGTGCAAAATGGCTAAGCAAGGATGGCTAGAGTACAAATGTAAAAATTTAGTGGCTTGTCTCACGAGGGGTATGATAAATACTGCCTACAGGAAAATTAAAGAGACCTTTGGAGAAAAGAGAACCACTTGCATGAATATCAAGAGCTCAGATGGAAACCCAGTTGTAAGCAAAGAAGGGAAAGCAGAAAGGTAGAAGGAGTATATAGAGGGTCTATACAAGGGCGATGTATTTGAGGACTATTTTATGGAAATGGAAGAGGATGTAGATGAAGATGAAATGGGAGATACGATACTGCGTGAAGAGTTTGACAGAGCACTGAAACACCTGATTCGAAACAACGTCCCGGGAATAGATAATATTCCATTAGAACTACTGACGGCCTTGGGAGAGCCAGTCCTGACAAAACTGTTTTACCATCTAGTGAGCAAAATGTATGAGACAGGCGAAATACCCTCAGACTTCAAGAAGAATATCATAATTCCAATCCCAAAGAAAGCAGGTGCTGACAGATGTCAAAATTACCGAACTATCAATTTAATCAGTCTCAGCTGCAAAATACTAACGCGAATTCTTTACAGACGAATGGAAAAACTGGTAGAAGCCGACCTCGGGGAAGATCAGTTTGGATTCCGTAGAAATGTTGGAACACGTGAGGCAATACTGACCTTACGACTTATCTTACAAGAAAGATTAAGGAAAGGCAAACCTACGTTTCTAGCATTTGTAGACTTAAAGAAAGCGTTTAACAATATTGACTGGAATACTCTGTTCCAAATTCTGATGGTGGCAGGGGTAAAATACAGGGAGCGAAAGGCCATTTACAATTCGTACAGAAACCAGATGGCAGTTATAAGAGTCGAGTGACATGAAAGGGAGGCAGTGGTTGGGAAGGGAGTAAGACAGGGTTGCAGCCTCTCCCCGATGTTATTCAATCTGCATATTGAGCAAGCAGTAAAGGAAACAAAAGAAAAGTTCGGAGTAGGTATTAAAATCCCTGGAGGAGAAATAAAAACTTTGACGTTCGCCGACGACATTGTAATTCTGTCAGAGACAACAAAGGACTTGGAAGAGCAGTTGAACGGAATGGACAGTGTCTTGAAAGGAGGGTATAAGATGAACATCAACAAAAGCAAAACGAGGATAATGGAATGTAGTCGAATTAAGTCGGGTGATGCTGAGGGAATTAGATTAGGAAATGAGACACTTAAAGTAATAAAGGAGTTTTACTGTTTGGGGAGCAAAATAACTGGTAATGGTCGAAGTAGAGAGGATATAAAATGTAGACTGGAAATGGCAAGGAAAGCGTTTCTGAAGAAGAGAAATTTGTTAACATCGAGTATAGATTTAAGTGTCAGGAAGTCGTTTCTGAAAGTATTTGTACAGAGTATAGTCATGTATGGAAGTGAAACATGGACGATAAATAGTTTAGACAAGAAGAGAATATAAGCTTTCGAAATGTGGTGCTACAGAAGAATGCTGAATATTAGATGGGTAGATCACATAACTAATGAGGAGGTATTGAATGGAATTGGGAGGAAGAGGAGTTTGTGGTACAACTTGATTAGAAGAAGGGATCGTTTGGTAGGACATGTTCTGAGGCATGAAGGGATCACGCATTTAGCACTGGAGGGTAGCGTGGAGAGTAAAAATCGTAGAGGGAGACCAAGAGATGACTACACTAAGCAGATTCAGAAGGATGTAGGCTGCAGTAGGTACTGGGAGATGAAGAAGCTTGCACAGGATAGAATAGCATGGAGACCTGCATCAAACCAGTCTCAGGACTGAAGACCACAACAACTACAACAACAATGGTTAGATATAGGCAGATTAAATACAAAGTTGCTGTGCTGTGCTGCGCAAGAGAGTGGGCTGAAGAGCGGGGTCGGTAGGGAGCAATCTGGCCGACCGGCGAAGCATACGATGTCCATCCATATGAAAGCTCTATGCATACGAGTGCAGCAGAAGAATTTTATTTAATAAACTAGGAAATTTTATAAATGGATTTCAGACCCTGGAAACCTCTGAAATCGCTTTTAAATTCATTTAAAGACCATTTTTTGTGCGAGAAACTCGAATGACAGCTTAAAGCTAATTTATGAAACTTCGGGCGAGTTCACTCGGCGGTGGCCATCTTTGACAACGAAGCACCTTCTTTGCAGTGCAGCTACTTTGCGGTGCAGCAGCATACACTTTGACACGGAAGTAACTCCTTCGCTGTGCGTCGGCACGTATTGTGTGCCCCCCCCCCCCCCCAAAAAAAAAAAAAAAAAAAAGCTCTGAGAACTATGGGAGTTAAAAAAAAATTGCTCTGAGAACTATGGGAGTTAACATCTGAAGTCATCAGTCGCCTAGACTTAGAACCACTTAAACCTGTCTAACCTAAGGACATCACACACATCCATCCCCGAGCCAGGATTCTGACCTGCGACCGTAGCAGCAGCACGGTTCCAGACTGAAGTGCCTAGAACCGCTTTACTGTGTGCCGAGGGCCGGTATTTTTATAAATAACGAAACTAAATAAAGTTCACAAATTCTGTTGCCACTCCGTCATTACTTGTTGCGATCTCGTACGGAGCGTTCCGTTATCATCGAGGCTTATAATGTTTCTTTTGTATGGATATGGTTTCTAAAAAGCGTGAAGTTAACAGTTAAAATAGGAAATTTCTGACTGAGTGGACTGAACAATACTGTTTTAGGCTGCCTGATAGGCCTAGAGTTGTACTAGTTTGTTTCATGTGCAATAGGACTGCCGCTCTTGTTAAAAGTGCCAATTTAAAGTAACGCTACGAAACGACTCATCAAAAGTCCCATAAAAATTTTCCTCTGCTTAGTGAAGCTGGTCAAGAAAAACTCCAGGTATATCTAGCTTCTTGAAAAAGAAAAAATAATCGGTCTTCCTAGCAAGAAAAATCTGCAGCAGCGATCTGTGTGCGTTCGGCTCTTAATAAACACCAGAAGCCATTTTCAGACTTTGAGATGGTAAAAAAATATTTGCTGGAAGTGGCCGAGGCACTTTTGGAAGAGGAAAAGGATGTTGTTGCCGCAATTCAAGGTATAACATTGACGGCAAGAAGTAATACAAGAAGAACCGACATTTTGGCTGCTGACAATAAAAGTAGTTTGCTTGAACTTACGAAGGGGGCTTCTTGCTACGCCGTAGCACTAGATGAATGATGCGAGGTGGTTGATGAAGAACAAATGTCTGTTTTCGTTCGATTTTTGGATGCTGAAAGTAAAGAATTTAGGAAGCATTGCTAAAAATATTTTCATTGAAAGGCAAGACCCGCGCAGAAGATTTATTCAAGACTTCTGATGAATTCTGATGAATTCAAACATTAGTATGATAAAATGGTATTTCTTTTAACTTTCGAGGTCCCAGCTATGATCGGCAAAGGAAAAGAACTAGAAAAGAGAATCAAAAATAAGAATACTGGGCTACTATATTATCAGTACATAATTTACCAGGCAGTCCTTTCTGTAAAACTTAGTGTGACTCTGAAAGAAGTAATAGAGAAGCTGATCAAGTCGATTAATTTTATAAGGTCTGGTTCTGCCCTGCAGCACAGACAGTCCAAAGAGTTTGTTTCCGAGTGTGATTCCGCGCTTTCTCACTTACTACAGCACAACAATGTTCGTTGGCTAAGTAAAGGTCAAGTGATTGAACGTTTTTGGCAAACAGAAGAAGAAGTAACACACACACTTGTATTCACAGGAAGCAAGAAACCATTTGGAGTTCCTAGCAAACGAACGTATTGAAAGACATGCTGAAACATTTAAATGCGCTCAACACTGAGCTACAAGGATATGGCAAATTAAAACGTGATCCGTTCCAAAGAGTGTCTTCTTTCCGTCTAAAGCTGGATATCTTTGAGAAAGACATTATAAGTCAGGAATATTTTCGCTTTTCAACAATTTTTTCATATAAAAATAATTCTGAAATATGCGTTTCAGTATTCTCAAATTTTACGTCAGGTCTTAAGATGGAACCTGCAGCAAGATTCCAAGACTTTCCACGGACAGAGAAGCTGTCGCGATTCTTAAAATCGCCTTTTGAAGTTTCTCCAGTGGCAGAATGGACGGATGTGGCTGTGAAGTTGTGCTGCTTTTCAAATCCTTACTCCAAATGACGAAAACAGACTTGTACGATTTCCTTACAAACGTATAAAACAGCATTCGCTGAAGAATTTTGGAGTGAACATGTCCCAGAAGAATACGAAAATTGCAAAAAATCAGCCTTATACCTGGCTACTATGTTTGGCTCCACATATATTTGCGAAATTTCATTTGCATAAGCTGCTCCCCTGTGAACCTAACTTCAAGAAACGGTTTCAGGACCGCAAATGCAATTTCTCCCATATATTTTTGATAAAGATATGTCTATCTACCCCCCCCATGAACCATGGACCTTGCCGTTGGTGGGGAGGCTTGCGTGCCTCAGCGATACAGATGGCCGTACCGTAGGTGCAACCACAACGGAGGGGTATCTGTTGAGAGGCCAGACAAACGTGTGGTTCCTGAAGAGGGGCAGCAGCCTTTTCAGTAGTTGCAGGGGCAACAGTCTGGATGATTGACTGATCTGGCCTTGCAACATTAACCAAAACGGCCTTGCTGTGCTGGTACTGCGAACGGCTGAAAGCAAGGGGAAACTACAGCCGTAATTTTTCCCGAGGACATGCAGCTTTACTGTATGATTAAATGATGATGGCATCCTCTTGGGTAAAATATTCCGGAGGTAAAATAGTCCCCCATTCGGATCTCCGGGCGGGGACTACTCAGGAGGATGTCGTTATCAGGAGAAAGAAAACTGGCGTTCTACGGATCGGAGCGTGGAATGTCAGATCCCTTAATCGGGCAGGTAGGTTAGAAAATTTAAAAAGGGAAATGGATAGGTTAAAGTTAGATATAGTGGGAATTAGTGAAGTTCGGTGGCAGGAGGAACAAGACTTCTGGTCAGGTGACTACAGGGTTATAAACACAAAATCAAATAGGGGTAATGCAGGAGTAGGTTTAATTATGAATAGGAAAATAGGAATGCGGGTAAGCTACTACAAACAGCAAAGTGAACGCATTATTGTGGCCAAGATAGATACGAAGCCCACACCTACTACAGTAGTACAAGTTTATATGCCAACTAGCTCTGCAGATGATGAAGAAATTGAAGAAATGTATGATGAAATAAAAGAAATTATTCAGATAGTGAAGGGAGACGAAAATTTAATAGTAATGGGTGACTGGAATTCGAGTGTAGGAAAAGGGAGAGAAGGAAACATAGTAGGTGAATATGGATTGGGGCTAAGAAATGAAAGAGGAAGCCGCCTAGTAGAATTTTGCACAGAGCACAACTTAATCATAGCTAACACTTGGTTTAAGAATCATGAAAGAAGGTTGTATACGTGGAAGAACCCTGGAGATACTAAAAGGTATCAGATAGATTATATAATGGTAAGACAGAGATTTAGGAACCAGGTTTTAAGTTGTAAGACATTTCCAGGGGCAGATGTGGACTCTGACCACAATCTATTGGTTATGACCTGTAGATTAAAACTGAAGAAACTGCAAAAATGTGAGAAATTAAAGAGATGGGACCTGGATAAACTGAAAGAACCAGAGGTTGTACAGAGTTTCAGAGAGAGCATAAGGGAACAATTGACAGGAATAGGGGAAAGAAATACAGTAGAAGAAGAATGGGTAGCTCTGAGGGATGTAGTAGTGAAGGCAGCAGAGGATAAAGTAGGTACAAAGACGAGGGCTGCTAGAAATCCTTGGGTAACAGAAGAAATATTGAATTTAATTGATGAAAGGAGAAAATATAAAAATGCAGTAAATGAAGCAGGCAAAAAGGAATACAAACGTCTCAAAAATGAGATCGACAGGAAGTGCAAAATGGCTAAACAGGGATGGCTAGAGGACAAATGTAAGGATGTAGAAGCTTATCTCACTAGGGGTAAGATAGATACTGCCTACAGGAAAATTAAAGAGACCTTTGGAGAGAAGAGAACCACGTGTATGAATATCAAGAGCTCAGATGGCAGCCCAGTTCTAAGCAAAGAAGGGAAGGCAGAAAGGTGGAAGGAGTATATAGAAGGTTTATACAAGGGCGATGTACTTGAGGACAATATTATGGAAATAGAAGAGGATGTAGATGAAGACGAAATGGGAGATACAATATTGCGTGAAGAGTTTGACAGAGCACTGAAAGACCTGAGTCGAAACAAGGCCCCCGGAGTAGACAACATCCCATTAGAACTACTGACGGCCTTGGGAGAGCCAGTCATGACAAAACTCTACCAGCTGGTGAGCAAGATGTATGAGACAGGCGAAATACCCTCAGACTTCAAGAAGAATATAATAATTCCAATCCCAAAGAAAGCAGGTGCTGACAGATGTGAAAATTACCGAACTATCAGTTTAATAAGCCACGGCTGCAAAATACTAATGCGAATTCTTTACAGACGAATGGAAAAACTGGTAGATGCAGACCTCGGGGAGGATCAGTTTGGATTCCGTCGAAATGTTGGAACACGTGAGGCAATACTGACCTTACGACTTATCTTAGAAGAAAGATTAAGAAAAGGCAAACCTACGTTTCTAGCATTTGTAGACTTAGAGAAAGCTTTTGACAATGTTGACTGGAATACTCTTTTTCAAATTCTAAAGGTGGCAGGGGTAAAATACAGGGAGCGAAAGGCTATTTATAATTTGTACAGAAACCAGATGGCAGTTATAAGAGTCGAGGGGCATGAAAGGGAAGCAGTGGTTGGGAAAGGAGTGAGACAGGGTTGTAGCCTCTCCCCAATGTTATTCAATCTGTATATTGAGCAAGCAGTAAAGGAAACAAAAGAAAAATTTGGAGTAGGTATTAAAATTCATGGAGACGAAGTAAAAACTTTGAGGTTCGCCGATGACATTGTAATTCTGTCAGAGACGGCAAAGGACTTGGAAGAGCAGTTGAACGGAATGGACAGTGTCTTGAAAGGAGGATATAAGATGAACATTAACAAAAGCAAAACGAGGATAATGGAATGTAGTCAAATTAAATCGGGTGATGCTGAGGGAATTAGATTAGGAAATGAGACACTTAAAGTAGTAAAGGAGTTTTGCTATTTAGGAAGTAAAATAACTGATGATGGTCGAAGTAGAGAGGATATAAAATGTAGACTGGCAATGGCAAGGAAAGCGTTTCTGAAGAAGAGAAATTTGTTAACATCAAATATAGATTTATGTATCAGGAAGTCGTTTCTGAAAGTATTTGTTTGGAGTGTAGCCATGTATGGAAGTGAAACATGGACGATAACTAGTTTGGACAAGAAGAGAATAGAAGCTTTTGAAATGTGGTGCTACAGAAGAATACTGAAGATAAGGTGGATAGATCACGTAACTAATGAGGAGGTATTGAATAGGATTGGGGAGAAGAGAAGTTTGTGGCACAACTTGACTAGAAGAAGGGATCAGTTGTTAGGACATGTTTTGAGGCATCAAGGGATCACAAATTTAGCATTGGAGGGCAGCGTGGAGGGTAAAAATCGTAGAGGGAGACCGAGAGATCAGTACACTAAGCAGATTCAGAAGGATGTAGGTTGCAGTAGGTACTGGGAGATGAAGCAGCTTGCACAGGATAGAGTAGCATGGAGAGCTGCATCAAACCAGTCTCAGGACTGAAGACAACAACAACAACATGTCTATCTACTGTATTTCATATTTTGTGAGTGAAAACTAATAAAAAATAGTACTGAATATACATTTTTTCTGGATTTTTCAAAATATATTCATGTTTTTGTGAGTCAAAATAAAAATAGTTAAGAATATAAGTTGTGCCTGAATTTTTTAATACAAATATGCCTGTCTATTATATTTCATATTAGTTTGAGAGTGAAAATTAAAATAAAAAAACAGTAAGGAATATGAAGTTTATCTCCTGGACCTCGATAAAAACTGTGTTATGAAAGCTACGACTGTTTAAGATACGGTCAAGCAAGAACGCAATGACGTAGCCAAATTCGTTTCGCCTGATGTGCTGTTCCGCATGACATCAGTAACTGCGAGAACAAGGAAGTCTAACCTCCCTTTACAGCTCGGTGCATCTATATCCAACAATAGAAAGTGCTCAGAAATTGCCCGCAAAAAGACAATAGGGAACTATAGTTGGAGTCACGAACGATGGCGGTCGAGTTTACACTTGTTCGGCGCACATGTTTCAAGCGTTCCCCGACAGCCAATGAGTGTGCACTAGTGTTCTGAACGCCCTGCTGTGAATAATGGATGCAGTGCGAGCATGCCACGTGATCGTAGCTAGTTCTTCAGTGAATTTTTATTCCATTTGTTACAAGTTCTACACAAGCAAGCGAGAGAGATAATTTGCGGGCTATCTTTCTTCAAGCGCAAAGCCCCTCATGCTAATGACGCAGCTGTCGCTTGACACCGGCAACAATGCAATACCGAATGCAATACCGTCAACATGCGCGAATCGCCACCATTCTTGTGAATCGGACTATAATACCATTCAAAAAGCAAAATAGATTATGAAGAAGCGTTCTGCAAACTGAATAAACGTTCCTTTGGTAAAAGTGTAGCCTGTGGGGTCTCTCAGGTTAAACGGGTACACTGACCGATGGCAAAGATTAAACAGACACAGCATAAGCATGTAGGGTTTTAGACGGACCGAATGGTGGTTATTTGTACCTCAAGATATAGGCAGGAAAAAATAGCAGAAGGGGAGTATCATAAATCCAGGGTCCAACACAGAAATCAGTTACAAACAAGATATCACCAATACAAAAAAACATACGGAGAAATTTCAAGAAAATCTGTGAGTCCTTGGATCTGAAATTCACTAGTATAACAGTACTCTTATAAACCAACATCACACAACGATTTAGATCAGAGATCTCCAACCTTCAAGCTTACCTTGCCCACGTTGGTAGAAGACGCCTATCTGGAGGCCGCACATAATACTTAATAGTAACAATAGCCAATGGGAAAAAAGAGTGAGTGAGAGAGGGGGAGAGAGAGAGAGAGAGATAGAGAGAGAGAGAGAGAGAGACAGACAGACAGACAGAGAAAGGGATGGCGTATTGATGCGATAGCACCATGTGGCGGGAGTCCCCTTCTTGGGACGCATTTACCATTGCTTTGAGCCGCATGCGACTCGCGGTTTGGATACCCATCATCTATGACACTAATACACTACTGCCCATTAAAGTTGATACATCACGAAGATGACGTGCTACAGACGCGAAATATAACCGACAGAAAGAATACCTTAGGAATTCACAGACATTTGAACATTTGTAATTGTGTCAACGCATAGCGCATTTTGTGGACTGTGTTAAGACAGTTTATTCAAATGGTTCAAATGGCTCTGAGCACTATGGGACTCAACTTCTGAGGTCATTAGTCCCCTAGAACTTAGAACTAGTTAAACCTAACTAACCTAAGGACATCATACACATCCATGCCCGGACAGATTATTATGACACGTATATTCTATATTTTGTTCGTTCATATTTGACGAAAATGTATCTTTTAGCCGTTGATCTACATTTTTCCCGATACGATGATTGCAGTAATCGAAACTGGTAGAGAATAAACACACAATTTTATAGCTGCTGACACAAAACACTGTTTTACAGTTATCTAACAGCTGCAGACAGTCACCTACAAAAAGTTATTTTGAAGCTTTCTGCCTCATGACTGCACAGATTACACAGCGTCAGTTTGGTGATGAGCAAGCAGTTGGCTCTTGCAGTACTAATTGAGACTTTTCCCTGGGTCAACAATAATTTTTCAAGTTTCCTATTCAGTACGTTGGAATTATAACAATGTTAGATATGATGGGATCGGTAAATAAAGACTTCCTTTCAATGGCTACATGTTGTACCGTTTTGGCATAGTATTCAACAAGCTCGCCTCCTTCCGCAAGCCGCTTCTGTGGCACACGACTCGAAAGTAGCCTTTTCCTAGGTCAGTGCTGGAAGAAATTTATAAATCCATAATCTGACCAGCAAGGAGAAGGCAGACACTGACCTATAATCCTTGATAACCCGACTGTGCTCCACCTTCCTGTGCGAAATCCTGACATCTCCGCTACCTTTCAAGGAGGCAGAACGTCTAACACTGTTGATGGTAATTCGACCGACGAATGCTTAGCGGTACCTTCGTTGCTACTCAAGACAAATATGCTGTGCGCCCCGGAACCGGAATTCACTTCCAACTTTCCATAAAAATTCAGAACTAACGTTGCACAATCACGCATCACAGTCTCTCACATTATCGAAATACACACTTGTCGCACGATCCTACTGAAAGAGGGTTACCACATTTGGATTGCAAAATAACGACTCGTAACGCTCGCAGGTAGTGAACGTTTCCTGAGCATGCACTGCACTTTATGTAGCTGAGACATTCTTCACGTACGGAGAGGAATTTGCCATGTCGTTCTGGTTAATCTCTCTCCCTCTCTCTCTTGTGTGTGTGTGTGTGTGTGTGTGTGTGTGTGTGCGCGTGGTTGGGGGATGGGGGGGGGGGAAGAAGTGTAAAATACTCGGAAAACGTTTCCCGCCATCTGCATATCTGCTAGTTCATGAGACCAGGAATGAATGAACAAGCTTTAGGAAAGAGATTATCTTATAGAGTAATAACAATAAAACAATAACCATAATGAAGGAAGTCTGTTCGAAAGTGAGTCTCTTTGGACACCTGCGTAATCAAAATCCGCTTCCAGGCAACATCAACAGGTTCACGTCGTGTATGTGTTTCCTTGGAATGCTATCCACAATGTGACGGAGACGTTAAAGCTGGTGCCTGCCCAACTCTTCGACGGTAGCTCCCCTGCGGTTATCCACCGTGTCATGAGGATTTGTGTGTAAGTTTCAACTGGATCCAATAATTCACAGTTGGGTTCATGTCGGCACCTACCGGTAGCCATTCCATTTGGTTGATTCCTATCTGCAGGGACGATGGGCGTGGAGTTAGTGTGCATTATCTTCTGAAGACTAACCCATCTTTGAAATATTGGTTATAGCACTGGACAATGGGTTTGCCTGTCCTGCCCCGATACTGCGTAGCTCTCAGTAGCGAGAAGATGCGTTCGACATCCATACGTGATACCCACAATTGAGACAGTCCCGTCTTGGTGCTGAAACCTTGCGACTCTATGCCTGGGACGTGCGTTGTATTTGATCGCCTCCACTCTCTTCTATGACGATTACCAAATGTGAGACAAAGTCATCCGTCAGTGAAGAGAACCCGATATACCTGATACAGATTCCATTCCATTTATTCCCTTACCCTCACTACGGCGTAGGTAGGGGATGCGTGAGAGGTTGATAAACGCCTTAAAGTCGAATTTATCTACCGTGTAGACCTTCAATGTTTATATTTTACGAGTGTGCAGTGTGTGTCAATTCAGCAGCTTTCCGTGTTGACAACGCTACTTGCCGTAGACCGATAATACGTGTGCGGTCTGTTCTTGAAATAGCTCTGCGAGCTATGTGGGCAGACTGAGCACTGAAGGCAAGTCACAAAGTCCCATTTAAGATTCTAGACACAGCGTGCTCTGTTGAAATGCGTTGAGAGTGCAGGATTACTTTTACTTTCATAAAATAACCTCCGTAGATGGAAGTAAAAATGTAACTCAAATAAAACAGGAGCTGCGGGTTTTCATCTGTTCAGTAGAGTGGTGTAGGGAGCCCTTGATGTCTATTGCAAGGGAGCCGAACTTCGTCATAAAATTCATCCAATACCATTGGCCACCCTAGACAGGACACCTTCTTTCAAGGGGCACCTGACACGAACATCTGCTTAAATTCGGAATCAACATCCTTCATAAGCTCTGTGGCACTAGTTGGGGATCGTCAAGAGACACCCTTTGAGTATCAGCTCTTGGGTTGGTAAACGCGACAGCAGAGTAGTGTGGATCTGTCCGGATTAACAGTTCTTACGTGAAAAAGATAGATGTACGACTTAACGCAGCCATGTGTGTTATCAGAGACTGAACACGATCTACCAAAGTTTACCTGTCTTGAGTCACATTCCACCAAAAGGTTGTTGATAACGCCACACTTCCAACAGTGAATGATGTATGCTCTGTAGAACGAAAAAAATTAATACATCCCACTCTTACCAAAGTCAGGACTCTTACTGAAATTAAATTCAATTACGTCGATGAATGGAAACGCTGTTGGCAGCAAAATTCTCCTCCACCGTGCTTGACCACTCTGAATCGTACCCGAACGGGCCATGGAATATGTCCAGACACTCTCCACAAGTGGGGCAAATCTTCAGCCCCATCTTGTGATTGTGGTGGTAAACGACAGACATCTGATCATGTGGAATGAACATATCTCACGCGTTCCTTTCGAAGATTTTCTGACAGTTACGAGCAGTGTGATAAACCATATAAAAAGCGTTGTTATTCACCTATAGCTATTGTTATTTGTACTGTATTATGCTGACTAGCTTTGTTGAAGTGCTGATTCTTAGTAGTTTACTGATATTTATATACAGGATGTAACGGATAGAAGTGCAGATATTTTATATACTGCATCTTAATATGTATACATGTCGCTGTGTTGGTTGTATTTCCCTGTGCCAGTCTTCCTACTAACACGTCACGAAGTTTCATGTACAGGCGTGACTGGATCATTAATGTAAGTGGACTACGCCTATCAGTATAGACTAACCTTTTTACGTCCATTCGTCCACACTTGAACACCTGATTTGCTGTCCAGGGGAAAATAACTCGTAATGGCTTGCCATTGCCACATGTGCTTGGAGGCAGTACCCAACCTAAGAACATACTATTTGAAATACTATTTGCATTAATAAGCAAACGACGTAAATACTGATGTAATGTTGTTCAGTAAAACGACCTCAGCCACCAATACAAGTATCGCCACTTATACCCGTTACACCCTTGTGATTCAAATACTCTTAATGTATTCCATACGATAGATAAACAATGCAGTAATCAGCGTGGTATTGAGAAAGAGGTTTCCGAGTTTTTTAAATCTATAAGAGGGTGGGCAGCTTGCTTTGAGTAACTGATGAAAGGTTAATGTGCCTCTCAAAAGCCCATAATACTTATGACAGCAAATATTTCAGAAAACGCCGTTTATAATTACGAAAAACATTTTGCGCGTTGTACTACACTAACTTAGCTCTATTTGACATCCTTCCGTCATTATTACTCAATACACCGCCTCTTGCTTTCCGCAAACGTGCCAGTAGTGGTCTACCAGTTGTCGCAATTTGCTAACCAGGGCTATATCCTCAGGGGAGAGCTGTGAGCCGTGCCTCACTAGTTGGACAGGGGCTCAGGGCACATCTAATTGGCTGGCAGCAGAAGCAGAACGCAGCATTTGTATTAGGCCGTGTGCTACTCCGCTGTCGTCTCGCATCCTTAACAACGGAGTCTGGGGCGTATGTTGATGTAGGCAGCTCGCCAGGACCGGCTCCGCCGCACATCACAACGGAAGTGCGTTCTGCACGAGCACATCTTTCTGTTTAGTCAAAACTATACGCAATTTGGTGCTGAGAGTCCATCGATATTCCTTCAAAGCAAAAGTAACATGTCTCATCCACAACCTGTGATTGGTTAAGTAGTACCTCATTATTGTCGTAACGTTCCCTTTCCAGAGACATTAGCAATGATAAAACTACGTATTCTTCCTGTAGGCTTGCTCTGAATCCAACTCTTGCAGCATGCCTCACAATACAGTCCGCCAAGATACGTAATAATGACAGATTCGACGTCACAAGTAATTAGGCAATTTAACTTTCACCCTACATAAATAATCTTTCAAATTCTACAATTATACATTTGTGCACTTTCATGCTCATTCTTTGTCAAGGTCTAACAGGCAGATTTCCTTCGACTTTTTTAATTTTTTTAGTTACAACAAGTATGTAAGTTTCATCGTATTTTGCCAGCCGCGGTGGCCTAGCGGTTCTAGGCACTTCCCTCCAGAACCACGCGACTGCTGCGGTCGCAGGTTCGAATCCTGCCTCGGGCATGGATGTGTGTGATGTCCTTAGGTTAGTTAGGTTTAAGTAGTTCTAAGTCTAGGGGACTGATGACCTCAGATGTTGTCCCATAGTGCTTAGAGCCATTTTACATCCGCCCTCTTCCATAGACATTTTGTTGTTTTCGTAAATGTCTACATTATTCTGAAAATAACGAAATATAGATCACAGAATTCGTCGAATCATTGAATGGAATAACAAAGGTGGTGGTATGAAATACATTGTAACTAATTATTATGTTTCATTTCTTTAAAAGATCTTGCGTTTTGTTATAAGGTTTAGCGACAGAGTTTAATGCACACTGCTCACTGCCTTTGGCGCACGTAACTGTTCTTCTATAAGTTTTCGAGTTCTCCAGTCCTTCGTCTTCCCTATCTTATTCATATTCATCATTTTTTTGCTTTATATTTTCACTTTAGAAAATGTTGTATTCGCAGAATAATTCTTTTTTTAAATGTTCACCTACTGTTCGTAAGAGTCTGACACTTACTGCAACACACTGTCTGGATACTACCGCATGCCTTTACACTTTATTTACTCGCATCCACTTTGATGTAGAAAGTTTTTGAAAAAAATCCAAGCTTTAATGAAGAAACTCTCATGAAAATTAAAAATCTCTCATGAAAATTACTTTCCTTACAGCCTGTTCTTTACACGTTCTGCAGAGTGTTCTGGTAGACTGGCGTTGACACATGTAGGTTTTCTCCAACATGAAATGAAAATCAACTTTATTACTGAAAACTGAAAAAACTGATGTGATGGATACACAGAAACCTACTGGCTACTTCGTAGACAAGCTCACGGTAACGAGATGCATGCCGCCTGCAGGTTGCACGTCAGGCGCAAGGCTCGTAATAACGTCCGTCACCCTGATAGGTCGCTTGCTACCTTCTTTTCAAGACTAGATGTGTGCCTCCATTTGCTTTCTCCCTCCCTCTCATTCTACATTAATCCAACACTACAGCTTATACACTGCAATGTACGAGCCATCGCCATCATAATCCATACAAAAACAATGCTGTTATGATGGCGTTCGAAGTCAGTTGCCGTTTGCCGTGATCGCCACGTAGCCAGACGAACTGGAAGTGGCTGTTGGCTCATTCTACTGTTCTGTTGTATGGCTGTTGAAAGGTGCGAGGAGTGGTAACGAGGATGGTGCAGTTCCCACAGATATTCGATTGGATCACGAACCGGCGACTCTGCAAGACAAGGGAGTAGTTTGAATTCTGAATCGAATATTTTCTTACACTTCTTGCTATGCATCAAAGTACAATATACTGATAAAAAAATCTCTCAAGAACGACCAACACACAGGCATGAATGTGACCTCCTAGGATTGATTATTATTCATAAAGACTTTCGCCTTAGAACGTACCACAGAAACATCCACAAACCGGAATATGTTCCGCTCACCTTGTGCTTTTCCAGGAATGACTGCACAGTGTTTGTTTGCTCTATGGTGGTTCTTCCCAGATACGTCGATGTCCATCAATAGGGGGAAACAGAAGAGGAGAAGTGCAAAAACAAAAAGGGTTCAAATGCCTCTGATCACTATGGGACTTAACAGCTGAGGTCATCAGTCCCCTAGAACTTAGAACTACTTAAACCTAACTAACTTAAGGACATCACACACATCCATGCCCGAGGCAGGATTCGAACCTGCGACCGTAGCGGTCGCGCGGTTCCAGACTGAAGTGCCTAAAACCTCTCGGCCACTCTGGCCGGCGGAGAAGTGCAAACCACACGTCAACATAAAAGCTGAAGAGCTCAGCGGCTTTTTATGAATGCAAAATACTGCCAAAAATGAAAATCACAGCAAGTGCCAGAAGTACATCCTAGGACCAAAAAAACTTAGAAGGAGCCTGGCTTCTGAGACAATGACATCCTTTAACACCAGACAATCTGTTATAACTTATATATATTATTGCCACATTACACGTAAGTTGCATATAACAATTTCTTCAAGTCACTACAACACTTCTTGCATCAGTCAATCATAAACCAGAATAAAAGCTAACTATTTGTTCAAACCCCGAGAAACGCGCAATGCTCACCAGCCGCCGTGTCATCCTCTGCCCAGACGTAATTTTCATGCAGTACAGAAGGGAATGTGTTCAACACTGCGCTCTCTCAGTTGTAGTAGTTCACAGGTTCGCAAAGCTGACAACTTCTCATTCAAGTTGCTCCACAAATTTGCTTCATGAGGTATAGTGCAGTTACTTCTAGTCCTCCTGATCCCCCCCGAAAAAAAAAAAACGTAGCAGTACAGGAACTGAACAAGTTTCCACATGTCAACCGAATGCTGATCACTCAGCTACCGAGGTGGACAGTTAAATATTTATTCTGAAGTAAAAAGTCGACCACCTTTCGGCAGCTCGCTGATATTTTCAGGTTTGTGCAGGATAGATGAGCAGTGCATATATTTTGTTGTCAGTTACGATGTATATGCTAACAGCTTCAGTCAAGTAATACGACGTTTACTTTCGCCTAGGATCAGAAAGAATATGGGACATAAGTTAATATATCTTAGCTGTCCTCCTTCATTTATAAATTACTTAATAGGGTAAAATTTGGTTTCACTGCATACTGGGTATTAATGAACAAACGTTGGTTTTCCACATTAATTTTTACGCCAGTCTGATGATGCCCCAAAAGGGCGAAACGCGTCATTTCCTGGAAATAAAAAAGATTTTCCAACCGACACTATCTTATTTCAAGTACTGTACAGACAACAGCTTACTTACCAATAGTTCAGATACGATATTTCATCGTTACATAGCCTGGGTGGTCACAACAACATTCCAAATAAAAACAGTTGTATGCTTTAATTATATTTTATAATGAAAAGAAAAACAAGGAGAAATTTCGAAAGATAATTAAAGTTTAGGGAGAGGGCAAATGGACTTTGAGGTTAACCTGTCACATCGTAATTCTACCAGAGGCAGCAGTTGCACGGCATAAATAACGTTTTGAAAAAAGACAAGCTTGTTTCCTGCAAAAGTAAAACAAGGATAACGTTGTGAAGTTGAATGCGATCAGGTCTTTTGAGAAAATCGGATTAGTATATGCCAAACTAGAAGTAGTGATGTTGGTGATTAAGGACATGCACGGACAAAACATGTTCGTTGTTAGTCCCTCGTTGCAGTGCAACAAGAGAGATGTCAGCTCTATGGTCTGTGATTTTGTGATTGAAAAAATGTGTGCCACAGAAGCTTTAGTCAGATAGTTAAAAGTGACATCCAGACAGCTAAAAGCTATAACTGGTCACTGAATGATACACCAAGGAGGGCCATCGTAGTCAGTAAGAATAAAATTCGCTGAGAAAATAAAGGCTGCATGGACTGGAGAGCTAATTATCTAGAAAAGTTGGATAAATAAAATACGAGAATAAAAATTTCTAAAAGGAATGGGACGAATTTTGGTGTTTTAGTTGTCGTGGAAAGCTGCATCAGTCTAGTCTCCGGGCTGGAAACCAAATCAACAACAACAACATAACAAAATATGAATTTATTTTGTGGGCAACCGAAGATGGCAGCGTGCTGCCGAAACGTCTTAGCAAAGTCCTACTTGGCAACTAAATACACTACTGGCCATTAATATTGCTGCACCAAGAAGAAATGCAGATGATAAATGGTATTGATCGGACAAATATATTATACTAGAACTAACTTTTGATTACATTTTCACACAATTTGGGTGCATAGATCCTGAGCAATCAGTACCCAGAACATCCACCTCTGGCCGTCATAACGGCTTTGATCCGCCTGGGCATTGAGTCAAACAGAGCTCGAATGAGATGTACAGGTACAGCTGCCCCTGAAACTTCAACACGATACCACAATTCATCAAGAGTAGTGACTGGCGTATTGTGACGAGCCAATTGCTCGGCCACCACTGATCAGACGTTTTCAATTGGTGAGAGGTCTGGAGGATGTTCTGGCCAGGGCAGCAGTGGAACATTTTCTGTATCCAGAAAGGCCCGTACAGTACCTGCAACGTGCGGTCGTGCATTTTCCTGCTGATGTGTAGGTTTTCGCAAGGATCGAATGAAGGGTAGAGCCACGGGTCGTACCACACCTGAAATGTAGCGTCCACTGTTCAAAGTGCCGTCCATGCGTACAAGAGGTAACCGAGACGTGTAACCAATGGCATCCCATACCGTCACGCCGGGTGATACACCAGTATGGCGATGACGAATACACGCTTCCAATGTGCGTGTCGCCAAACATGGAAGCGACCATCATGATGCTGTAAACAGAACCTCGATTCATCCGAAAAAATGACGTTTTTGCATTCGTGCATCCAGGTTCGTCGTTGAGTACACCGTCGCAGGCGCTCCTGTGTGTGATGCAGCGTCAAGGATAACCGCAGCTGTGGTCTCCCAGCTGATAGTCCATGCTGCTGCAACGTCCTCGAACTGTACGTGCAGATGGTTGTTGTCTTGCAAACGTCCCCATCTGTTGACTCAGGGATCGAGACGTGGCTGCACGATCCGTTACAGCCATGCGGGTAAGATGCCTGTCAGCTCGACTGCTAGTGATACGAGGCCGTTGGAATCGAGCACGGCGTTCCGTATTACCCTCCTGAACCCACCGATTCCATATTCTGCTATCAGTCATTGGATCTCGACCAACGCGTGCAGCAATGTCGCAATATGATAAACCGCAATCGGGATAGGCTACAATCCGACCTTTATCAGAGTCGGAAACGTGATGGTAACGCATTTCTCCTCCTCCTTACACGAGGCATCACAAAAACGTTTCACCAGGCAACTCCGGTCAACTGCTGTTTGTGTATGACAAATCGGTTGGAAACTTTCCTCATGTCAGCACGTTGTCGGTGTCGGCACCGGCGCTAACGTTGTGTGAATGCTCTGACAAGCTAATCATTTGCATATCACAGCATCTTCTTCTTGTCGGTTAAATTTCGCGTCTGTACCACGTCATCTTTGCCGTGTAGTAATTGTAATGGCCAGTAGTGTGTATGGTTGATGTAGGAAAGGTAGGTGTGTGTGTGTGTGTGTGTGTGTGTGTGTGTGAGCAAGAGAGAGAGCGAGAGAGGTGCAGGCTGTGAAAAGACAGCCATGAAGTATCATAAAAGTTCTACTGGCAACACGCGGTGACACCGGCGAGTTATTTATTCAGCTTCCTAACTGGAAACAGTGCGTGCAGTGCCGTTGCCATACGGAGCGCGCCCGCTACGAGATGTTAGCCGGCGGTGGACAAAAGGTGCAGTTAATAGCTTTTCCTTTCAGTCTGCGTGGCGCAAAAGCTTTCGAAAGAGCGGGTTCCGAGCCGCAGCTGTGTGCAGTCCGCCGAACGCACTCACCTCTTTTCGATTCTTTCTTGTTTTTTTATTCCCCCTACCTCCCTCTACTTACAGGCTGAGAGCTTTCCAATCCGAGAGTCGTTGAGCAACTAGAATGCTCGGTATGTAGCGGAGCCCCCAATTGTGAAGCTTTTGGCGTAAAAGGCTGTGTCCTGGAAACGAGCTGAGGACGCTCGGCGCGGCGGCCCGGGGCCGCGGTCGCACAGTGGATCGGTGCGGGCCGCCGGGGCAGCGCAGAGGAGAGGACGGAGAAGGGACGGGCGAGGAGAGGGAATGGAAGGGAAGCGAAGCCCGCTGCAGCGCGGTCTTGACCCGGTTCTCAGCGCAGGCCCCTCCGCCGCAATTACACGCATTACGGCTAGACAAGGCGCGGCTAGTTTCACTTAGCTCTACTGCCACACCGCGCAGGTGACGGCGCTCAGGGACACGCACGCCGACGGGACCGAGATGCACGACGCTGGCTGGCACGGTGGCACCTCGAAAGGTCTCACCGTACATCACTTATTCCCGATACGGCAAAGACCGTAATTGCTGTAGCGTACGATGTCTTCACGTTCAGACGCGGAGCAGCTATTTCTTATAGGGGTTGGTGTTTGGATCCCTTAGCGCAGTGAAACACTGCCGGCCTTCTGGAAAACAAGGATTAACTGGCGTCACATAGCCCAACGGCATCATAAATCTCCCCACAGACTGAAAACAAGCATCGAGATACCTGACGACGCGCTGAGAAACTGGATGAGAAGCTGGCTTAACGTTGGGTGTGGTGGCGTCCTTGATAACAGAGCGCAAGAACAAATGCTCTGCCAAGTGAAGAACTATTGAAGGAGATTCCACCAGAGAAACAGGAAAGATTCGTTGAAGAATTCGTAGAAGAGAGAAAAAAATAAATAAATAAAAAATGTCGAGGTCTAACAACCAATAAGACTTTCTTTTACCGACAAGGAAAAATGGAAATTTGTGGTAAGTTCTATGGAACCAAACCGCTGAGGTAATCGGTCCCTACGCTTACACACTACTTAAGCTAACTTACACTAACGACAACACACACACACACACACACACACACACACACACACCACCGGACGATGTGGCCGAGCGGTTCTAGGCGCTTCAGTCTGGACCCGCGCGACTACTACGGTCGCAGGTTCGAATCCTGCCTCGGTCATGGATGTGTATGGTGTCCTTCGGTTAGTTAGGTTTAAGAAGTTCTACGTTCTAGGGGACAAATGACCTCAGCAGTTAATTCCCATAGTGCTCAGAGCCATTTGAACGATTTGAACACACCCATGCCCAGGGGAGGACTCGAACCTCCGACGCGGGTACCTACAACGAACACGAAAGTTTGCAGACCCATAACCACATACAGTGAGTGGACAAAAATATGCAAAATGCACCCTTGAAGAATAAAGCAGATGCGCTGCATCTGACCAAGGACGACACATGTGGTATGCCCTTAATAAGTTTCAAGCGTCAGTCACGTTGAAAACACTGTTCTGCTTAGCTGTGAGTGCATTATGTCGCAGCTAAGTACAATACTGGCCATTAAAATTGCGACGCCACTAAGATGATGTGCTACAGACGCGAAATTTAACCAATAGGAACAGGATGTTGTGATATGCAAATGATTAGCTTTTCAGAGCGTTCACACAAGGTGCTGACATGAGGAAAGTTTCCAACCGATTTCTCATACACAAACAGCAGCTGACCGGCATTGCCTGGTGAAACGTTGTTGTGATGACTCGAGTAAGAAGGAGAAATGCGTACAATCACGTTTCCGACTTTGATAAAGGTCGGATTGAAAACATCGCGATTGCGGTTCATCGTATCGCGACATTGCTGCTCGCGTTGGTCAAGATCCAATGACTGATAGCAGAATATGGAATCGGTGGGTTCAGGAGGGTAATACGGAACGCCGTGCTGGATCCCAACGGCATCGTATCACAAGCAGTCGAGATGCAGCCACGTCTCGATCCCTGAGTCAACAGATGGGTACGTGTGCAAGACAACAACCATCTGCACCAACAGTTCGACGACGTTTGGAGCAGCATGGACTATCATCTCGGAGACCATGGTTGCGGTTACCCTTGATCCTGCATCACAGACAGGAGAAATTGCGATGGTGTACTCAACGACGAACCTGCGTGCACGAATGGCAATACGTCATTTTTTCGGATGAATTCGGGTACTGTTTACATATTGGAAGCGTGTATTCGTCATCGCCATACTGGCTTATCACCCGTCACCCGACGTGATGGTATGAGGTGCCACTGGTTACATGTCGCGGTCACGTCTTGTTCGCATTGACGGCGCTTTGAACAGTGGACGTTACATTTCAGATGTATTACGACTCGTGACTCTACCCTTTATTCGATCCCTGCAAAACCCTACATTTCAGCAGGATAATGCACGACCGCATGTTGCACGTCATGTACGGGCCTTTCTATATACAGAAAATGTTCGATTGCTGCCCTGACCAGCACATTCTCCAGATATCTCACCAATTGAAAACGTCTGGTCAATGATGGCAGAGCAACTGGCTCGTCACAATACGCCAGTCACTACTCTTGATGAACTGTGGTATCGTGTTGAAGCTGCATGGGCAGCTGTACCTGTACACGCCATCCAAGCTCTGTTTGACTCAATGGCAGGGCGCATCAAGTCCGTTATTACGGCCTGAGGTGGTTGTTCTGGGTACTGATTTCTCAGGATCTATGCTCCCAAATTGCGTGAAAATGCAATCACATGTCAGTTCTAGTATAATATATTTGTCCGATGAATACCCGTTTATCATCTGCACTTCTCCTTGGAGTAGCAATTTTAATGGCCATTAGTGTAATTTCGAACGTGGGAAATTGTTGATGATCGTATGGTAGTTGCTTCTGTAAACAGGGCAACTGAAGTGTTCGATGTTTAAACAAGTGCAGTATCGAAGATTTACATCAAATACAGGGAAAAGCGGTAAAACATCATCCGCTAATGCAAAAAGCGAACGAAAGTGTCTGTTGCGTGATCATGGCGGATGGTCAATGAAGAGGAGTTTGACGAAAAAGTCATCGCAGAACTCAACGTCGCACTCGGTGGTCCCTGAAACCACCAAAACAACGCGAAGGGAGTTCCATAACAGGGAATTGCAGAGAGAGCTGGGATTCGAAAACCACTCAGAAGTGATCCAAATGCCAGTAATAGGATATCGTAGTGCCGAAGAAATAAAAACGTGACTGCGGAGGAGTGAAAATTTGTCATTTTGTCGAATAAGTATGGTTTTACATTATTTTCAACTTCTGGCCGAGTTATTAATGTGTCAGTAAATACCTAATTCTTTTAAGACCTGAACTTCGGTGTATAAAGCAGCTTCGTACGCCTGCTCACTTTAAAATGATTCAGTATGTTAAATATTTGACTTTAAGCATGTAAGCGGGAGAAAGTTTACTAAAGATTTGAAACTATGCTTAAAATTTTTTGAAATTTCGTAAGTGCTCTCATTATAAAGCACTGGATGAATATACTACGGGTAACTTGCGTATTTGGGGCAAAACGTAGTTTTTCATTCTCCTAAATGTTTGTGAGCTCATACCCCCTGAATTATGAGTAGTACTATGATGTAATTTTGGACGCAATTTCGGTGGCGCACTTACATACTATCTGCAAAGTGCTTTGCGAATAGAGTTTGCATTAAAAAGGTAAATAAATTAAATCGTCTTGCCTGATGCTGAATTTTTACTGCGCACTATTTTAAACAAAAGCCAGTTTTTCACACATCTAAATATTTGTGACATTGTATAGTCTGTTAACTAAGACCATGGTCGGGTTGATCAGTGGTATCTCTGAGGAATGCCTGAAACCAAGTTTTCCATATATTCAAGTCGAAGAGACTTTCAGATCGGTCGAATCTGCGTCGACAGCTGTTTCAAAGTGAACTTTGCTTGCGCTTGACGCAATGTTAAGAATGAGTTTCTCGAAAAAAGGCTAATAACAATTTTCTCCACTGTTGGAGTCACTTTACGGATTGAACCAAGGTCTTTAAGGCAGTCACACTTTAAACCGATTTATAGCGTGCTACCCACTTTTGTACAAATGACTTTGATTCCCCATGTATTTAGACGCCGCGTCATGACATTTTCGGACCTCTGCGGTGGCTACAGAGAAACATAGTCTCAAAGCACGACGCGAAGGGTGCACTCGTAACCTTTCTCGTGTTTCTCAATCAGGAATTCAAAGTAAACTAATGCTTTATGGGCATTGCATGAAGATCAAAGATTCTCTCTACTGGGTTGTGTAAGAACTATGGCACTGTCTTTTAGTATCTGTGTGAGATGCTGAGCACGCTGTTTCTTAACAGGCTGCATTCCCTGAACAGAGTGTCGTACATTCAGTGGTGTATATGGATACTTTTTACAAAATGTACTGCAAATAGAGTAGGTAGTAATGAAATAAGAGATTAAAACGCTATATCTCATGCTGAAGTTCCCCTGCATGAACAGCAAAAACGTTGTAGGCAATAACTGGTTTTTTGTTTCGTCTCTGTGTCTAAGTGCTTTTGTTTGTGTGTGTGTGGGGGGGGGGGGGGGGGGGTGTCGAGGAGGGGCGTTGATGGGAAGGGATTTGTCAGCGAGAGTAAAAGTTTTTTGATTACGTGTCAGTTTGTTGGAAAACGCTAAATGGTCTCATTCTCAAAAACTGGACGAATATAGTCCGAGTATTTGCACGCCATTAGTTGCACTGCCTCAAGATGAACACAAAGTTTCTAACTGTAATACCTGTCTTACTGCGTTAAGCATTTAATGTAAGATTCATGGGAGCATATAGAGTGTTTAAATTCGGCCAATAATTAAGCGGAATGTACTGGGATAGGGATATGCCTATATACAGATGGTGGTAGTATAGCATTGGCGGAACTGTCACTTAGATGATTCATATGAAAAACATTTCCGACGGGAATTTTATCGGACTTCGAAAGTGGAAAGGTAGTTGGAGCTAGAGACATGGGGCATTCCATTTCGGAAATCGTTACGGAATTCAATATTTCGAGATCCACAGCGTCAAGAGTGTGTCAAGAATACCAATTTCACGCATTACCTCTCACCACGGACAACGCAGTGACCGATGTCCTTCACTGACCGACCGAGACCAGAGGCATTTGCGTAGAGTTGTCAGTGCTAACGGACAAGCAACATTACGTGAAATAACCGCAGAAATCAATGTGGGGCTTACGACGAACGTATCCGTTAGGACAGCGTCGCGAAGTGTGGCGTTAATGCAATGTGGCAGCAGACGACCGACGCCAGTGCCTTTGCTAACAGCACATCGCCTGAAGCGGCTCTCCTGGGCTCCTGACCATATCGGTTGCAAACTGTGGCCTGGTCATGTGACCGAGCGATGTGGTGCAGTGGTTAGCACACTGGATTTGCATTCGGGAGCACGGCAGTTCAGACCTGCGTTCGGTCATTCTGATTTAGGTGATATCCCTTGATCTCTCCAGGAAAAGGCCGCTATGGTTTCTTAGAAATGACATGGCCAATTTCCTTCCCCATCCTTGACACAATTCGAGCTTGTGCTCCGTCCCCAATGACCTAGATGTTGACGGGGACCATCCCCGGTATCCGGCCCGCCAAATATTTGAGTTGGTACCTATACTGCCAACAACTGAGTTTCGAGGCCTATCGCGACCAATACACCGCGACATTGTCGGACAGAATCACGCAACAGAACTATCAAATATATGCTCTGGCAATGCTACTCGCTACAAGACTACATAACTAAACTTATTGTTGCGCCGCTTGAAATAACAATGGGTTGACATTCTCTACCTCTTCGTCTTGCAGTAATAGTGTTGCTAACAATGTTTTTGAGGTTTCGTTATCTTTGCAGGACGCTTTTGTGAAGACTGTGCAGTGAGATACTTCTTTGTCGGTGAAATTCGCCCCAATAAAATACGCCAGAATTTCGGTCAGGTACGTCCACCAATCAAAAGTTATGTAATTAAATAAAAATCGTAGTTCGTTTCAGTGTTAGCTATTCCTAGAAACTTAGGTTTTTGCGATTTCATCTTTCCTTTAGCCTTACATTACGGTGATCATGGAGTGCTAGGGGACTTTAATCCCACTAGGTAGATCATGGCCCTTATGACTTCGTGGAGGAGTCAATGTTTCCGGCGGATTAAAAAGTTTGGAGACCCCTGCTCTGGATGATTGGCTACTTGGAGACCATTTGAAACCATTCACAGAATTCATGTTTCCAAACAATGGCGGAATTTTTGTGGATCAGAATGTGCAGTTTCTCGGGCCACAGTTGTTCGCGATTGGTTTGGTGAACATTCTGGGCAGTTCGAGCGAATGTTTCGGCCACCCAGATCGCCCGACATGAATCCCATCAAACATTTATGGGACTTAATCAAGAGGCCAGATCGTGCAAAGAATCCTGCGCCGGCAACACTTTCGCAGTTATGGACGGCTATAGAGAAGGCACGGCTCAATATTTCTGCATGGGACTTCCAATGACTTGTTGAGTTCATACCACATCGAATCTCTGCACTATGCTGCGAAAGAGGAGGTCCGGCACAATATTAGGAGGTATCTCATCACTTTTGTCAACTCAGGGCACTGAAAATCCTCGTTGTTCTGGAAGCCGTTGCAGAGGTATCCTGCAATTGGTACCACTTTTCAGGATAGCGGTTCATGTCGAGAGGTCGGTCGTCGCTCTGGCATTCAGTGTAGCGACTAGCGGGCCAACAGCAGCAGCAACAGATGTCGGAAGCGGAACGGCTGCGGCTCGGCGACGGTTGCCTGACTACGTGCTACGTGCGACCCCGCGATCGCGATGCACGGCACGCCTCGGCGCTCATTAGGAAGCGCGGGCCGGTCCAGCGGTCCTGCGTTCTTGGCACGACGCTGGGACCCCCTACCGCACACCATCTCCACACCCAGCTGCTGCTGCCTCTGCCGAAATCTGGTCGTCTACCTGTCTGCCTACATTTGGTTCCGTCTTCGCTTCATTTTCCGTTTCCCAGGATACTGACTTCAAATCAACTCAGCTCACCTACTTCCACTGTTCCCCACGGATGAAACCTTCTGACAAATTCCAGTTGTTGTGAACTTTCGCGATTGCAAATGTCACACTCGTTAAGATGTTAGGGAGTTTTATGCCGCGGTAATTACATTTCTTATTGAAACGGAACGTTTCGTTCACATCTGCCGAGGACATCCTCAGGAGAGTCCGCCCACGATAGCTGAGTGGTCAGCGTGACAGAATGTCAATCCCAAGGGCCCGGGTTCGATTCCCGGCCGGGTCGGAGATTTTCTCCGCTCAGGGACTGGCTGTTGTGTTGTCCTGATCATCATCATTTCATCTCCATCGACGCGAAAGTCGCCGAAGTGGCGGCAGATCGAAAGAATTGCATCTGGCGAACTGTCTACCTGACGGGAGGCCCTAGACACATGACATTTACATTTATCTTCAGGAGAGGTTCTAGGAATTTTTGAAGGTCCGATACAAACGCTACAAACAGCGTGCAAGAGCGAGCATCGGACCTTCATAAACGCTACAACCACCTTTGAAGGTCACAGATGGGGACATAACCTTGAGTTTCAATAAGAAATCCATCCGACCACGTCGTAATAGCGCTGAAGGCTTTAATAAGATTCCAACTGTGTCCAAACAACATTCGGGCTGCGCCCTTCACCTTACGCGGGAGACACTCCTACCAAGGGCGATGTCCTTGCCTGAAACACAGCACAGCTCAAGCAAGAATCGAGCCGAAACATTATGATCACTGCTCACCGCGAGATTGAATTACAAGCACGTGACATAATTAACGAAGTACACATGTTGTCTCATATATGTAGTGACAAACCTGGAGAAAGAAGGATTCTTTATTGTATGATCATATGATAGCACAACAAATACTGGTAGTAGTTACTTCTGTGAGATACCTGGGAGCATGCGTACGGAACGATTTGAAGTGGAATGATCATATAAAATTAATTGTTGGTAAGCCAGGTGCCAGGTTGAGATTCATTGGGAGAGTTCTTAGAAAATGTAGTGCACTAACAAAGAAGGTGACTTACAAAACACTCGTTCGACCTATACTTGAGTATTGCTCATCAGTGTGGGATCCGCGCCAGGTCGGGTTGACAGAGGAGATACACAAGATCCAAAAAGGAGCGGCGCGTTTCGTCACTGCGTTATTTGGTAAGCGTGATAGCGTTACGGAGATGTTTAGCAAACTCAAGTGGCAGTCTCTGCAAGAGAGGCGCTCTGCATCGCGGTGTAGCTTGCTGTCCAGGTTACGAGAGGGTGCGTTTCTGAATGAGGTATCGAATATATTGCTTCCCCATACGTATACATCCCGACTAGATCACGAATGTAAAATTACAGAGATTCGAGCGCACACTGAGGCTTTCCGGCAGTCGTTCTTCCCGCGAACCATACGCGACTGGAATAGGAAAGGAATGTAATGACCGTGGCACGTAAAGTGCCCTCCGCCACACACCGTTGGGTGGCTTGCGGAGTATAAATGTAGATGTAGATGTAGAGAGATTTTTTTAACGTAACGGAGCCTACAGTAGGACAGCATGCAAAGTTACGTTTGCTGCTGAAGCGGTGGGGAAGTGTCAGGCGCCGGCACCTATAAATTCGACACTCCGTAGAGTCGTTGGATGGCGTTTCCAGACACAGGTTTCTACCATTGATTTGTTCCTCAAGACACTCTCCACCACCCCTCGAAGTTCGTCGCTACATTTCTGGAACACCATGAGTAAGCCGAGCACAGGAACGTGGGGAATCACTCCATTGACGATACAGTCTACGAATGAGAAAAATCACAGATGTAAGGGACTTTGAGAAAGTGCAGATCATTATGATCGCACGCCTGGGAAAGAGCCTCTGGTAACGGCGAAACTGGTTGACTGATCACGCGCTCCAGTCGTATGTATCTAAGGAATGGCATGCTGTGTTTCTAGCAAACAAAACACAGAATGTCGTTCTTCAGACATAAATTCATCTTCAGGCACACCCCAAGGAGATGTTATAGGTTCTTTACTTTTTCACATTATGTATAAATGACCGGGTGGGTAACATCGGAAGTTCCATGATGTCTTTTGCATACATTGATGCAAATGTATACATCGTATACATTGATGACGATACCGTAGAAATTTGCAGAGGTTAGATGCTTGATCTAAGGGACTGAAAGACGTATTTCTCATAAAGAGCAGAAACATCTATTATTGTCTGATTACACTGTTGCAGAACAATCACTGGCAACAGTCACATCCGTCAATTATCTAGGAGTATGTGTACGGAACCACCTACAATGGAACGACCACACAAAACGAATCACAGTTTAGACAGATGCCATAATGAGATTCGTTGGAGGAGTTCACAGGACGTTTAGCCCACCGACGAAGAAGGCAGCTTACAAAACCCTTGTTCGCCTTGTACTCGAATATTGCTCTTTAGTGAGGGATTCGAACCAGCTGGATTATACAGGAAAAATAACAGGGATAAAATGAAGAGCACCGTGTTCCATTGCAGTTTCATTTAGTAACTGCGAAAGCTTCATGGAGATGGTCAGCTAACTCCAATGGCACAGGCTGCAAGAAAGGCGTTCAGCAACACAGTCATGTTTACTGTTAGAATCCTGAGAGCGTATGCTCGTGGAAGAGTTACCCAGTATACTGCTCACGAGAAGACCATGAAGGTAGATTCGAGCTCACGCCGAACAGGAAAGGGGGTAAGTGACAGTGCTACACGAAGAACCATCCGCTACACACTGTATGATGGCATGCAGAGTGTAGATGTATATATTGAAGGAAGGTGAAACCACGAGTAGGCTACAAGGTGTTGAATATCCACATCTCGTTACAGAACGTGGAGGTCGAAGGCTCGCCCTCTCTGTAAAGCAGGGTAGGCAGCGATTTATGGTAGACTGGACAACCGAGAACCATGCTAGTGCAGGCACGAGTATCTCGGAGCACACAGTTCAACGCAAACTGCTGAACGTGGGTCTGTAGAGGAGACAAACCCTATGTGTCTTCATGATGACCCAAGGACATCGTCAAAAACAACTGTAGTGTGCACACGATCATTAGTCTAGGACTGTGGGTCAGTGGAATCGTATCGCCTGATAGGATGGATCTTATTTCTTGTTACACCAAGTCGATGGTCGAGTCCAGATGCCCCGTCGTCTAGGGGAGCAGCTGCTCGAAACATTCACCTTGTAATGGACGCAGGCCTGTGGTGACAGTATTATGCTACAAAGGATATTTACCTGTCTGTCCATGGGACCAGTGGTAGCAATCGAAGGCACTATAATGGCTGCGAACTAAGTGAACATTATTGCGGACCACCTACGTCCTGTCATACTTTATGCCTTCCCTGATGGCGATGGTGTCTTTCAGCAAGATAACTGTTCGTGTCTTCATGCGACAGTGGTTCGGAACATGATAGTGAACTCACTTTTATGTTTTGTCACCAAATGTGCCTGATATTGGCCTGATGGAACACACCTGGGCGGTATAAGACGCCAGCTCTGCGGGGACGGAAGCACCGGCACGTAATTTACAGGAAATGCGTGACCTGTGCGCAGATTTGTGGTGTCACATACCTAAGGGGACCTGCGAGACCCGAATCCATGTCGCCCAGAATCACTGCGTATTGCGTTCCAAAAGTGGACCAACATAGTATTAATCAGGTGGTCTTAATGTTTAGGCTCATGACTGTATTTTTCTGCAGCGGCCCCAGGCGAGTAAGCTGAAACAGTAGTCTGTCTCTAAGGACATCTGCATCGGCGAAAGATATAGAATTCCTTAACCCCAGGGCTAGATTTACGCCTAAGTCAGGATCTACAGTTGAGTCAGTGTTTGTTGACCTCTGACAGTTGCAGTGTGTTCAGCAGGCTAGTTTAACAGCTCACTGTTGTCACAGCTATGAAGACGGCTACTGTCCACGCCATCTACCGTTGACACCTTCCAGTTTAAAGCTGGCAACAGCGCCACATGCTTTCAGTGATCTTCTTACACCTTAACGACTATAGGGCAGCAAGGGGAAAGGGAGTGCCGAGAGACCTCAGATGGTGCTTGTACGTCGGGAAAAAGAAGTGCTTAAAGCTCGAAAAAAAATGGGAGGCTATCCAATAGCACTCCGTTGCACTCTGATTAAATTTCCTTTGTGACTGACGTTTCAGCGAGTCGATTCATAGGGGCTAGCCGTCATCCAATCGTATTCACTGTGTTGACTGTCTTGCAAATTACTTGCAGTGCCTTGTGAATCGTGGCTGGCTGCGCGCCGCCAACGCTGATCCCCGCCACGGCACTCTGTCGGTCACAAAGTAATTTTAATAGTAGTATAGCGTAAAGTTTCGTTCTTGTTGAGATCATTTGGAAGGAGATTGTTGACATCACTGTTCGCTTCTGCTGTATAGTTGACATTGATTTGGGCTTTGAGTTATCATTCCAGCCGGCCCATGTGACCGAGCGGTTCTAGGTGCTTTAGCCCGGAACCGCGCTACTGCTACGGTCGCAGGTTCGAATCCTGCCTCGGGCATGGATGTGTGTCATGTCCTTAGGTTAATAACTTTTAAGTTGTTCTAAGTCTAGGGGACTGATGATCCCCGATGATAAGTCCTATAGTGCTTAGAACCATTTGAAGTTATCATTGCACATGCTGTCTATTATGGTTTTTTGTTTAAGATGATCTATCACTATGAGTGACGTGAAGATGCTAACTAGTGGACAAAAGAGGAATTGAACTAAACGAACTATTTAATTGAAAAAGATACACAACCGGCGAATATATAAAATCGAACAGCATTACAGAAGCTCTCCAACTGAGTCGGAATGACATCTCAGCATCGAACTACAGCCCGGGCATAGGTGTTTTAATCAAATGAAAATACATGCCTCCAGAGACCTTCTCAGGCTTTTAACATATGTATGTAATTTGGATTAAGGAGGGAGTCATGATATGTTGATCCGTGCAGTTGCGGAAAGCCACTGTCTCTAGTTGTTAGTGCATCTGGCCTAGTAAGCATGAGACCTGGGGTACGAATCTCTGCCTGCGTACAAATGTTCATTCCTCCCTTGAGTTTGTAGGTACAAACCACATACGTCTGTGACTTTAAAAGGGCTCTGGAACCGTACAGTTTCACCTGAATATATTTCTAAGTCTAAACTTCTTAACAACAAAGATCGGCACCAATAATACCAGCCGCCAAAGCAAGCAAACTCCACATTCTGGCCCTGAAGGGTCAATCGGGACCGACCGGCAGCCGTGTCATCCTCTGCCTATGGTGTCATTGGATGCGGTACGAAGGTGTGTGATGTCAGCACACCGCTCTCATGACGTTTTCGGCTTCACATTGGAGCCGCTATTCCTCAGTCAAGTAGTTCCTCCAATACATCGTGAGGCAGGGTGCACCCCGTTCCTTTTCTCTCACAAAGGAAGAATCTTTGGTACTATCGGGAAGCGAATCTGAGTCCTCCGCATAGCAACCAGACATGCTTAACTCTGAGCTTTGTGGATTATCAGTCAAGGTGAAATTTTTAACACTGTTTAATGAAAGCATTCACGACGGTGAAATGTACTGCCTCAACGGGAGCGGAGTTAAATGTGGAAGCGTCGTTACTGTTGCAGTTGAAGATGGAAGGCTTCGAAGTCGGGATTTGTTGTAGTAGAGCGGATCTTCCAATTTTGGGAACGAGGAAACAGAGGAAAGGTCGCGAATAGGGTCTTGAAAGTCAGAAGTTGGGGACACTGAAAAGTCTCAGACCTAGTGCGTTTACGGTTGTAAATTGGACCCTTCTCCACACAAAGGTCGGTTTGAACATTGCAATGCTTCATAAGACATGATTATTTTAGAGACGGTATACTCTTGCCTGTGACAATATTCTCAAATGACTTACCCAGGGGTATATCACAGTTTAATGTTGAGTTCGTACCATGGAGCAATCCGACATTTTTCACACCATAAAAATTCATTACTAGAGCTAAAAGAAGAAGTGTGTACGACAAAATCTTACGAAGAACTGGGAATTTAACCTTATACTGAGACTCACTAATCAATATCCATAGAGTGTTAAACTCAGAATACTATTTCTCTTTTCTATAAAGACTCTGACGGGCTACACATATATTCCAGGCCTCTAGAGATTTAATTGATATTACTCAGTTGATTTTTACATTTAGATATCCGACATCCAACCGCTAACATATTAGCGCTATACATTTTTAAAGGACGAGACAGTCATTGACTGTGCGGGTTGTCCCGGCGAAGGTTCGAGTCCTCCCTCGGGCATGGGTGTGTGTGTTTGTCGTTAGGATAAGTTAGGTTAAGTAGTGTGTAAGCTTAGGGACTTTAGCAGTTAAGTTCCATAAGATTTTTTTTAAAAAAAAGGACGAGAGAACTATTCGCAGGCTATTAAGCGGAATTTCAGCATATAATTTTGGCTAGAGGGAGGTAGGACCATGTTTCCACCTTTCTGTGACCAAGATATCTACTAAGGATTACGAACTGTCATCGGACAGTGCAGTGCCTCAGGAATATTGCCGGAGGCCATGGATGCTGGTTGGTCCCATCCAGGTGGTGCAATCGAAGTGACGCCGCCACTCACGAAGCGTTACACAGGGTGTTACAGAAAGGTACGGCCTAACTTTCAGGAAACATTCCTCACACACAAAGAAAGAAAATATGTTATGGGGACATGTGTCCGGAAACGCTTACTTTCCATGTTAGAGCTCATTTTATTACTTCTCTTCAAATCACATTAATCATGGAATGGAAACACACAGCAACAGAACGTACCAGCGTGACTTCAAACACTTTGTTACAGGAAATGTTCAAAATGTCCTCCGTTAGCGAGGATACATGCATCCACACTCCGTCGCATGGAATCCTTGATGCGCTGATGCAGCCCTGGAGAATGTCGTAGTGTATCACAGCCGTCCACAATACGAGCACGAAGAGTCTCTACATTTGGTACCGGCGTTGCGTAGACAAGAGCTTTCAAATGCCCCCATAAATGAAAGTCAAGAGGGTTGAGGTCAGGAGAAAGTGGATGCCATGGAATTGGTCCGCCTCTACCAATCCATCGGTCACCGAATCTGTTGTTGAGAAGCGTACGAACACTTCGACTGAAATGTGCAGGAACTCCATCGTGCATGAACCACATGTTGTGTCTTACTTGTAAAGGCTCATGTTCTAGCATCACAGATAGAGTATCCCGTATGAAATCATGATAACGTGCTCCATTGAGCGTAGGTGGACGAAACTAAAATGAACTCTAACATGGAAATTAAGAGTTTCCGGACACACGTCCACATTACATCTTTTCTTTATTTGTGTGTGAGGAATGTTTCCTGAAAGTTTGGCCGTACCTTCGTGTAACACCCTGTATTGGACACGATTACCGTCCGTTAACTCAAATAAAAGTTAGAAAACCACTGCCGATGGCCACTCTTGTCCACTCATTATCCCACAATGTTAGTGAAACATCAGCCTTCTGCGTCTCTACGCCGTCTTGGGTGTCATCTACCCATTTATTCATTGATTCCATCTAAAACACACTATGTGATCAAAAGTTCGTGGTGTCCTCCATCGGTAATGCTGGAATTCAGTATGGTGTTGACCTACCCTTAGCCTTGATGACAGCTTCCACTCTCGCAGGCATACGTTCAGTCAGATAGTGGAAGGTTTCTTTGGGAATGGCAGCCTATTTTTCACGGAGTGCTGCATTGAGGAGAGGTATCAATGTCGACATGTGGGGCCTGGCACGAAGTTGTTCTGTAGGATTCAGGTCAGGACTCCGCGCAGACCAATCCATTACAGGGATGTTATTGTCGTGTAACCACTCTGCCTTAGGCCGTGTATTATAAACAGATGCTCGATCATGTTGAAAGATGCAATCGCCATCACCGAATTTCTCTTCAACAGTGGGAAGCCAGATGGTGCTTAAAACATTAATGTAGGCCTCTTCTGTGAGAGTGCCACGCAAAAGAACAAGGGGTGCAAGCCCGCGCCGTGAAAAACACGACCACACCATAACACCACCGCATCCGAATTTTACTGTTGGCACTACGCACGCTGGCAGAAGACGTTCACCGGGCATTCGCCATACCCACACCCTGCCATCGGATCGCCACATAGTGTTCGTGATTCGTCACTCCACACACAGTTTTTCCACTGTTCAATCGTCCAATATTTACGCTCCTCACACTGAACGAGGCATTGTTTGGCGCGATGTGTGGCTTATGAGCAACCGCTCGACCATGAAATCCAATTTTTCTCACCTCCCGCCTAACTGTCATAGTGCTTGCAGTAGCTCCTGGTGCAGTTTGGAATTCCTATGTGATGGTCTGGATAGGTGTCTGCCTGATACACATTACGACCCTCTTCAACTGCCGGCGATCTCTGTCAGTCAAAAGACGAGGTCGGTCTGTGCGTTTTTCTACTGCATGTGTCCCTTCACGTTTCCACTTCACAATCACATCGGGAACAGTGGACTTAGGAATGTTTAAGAGTGTGGTAACCTCGCTTACGGACGTATGACACAAGAAATACCCAATCACCTGGCCATGTTCGCAGTCTGTGAATTCCGCGGAGCGCTCCACTCTGCTCTCTCACTGTCTAATGGTTACTGAGGTCGCTGATATGGAGTAGCTGTCAGCAGGTGGCAACACAATGCACCTAATATGAATAACGTATGTTTTGTGGGTGTCCGGATACTTTTGATCACATAGTGTACGCGCGTTTTATATGTTGAACTGATTCCATTTTTTGGGGGTGTTCACCGAGACGTCGATTACCAATTTACGGCATCCGCAATCAAGAGAATCCTCACCTGTGTTGCGTAGCTGTGCTATCGTGTATCCTTTGTAAAAAAAAAAAAAAAAAAAAAAAAAAAAAAAAAAAAAAAAAAAAAAAAAAAAGGGAATTTGTGGTAAGGTCTTATGGGACCAAGCTGCAGAGGTCATCGGTCCCTACTTAATCTAACTTTAACTAACGCTAAGGACAACACACACATCCATGCACGAGGGAGGACTCGAAGCTCCTACGGGGGGAGTATCCGCGCGGAGTATCTTTTGTTCTGAGCATTTATAGGCCTCTCCATTAAATGCGGAAGAAAGATCTAATTTATATGACACTGTCGATTAACTTGCAGATTACTGTCACCATAAATATGTGAATCATATTAGCTTTAGTAGCATCTAGTACATGCCAGTCCTGGAATTAGGTCTTGGTCTCTCCAGCGACGGCGTTGGTTGTCTTCATAACAGATCTGCCCCGTCTCAGTCAAGAGTATAACACTGACTCCCCGAGAGTTTTCCTGCAATGAATGTTCATTCGAAAAGGGCAATGCAAAATACGAGCCATAAATTCCTGTATATGGTCGTTATGAGCTGCGCTGTTGCAGGTGGTCCCGCTAAAACATTTCTCTGTCAGGATGAAGAACTAGCGAAAATTCCTGCGCTCCCATGTTCGTATTCGCCCTACAATGTGTTATTACTCACGAGACTTTAGGTCGATACAAATGGTTACAGCAATTATGGTTTTCTTGTGATGGAGCTACCTGGTAATAGACGTAGTTCCAGTTAAAACATTCTGTTGGTCACAAATGGCAAGACTGAAGTCTACAGCAGTGCTATGCACATCATATAATGCGTCACTTTCACAACTATTCGTCAAAGAGAAACAAGGAAGTAAAAATAAGGTTTAATGTTTCATCGAAATCTGGCGGGGGATTTTTCTACGTTTATCTTAAAAATTTTAACGAAACATCAGTCTGGGTGACCGAACTAGGTTTTGATATCAGCTCCCACAAAATGCGATTCATGTTCCTTGCCTACATACCTAGACCCGACAAACCATCTGGTTCTCTGTGAAGGTATTGGAGGACACAAGGAAGGAAGTTCTTTCTGGTGTTTTCCGGTAGATTAGTGTGCACCACAGTTAAAACATTCTGTTGGTCATAAATGGCAAGACTGTAGTCTATAGCAATGCTGTGCACATCATATAACGCGTCACTTTCGGATTCCTTTCACAACTATTCCTCAAAGAGTAAGAAGGAAGTAAAAATAAAGTTTAATGTTTCGCCGACGATAAATCTGGCACTGACATTTTTCGAAGGCGATTTGTCTACGTTCATCTTAAATTTTTTAAAGAAAGTTAAATCTGGATGGCCGAAAGAGGATTTCATATCAGTTCCCACAAAATGCGAACCATGTACCTTGGGTGCACAATTATACCCGACAGGCCATCTGGTTCTCTGTCGTGCTATGTGGAGGACGCAAGGAAGGAAGCTTTTTCTGGTGTTTTTCTGTAGAACAGTGTGCACTGCAGGCGTAAACGAGCCTAAGGATTAACCTATTTGGTGCATTCTTCCTTCAGTAGTCTCTATAGTGCAACAAGATTCCCTTCAGTGACGGAAGAAATATGACACCACAAAATCACTGAGTGGGTAAGAATCGTCGCAAGACTTATACCCATTTTAAATACACCAAACATACGAACAAAGTAAAGCGATGCACTATTCCAGTAATCTGTAGTCGACATCATTCACGGGCGGACGCACTGACCTTTCTCTCTGGAGTCTCATATTGAAAATCTTTCATAGTACCCAATGAACACTGTGTACCGTTTCGCTCCAAAAAATCCTATTCCAAAAAATCCTGTTGACTAGCTTTCTCAGAGTAGGGCTGACAATGAAATAACACCTAGTGTTGATGAACCACTGCTTTCAACATTGGTGATTTGCTATGTCTGTGGAAAGAAGTCAGTTATAGGATATTTTGATTAAATAGTTGTCGACCCGTGGTCTTCAGTATCAGTGCCACCTGAGCAGTTGGGTTGCACCGAAAGGTTTTAACGGACGTCAGATATTGGCACGTAAAACAAAGCTGATATTGTGTCAGCAGAGAGGAGGCATAGCTGTTTTTCCATCACGCTTCGATTGTGCAGTATTTGTGATACATATATTGCATGTGTACAAAGAGGTTAGCTGGGGTAGGATTTGTGAATATAACTGTAAAAGTTAAAATCAGATGACTGGATAGAATGTCAGGATACGATTTCGTTAGGGAACTGAAGAGTTCCTGATTCGACAAATGCAAATAGCTCGACACATTGTGTGTAAACATTAACCCAAAAACTTTTCTGAGCGACATTTCAATTTCCCTGGCAAACATTGCCCCATGCTCGGAAATTACATTACTCTGATCGATGTTTGCGCGACGCCCTTGTAAATAAGAAATTTGCAGTAGAGTTTCCACTTCAGTGAATCTACGTTACCTCAAAAATATATATATATCACTCCTGTCAACAGGAAATCGCCGATGAGTGACACCGGTCAGATGCGGGTTTCAAATCGAAGAGCATATGAGTGTGTGACGTGGACACTCAGATTTAAGTCACACATGGAAATATGAAAGAATGTTTGTTAAATGATGTTGGAGATACAGAAATCAATCCAGTCTGGGTGTTTCCTGACTGAACCTAACTGTTGTTATCAGCTTAGCGTTTAGGAATTTAGAAGACTATCTGGTCTTCACTAGATGACCAGAAAGCATTAACACAAAGTACATTAGCAATAAAAAATGTACACAGTTTTACGTTTCGCATCGGACATACGTCAAGTTCATATGTATTATCGCCATGCATAAACCAGATTTTGTTCGGATTCAAAGGTTATTGAAATAAAAACAGACGATGCATCAGAAGCTAACAATACGAGCGTCTCAAATCTTCTATTATGTTATTTTGAATATGATGGTTTGAGAGCACTGCGGGACTCTTCGTTAATATTGCCGAAGGAAATATTGCAAGCCTGCCTCACCTTTTGAAAAGTAAAATACGTAATTCACTGGTTGCAGTTTTTCCGTAAGTAATACTTGTATTGTATGCTTTTAAGACCCCATTGACAGCATCTTATTTACGATGCATTCATGTACACTGTTTTCTGACTCCTATGTGGTCGATGGTGCTCGCATTCATTCGTGTGGTGTCGCTCGATCTCGAGTTGGCCTTTTTCAGTCCTGAAAAAGAAATATAAGTTTTAACATCATGAAGGGGAGGAGAGGTGGCACCACAAGGTTTCTGAATTACAGGGCTTCCGACAACGACTTCGTGTAAATTCCAAACATCTTTAGTCTTTTAGGGCGATGCGTCCAAAAGTAGGGTGTAAGCTCTTTGGCCCCTTCTGATGCTGCTACAGAGGAGTACGCTAAGAAATGATTCTAGCTTTAGGTACCGTTCTCTACTTCACCACAACACCATAAAACTTCGCACTACACATACTCACAATGGTTGCCGCGATAAACAACAGTTACGCTTCAAGAAGGTAAGTTGACTCAGCTCGTGAGAGAAAAGACCTTGCTGCTTAGGCTGTCGAGATTAACCCACTGAGTTTTTAAAGCAAAAATTGTGTATGGCTTACCTCTTACTGGGATGAAATTAAAATCACGGTTTTAGCTGATTAAAAATGCCTTAGGAGCCCATAATGAGAAGTAAAATATCGATGTACACTAACCGGGAAGTTAATGATAATGCATCATTGAGAATGCTTTGGGAGAACTGGAAATCTCTGACTGGACCTGCCTGGAGGCGATAAAACATACATCCATTTTAATACACGTATCGTCACTTTACTGTGACAATTGCCAGTGTTCGACGTCAACGCGCAATAACAGCTCACAGACGGCAAGTGGTAGCAATAGTGATGGACGGTATACAGGGTGTTACAGAAAGGCACGGCCAAACTTTCAGGAAACATTACTCACACACAAATTAAGAAAAGATGTTATGTGGACATGTGTCAGGAAACGCTTAATTTCCATGTTAGAGCTCATTTTAGTTTCGTTAGTATGTACTGTACTTCTTCGATTCACCGCCAGTTGGCGATCGGCGTCTTAGGGAGCACGGAACATCCCAGCCTATGACTCGCGACTGGGGAAGACCTAGAACGACGAGGACACCTGCGATGGACGAGGAAATTCTTCGTGCAGTTGACGATAACCCTAATGTCAGTGTCAGAGACGTTGCTCCTGTACAAGGTAACGGTGACCACGTTACTGTATGGAGAGTGCTACGGGAGAACCAGTTGTTTCCGTACCATGTACAGCGTGTGTAGGCACTATCAGCAGATGATTGGCCTCCAGGGGTACACTTCTGCGAATGGTTCATCCAACAATGTGTCAATCCTCATTTCAGTGCAAATGTTCTCTTTACGGATGAGGCCTCATTCCAACGTGATCAAATTGTAAATTTTCACAATCAACATGTGTGGGCTGACGAGAATCCGCACGCAATTGTGGAATCACGTCATCAACACAGATTTTCTGTGAACGTTTGAGCAGGCATTGTTGGTGATGTCTTGATTGGGCCCCATGTTCTTCCACCTACGATCAATGGAGCACGTTATCATGATTTCATACGGGATACACTACCTGAGCTGCTAGAACATGCGCGTTTACAAGTACGACACAACACGTGGTTCATGCACGATGGAGCTCCTGCACATTTCAGTCGAAGTGTTCGTACGCTTCTCAACAACAGATCCGGTAACCGATGGATAGGTAGGGGCGCTCACCTGACCTCAACCCTCTTGACTTTCATTTATGGGGGCATTTGAAAGCTATTGTGTACGCAACCCCGGTAGAGACTCTTCGTGCTCGTATTGTGGACGTCTGTGATACAATACGCCATTCTCCAGGGCTGCATCAGCGCATCAGGGATTCCATGCGACGGAAGGTGGATGCATGTGTCCTCGCTATCGGAGGACTTTTTGAACATTTCCTGTAACAAAGTGTTTGAAGTGACGATGGTACGTTCTGTTGCTGTGTGTTTCCATTCCTTGATAATGATATTTGAAGAGAAGTAATAAAATGAGCACTAACATGGGAAGTAAGCGTTTCCGGTCACATGTCCACATAACATATTTTCTTTCTTTGTGTGTGAGAAATATTTCCTGAAGGTTTGGCCGTAACTTTTTGTAAGACCCTGTACACGGCGTGTCTGGAGGACGCGAAAACAGTGCAGTCGTTGCCGTAATGAGGAAGCTCTGCGATTTATTTGACGTACAAAAGGGCATCGTCATTGACTTTCGGGCCAAGAGTGGAAGCATTTCCGAAATGTCCAAGTTTGTAAACTGTCCACGTGCCACCGTGGTTAAAAGGTACCGTGAATGGCAAAATGGCGCTATGCAAAACTGGCGCAGAGGCACCTCTGGTGCACCACAGGCCATACGTGAGAGGGGTGAACGGTGGCTGCGGAGATGTGTTCATACGAACTGATGTGCAGCAGTTGCGCAAATGATCACCCACATGAATCAAGTAACTACTAACAGTGTCTTTTGAACGACGGCTCAGCAGAAGCTGCGTATGGATCTATGCAGCAGGCGCCTGGTTCTCACACCCATTGTGACTGCTTTCATCGACGACGAAGGCTGGAATTTTCATGCTAATACCACATCTGGACGTCTGCTGCGTGGCGACAGGTGGCCTTTTCAGATGAATCACGGTTTATGCTCCGTCGAACAGGTGGTCGATGACGTGTAAGGCTCTGCAACAATTGTCGGAAGGGTCCAGCCCAGAGTAGAGAGTATTATGCTCTGGGGAATGTTTTCGTGGCATTCTCTGGGTGATCTCGGCATTGTGCAAGGCACATTGGATCAATTCATCTATTGTTGGGGACAATATCCGTTCTAATACGCAGTTTGTTTATTCATAGTACGATCGATTCTACAAGCAGGACAGTACCTACATGTTGTTTGTTTTCCCATTACGGGATGTTCAAAAAATGTTCAAATGTGTTTTAAATCTTATGGATGTTAAGGTCACCAGTCCCTAAGCTTACACACTACTTAACCCAAATTATCCTAAGGACAAACACACACACCCATGCCCGAGGGAGGACTCGAACCTCCGCCGGGACCAGCCACACAGTCCATGCATCAGACCGCTCGGCTAATCCCGCGCGGCACACTACGGGATGGATAAGCAGGACAATGCCACGTTTCACACGGCTCACTGTGAACGTGCATAGTTCAAAGAGCACCAGTATGAATTACTC
Source organism: Schistocerca gregaria (assembly GCF_023897955.1). NCBI lineage: Eukaryota > Metazoa > Arthropoda > Insecta > Orthoptera > Acrididae > Schistocerca > Schistocerca gregaria. The sequence continues at coordinate 655,560,764 of NC_064922.1, forward strand.
TACTTCCCTGGACACCAAACTCCTCGGATTTAAACCCAATCGACAATCTATAGGATTACTTCGATCGGGCTGTTCGCGCTCGGTTGCCACGTTAATGTGAGTCGATCGTGTACTATATATATATATATATATATATATATATATATATATATATATATATATATATATATATATACAGTAACTTTCGAAGGACTGGTCTTATTATTACAAGTAACTAACCTGTTCAAAGGCTCACGTATCTGTGACTATAGTTTCTCTTTCACTGTTTTGATTGATTGTCCACCTCGATAAACGATAGTTGAGTGCGAATGACCCGGTTACTGCCCAGTACTGCCAAGGATTTTTTCTTGACGGAGGTACTGGCAGGTGGTGTGCTCAGCCTCGTGAGGCCAACTGAGGAGCTACTCTACCGCTTAGTAGCGGTTGGTTAAGAAACCCAACGACTACTGGCAGATTAGTGTGCTGACCATAGGCCCCTACAAACAGTAACCAATCTTGCCCTTGACAGAGGATGAAGCGGTGGATGTCAGGCCCAGCTGGCCCACCTAGTGCCAGAACATAGTACTTTAGCTTTACCTATTGTGTTTGACTGACGAACTTAAGATTCCCATAACAGCCGGTTTTCATTGTGTCCAGGTGGTATTTCTTCAGCTTCTGGCATCCATACGCTCACGTGAGGCGTCGACTTTTTCCATAAGTCCAACCTTGCCTTCTCTAGTGAAATGGCGAGCTTCTCAGATGTCCTCAGGCAGCTCTTTCGCGATCTTAGCCGTTGCTGTCATGGATTATGTCCGTGCAGTGGATGGGCACTGTTATGTTCTACTTTCAGTCTCTCCTTGTTGGCAGCCATTGCTCTGCGTACCCATGGTGGCGCTATTCCAGCCGGGTTGTAGAGCTTATCAGTTGGAGTAGGTCTTAAGCAACCTGTGATCAACCTTCAGGTTTCGTTGAGAGAAAATGTCTATTTGTCTGGCATGAGATGACCTGTACCAGACTGGGGAAGCATATTCGGCAGCGGAAAAGCACAGTGCCATTGCAGAAGAGCGAACAGTTTGTGGATGTGAGTCCCACTATGTCCCCGTTAGTTTGCGAATTGGGTTGTTTCGAGTTGTCATTTTCATGTTGGCGTTCTTGCAGGAGTACATGAAAGGAGCCTCCACGAAGCTTGCAATGATTTTTGATCAAGATAAGACCTGCAGTCGGGCGTTCCCTGGTCGTCAGATTTCTCTGGCGTCTGATCCTTTCACAGCAGGGACATCATCTTGGTCCTTTTCAGGATCACAGTTGACCATCATATCGGCGAATATAGAAGTCGTCCCGATAACGTTTCAACATCACAACCATCACAGGTGCAGTGGAGGCTCAGAACACAGGAAAACAAAAGTTGGTGTTTGTAGATCACGAATGAACTGGGAGATAAGTCCAAGAACAATAACTGTCTCGCCATGGTGTTGGTGTTGTTATGTCTAGCGACTCACACCAACAAGCAAATCGGCATAAGAAGATCCCTGACAGCCAACAGTACGTTCCAGCTTTCACCCCCACAGCACTGGCGGCTTCGAGAGGAACCAATGGTCTTCTTCATACCTGCGACAACATTGAGGTGTTGCCATTGAGACATAGAGAATCATCGTCTTATGTACTGGTTGAGGTAGGTACGCGAAGCTGCCGCGCCCAGCCCAATGCAGCTCGACCACTGGGTCGTTGCAAGGCAGCGGCCGTTGGATGGCTCACCTGTGACGCCCCGCGGCCGGCGGTCTGCAGACGGCGCGTCCTGCCCCAGGCGCAGCCGCCGCTTGCAGTCCTGCGTCTGCCTGCAGACACAAAGTGCCAACCAGCCGGTTAGCTTCTGCTGCGAGACAAAACTGTCAACGAAACAACTCGAGTAAGGAAGGACATTATTGTTCTAAATCTTCTAACCAGCGATGTCTCAGATAAAGCAAGGCGTAACTTTTGTCAACACACACCATAGCAAGGACAAGAAAAGCCAGTAGACCCGCATACGGAACGAGAAGAGAGCCAGATGGCTCTACAACAGTTAAGCACTTCAACAGAACATTGCAGGGAGGTGCGTACACGCGTACCTAAGGAGAACGAGAAGAATCGCTGGTTCTCTATGAAAATGATAACGCCTTGCTATCTACAAATGGCGAGGTATTACTGGACCCGACGGAGTTGTCAATCAGAAAGCAGAGATACTAGATACAGTCCGATGATAGAGTAACATGTGTGCGTCTGTCTCAGATACGTAAGTTACAATATAGTGAGAAGCCCTTACGCTGAAAAAGTGAAGCCTGCCTCCCCCATGTCGGTGAGTCTTAGGAAGTCTTAGGAAAATGATCGTATGGCACTGCTGCTCTTCCACCTAACTTTTTTTTTTGGTTCTATGTATACCGTGCTCGACTATTGAAAACTGGTTTCAAAAAATTTTCAACTATCCTGAGTATTCATACATGAAAGTAAATTGTTTCAAAGTACTTATTCAGAACTGACTGTCAGTTCAACGCATTAGCGCTAAGAAGATATATTTAACACACGGCTTTAATGCAGAAACAGACGCCTAATGCTCACCAAGGTGCCAGACAGACTTCAACTGACGTTTGTGCTCGGCATAGACAACGCCATCTCCCCCTAAGCGCCTTGATATCAGACTACAGCAGAGACTGAGTGTAGCGATACAAGACTGAAGACTAAACTGCGCTCCGAGGGCCAGCGACACAAACTTCAACAAAAGTAGGCTACTCGTCGTAGAAGCACAGAGGTAGTATTAGAATTTGTAACATACGTTTTAGTAGGTAGTAATTCATTTAGTAATATGAACGTGGTGGTAGTAGTAATAAACGTTCTTGTTGTTCTTATATTACACGCACTTGTAGACACAGTTCTAATAGCAGCAGGTGATGAAGATTACAGAAAAATTAATTATAACAGATTGAAATAATGGAAACCTATGGCTCTAAATCTATAACAGAACAGGAATGACTGTGGAAGAAGATCCCACAGGATGACTGTACATAGCGTAGCATATTGGTAGCCATCAAAATGTTAAGAGTGGTATATATATATATATATATATATATATATATATATATATATATATATATATATATATATATATATATAAGGACAAGTACTGTGACAGATGTAGTAAGAAGTTCGGTATTCATCAACACGACTCGTGCGTGTGAGTTGCGTTTGTGCGCGCTCGCAAAAATAAGCTGACAAACGACGCAACATGCACTATTTATGAAACAGATGACTTTATGCAGCGAGTCTGCATAACTTCATCAAGAATCTTCGCCACAAGTACCAAGACAACAAAAAGCCCTTCGCAAGCCGAACTCATCCTTCCCCGACACACAGGCAGACCCATCAGTCCAGAATCAGTGTGAAGAAAGTCATATCTTTATCTGGTACTGACTGTTGGTCAGTGTATCCAGAACCATTTGTAGTAAAATATCAAAAATATTCTTGCAATTGAAAATGCGTATGGTTCTGGGTTTTAAATGCTTCCAGTAACGAATTGTGCCTCAGTGTCGCGATTCTTTTTCGCGTTACTTGCCGATGTCAAAAATGTGCATGTAGAAAATGTTCGAATGTATCTGGAAGTTACCATGTTCTAAATCATCAACAGCACACTGTTCTTTCAAATAGCCCAAAGAGGAAACCAGTGGAATGAGACCTGAATACTGACTCCACTGGCGAAACTAGCTTCAAATATACTGAGAAAATTAGTGCCTTTATGACCTAGGGATTTAAAAAAATTAAAATGTCCCTAATTTAGGTGCATTCATTAGAGTCACACATTTGGGCTGAAAGCAGAGCAGTACGCTGTTGGCGAAATACTTTCCACGTGTTATGTAGTATAGGAGTTTATAACATTTCTACACATTTGCACTTTCTCTCTTTTTTAGAGACTTTGTGATTACTACAGCTAGAATTTTTGTGACCTGAAAATCACCATAATATTCACAAAAGTATGCTGTTGTGACCAAAAATTTACAAAAATATCCACAATAACGTAAAAAATATGGCATAAAATATTAAAATGATGTAAAATTTCTGTTGTAAATAAATCATTAAACCAGTTTATGTTAAGGAAGTATTCGTTAAAGAATAAAATTAAAATAAAAATCAAGAAAAACTCTAGAATCTTGAACAAGATTGTAAACAATAACTGTAAAGCGAGAGTCTTGGGAAGGATGTTAGAATCAGCTGACGAGTTGCGTAACATAGATTTATTAGAACCCTGCACCTAAGTTTCGATAATTATAAAACCATCTTCATCGCAAGGATACGGTAACCCCTACAAATTCCACATTGGCTAAAAAATGTTTAAGTAAAACGGAAATGGTACAAGCGGGATAAACAACTACAATCCAAGAGTAGACACTTACCTGTTACATATTGTGCTGAAAAGATACGTTAGAATAAAACCGTTTGGTTCTCGTGAGGTAAAGATTCATCTTATCTGATGACAATGACTTCTTATTTTATTGTTTCCAAGGTGAACTTCTATTTGACAAGAGTCAAACGGCTCCAACACACTACGAAACAAGTAAGTGTGTACTCTTGAGTTCTAGTACTTTTTCCTGCGTTTTCTGTTTATTTTTTACTTGAACCTTTCGTAACCAATGTCTCATTTCTCAGTGATATATCGCTTTCTGATGAAGATAATTTATAAGTATGGAAACCTAGGTCAAGGGTTCCAGTAAACCTATGTTAGGCTGATTCTTTCATCCTTTCCAAGACTAAGCTATAGAATATGTTCTTGTAGTATGCTATTTATGAACATTAGCAGAACATAGTTAAACTATGACGTGTTTGCACATCCTCATTTTACTTCAATTTATAAGTTCTGAGTTGCAATATTCGATGAACACGATATGCAGACTTTCAAATAAAAAGATATCCTAAACCTACCCACCAAAGCCTTCTATTTCCAAAAACTTATTTTTACTTCAGCTGACAGAAGATGAGCATATTTAAAATGGACATTATCATTTGAACTGAAGTCTAAATGATTAAGAGAGAACTTGTCATCCAGCAAAATCTTTTTTCTGACCAGTTTTCCATTTTTCCCCTTTTAACACACGCAGATTTCAATTTATTCACTGTTTTTTTCATTTATTGGTTGATTAGTTGACATGGGGGACGGGACAAAGCCGCACGGGATTAGCCGAACGGTCTCAGACGCTGCAGTCATGGACTTTGCGGCTGGTCCCGATGGAGGTTCGAGTTCTCCCTCGAGCATGGGTATGTGTGTTTGTCCTTAGGATTATTTAGGTTAAGTAGTGCGTAAGCTTAAGGACTGATGACCTTAGCAGTTAAGTCCCATAAGATTTGACACACATTTGATCATTTTGGACGGGACCAAACAGCGAGGTCATCGGTTCCATCGGATTATGGAAGGATGGGGAAGGAAGTTGCCGGTGCCCTTTTAAAGGGACCATCTCGGCATTTGCCTGAAGCGATTTTGGGAAATCACGGAAAACCTAAATTATGATGGCCAGACGCGAGTTTGACCCGTCGTCCTCCCGAATGCGAGTCCACTGTCCTAACCATTGTGCAACCTCACTTGGTTTTCATTTTCTTCTATCTGCTTCACTAGTGCCAATTATGATTGCTCGAGTGCAATTATGGCACCAGGAATATACCCACAATTTGATTTTGTATAAGAAATTATGACTGAAATTTCGGTATTATCCTCAGGCTAGTCCAATTAAAGCGGCTTCACTGCTATCGAATGAATCAATGATTCTTGTCGCGACGCTGAAGTTCTGGCAGTAATAATTGAAGACATCAAACCAGGGCGCTCTCCCTCTCCCACTTTTGAAAACAAAAATTGTTGATAAGGAAATGTCAGGAGTTAACAACTTAAATCCTGCAACATGTATTTTGAAAAATATATTTTTGACACACCCTATAAATTTGTCAGTATCACTGAATTTACTATGAATCTCTTCTGTATCTCTGTGTACGGCGTCATTTAAACGTATCACAATCACCATTTCATTGTCAAACGGTTTCAATGAATCGGCAGTTTTCACCGTATAAGGTTCAGCATCCGTTACGAAAAACAGTGTAATATTATACTACTTAACGCCTTTGGGTTATATAGCACCCATAGATCTGTCGAACAGTTTACTAATGGTGGAAAAAATTACTTTTTCTGTTCACAATTTATTAGAATCTTTTCACCTGGACCAACTTCTGTCGCAGTTTCCACAATGACATTTGCAGTCAGTCTTCCCATAAAATCTGTGGTTTCTCAGATCATACCAGTACCTTTCTTATTTCCAACCCGTAGCCTGATTTGTTGCTTTGCTTCTTCAGTAGCTTCGGCTGACACAGTTTTTTCTTAATGTTGAAGAATCAGGAAGAGATTTGCCGTGTATTTTTCTAATAATTCATAAGAAATTTATAGTTCAGTTTACTTTAGGGAATCTCACCACAAAGGAAAGCTTTACAAACTTTTTCATAGAATGGTGAATAAGATTGGCGGGATTCCTCTAGGAGCATTTGTTGTAGTGTTCTTCCATTATTAACACATTGTACTCCACGTTTGTGTTTTTCTGCAACCACATGCGTTAAATGCATTAAAGTATTTCTCCGCAGCTACTCTTACGTCACACAGTTTAGAGTACAGTATTTTACCATCAGTTGAAAATACTTTCGTAAACTTCGGTTTATTTGGAAGAATATTGGGGATGTGCAGTCAGTCTACAAGGGAGATTGCTTCCAAACTAATCGTGCAATCCATTTTAGAATACTGCTCTAGTGTAAAATAGGACGGACAGGGGATTTTGAACGTATACACAGGAGTACAGCACGAATATCACAAGTTTGTTTGACCCGTGGGAGAGTGTCGCAGAGATGCTGAAGAAACTGAATTGGCAAACTCTCGAAGACTGTCAACTCCCCAGAGAAAGCTTACTAAGTATCAAGAGTCGGATTTAAATGATGGTTCTAGAAGTATACTACAACCTACTATGAATCTCTCACATAGGAATCGTCAGGACAAGATCAGATTAGTTACAGCACGCACAGAGGCATTAAACAATCATTCTTCCCGCTCACCATATGCGAATGGAACGGGTAGAAACACAAATAACTGGTACAATGGGACGTACCCTCTGCCACGCTCTTCACAGTTATTTGAAGATTATAGATGCAGATGCAGATTGTCAAGCGAACTGCAGCAATTTCACTCGAATACTTTGCTTCACCTTAGGCATTTTTTCTTGAAAAATACTGCACATATTTACGACTTCAATAAGATTGAGTAACACAATAAGACACTTCTCTGCAGTATAGGGTCCAGAATGGCTTAAACAGCTACTTGCTCAAAGAGTAACAACAGGCCACACACATTTTTTCCACAAACAAAGTGAGACACCCAATACTGGAAATGTAACGCGGAAGGAAGAAATAGCATGAAAATAGTTTTTTAGTTCTTGAAAGAGAGAAAATATAACAAATATGATCATTTCCTTTCCTTTCCTTTCTCGGAGAGAAATGGCGGTTATGAATAACAATTAATAACAAGCATTAGACGTATTTAAGGAACATGTCAGTGTTACCGAAACATACATGTCCTATCACAAAAAACGTAGCTCTAGATTGCTTTAATCATGCGCATTACAGATAGTGACGGATGACAAGAACTAGGATTCGAAATTTAATTTTATATTCTGCTACAAGACCAGGAACCAGATTAAGATAGTGATACCACCTAGACACAAAAAAATACCTATGAGATATTACAAATTTGTGGCGTACTGTGTAATTTTCTTTACCTCAGGGAACGAATAACATATTTCATCCTTTTTCAGATGATAAAATTAGTAGATTGGAAGCTTCCATTACATTAGGACTGTGACAAAAACACCGATAGAGCGCTAACTTACGACACACAGGGGAATGCGATCCTGGGTAGGCAATATCCAGAGCGACTAGCCGTGTGCTGTGATTGGTTTCTAAGTAGTAACTACGTATGATTCAGTTTTACAAGAAACTAGACATTTAGCCTTTGACTACTGAATTAACGAAGTTAGATGGCCAGTAAGAATTCGTGAGACGATTATAAAAATGGGCTATTATATCCCATTAATGTCCGCTATTCCTGCTATAAATCACGCTTTCCCCTTTTTGTGCTATCCTGAATGGCAGCCATCTCAGAGTTTCCCGCGCGCTTTGCCATTTTATTTGAGAACTTTCGCGCGAGTTGCGGGAACGCCCCTGCGCAGAGGGAGGGAGCAAACCGCAGATTTCTCTCGAGGACCAGCACTTACGCGCTGACCGGTAATGGTATAATATTATTGTAGCCAATCTCTTTACGACGGCCATTCGCGGTTTCCCGAAATGTTCAGCAGCCTATTTGGCCGGTGTTTCTACGCTGAAGTGGAGCGGCGCGCACACCTGGTACCCACACGCAGGCCATGCCTTATAAGTCCGCTGCAGCTACTCTTTCAAAACATTCCAGCGCTCGCTAACAGTTGCCACAATGTTCCACACGCAGCGGCCAATTTCGTCACTTTACTTCCTGCTGTCTCAGACTGTAGCAAAGGAGCTGTAACATCATCGCTTAATTCGTAGACTGTGTTCAGTAAAAACGATTCAGAAAAGTTCGCAATCAGCTGGAGGACAAATGAACAATTCGACTAAGTGAAACTAAGTTCTCTTATCTTTCTTTGTTTTGAAATTATAATACCGCGAAATCTGTTGCAGCGTCTACATAGTTTGTCTTTTAATTTTTTTTCTCTTCGGCGTCAATGTGCTCCTTACACAGGGGGTAAAAAATTTATTGCCAAAAATTCCTCACACACAGAGGAATAAAATATGTTACATGAGCATGGATTCGGAAAGGATTTACCCAGTGGTTATAATTAAACTTTCCCTATTTAACACGTTATAACACGGAAACTAATTACCGTATGAGGACCAAACATGGTAGCATTAAGAGCATGGGGATGGGATACAACGCAAATCAGTTCAAATGAAACACTTGTGCTGCTACGGTATGTCATAGCATTACATACCGATACCATTAGCGCTACAAAAGGGGGTCACTACAGCGACCTTCAGTGTTCAAAAATGGTTCAAATGGCTCTGAGCACTATGGGACTCAACTGCTGTGGTCATTAGTCCCCTAGAACTTAGAACTACTTAAACCTAACTAACCTAAGGACATCACACACATCCATGCCCGAGGCAGGATTCGAACCTGCGACCGTAGCAGTCGCACGGTTCCCGACTGCGCGCCTAGAACCGCGAGACCACAGCGGCCGGCAGCCCTTCAGTGTCCAGAAGAGTCTGAAAGAGCAGGACTGCATTTTGCACAGCAGAACGAAGCATGCCCGAAGGTGTCCTGGCTACCTCTCTTGATGTGCTGCGATTCTGATCATCACATGTGTGAATGCTCCCCTGGTAAACCCTGCCCTTCAGGTAGCCCCACAACCAGAAATCACAGGGAGTGAGATCACGACGGCCAAGGATTTGGAAACGATCACTGATAATTCGACCGTTTCCAAATGTGTTTCGGAGAGGCAGAACTTCACGATCGATGTGCGGTGGGGCCCCATCTTTCGTGAAAACAGTTGAGTTCAGTGCGTCTCTCGCCTGTAGGGTGGTATGACATGCTGGCGTAGCATATCGCAGTAACGTTGGCCAGTCACACTGCGCGTCTTTGGCCCTTGAGGGTCAACCTGTTCAAAAAAGAATGAGCTTATGATGAACGGAGCCGCGCAGCCACACCTTACGGTGACACGTTCACCATACAGAGGAACGCCATGCTCAGAGACTGGAGATGAAGGTTCCCACACTCGGAAATTCTGTGTGTTCGCCTCACCCGTCAGAGAAAAACGAGCTTCGTCCGTCCACAGGGTGGTCCAGGGCCAGACCTCGTCAATTTCAATCCTTGTGAGAAAGTGTAGAGCGCAGTCAACGCGTCGTTGTACGTCCTATGGGGCAAGCTCCTATACGATATGGATCTTCTACGGATACCACTTGAGAACGGTTCGGAGCATCTTCTGCACGGTTGACACAGCACGTGCACTGCCTGAAGATCGGGAACTGCCCGCAGCGTTGTCTGCCATAGCAACAGCGATTTCATCAACCACCTGTGGTACAACCGGTTCTCGCTTCTTCCCGGAGCGACGCCCAGTTCATCAAGTTGATTCGAACTTCTCATCATGCTCCGCACAGCAGATGGAGAAGGAGGGTCCTTCCCTAACCCTTTCACCCGGCGACATTCTCGAAGTGCAGCTGCAGCATTACCGTTGTTTTGATAACAGAGCTTCACCAATAATGTCCTGCTCCTTTTGTCCAAGCTCGTGTTTACACGTCAACAAGTGCAGTGCGACTGGTCAGGCGTTTGAGACCATGAATCACGACGACTGATCACGGTACGTGGTGGCCACGGTTGGAACTGGACGGTGGCACTGTGATGCATGGAAATCATGAAGCCCATGTTCTCGACATTAATGCTACTATGTTTGGTACTCGAATGGCAATTAGTTTCGGTTTTATAAGGTGTTGAACAGGAAAATTTAATTATAACCACCCGGAATTTCCAAGTTAGAGCTCATTTTCCGGTTCTGTTTATAACCACATTAATCGCGAGGAACACAAAGACACAGAACGTACCCCCAGCCTTATACGAAACGATTTCTTTCATGCAATGTTCAAAATACCCTCTTGGTTACTTCTGGCTAGAATGTACATTAACTTGTAATTCTTGGATTCACCGCCAGTGTTTCTTGTCCCAGTGTTTGATGTTACTCACTTCACTACTTGCGTTTACATCTGACTAACTCCACTGCCTTATTAGCATCAAGCACGCAGCATCAACTGTACGGTGCAGATTACGGTGCAGCGAGTAAGTGTGCAGACGTTTTCAGACGTGCTAATAGTGACTGTGTGTTAAAAATGGTTCAAAGAACGCATATTGATTACGTTATGAGGGGTAGAATACCAGGGCGACTGGAGGCTGGTCTAACACAGCAGGTCGTAGCACGGGCCCTCTTGTCTGCCAAAAACTGTGATCTCAAGATTATGGCAACAATTCCAGCAAACAGGAAACGTGTCCAGGCGCTACAGTTCGGGACGTCCACAGTGTACAACACCACAAGAACACCATCAGAGCCCGCAAACGGCCACGGAGTACTGCAGATAGCCTTGCTCGGGACCTTACCACAGCCACTGGAACAGCTGTCTACAGACACACAGTCTACAGACGACTGAACAAACATGGTTTATTCACCCGGAGACCTTAAAGGTGCATTCCACTAGCCCTGGTCACAGGAAAGCACGTAAAGCCTGGTGTCAAGAACCCTGGTACATGGTCATTGGAAGAGTGGGCCCCAGTTATGTTCACGGACGAGTCCAGGTATAGTCTGAACAGTGACTATCGTCGGGTTTTCATCTGGCGTGAACCAGGAACCAGATACCAACTCCTTAATGGCCTTGAAAGGGACCTGAATGGCGGTCGTGGTTTGATGGTGTGGGGTGGGATTATGGTTGGTGCACGTACACCCCTGCATGTCTTTGACATAGGAACTATAACAGGTCAGATATATTGGGACGTCAGTATGTCCACCTTGCCTTTTCAGGGGTGCAGTGGGTCCCACCTTCCTCCTGATGAATGATAACGCACGCCCCCATCGAGCTGCCTGTTCATATGGCTCAAATGGCTCTGAGCACTATGCAACTTAACTTCTGAGATCATCATTCGCCTAGAACTTAGAACTAATTAAACCTAACTAACCTAAGGACATCACACACATCCATGCCCGAGGCAGGATTCGAGCCTGCGACCGTAGCGGTCGCGCGGATCCAGACTGTAGCGCCTAGAACCGCTCGGCCACTCTGGCTGGCGGCCTGCCTCTTCTCCGGACCTAAACCCTATCGAGCTCTCGGTCGACGTATCGCTGCACGTCTTCAAATCCCTACGACACTTCAGGAGCTCCGACAGGCACTTGTCCAAGAATGGAAGGCTACACCCCAGCAGCTGCTCGACCACCTGATCCAGAGTATGCCAACACGTTGTGTGGCCGGTGTACGTGCGCGTGGTGATCATATCTCATACTGATGTCGGGATACATGAGCAGGAAATAGCGGAGTTTTGTAGCACATGTGTTTCGGGACGGTTTTCTCAACTTATCACCAATACCGTGGACTCACAGATGTGTGTGGTGTGTGTTCCCTATGTGCGTATGGTATTAGCGCCAGTTTTGTTTAGTGCCACGTTGTATGATCCCATATTCTGCAATTATCCTTAATTTATGAGCATGAGTGTATTTTCTTCCTCTACGAGAGGGGAATGGCAGCTGAAAGTTCGGACATACGTTTTTGTTACATCCTGTACGTTGTGGCTCTTACGTGGGGTTGTCATATAAAGTTTTATCACTGCGACAAAATTAAGTTACGTAATTAATTTTAGTCTGGTTGCAGGTACAGGTTTTGCTTACACACCGGAATCTCCACGCTGCAGTACGATTGACGCCGCTAAACGAAAAAAAAAAAAAAAAAAATGGCGCATTCCATCTGTATTCTATATTCTACACACAAGTAATAAAATTGTAACAGGCCGATGTCTATACTTAAGAGATACTTAAGAAAATTTAATTTGAGGGGTCTTTATAAGAGTCTAGGAGAAAAGCAAAGCTATATGTGTCACAGCAGTGTTAGCAGTAGCTACTACGTCTTTACGTACTTTTTCTGCAACTAATTTAGCTATTCAGCGATGGAAAACGTATTTACAACTTTCAAGTAACATTAGAATGTAATTTTGTGAACGGTGATAGCGGAAACCTTACAAAAATTGATGTGTTCGTGCTCTACTCATATACAGCGGCGATATGTGCAACGACGAACATTCTTTTCCTTGCTCCCTGCAACATCATTAAACCCGCTGGAACTTTTGCAAATAGGCCCGTATCTTATTTCTAGATTGTCGACTATCACTCATGAAATACAACCCAAAGCACTATAAAATAATTTTTGGCAAATCTTGGTGCTGATTTGCGCTGTACGAGAAACTCAGCAGAGGCACCGCGAGAAATACGGACTCTGTGGCGCAACAAGAACAATACACGTTGGAATCCTTGAAGTCTTATAAACTTTTAAACGTTTTACACGGAATTTTGAAAATAGCATTAGCAAGAACTCATTGCAGCAGTTATTTCGATGGTGGGTTGTATTGTATATAGCTCCACATTAGTCTTCATCTGAGAAATGAACAACTGAGGATAAATGCGTCTACTTTGCTTAAAAACAGTTACCTTTTTAGGAAGCATTGCTAGTATTGAATATGTTTCGATACTCCCGCAATGCATTGAGGTGTAGGACGATGAAGTTTCGTATGCAGAGAGATTTAAAGCATGTACAACATGCAGGTAAAACAAACGTAAGGGTTCTGCTGTTTGTGAGTGCAAACTAACATCAGTGTATGAAACAGACTTAACTTCAAGTTATGTAAGATTACGAAACTTCAAACGCTTAAACAATAAGGATCCTAGCTGGACACTATGAAGATAAAAAAAAACATTGTTTCTAATAAAGTAAAAGGTGTGTGGTCATATTAACTAGAAAATTATTTTCGAACATGACGTGTATAAACTGCTGTTGCAAATGTAAGCGCATATAAACGCCAAGGAATAAACAACAACGCTCTGTTTCTAATCGATTTCGGGAAATTTTACAGAGTGCAAGACATTTTTAATTAAATAAGGGAACTTGGGAATCGACGTGGTGGTATTTTTTTTGTTGGTACAATTCAACCAATTTTTAAGTGCCATCCCGTTCTCTGAAGCACTTGAAAACTATTTTTCGAGAGTTTTTATTTGTACAATATGGTACTACATACCATTTGTAATCCACTTTCCAAAACAAGACATCACTGTCAATTAGCTTTATGCCAGTAGGAGCAGCGAGGCGGCCAGTGGCGTCACATGACTCGAATGGAGCGTTTTAGCGGGCTTTCGAATTCTCTGAATTTCATTTACAGAAAACCGTCAAACACCCTTTGTGCACGTAATCTGCGAATGTTAGTTTCCCATACAACTTGAAAAGCAATATATACGCACAGTAGACACGATCTGGGTAGGTGTAATACAGTATCTGCCAAGTTATTTGCGTCAACTTGAGTTCTATAGCAATCTATATTTTTGTGGCTCTGAGTACTATGGGACTTAAAATAGCGTTCGCGCGGTTCCGGAATGAAGCGCCTACATTTGTATGGGGCGTAGCCATGTATGGAAGCGAAACATGGACGATAAATAGTTTAGACAAAAAGAGAATAGAAGCTTTCGAAATGTGGTGCTATAGAAGAATGCTGAAGATTAGATGGGTAGGTCACATAACTAATGAGGAGGTGTTGAAGAGGATTGGGGAGAAGAGAAATTTGTGGCACAACTTGACTAGAAGAAGGGATCGGTTGGTAGGACATGTTCTGAGGCACAAAGGATCACAAATTTAGCATTGGAGGGCAGCGTAGAGGGTAAAAATCGTAGAGGGAACCAAGATATCAATACACCAAGCAGATTCAGAAGGATGTAGGTTGCAGTAGGTACTGAGAGATGAAGAAGCTTGCACAGGATAGAGTAGTATGGAGAGGTGCATGAAACCAGTCTCAGGACTGAAGACCACAACAACAACAAACAAATAAATAGAATATGTATTTATTTTTTCTCTTTTTCTTTCATAGTACTTCTGAGCTGTTTCGTATTACTGTATAAACAAAACAATATTGAAATTAGTACATAAAATTAGACTACGGTGATTGTACAGTCTGTGGCTGTTTGGCATAGGGAGCCCGTTCCATACTGACAACAGTAATAAAGTGCGAAGCGAAAGAAAAGCCAGCATTTTGGTGCAAGTGTACTGAAATAGCAGTATGCCGTGCGAAACTCAATAAGCACTGGAAATATTTCGGAAGCGGTTCACGGAACGGAAACCATGACGCATTTAGGAAATTCCTGGAGCGCGCGGCAGGATGCGAAGTTGCCGCCGGTCGCGTCCGCTTACCGGACGGACTTCGGCCGCCGTCTCTGGCGCCGTCGCTCGTCGCTTCCTGTCATGTGGGCGGCGAGGCACATTAGTAAGGGCTGTGGTCGCCTCTTAGGGCACAGGTGGCCGGGGAATAGCACTAGGAGATGCGAAAATCAATGACTATAGGCTCACAATGTCCACCTCGGCAGAGGAGGTCACTAGCGCACGTTGGAAGTGGTAGCTTTTGATTCTTGTATAATACTGTTGACAATATATTGGTGTAAAAGGATTGAGCCTCAATATTTAGATTATACAGGGTGAGTCATCTGCCCCTAATGTTATCGTTTCACACAACCGGCAGTGTTATAGCTGGCCTTCACAAAGAACGTGCGAGATTTTCATATTCTCTCGCTCGTTACGCGCAAACTATTGCTCCTGCAGAAAAAGATGAGCTGCACTTTTTTGTAGAAAATTTAGTGCAGCTAAATGTTGTACTGGTATACGTTTTCATAGAAACCCCAGTTTCCGAGCTACTAAAGAAAAATGTACAGAATTCACCTTCTAACGCACGCCCCCGCCCCTCTCCACTCATCCCTCACGACACGATTTCTAGTATGTTGTCTGTGACACTCCCTCCTACCACTGTACGTGATCTACCCTGATATTCGACCTCTTTTGGTCTCTGTTGATCGGGCTGTTACCCCACCAGCATAGTCAACTACTTCGCTAACTTTATTACTTTAAATGGCCCGTTAGAGTAACGAACGAAAAACGGCATTTGTTTACGTTGCGCTAAAAATAATGAAGTCGAATATAAAAAATAATTCATGCAGTCGCAAATATTTGTACAATGGTAGGAGGGAGTGCCACGAACAACGTGCTAGAAATCATGACTGGTGGGAGTGGGGGTGCGTTTCATGGCCCCTTTTGTACATTTTTCTTGAGTAGCTCGACAACTATGACCTCTAGCGAAAACGTACGGCAGTACAAAATTTATGTGCATTATTTTTCCTAAACAAATATCCTGTTCATTTTTTTTCTGTAGGACTAATACACTACTGGCCATTAGAATTTCTACACCAAGAATAAATGCAGATGATAAACGGGTATTCAATGGACAAATATATTATACTAGAACTGAGATGTGATTACATTTTCACGAAATTTGGATGCATAGATCCTGAGAAATCAGTACCCACAACAACCACATCTGGCTGTAATAACGGCCTTGTACGCCTGGGCATTGAGTCAAACAGAGCTTGGATGGCGTGTACAGGTACAACTGCCCATGCAACTCAACACGATACCACAATTCATCAAGAGTAGTGGCTGGCGTATAGTGACGAGTCAGGTGCTCGGCCACCATGGACCAGACGTTTTCAATTAGCAAGGGATCTAAGAATGTGCTGGCCAGGGCAGCAGACAACCATTTTCTGTATCCAGAAAGGCCCGTACAGGACGTGCAACATGCGGTAGTGCATTATCCTGCTGAAGTGTAGGGTTTCGCAGCGATCGAATGAAGGGTAGAGCAACGGGTCGTAACACATCTGAAATGTAATGTCCACTGTTCGAAGTGCCGTCAATGCGAACAAGAGGTGACCGAGACGTGTAGCCAATGGCACCCCATACCATCGCGCCGGGTGATACGCCAGTACGGCAATGACGAATACACGCTTCCAATGTGCGTTCACCGCGATGTCGCCAAATACGGATGCGGCCATCATGATGCTGTAAACAGAACCTGAATTCACCCGAAAAAATGACGTTTTGCCAATCGTGCACCCACGTTCGTCGTTGCGTACATCATCGCAGGCGCTCCTGTCTGTGATGCAGCGTGAAGGGTAACCGCAGCCATAGTCTCCGAGCTGATAGTCCATGCTGCTGCAAACGTCCTCGAACTGTTCGTGCAGATGTTGATGTCTTGCAAACGTCCCCAACTGTTGACTCAGGGATCGAGACGTGGCTGCACGATCCGTTGCAGCCATGCGGATAAGATGCCTGTCATCTCGACTGCTAGTGATACGAGGCCGTTGGGATCGAGCACGGCGTTCCGCATTACCCTCCTGAACCCACCGATTCCATATTCTGCTAACAGTTATTGGATCTCGACCAACGCGAGATGTCGCGATACGATGAACCGCAACAGCGATAGGCTACTATCAGCCCTTTATCAAAGTCGGAAATGTGATGGTACGTATTTCTCCTCCTTACACGAGGCATCACAACAACTTTTCAGCAGGCAACGCCGGTCAACTGCTGTTAGTGTATGAGAAATCGGTTGGAAACTTTCCTCATGTCAGCACGTTGTAGGTGTCGCCACCGGCCCCAACCTTGTGTTAATGCTCTGAAAAGTTAATCATTTGCATGTCACAGTGTCTTCTTCCTGTCGGTTAAATTTCGCGTCTGTAGCACGTCATCTTCGTGGTGTAGCAATTTAAATGGCTCGCATCAAGCGAGAGGATATGAAAATCTCGCGCCGTGGTTTATGACGGCCAGCTATAAAATTGCAGATTGTATAAAACAACAGTGATACGGGTAGCTGAATCACACTGTATTAGCGGGAATGGTGTCAGTATTCAGCGTCTGGATGCAAAACTGTGGACAGATGTATCCTTTCCACAATCTGTTTTTTTTTCTTCAAAATTCAGGCTTTTCGCCGCGACCTTGTGAAGCAGTCACACCTGAGAGATGTTACGTTGTTATATTAACGGAAAAGCACACGAGCGTTACTGCATTTCTCTAAAATATCTGTCCTGCTTCATGGTGGCTCAATGAGAAACTGGTCTAATTGCAGGTTATTTAGTTTTCATTGAATATCGCATTAAACATGAAACGTCCGCTTTGGAAAATTATTAATGGCTGTGCTGATAAACCTCTTACGTTATTTGATTTTCCAACAGCTGAGCAAAACTGAACGTACTCAGACATTTCTCTCTTTGCTTATTCTGATCAACACTAAACTGACACAGAATATTTTTAGCGCAACGCAATCTGACTTTCAATAAGCCCTACAAAAGAATGGCCCTGACTAACAATAACCTACACCTTTCATGAATCACTTTACCTCACAAAAATCTTCGTTACTCGAACTAGTGCAATACAGCGAGCGCCAATACTGCCAGCTAAATAAAAAAAATTCTAATTACTGAAGGCACTAACTACTGATATACATAGTTTGCAAATGAAAGATTTTGATGGAGAACAAACAAAGTATTTACCTTAATAGTGTTCAAAAGTCAAGACATCCTGTCTTATTAATTTCCTTTTTCTGACGGACACACGTCCAGATCGTCCGCTCTCAAAACTCTGCCATCTCTCTCCCGACATCCACCACTGCTGGCGGCTCACCTCTAACTGCGCAATGCTACGGGCTGCTCACATCCAACACTACAATAGTGAATATTCCGACAATGCCAACCATCCACAGACTCCATACAGCACAGTCAGTGATTTTCATACAGAGCGCTACGTGGCTTTACCAACATAAAATCTATACAGCGTACTTACATACTTAAATACGAAAACACTGAAAACTAATATGCTATATGACCAAAGATATTCGCTTGAAGTGGTTTAGTTCAATGAACATTGCGTCTGCAACTTCGTCTTTACAGTATTTTACGTAAGCCAGTTTATAGATGTTGACCGCGGATGGGGTCGTGTATACATTTGGATTTCACCCCCTCAGCGGCATTTAACGTTTGAAGGTTGTGTATTGAATAACCGAAACTGGTTGCAATATAATACAATAAATAAAAGCGACGACTGTTGGTGTTCCATATTACCACGTAAGTGAACGGACAACGTCCCGCATGCCATCAATCGCAAGAATGAACATGCAAAACATTTTTGTAAAACCGTCGCAGTTTCGGCTTTTTGATCTTATATACTTCACAATGAGCCACTTTGTTTGTGTTATCTTGTTTGTTTAGCATCTGCACTGATATATTTCTCACGGATTAGGCCTGTTCCGAGTAGCCGACTGCTACCTACAAGGCTGTCCGAGGAGCGATCTATTATCGTGGGACAAGGGATCATCAAGTCGCCAATCGCTCCAGCCGTTATTGCCTGTAAGTGACTCCTGACGATGCCGCTGCTTCTTTATTCAAACAACTCCTCGCTGGCCTCACAAGTGCTGAATGGACCACGTACCACACCTCCCTATCTCAGGAATGGAGGATGTACCGGAAATCGAAAAAAAAGAATGTTCAAATGTGTGTGAAATCTTATGGGACTTAACTGCTAAGGTTATCAATCCCTAAGCTTACACACTACATAACCTAAATTATCCTAAGGACAAACACAAACATCCATGCCCGAGGGAGGACTCGAACCTCCGCCGAGACCAGCCGCACAGTCCATGACTGCAGCGCCTAAGACCGCTTTGCTAATCCCCCGCGGCCCGGAAATCGAAACGGGTTCTTCCACACGCAAAGCAGTGTCGCTAACAGTTCGGTTACGGAGACGCGCCTGGTCGTCATGAATATCTTCATGTGGATGTTGAATACCCTGATGATCGAGCTTTTGTTCCTAAATATGTATCGGAAGTAATATGTCCCCGGTTAGTTCTCAACCATCTCTGCAGTGGGTCATCGTGAACAGACAAATAAATTCCCAAACTATAAATGTTGGCGTGTGACACTCCTGTTGGGTGAAGACGGGCGCCTCCAGTGTCTTACGTAGCGAGACACAACAATCAATTTGATATCGTCAGTAGAAGCCTGGATAGTTTATTACAGATGCATAAGATTTCCGAAAATCGTTTCTATTGCCCACACTGTACTGCTGCCTGTAAATGTTAATATCCCTCGTCTTAAATTCTACTCTACAACTGTTGGCTGGCTGGCTGGTTTGGAAACGAATTCTTCACAGAATGTTGCAACGAGCTGGTTTACGTAAGATTTGAGGTCTCGCCTGGATTCTGCAATTACCTAGGTATCTCGTGACAGTCGTTTTCATCGAAATGCCTTCCAGTTACTTTGCACACGTTCACTGTGACGTCTGCACATTGCTTTCCTTCGACTCACCACATTTTTTTCTCCAGTATCAAACGCTCGTATGTTGCGGTCTGATGTCAAATCTGTTAATACGTCTTTTTCCTAAGTCATTAACATTATATAATGTGTCAGATTATTTGTGTTTCGTTTGGCCGGGTAGCAACTGTCCTTTACGCCACTTCATTGGAACGTATTTATGCTCCCAACCCGGATGATGAATCACTTCCTTCTGCGTCGCTCATTATGTGGCTTTGCCGTCATCGTCGAATTCTTCGTAGCTTCGCAATACTCGATAATGTTACGTTTTTCTTAACAACTCTTATTAAATTGACACATCTTTTCTGTCTTCAAAACTTTAAACTGTATAATGTGGCTTCCTTACTTGCTGTTGGCAAACAAACTTCTTTACTGTAGATACCTTTTTGGGCCATCAGTCTTTCGACTGAGCTGGCGGCGTTTATATGTTTTTCTTATTTTGGGCTAATTTTTCACCTCTGTGTAACTTCTTCAGCTCACAACTGCTTTATAACCTGTATTGCATATTATCCTCTTCGTCACCTCTACTGCTTTACTCGTCTACTATTCCATACAGCGAAACGTTAACCATGCCTAGAATCCGTTGCAGATGTCCAACTAACCTGTTCCTTCGTCCGGTAAGCGTCTACTATAGATTTCTTTCCGCATCTACAGTTTTGGTACTTAATTACCTCGTAGGTTACTTTTTAATTATTTTTTTTACACCTTCTATGAGACCACCACTCCCAAACGCTTCCAGTTTCTTCTTCTCCAGTTTTCCGATGGTCCCAAGTTTTACTACATGAATTGTTGCGCTCCAGATAACAACACTTCAAGGAACGTCCTCTTCATTTCCATATCAGTATCTGATACCGATATAGCTTAATGGAACGTGCTTCTTTCGCCTGTATCAATGTACTTTTGTTGTCTTTCTTGCTTCGGCCTTCGTGTACTTCCCAGGTAGGATAATTCTTTCACGTCTTCCTATTCGGGATCATTCTCAATTTCGATGCTAAGTAAGGTATTATACACTTCTCTACCACTTTTGAATACCTTCGTCTGTGCTTGTTTTAGCTATATACTGTTAAACGTCCCCTTTGAACAATTTATACACGACTGTGCTTAAACTGACACAAAATAGTTTTTAGCGCAACGCAATCTGACTTCCAAAAATCCCTACAAAAGAATGGCCCTGACTAGCATTAACCTATACGTTTCACAAATCACTGACCTCACAAAAATCTTCGTTACTCAAGCTACTGCAATACAGCGAGCGCCACTACTGAAAGCTAAATAAAAGATTCAAACTACTGAAGGCACTAACTACTGATAGGCACAGTTAGCAAATGAAAGATTTTAATAGAGAACAAACAATGTATTTACCTCACTAGTCATAATATATATAGCAGTTCATGACACCAATTCTTACAAATTTCAAAACTCCGCCATCTCTCTCCCCACGTCCACCACTGCTGGCGGCTCACCTCCAACTGCGCAACGCTACGCGCTGTTAGCATCCAGCTGCCGCTGCCCGACACTACAATGGCGAGTATTACAACAATGCCAACCAGCCACAGACTGCACACGGCACAGCCAGTGATTTTCATACAGAGCGCTACGTAGCGGCGGCGTTACCAATAAAAAAAACTAAACAGCCTACTTACATAGCCCCCATGCTCCCCACAAAAAAATTTACAAGTTGTTTTGGGCAGTGGCCAATACAGATTTGAAAATTTTTTTCATAATTACAATAACAAAGAAATGAAATGCACACACTTATCGATACAATGTTGGTCAAAAGCTAAAATTTTCTCACAGTCCATATAGACAGTCCTGATCATTCATCACAGTAAAATAGTAGTGTTTTTCTCAAAGACTGAGCAATAAAAGAAAATGCACACGGAAGTAGTGGATTTCCATGCAGTCTTGAAGAAGTAGTGTTGTCCTTCCAACGAAAGACAGTGCTGACTCTTGACATGCAGACAGGTAATGGGCCACAGCAGAGTCAGTCGTCGTTGAAGACTATCGGTAGGTAGGTCATCACAGAGCAGACCCACTGTAGTCCTAGTAGAGATTACTATTGGTGGGCCACCAGAGGTGCAGACCCATGGCAGCCCTTGTAGAAATAATGGTACCAGTGGGTCGTCAAAGGTGTAGACCCACTGTAGTCCTTGTAGAGGTGGCCAGCAGCCATCTGTTTGACTGTGCAGGCGCACAATCACCATTGAAGAGTCTTGCGGATAACATAGCAAGTCCATAACCCACCACTTGTCCACTCACAAAGTTTTTGGAATTGTCCTTAGAACCAGTAATGCTGTTAACCAGTCCCTTGCTGAGTTATTCACACATGTGCAAACGCTATCAGTCCCTACTTCTCACATATTGTCCATATACTATGACCAACAGAAACATGTGCAGTGAAATGTAATTTACAAGTTACTTAATTTGATGAACTGGTGTCAATTACAATTTTATAACATGAGAATACAATAACAAAGGTACAAAATACATCTTTAAATAACATAACAATACAGAGAACATTTGCAGTAGTACAGGCTTTACAAAAGAATCGAAATAACAAATTCATAGGTGTTGCAAAAATTATGACATAAGTACATACATAAAAGATCAGAATAATTATTGAAACATCAACTTCACACATGAGCATTAAAACAAAACACAATAAATAATGTCTGAACATATTTACAAAGAAAATAACACAGTATTTGAAAAATTCTACAACATAAATCTTATTAGCTATCCAGGTTCGAATCCTGGCACGGTCGCCATATTAAACGTCCCCTTTGAACAATTTATACACGACTGTGCTTAAACTAACACAAAATAGTTTTTAGCGCAACGCAATCTGACTTCCAAAAATCCCTACGAAAGAATGGCCCTGACTAGCATTAACCTATACGTTTCACAAATCACTGACCTCACAAAAATCTTCGTTACTCAAGCTACTGCAATACAGCGAGCGCCACTACTGCCAGCTAAATAAAAGATTCAAACTACTGAAGGCACTAACTACTGACAGGCATAGTTAGCAAATGAAATATTTTAATAGAGAACAAACAATGTATTTACCTCACTAGTCATAATATATATAGCAGTTCATGACACCAATTCTTACAAATTTCAAAACTCCGCCATCTCTCTCCCCACGTCCACCACTGCTGGCGGCTCACCTCCAACTGCGCAACGCTATGCGCTGTTAGCATCCAGCTGCCGCTGCCCGACACTACAATGGCGAGTATTACAACAATGCCAACCAGCCACAGACTGCACACGGCACAGCCAGTGATTTTCATACAGAGCGCTACGTAGCGGCGGCGTTACCAATAAAAAAACTAAACAGCCTACTTACAACTGTATTATACGTATTCTTCATTTCTTACTGCAATACGTACATAACCTGCAAGCCAAAGGTTAAAAGAATGTTCATATGCTTCTGTGCAAACCCTACTTTAATCTTATCTTGTGGGGATATTCAAGAATAGGTCGCACTTGTTTCATATATGCGGCCTCCTTTATAGATGAGCTACAATTTCCAAAAATTCTCCCAAAAACTCGAAGTCGGCCATTAGCCTTCCCCACTACCTTCCTCATATGCTCGTTCCGTTCCATAAATCTAGGAAAATGGAACCGACATATTTCTCTTCCTTTCCACTTCTCTTCTAAGACTTCCTTACAACCTAAGAGAAGGGCTAAGGAGCCTGCGGATCTTAATACTGGTATCTATTCCCCTTGGAATTTTATTCTTCTTCGAGATGTTCTACCATATTTTTAATTGATTCTTTGATCTTCAAAGTTGGCGATAAGTTGCAAACATGCATTTCTTCATTCTTATCACGAAACTGTGTTCCTTGACTTCGTATGGTAATTATCACTCTTGTGCGCTATCGATGTTCTGTCTCAGTACTTTACCAAACTAATCCGCGTACAGTAAATCTCGTATTTTTTCTTTTCATTATACACTCCTGGAAATTGAAATAAGAACACCGTGAATTCATTGTCCCAGGAAGGGAAAACTTTATTGACACATTCCTGGGGTCAGATACATCACATGATCACACTGACAGAACCACAGGCACATAGACACAGGCAACAGAGCATGCACAATGTCGGCACTAGTACAGTGTATATCCACCTTCCGCAGCAATGCAGGCTGCTATTCTCCCATGGAGACGATCGTAGAGATGCTGGATGTAGTCCTGTCGAACGGCTTGCCATGCCATTTCCATCTGGCGCCTCAGTTGGACCAGCGTTCGTGCTGGACGTGCAGACCGCGTGAGACGACGCTTCATCCAGTCCCAAACATGCTCAATGGGGGACAGATCCGGAGATCTTGCTGGCCAGGGTAGTTGACTTACACCTTGGGTGGCACGGGATACATGCAGACGTGCATTGTGCTGTTGGAACAGCAAGTTCCCTTGTCGGTGTAGGAATGGTAGAACGATGGGTTCGATGACGGTTTGGATGTACCGTGCACTATTCAGTGTCCCCTCGACGATCACCAGAGGTGTACGGCCAGTGTAGGAGATCGCTCCCCACACCATGATGTCGGGTGTTGGCCCTGTGTGCCTCGGTCGTATGCAGTCCTGATTGTGGCGCTCACCTGCACGGCGCCAAACACGCATACGACCATCATTGGCACCAAGGCAGAAGCGACTCTCATCGCTGAAGACGACACGTCTCCATTCGTCCCTCCATTCACGCCTATCGCGACACCACTAGAGGCGGGCTGCACGATGTTGGGGCGTGAGAGGAAGACGGCCTAAAGGTGTGCGGGACCGTAGCCCAGTTTCATGGAGACGTTTGCGAATGGTCCTCGCCGATACCCCAGGAGCAACAGTGTCCCTAATTTGCTGGGAAGTGGTGGTGTGGTCCCCTAGGGCACTGCGTAGGATCCTAGGGTCTTGGCGTGCATCCGTGCGTCGCTGCGGTCCGGTCCCAGGTCGACGGGCACGTGCACCTTCCGCCGACCACTGGCGACAACATCGATGTACTGTGGAGACCTCACGCCCCACGTGTTGAGCAATTCGGCGGTACGTCCACCTGGCCTCCCGCATGCCCACTATACGCCCTCGCTCAAAGTCCGTCAACTGCACATACGGTTCACGTCCACGCTGTCGCGGCATGCTACCAGTGTTAAAGACTGCGATGGAGCTCCGTATGCCACGGCAAACTGGCTGACACTGACGGCGGCGGTGCACAAATGCTGCGCAGCTAGCGCCATTCGACGGCCAACACCGCGGTTCCTGCTGTGTCCGCTGTGCCGTGCGTGTGATCATTGCTTGTACAGCCCTCTCGCAGTGTCCGGAGCAAGTATGGTGGGTCTGACACACCGGTGTCAATGTGTTCTTTTTTCCATTTCCAGGAGTGTATTATACTGGTCATTAGTTTACCGGAACGACTTGTAATATGGACCGATTATTTTCACATTTCTCTCCATTTGCTTTCTCTTATGTTGTTGTGGTCTTCAGTCCAGAGACTGGTTTGATGCAGCTACTCCTGTGCAGGCTTCTTCATCTCCCAGTACCAATTCAACCTACATCCTTCTGAATCTGTTTAGTTTATTCATCTCTTGGTCTCCCTTTACGATTTTTACCCTCCGTGCTGCCCTCCAATACTAAATTGGTGATCCCTTTATGCCTCAGAATATATCCTACCAACCGATCCCATCTTCTAGTCAAGTTCTGCCACAAATTTCTCTTCTCCCCAATTCTACTCAATACCTGGTCATTAGTTACGTGATCTACCCATCTAATCTTCAGCATTATTCTGTAGCAGCACAATTCGAAAGCTTCTATTTTCTTTTTGGCTAAACTATTTATTGTCCACGTTTCACTTCCATACATGTCTGCACGCCTTACAAATACTTTCAGAAACGACTTCCTGGCACTTAAATCTATACTCGATGTTAACAAATTTCTCTTCTTCAGAAACGCTTTCCTTGGCATTGCCAGTCTACATTTTGTATCATCTCTACTTCGATCATCATCAGTTATTTTCCTCCCCCAATAGCGAAACTCATTTACTCATTTCTCTGATTATGTAATGATAACGCTGCTCTGGAAATCTGATGGCAAGTCATCCACATCATAGGTTTTTGTCAGAATCTCAAAAACGCTTTTAGTTTCTACACCTCCCACGGATTTGAGTAACTTTAAAAGTATATCACCGACTCCAGCTGACTTGCTTGAGTTCAGATCATTCAGTGCACTGTCAATCACCACATTACTGAATAACCTGTTTCTTCCACGTCGACTTCTTCCTTCTATTCTATCACATTAAAGGTTGATGTATTCTTGCCACTTGTCTCCCGTTATTCTGAGTGTACTAGAGGTTATCACGCAGTAGCTTAACACATTTACATTTTACTCATCCAAAGTTTTGTTAGATCTTACTGTAATCCGCGTCGATTTTTCCTACAACCATAACTTTCTGAATATCTATACACGTTTCTTTCACCCATTCTAGTTTACCCTTTTTTCACTAACTGTTAATTTCACATCTAAGTAACATACACTGTCGCATTCCTAACTCATTTTTAAGCTTCTCAAATGTTCTTGTTCTATCCACTAGCTCATTTGTCATCCAAGACGTCTTCACCTCTGTTTTGGTTAAATTTAAAGAGTCGTTTCTTGACAGAATTATTTCGTTCTTTACTACACGGTCCTGTCACATTAATGTAGCCACCGCCAATGTTCGACGTCAATAGGCAATAATAACCACTCAAAGGCGGAAAGTAACATCAGTAGCTGTGGAGGGAACGGGGAGGGGGGGGGGGGGGGGGATATGAGAGTGCTGTCGTTTTCGTATTGCAGAAAAAGGCTATTTATCTGACGACGTAAAGGACACGGTCATTGGCTTGCGAGCCAACGGTGGAAGCATTTCCGAAACGGCCAAGTCTGTAAACTGTTAGTGTGCCGCCGTTGTTAAAGTTTACTGTGAATGGGAAAATAGCGCTATCCAAAACCGGTGCCCAGGCAATTGTGGTGGACCACGGACCATAGATGACACGTGTGAATGGCAGCTCCAGAGATGTGCACGGGCGAGCAGACGTGTAACTGTTGAGCAGCTGACCGCCCAGCTAAGGAACCACCAACAGCGTCTCCTGAAAGGCCGTTTGGCAAACGTTGCTGTGTATGTGCCTTCGTAGCAGATGCCTGGTCCATGCAGCCCTGCTGACTGATGCTCACAGGAGACGAAGGCTGGAATTTGCACACCAGTACCGCAAATGGAAGACCACTGAGTGGTGATGAGCGGCCTTTTCAGATGAATCACGTATTATGCCTCATCGGCGCGAAACGTTGAAAGCGGACGCCCTGGAACCAATGTCGGAAGAGTTCAGGCAGAGGACGGAGGTTGTCTGGGGAATGTTTTTGTGGCTTTCTGCGGGTGATCCTGTCATTCTGAAAGGCATAATGGTTCAACACAAGTATGATTCTATCCTTACGAAGCATGTCTACCCCTGTAAGCAATTTATTTTTCCTCGGCGACGTTGGCATCTACCAGCAGGACAATGCAACGTGCCACACGGCTCGCACTGTACGTGTGTGGTTGTAAGAGCACGAGGGTGAGTGCAGGCCCCCAAACTCCCAGGATTTAAACCCAGTCGAGAATCTGTGGGACCACTTCGATCGAGCTGTTCGTGCCACGCATCCTCAGTCCATAAACCTAACGCAGCTGGTCACGACACTAGAGTCTGTATGACCCCACATCCCTGTCGGTACCTTACAAACACCACTGACTCTCTTACTGAACGTCCACGGTGCAACAGGTCGTTGATCAGGCTTTTCATACTTTAATGTGACTGTAACAACAACAAAAAGTTCAATTGTGTGTGAAATCTTATAGAACTATAACTTCCAAGGTCATCAGTCCCTAATCTTACACACTACTTAACCTAAATTACCCTAAGGACAAACACACACACACATGCCTGAGGGAGGATTCGAACCTCCGCCGCGATCAGCCGCACAGTCCATGACTGCAGCGCCAAGACCGCTCGGCAAATCCCGCGCGGCGTGACTGTAACGTGTAAAATTAATTTCTGCCGTATACCA
Source organism: Schistocerca gregaria (assembly GCF_023897955.1). Taxonomy (NCBI): domain Eukaryota; kingdom Metazoa; phylum Arthropoda; class Insecta; order Orthoptera; family Acrididae; genus Schistocerca; species Schistocerca gregaria. Next base: position 655,588,842 of record NC_064922.1, read on the forward strand.
CAAAGGTTTGCTCCAAGTTAAATGTGCAAACAAGTATCACCACTGTTATAATAGTCCGACCAGTCTGACTGTGGTTTACAGGTGGTTTCCGAAGCCCTTTTAGGAAAATGCTGGAATGGTTCCCACTTTCCGCCTCAGAAAATATGCCACACAAACTGTTAAAATACGATAGCACACAGAAAAAGGTTGCACAATTCACATACAGGTAGAACATACAACCCTCGCCCCCCCCCCCCCCCTCGTTTCCCATAGGTAACTGACGAATGCGAGGACAGGAAGGGCAACCGGCCGCAACGATAGATAAAGGATATTTCCGCCTGGACTTTCAGTAAACTTATTTACTTGCAACGATCGCGATTGTGGCTTATTATGCAATTTTCAAGTGACAACTGCAGCAAGTGCTAGAAGATCAGTCCCATTAGGGAAACATTCTGTTGCAAATATATTTTACAAAACATATGCCAGGTGGGAGTAGGATTCGCACACTGAGGATTCCGTGCAAACGTAATTATGTTCCAGTACAGAATCGATGATACTAATGATTTTTGCCTGTTATCGACTTTGGAGATGGCAAGATACCGGTCCCAGTGATTGCAAGACTTTCGAGAATGTTTTAATTTCATGTTTGATAATAAATGATAAAAGAAGGATTATTTAGTGTTATATAATTACAAATTAACAGTTTCGAATTTTTTTCCTTTATCTGTACTGTGAAAAGTTGCTTCTTACCAAGTTTCCTGATTGTAGGCCAACGGGAAGTGTCTTACAGGTTTTGACGAGTGAGTTTTCTACTTTCAGATTATCTTATATAAATGGCCATAACTTTTGATTGCATTGACCTAGTAACTTAATAATTTTTACACCGCCAGGGAACCATAGACATTCATATGTGACATAAATTTGAGCTTAATAAGACAACTTGTTCCAGAGAAAAAGGGTCTTGACAGAAGCACAGACAGACGATTAAAAGTGATAAAAATATTTTTTGAGGTTATGTAACTACAAATAAACAATTTTCGGAGTTTTCCCTTTACTTTGACTATGAAAGCTCGCTTCTTGCTAGGTTTCATAATTTTAGGTCTAGTTTTTTTTTTTTTTAAGAGTGACTTTTCGAGTGTCAAAATATGTGACGTAAATGGCCGTATCTTTTGTCTAAACTGACTTAGAAGTTTAAAATTTTTACGCCCACAAGGGATTACAGGCTTTAAGGTGTCACTTAAATTTGTACTTGATATGTCCACTGGTTCCCGAGAAAAATGGTTCTTAACAGTCGGACAGATACACAGACAGACGGACGGACAACAAAGCCATTTTATAAGTGTTCGGTTTTTACATATTGAGGCACAGAACCCTTAAAAAAACTATTTAAAAATTTTCCCTCACTACGAAGTGCGTCAGTACGTTCTTCTTTTCAAGGGGCACTGACCTCCTGTCAGTCGTCTTTAGCTATTCCGTGTGTATAATAACACAGGAGACTTCGTCATTTTCATATTCATATAGCGCTCAGCCTAAACGGGAACAATATGTAAAACTGGATGTCGAAGGCAGAATTCGCTCAAAGTCTTGTAAACATGTTGCTTACTGTAAGAAAAGCTACCTAATCCATGTCATTTGCGCTCATAGTTTCCACAGTGGATCCACCTTGTGTGACCTTTGACAGCTGAAGTTGTACGAAGGGTCTGGCTGCTACTAGTCCCTACTACCAAAGACGCACTTTAAAGTAGTGAGACAGTACTGCTTTCTTTCGCGATATGTACATCATCACCTTTGTCTGTTTCTACTTCTTCTGCTTCCTCTTAGCGCCGTCCAGTTGGAGCGCGGTCTGCTTTTTGGGTCAATGCACGCCATTTCTTACGGAATAACGCCTCCTGTGGATTTAGGCTTCTTGATCTTACAGCTACGCTTATTGTGTCTAGCCACTGTAATTTAGATCTTCTACGTTGTCTCTGGCCTCCGACGGTGAGATGATAGACTGAGGTGATGACTTAAGTAAGTGTTGGCCGTATGATGTGCCCATACCACCGAAATATCCATTCTTGCATCTTTTCATGATTGGAGCCACTCCAGCTAATTATTGGGTCGTTGTACTGTTGATGTGGTAGAGCAAGGAAGTGACTACCGATTTTCTCACTATCCGCATTGCCGTTACATGTAGTGAGTGCTCAGCACTTCTAGATGTAGGCCAACACTATCATATAATGAAACTGGCCTCTTCACTTTGCGGTATATCTTTATTTTTATGTGGATAGGCATTTTCTTACCACAAAGAATACTAGGGATCCAGGTCGCTTTGATGCTTCCTCGCACATCCTTTATTCGCATAGCTGTCACTTTGTAGTCAAGAAACTAGATACCTATCGGAACCTGTTGATAAGATGAGCTACATTAATTTGCATAGTTCCAAGAGGTGGAATAATTTAGAACTATTCAACGTTATGGATATTTAAACGGAGGCCAAATCTTTGTAGACAATCATACCATTTTTTGACCTGAGTTTAAAGATCTTCTCGGGTGTCTGATGCAAGAATCACATCAACGGCACATAGCACTGTCCACGTACATTTGTAGTCCAGCAAAGCTGTTCATGATGACACAAGAGCATGCAGGGAAGTGACGTAGTTGCGCAGTTTTGAGTGAAATGCAAGTGATTAGCTCTTGTTGCAGAACTGGCAGGTAAATCCAAACAAAAATAAAATGG